>NC_081412.1:296504369-297704369 GCF_030272615.1 Cryptomeria japonica
CCTTTCAAATGCAAACACATGTAAGCAACATGCAAGTCCATGTGAATAGCATGAAAGTATATGCAAGCATATACAAGCTATGCAACCACCTTGGATCTACTACTAAATGGAAAAATAACTAGAATAAAGCTCCAATACAATAAGATTTACTAAATTAGAATTAAAATTGAAATATACTTTATTATAAATATAAACCCTAATCCTAAATGTTATTTTTTTGAGCATTTAAGATCAAGGTTAAGGGAAGGGAAGGAGTGCAGTTATCATCCATGTTCCAATTACCATTCATTGGATTTCGCTAATTAAAAGCCCACTAAAAAATCATCTAGTGGACCAATAGCTACCCATTGGTATACCCCTAGAAAAAAGTTAGTAATTAGACCAATTGTGCAACTTTATTAGTATCAATAGTGCACGATTATTGGGGCATTGTTGCATAAGTATTTGATCATTTGTGCAAATTTTGTGGTGGTCAAAGCGAATGGTTAATGGGGAAATATGGAATATGTGTTGGATGTCAACCCAAAATGACCACTTTTTTATTGTTGTGTGCATAACGAATCCCACAATATTCATCATAACTACCAGAAAGTCAAAATAATAGCTATAAGCACTTAAGTTGCATATGATGACATAAAAAAAGTCGTCAAGATACAATGTATCATTTAGGAGCTTAGGGTGGATGAAGTTAGTTATACTAGTTATTAATACACTTTCCCTAAAGTTAAAACTAAAAGTCCAAATTTAATCTTAAAAATTTAACTTTAAATATATGACTAAATTTTTTATAAAATATATCTTTAAATATATGACTAAATTTTTTATTTTTTCATATATTTTATTAAATATGTTTTTTGTCTATTTTTAAATAAAATAATTAAAAATCATATATTTAATTTTTTTTGATCGAGGACAATAGTCTTTTTTATTAATCTGATATAATAAGTATAAAACATGCAATTTGTATATTTTAATATGGCTTTCTCACCAAACATCTACCACTAACCCTTTCCCCACCTATATCATTTACAGTGAATCCACCACCTTGACACGTTCTATTCCCCTATAATAAATGGGCTTTAAACAACCCAACTGTGATCATCTACAGAATTGCAAAATTTCATATTAATGGCTAAAATTTTCACTATCTAAGCAACCCGAGACATTCTAAAAATAGTAAATTTAAAACAAAAAATAGAGAGGGCACATCTAAGACGGGCATTCAACCTAGATAAACAACTGTTTTTCCCTTTTTTCTCTACCTTCTACATTTGCATAGGGATATTGCACAAAAAAACTTTGGGTTCAAAGGTCGGCTCCAACCCACCTCGCTTCTTCGCCTCAACCTCCACTCAAGAAAACATCTCTTACTCGTTCAGGTAGTCTAGGAGTGACTCCCACCCCAACCGTGCTTTTGTTCAACATTCATCCCTGAGCCCTTCACACTCCATACTATAAAGGGCCGAAGACCATCATCTCTGGCACCCACATCTCTCCAGTCACCGTCATCACCCTTGATTCCCTTCCTCAGAATTGTTGAGGCCGGTATTGTTGTTAACCCATACATCCATTCTTCATCAACACACTTCTTCACTATCCACTCCACATCCACTTTGGTTCCTAATTCTAACCCCTAGGCCAAGAACATCGCAATAATATTGGCATTCACACGATACCGATGTTCTGTTTTCAAAAGTTTCTCTTCAAAATAACATCCAAAATTTACAGAAACCTGGAATCATGAACTTTAAAGACTCCCTTCAACCTTTTCTTCAAAATCGAACCCAAAAATGCTTGTTGTTGCTTCACTGTAAGCATTGTGAAGTTTGCCTCCATATTGCTAGCCACCCTAACTACTCACTCTCTGCTCTCTTCTAGAAAACTCTATGCCATAAATGATTTAATAGAAATTCCATTCAAGGCCATTTATCTTAGGAATGAATTCCCATCTTTAATGCCCCCTGCCTTAGCTATCCCAACCATCTTTGAACCGCTCTCCAGAATAATGACATCCTTCACGGTGGCAGCATACTTTCAAGATTTTCGCTTCATCCCAAATAATCATACCTTTCCCAAAAATCTGTAGTAATGTTTTCATTAAATGACACCACCCACTTGGAGAGGGTGTTCACCACTTCATTCCCTGAACGATACACATGTGAAACTTTGAAGGCTTGGAACATATTTAACAACTTACATGTAGATTTAAGAAACTTCTCTATATTCCATGCAAGCGCCCTTCCTTTTGTTAGAGCATTCACTATAACCATCGAATCTCCCTCTAAGTGTATTATTTGCACTTCAAGTTTTTTTTGCCAATAAGACTGCTTCAAATGCCGCATGTGCTTTTGTAAGATTATTTGTTCCTTCAATTTTTTTGGTTCCTATTGGAATAATATTACCCATGGAGAGTCTCTTGCCACAAAACCTGCATCTGAAGGTGTCAGATTCCTCTTTGATGCCCCATCAAAATTCACCCTTCTTCCAGACATGTCCACTTCACTGATGTGATTGGATGAGCCCAATTAGACCAGGCCTATATTTTTAAAAATAAATATTTAAAATATTTATCCTAATTTAATTAACCTAAAAAACTTTAAATAATGATTTGTGAATATGAGACATTTATATGGTATGTGTGATTTTCCATTATAGAATTTAATTCCAAATGTTTGGGAATGTATACATATTAAACAGCACACAAGCTGTGGCCGGCAAAAAAAACTATTTAAATGCCTCCGGATTTGGGAAATGATTTTTGTAATAAATATTTAAAGCCATCCAATTAAAAATAAATAAATATTTAAAGGCCGTAAGGCACAACCGTATGAAACATCTTTATGACAAGTGGGGTCCACAACATGAAAAACAATATCCCCCCTGATGAAAGATTTAGACTTAGTACCTACGACATCCTTTTGACTTCACCTGACGTTAAAATCCCCGGCAATAAACAGATAACGTCTATTGACGGAATTCCCGTGTACTGTGTAGGACGGGCACGATTAATTCCACTAGATCGCTCCGTGGCAAAATTGGAAGAGTAGAGAATTCCATGTAACACAGAAAACGGCGATGATGGTGGAGGCTCTGGAGATGGTAAATTCTTCTCCGTCGCACCAGAACAACGATGAGGTTAATTCTTCTCATTTTATATCTTCTGGAACGTCAATCGTTCCGTATGTCTGCGCAGAAAAGAATCCTCCGCCCCCGCCTGCTGCTGAAACGGAGGAGGATGATAAGAAGCACAAAAAACGGTCCAAAAATTGGACGAGGGTCGAGACTCTGAAGCTGATTAAACTACGGAGTGATTTGGAGCCTCGATTTTCTCGTAGCGGGAGGAAGACGGAATTGTGGGACGAAATAGCAGAGGCTTTACATAAGGAGCACTTCTCGAGGGATGCACAGCAGTGCAGGGACAAATGGGAGAAATTGATGGCCAGTTTCAAAGATGTCAGGGAGGGCTTGAAAGACAGCAGCGAAAACCCTTACTACGACGATCTTCACCCTTTGCTTTCGGCTAAGTCTTTGCGCAGGGAAAAGGATTTTAAAAAGGAGAGTGAGTTTGTGCAGAATTCTCGGCCGCCGGAAAGGGAAATGTTTGAAACGAGGGGTTCGGAGGAGGAGGAGCAGGAGCAGGAGCAGGAGCAGGAGGATGATGAATTTCCAAAGTCGCCGTGTTTGAGGAAGAGGAAACGTGGCGGAAGGCTTGTTTCGATTACTGATATTACGGCCGTGAAAACCCTAGTGGAGACGGTTATTTCACGGCAGCAGAGGTTTTTCAGGGAGCTGTTGGAGAGCCTTGAGAGGAAGGACCAGATTAGAGAGCAGATGAGGCTGGAGAGGGATGATAAGTGGAGAGAGGAGGAACTAGCGCACAGGAATGTTTTCAACAATGCCATGATGGTGCTTGCACAGAAGCTTCTGCCTGATAAGGGTTTGGGGAGCGCTACTGCTGCTGGTCCTCCTGTTGCTCCTCCTCCTCCTCCTCCTCCTGCCATGGGGAATTCTCTTTCTATTGTTTCCGCTTCTGACGGGCCACGGCCCAAGAAGCGTTCTAAAAATTGGAAGCGGGGAGAGGTTCTGCTGCTCATCAAATTGAGAGGTGAGATGGATGCTAGGTTTGCCAATTCCGCGAGGAGGGCCGCTCTGTGGGATGAGCTTGCGGAGGCGTTGGGGACGCAGGGTATTAAAAGGGACGGGAAACAGTGTAGGGAGAAGTGGGACAAGCTTATGGCTGCTTATAAGGATGTCATAGATGGGAAAAGAGAAGAAGGTGACCTTTCCTATTTTATGGAGCTCAAGGCTATTGTTGGAGGGAAGCCCGATGAGGGGAAACTCCAAACTGATATCATCGCATGATGTGTTCATGTCACTGTATGGTGAATCAGATGCAACTCTTGCTAGTGATATGGGTATTAGCTGTATGCTGAATCAGAATCCCAGACCTCAGTCCTGGTATGCCATAATTTGAAGCTTTTGCCTGTACGCTATCCGCACTTTCCTTTCTTGATCTTGTCCCTACTCCCTGTTAAATGCTCTCTTGGAAAGCTTCTGTCATTAAGTAAGAAGGTGGTGTGAATTTTATTTCGTGCAGTCTACTTGATGTAGTTGGGGAATGAGCCGCTGTGCTTTGTAAAATTATGCTTTAGTGCTACATTTGCGGGTCAGGCCATGACGCCTGATCTATGCTTTGTATATATTCTTCTACAGTTCTACTATTACTTATAGAACCCTTAGTCATTTCTTTTCCAATGTTGGAAGCAATTCAACTTGGTTTGATTTCTTCAGAGTTCTAAGTGAGAAATGTGCATTCATACAATTTTGTATTTATCTTGGTTATAGACAAAATGTGATAAATACGATTCGTGCTCATGTGCCCTGACCTTTATCCATATCTCCTGGTGACTATATTTATATCTTATATACCTGCAACCTTATTCATATGCTCCTGAATCGTATTTGAAAATGACGTGTATGTTCGTTTTGCCGTGCTGATATTCCATGTCTCCAGTTAACTTAGTTGTTGATCAGTTGGGAATTTATAATAAAATGAGCTCTGCTATTCTCAAAGCTTTTTAAAGTAATGAAATATACTGCACCGGCTAAATTTCGTTTAGTGAGTGCAGGCTCAACAATATAAATATGAAAAGTTCTGTTTCCACACAGAACATCTTTGTGGAATAAATGTGGGAAAACTTAAAGGTTATATTTAATATTTTTTTGGGTTGGGGGATTTTATATCAAATCTACAGAATCGTTTAAATTATTTGATACAGAAGCACAAGTCTTAGTTTCAAACCTCTATGACTGAGAGCTGAGGACTCGGGTATTCATTCCACCAAAATTAGGCTGAAATTTCTTTGCCTGAGAGCCAAAGACTTAGGAGTATCCATTCCACCAAAGTTGTCTGGTCTACGATGCCAGCCTTACTCCTTATTCATTGCACCTCTAGAAGATTTGAACCTTGGTGAATGGTGTAATCAAGGAACATACAATCACCCTCACCTAATGTGTTCCACCAATAGAAATATTTAATTGTTGATGTCAAAAGCACTAACTTCTCCCCATAATTGCTGTTTTGAACTGTCTCCACTTCTCTACAACTGAGCTTACAAATATTTTCAAACTTCTCACCATCTCCTCCAAGGCCTTCAGATGAGCAGATACAGAGTTTCAAGACGATTGACTTGAGTTCTGACTGACACCTTCCTGTACCTTAAACATAGGATTTTATGAATTCTTTTTCCAACACATAAAAAATGCACACTTAAAAGCTCTTTTTAAAGTTCTTTCTTGCAACTCTTGTTGTCTGTGTAATATCACCCCAAGGGCACATCACCTCACCAAGGATTTTCCTTGTAAAATTGTTGCCATAGTGTGAGGAGTATAAGAACAAACATGATTAGGCAACTAGAGAAAGTCGAACTGAATGAAAGGTTGAGATACAGAAGAATGAATGGAGGAGGAAGACAAGAAAATATTAAACAATGAGGGAGCTTAATGGTTTGTATGGGAGTTATCTGCAGCCAGATTCCCTCTCCATTAAACTTTCCTACCAACTACTGGTTCCATCTTCAAGGAGTCATTTATTTAAACATTGCACTTCACCTACCGTTGATGCCAACTACGTCCACCTATTCTCCTCTTAATAAATTTAAATTTTAAAATAGATTCCCTTTACACAAAGTAAAATCTTCTAGCTATATTTCTAAGGAAAATGAAAATGGGGCTTCTGGAAAAGTCTAACTCACCCCTGCATTGGCAAGAAAGTTGGCTGCTTGTAATTCCAATAACAATGTTGGAATGTGATAGCCTCCGAAAGGATACTGTTCAAATTCCAATTTAGGGTTGAACCCTTAGCCACCGCTCTTATAACTAGCAGGGGGGGTCACCTTCAATTCCGATCTCTCATATTTTCAAATGCAGAATAGCTTTCAAACCTTCAACCAGGTCCAAACACATTGCAACATTGTTAGTTTCAAACTTGTTGGAGTAGGCCTTGATTAGATTACCTTAAAAACTGAAAATGAGCCCCCATCCTCATCCTTAGCTGTGCCTGGATTATACTGAAAGGATCCCTCAAAATTGACCATCCATATCTTTTGAATGGGGTTACTCCTATGACCAAGGCCCTATCAGGCCTGGAGTTTCACAAACTAGTACTCTTTAACATTACCATGACCATGCATCGTTCTGTGGTTACATAAAATATCTTTAACAGCTATTCTCTTTGGAATAAATTGGGGTCGGTGTATGGTAAATATGGTCGACCTCAACTTTTTATTTATTTAAGTACTAATTGCTTTAGTCAATAGATGAGAAAACTTTCTTTCTGCCATGAATATCTGAATGTTTTATTTACAGAACTCATTTCTTGGGGTTCTATTTATCCAAAACATAATCGATAATGGTAATTTCAATTCAGAAATCACAACCAAATCTTTTAGAGCCATGTCATTTGGACCAACTTAGGAAACAGATTGGCAATCAGATTCTTGTTGTGATGGGGAAACCCAGAGGAAATTAGTCAATTGGAAAATTTTGAGTTTCAAAATTAATTTTAATTTATACGCACACATGTGGATGCAAGTGCACGTACACATACACATGCACATACCATTGAAAATCACATATCATGACACTCATTGCCCATGGAAACCCAATGCCCACTTCTACAATCAGCTTGAATAATTTAATAGTGAAAGGAGTTGATTAGAAGTTAAATATATGGTCTGGATAGTGCATTTTTATTAATTGTTTCACATTTTTCCTACTCACATAAAACAATATATGGGAAATGGCGAAATGCTAGAATTTAGAAGATTTTTTTCGAAGTGGTTCACATTTTTCCTACTCACCTAAAACTATTTATGGGAAATGGCCAAATGCTAGAATTTAGAAGATTTTTTTTTTCAAAGTTAATTCCACCTTTTCCTAACGGGAAATAATTAAATGCCCACTTACCTATTTAGTTTGAGTGATTTGATATCAAAGGCAGTTCATAAAATTTAAAATTCTGATTTACCATGTGCGTTGTCAATTAATTGGTTCACAATTCCCTTGCCTTTTCACTGGGTGAACCTTGAAGGAAACTGATAAATTTCTGACAGTTGAACGCTGATTCTTTTTGTACCTTTGCTTAATTCTAACTTGTCAGCTCTTGTTTGTCTATCCTGAAAGTCTTAAACGACTTTGCTCTTGAACTTCAAAATTCAATTTGCATGTCCAGTCTGTTTATGCATGGATTGCCTTTATCTTGCGTGGGAAACAATATAGTCAAAGCACCATTGCTTATTTGGAACTTGTTCATGACACCATTGCATATCTGTACCTTAACCTTAAATGTAAAAGATTGGTTGATTCGATAGAACTCTTAGTCCGCAGATTCTTTATATTGCAATAGTGTAAGTTGTAAACTTCAGTGTACTGCATTAAAAAAAACTATACATGCATTTCAAACAGTTTTCAATAGTAATTATGTCAATGGATTTAGCATTTTTTTGTTGCATTCATGGTTAGGAAAATATACATGCAACTTAATAATGATTATACACAGAGGATTACCATCTCAGTCAAGCTAGTTTTTCTTTGGTTAGTAGAGCTACACCATCATTCTAAAATCTGCCAAAAATTTTATTATCACTTATAAGTCTACAAGAAGATGTACTCGCCAATGGGTTTTGTTAGCACCCTGCTGAAAATTTTGAGAATTGTTCTTAGTTGTCTGTAATGGCTTCTCTCTATTTTAAAGATTTTTCTGCATGAATCTTGTGTTTACAACCTTGTCTTTTACCCGACAAAGTCCATGGCAAACCACTCTATATGTATGTTTGATAAAAGACTAGTGTGCAACATTGGTTCAGCGTCGCGCTTCTCGTATAAAATGAGGTTGATTTGCTGTATGTCATTGCCTATCATTAAGATAGTCTATCTTATGCTATGTATCGACTTTTTTTTCTTGTGAAAGTCATTTCTTCAAATCTTCTTACCAAAGATCTGCAAAGAGTACCTCATCAATGCGCACAGCTTGTTTTTAACAAAAACGTGCTAAGAAATTTATGTGGCACTAGGTCATTAGTCCACACGTACAATTAAATTGTAGCGATGTGCATCATTGACAGAACCAGGAGCTCGTGTGTTGCGTTTGTGCCGACTCAAAAGTGATGTTGTAATGTCTCCTTTTAAGTAATTCATCAGCATCGTATAAGCCCATTCCTTTAATTTCCTTGGTGGGCTAGAGGAAAAAGGTCTTTTTAAAAGTGGGGTTACAGTTTGGGAAAATTAGATATTTAATGGCATTTTCTGTTTAATTTCGTCATTTTAAGACGGTGCATTATGGGAGTTACAAAAATTGACTTTTCAAACAGGGCAATTATGCTATGAGAGTGGGAGCATTGAGTTATGGTGGCATTTTGACGTGAATAACATTTGCTATTCCAGGAGTGTAGTCAAATTATGGGTGTGAAGTGATTTGGGCCCTCCCTTGTGCCATAAAATGATGCATTGGCTGTTAGAACTTAGAAGCACTCTTTTTGCTGTTGTATTATTGCGTAAGTGTTTTGTAGCCAATTTGAAGATGAAATCTCTTGAATCTTGAAACCAGAGGACAAAATCCCATTGGCTCCCTTTGGTAGTCTCATCCAGGGGCTGCAATTATGCTGAAGATCTCTTTATTTGTGGTGACTTTTTGCCATGTTTGGTGGTTTGTCATGGGCCCATGGCTGTATACAGTACGCAGTCAATCAGTTTTGGATAGTTGGTTGTAGTTCATCACATGTGTTGCAGGTTTGGTATGTTAGCATGCTGTTATTTATTTATGAATCCAGTTTTATGTTTTCAATAAAATATAGTATATAGTATTTAGCACATGGCGTAGTACGATACAAATTTTTTGAAGGATATTACAGTGGTATAAGAGCTAACATCCTGGCGGCTTGTGGGTTATGGTAAAAAAACAAAAGATCCATGTTAGAGGAGGAAAGAACAAACTTATTTCAAGACACCATGATAGGAATCCATTTGGGGCAAGAAAGAATGATTGAATTGTTGACACGGTTGTTGTAGATCCAGGAAAACATGCCCACTGCCATTCTGTTACAAAGTCAAGGAAATACCAAAATGTCATAAAGTGGGCAAAGCTCATATTTAAACCATCGCCCAATAAATTTTATTGCAAAACCTTCAAAACCCTTTTTCTCATAGAGGGAAGAAAGAGGGGAGCTACAAATTTCTTTGAAAGAGCTCGACAAATTATTTGGAGAATATGAAGGAAAGACTGATGATTTCAAGGCAGCTATAACATTTGACATGAATTTGGAGTTAGTGGGAAAAGGTGTGCGGAGAAGAAGTCAAGGAAATAATCAAGGTGACATTTAGAAATAAATTGAAGCACAAAGTGAGCAAATTAATCGAACCCACATTTGGTGGCACAAATAATATCTCTACTGGGCTTGGTTGTAGAAACTACACTCAGCCCCATAACGGAAGATGTGATTCAGTTTGTGTGATAGGTACAGGTTGATATCTAACTAGTTGCACAAAGTAAACAAATTAATTGCACCCACATTTGATGGCACAAGTAAGATAGAGGTTATGGCTTGGTTGTAGAGATTACAGACATATTTCATGATGGAAGAAGATCTGATTCAATTTCTGTGATAGGTGAAGGTTGAAGCTCTGATTCAATTTTTAACTATTTGTATCTTTTATCTATCACTAACTAGGTAAGTAAATTAGGGAAATCTTGCTATTTATATCAAATGACAAGAAACATCTTTAAACTTTTCTTAACTGTGTTTTTGCCCAATTAAACCTATGTTCATTGCTTAGACGAAAATACTGAGTTGAATATGGGAAGTTTGGAATTATAGAAACAAAATATTAAAAGCAATTGCAGAATTGAAACTCTGGAGTCATGAGGACCTTGGAAAGTGAATATGTGGAGTGTCGTAGTTTAGACAACAGCATGCTTCATGGATGGCAGTGCGCTCACTCGCCCATCCAAATGCGCTATTTTCCTCCATGCCTAGAAATGTACATTACATATACAATATGTTAAAACTTGCAATACAAAGTCCTATTGTACATAATATAGCCCCTGAAAATATGATTTAGATTTATAAATATAACAAAATATGCTATAGATCTATAAAGATGAAGAAAGCTAAAATAAAATAAATGAGAGATATAACTGGTGATGAAGAATATGAATCCTCCATGTAAAAGAGCCTCCAAGAATACAAATAGCAGGAAAGACGAAAATGAATTGATTGTTGGGAGCTTATTAAAATGGGTAAGCCCTAATTTGGTCTTCCAACCCCAAGGGGAGATTGGAGAGTGATGCGTGTGCTCTTAAAGCCAATAAATCAATATGAACACAACAAAAACAAAGGTGTATTGAAAATCAAAGAACACAACAAAATCAATATATTTTATTATATCAAAGTCTGTAAAGATTCTAACATCCTAGTGTGTATGGAAGATGGTTTAGTAATGTGAATCACCAGGAACTTTACTAATGGAGTGAGGTAAGCGAAGCAATATGGATACACTAGAGAGAAGCGTTCTTACCTCTTAAGAAGGAAAGAGGGCACGATATTGCTATAAAAACTCGTAAATAAATAACGACATTATAAAGCAAGAGGAGGTTTATAGCAAAATTAAATATCTAAATGGACTGAGCTGGACATAGTGATTTAATTAAAGATTAACGGTGAACTGATAATAAAAAGAACTTGCCAAAAAAAAAAAAAAAGCTATACCAGCAAGGAAGCTCAATAACATAGGAAAAATTCCAGCTAAAGTGAGGAACTTCAATTTAAGAAGCCATGGTATAAAAAATTAGAGAGAGGAAGAAAACTTGCATGCATCAATCAATCTTTCAAATATGGATTCCAAAAAGGTTGAAAAGAAGAGAGGTCTAGATTCACAAGCATTGGGATGTTACATGGTAGAGGGCATTATTATAGGCTTCAACAATCAAGACATAGGTAAACAAGTACTTTAATTTTTGAATTATTTGGGATAATAGTGCATTCACATAGATCTCAGGGTTCATGCCAGGCCTGGAATTTGACGGCCACCCCTATCACCCCTACCTGTCATATAATTTTTTATGACGGTTTAGTAATTTTAATGCCTTTCATTTTACGTTTTAAAAAAAATATTTAAGTGTCAATTTTTTTTTAATTTGTGAATAGTTTAATATAAATTCTTTAAGCTTCATAGAATTGAAGTTCCAGTAAAATTCAATTGAGGTGAAAAGAAATAATTCCATAAAAAAAAGTAAAACTTTGAAAAACAATGATAAATTAGTAATGCACTTAAAAAAATTTAAATTTACTTGTAAGTTTCTAAATTCAACCCAAAAATCTTGTTTATTATAAAAATAGAAACCATTTAGATTTTTTTATTACAATATTTAAAAAAATTAGAAATGATTATATCTTATCATTTCAATTGTTAGAAGTTTCTATATTGATATTTAAGACAATCTTTAAAAAATATTAAAAACTAAATTGACAAAGTTTCTAAATTTATATAAGAAAAACATACTAAAAATTCATATAAAAATAATATAAAATTAGAAATAATTATATCTTAATCATACCATTTTAAAATATTATAAATAAATTCATATATTTATAATAAACATTGTAAAATAATATATATCAATATATATTACCTATTATAATATTTTACGGCTTATTAATAATTTTAAGTGTCATATATACGGTTTGTGGAAAAAATAGCATGTCGATACTTACGGTCCACTAATTTTATTAGTTGTAATATACGGTCTAAAAGTGCAAAAACGGCCATATAGCTTGTCAAATTCCAAGCCTGGTTCACGCCATTGTCCAACGGAAAATGTCAAAAATAAAGTTAGAAACCTTGAGAACAATAAAACATAATAGAGTAATATATTTCTTTTGCAAATTGGTGAGGGAAAAAGGGTTGAATTTATTGACTTAGCGTATTCTAAGACATGCTAAGAGGACGGTCAGCAAAATGAGCGTCAAACATGATATAATGATTGAAGAGCATCTAATTTTTGAATCACATTTTGCCCACATTTTAGTGAGCTTGTGTCATTAGGTAATAAAGTTGCACTAAAGGATATGAACGAAAATGCAAAAAATTAACAATTGCGTAAAGGGTACATAAAAGGATATGAAATGACATTCTTGATGAAGGAAAACTTGTGCTGCCAACCAAGAATTTGGAGAACCAGTATTTTTAAGAAAAAAAAAAAGGTTGGGACATCTTATAAAAGAAATAATTAGGTTGAGAATGCTCCATAAAGCCTCTTGCACAACATAGCCTTACAAAATAGTTCACCAATATTTTAGACCACATCCTACAAAAGAAATAATTAGGTTGGGAATGCTCTATAAAGCCTTTTGCACACCATAGGCTTACAAAATAGTTCTCTATTGAGATAAACACATTGAATGTTAAATTGGCTATTATGGATAAGAAGTTGAAAGGGGAAACATAGGTACTATTGGAAGAAGATGATCAAATTGTCCAAATGTGGAATGCAATTTGTCTAGTTTTTGATTAGGTGAAGTAGACATAGAAGATTGTAGGTCTTGAGGATGAACTTTGAAAGGTTAAGGAAAACTGTAAGAGTAGAATTTCAGTGCTAAAAAAGGAAATTAAAACTGTCAATTATAATATTAGCAAGGTTGTTGAGGTGAGTGAATGCTAAATAAATAATAGTGCAAAAACTTTAAAGAGACTTTAATTTCCTTGTTATTTTGGAACTTTAAGCTTTGCTTTGTTACTCTATAACATGTTCTGTTTAGCCATTTTTATAGGTTACTATTTGTTGTGGTTTAATTAATGTTTAGTTGAAGTTTTACTGGATGTTATGGGATTTCAAGTCCCTTCAAACCATTTTTTACCTTTTAATAAAAGGTAAATACATTGGACACAATAACGTCTGTAGACACTAAAAATTAGTCAACACTTGCATCTCCTATTTTTAACCTATCACTCGTATAGTCTTCACTATTTATTAATCTTGTCTCGCTTCTCCTTTCCCATTTTTTGTCCAGTTGATATCATTTTCTCCCCATTTCGATTATGTGATATCAATTTGGTCCAAAATCCATCCCATTGATGTCCTTTCATCTCCATTTCGATTTCATGACATTAATTCGTCCCAAAAATTTGTCTCGATGATGTCAATTTGTTCCCATTTTGATCCTACAACATCATTTTCTCTCAAAACCTGTCTCAATGGCTTCATTTTCTCCCAATTCTAGTTTGGTGACATCATTTTGTCCTCTTTTCTTGTCCCATGATGCCATTTCATTCCCTTTTTGCGTCCTTTGACCCGCTTTGACTCGATTTCTTCGTTTTGCCCTAATTTTCCCAATTCTTCCCATTTTCGCCCAATTTGACTCAATTTGACCAAATTTGACTAAATCCTTGCCTCTTGACATCAGTTTGACTTGATTTGCCTCTTAGGTTTAATTAATTAAACCCTCTTTCCTACTAATCCTTCTAAAAATTAAATAAATAAGTTTAATATTTATTTATTTATCCTCATCTTATTAATTAAATAAATATTTTATTTAATTACCTAACTCATAAATGTGAATAATGTTAACTTCTGATTCCAATTGTTAGAATGAACCGGAGGAAAACTAAGAGGGTTGGGGGGGGGGGGGAGAGGGGAGGTGGTGAATCAGTTTTCCACAAGCTAAACAATTATTGCAAATTATAAACCTTCTACCAGAGCACAATGAAAACAACACAGTGAAAGATAAAGCATGAAAATACATAACACACAACACCAATATTTTTGACGTGGAAAACCCGGTTAAGCGAAAAACCACGGTGGGAAACCCTACCCATAGTCAGATAATACTTCAGCAACAGTATGTGAAATATTACAATGGGGATTGCACTTGCAATCAAGCCAACCACCTAGAGCACACACTCAACACAAAAGGGAAGTCTCACTGACTTACATAAACATTGGACTACAATCCGGAGGAAATGAACTGTGGAAATAACATCTCCTAATGCTTGATATAGTTCCGGTTAAGCACATATGTCTGCCCTGCAATACCGAACTCTCTTCAAACCTTCGTTGAATGATATAACCTTGTTCGCACATAAACCACTTTCTGATAATGCAGACATAACCATACCATACAAATTACATGAATATATTACCTATATATACAGATCATCAACCTTGATAAACAAAGTTGTCTAAACCCTAAACCCATAACCCTTAATTACATCACATGATACCATCGAACCAATATTATGATTTCAATTATATAGCATTGACCCAATTCAAATTCCCAAACAATTATATCCATCAGAAATTCTGCCAAGACCAAATGCAACACGTTTCACCAATCGATAGAAACCCTCAGTGCCAATAACACAAAATAACCAACCAGATCCAAATAGGATCACCAAATCATCACACCGGCCAATATGCGAAGCCACCAAACAATTAGAACACGATCAAGAACACCTTCAGCACGTTATGAAGCATTTCTAGAAGCCGGACCAAAACCACTTAGCCATTTCATCAAATATCACCAACCGGTACCAAGAATATCAACCGACAAACCAAAACATAAGCGATAGCTTCCGGAGCACCAAATCATGAACCAACTGAATATGACAAACATATAATCATCTTGAATAACCATCCAAAACCGAATCTAGCAATTTGATCATACCAGATTAGAATCTCTGATAACCTCAGCCAAAACCATGTCAAACTGGAACATGTCAGCAGTCAACCAGAGCAAGTCAGTAACCAACCAGACCAGTGTTGACATCAATGACAACACATAATCAATTTCTGCATAATGCCAACAATCTCCCCCTTTGGCATTGATGACAACACTGAATGTGAAAAACATCCAAGTGATAAGAAATGCCAAACAATCTCCCAAAACTAATATGAAATCTCTCTCCCCATATAGTATCTCTCCCCCTAAGATTTTCTATTTTTCACATGAACACCTCTACCCCTTTGACATCAATGACAAAGGGCTGATACTGCCAAACCAAACAACTGACTACACCCCCTAAGCAACAACCTCATCCCATCAACTCGAATCAGAAGATATTTTTGATAAGCTCATCGGATTGATGCATCCCTGCATCTCTAAGTCTCTTCCGGAGGGGTGGTGTTTGTTAATTTTAAGCAATCAGATTATAATAGATTGTGAATGAACAGTAACATCAATTGAAACACAAGACAAGAGACACCAATACCTTGGGAAAACCTCCCTCTTGGAGGTGAAAAACCCAACCTCAAAATACAATATGTATTATCTCAAATGTAGGCAATTACAAGGCAATAAACTTATCTCAGATTGATGTCCAATATATCAATGAAGATTGCAGCCCTTATCAACAACAGATGACTAGGAGGATCAACAACATATGTCTAAGATCAGATTTGCACAAGAGAAGTCCTTATCAAGTTCGCATGGAGATCTTGACAACTTCGCCACATAATCAACCTTGATGAATTCACACAACAGGCTTGGACAAGTTCGCATAGGTGGAGGAGACATCATTGTTTGGAGAGCAGATAATATTTGCATAATATAATTATTTGTAATGACTTCATTTGCTGTTAGATTTATATCCAACCTTTGGCGTCAAACCCTCAAGTCGGCTTGCATTTAGTTAATTGATTTATTTACATTTATTGCCTTCACGTTACATGTTTGGGTCCAACCCAAAGTTACATTTAATTGCTTCTACGTTACATATTTGGGTCCAACCCAAGGTTATATTTATTTGCCTCCACGTTACATGTTTGGGTCCAACCCAAAATAATTCGAATTACGAGAGATAATACATTTATATTTAGAATGCAATAATCAGGTATCCGAGCTAGCTATTCTTTTCAACACTCCCTCTTAGCTAGGGAGGATATCTGCCACTTGTCATGATCCATTCATGACTTTCATCTTGCATTGCCCACAAGGATGAATGTATAAACTCTATAGAGTATACCTGCAATAAAACACATAAAACACATAAATATCATGAATTCATTTCATGATGTCCATCTTGCATTGCCCGTAGAGGATGGAACCACCTTGCATTGCCCGCAGAGGGTGGAAGAGGTCTTACACCTTAGTCTTCTCCCAAAGAAGGATACAATGTCACCTTGCATTGCCCGCAAAGGGTGACTCCACCTTGCATTGCCTGCAGAGGGTGGAGGATGCAAACTAAATTGCATCATTAAGATTGAGACTCCCTCTCAATCAATGTTGTGTTCTCCACAATTCCAAGCTTCTCTCTAAAGTACTCAAATTTCACTCGAGCTAGAGGCTTGGTGAGAACATTTGAAACTTGTTCATCAGTGCTGATATATTTCAGTTGGATGACACCTCTTGTGCCATATCACGAACATAGTGATAATGAGTTTCCACGAACATAGTGATAATGAGTTTCCACATGTTTTGACCTGTCATGAAACATATGATTATTAGACATTTTAATACAACTCTGATTATCACAATAAATAACAATGGATTCCCAAGGTTGTCCAAACAACCCAACAAGAAGCTTGCAAAGCCAAACTACTTCTCTAGTTGCCACACTTGAAGCAATGTATTCAACTTCTGCAGTACTTAATGCAACTGAGGACTGTTTCCTACTGGCCCAAGGGATCATAGCAGAACCCAAGCTGAAACAAATTCCTAAAGTGCTTTTCCTGTCAATAACACTTCCAGCCCAATCAAAATTAGAGTAGCCTTCCAAATTGATTACTGTGTTGATTGGATACTCCAACCCATAGCCAACTGTTCCACGCAAGTATCTCAGGATGTGCTTGGCTGCCACCAAGTGAACATGCTTTGGCTGGTTTATGAATTGGCTAAGTGCACTCACTGCATGACAAATGTTTGGTCTAGTGTTGACTAGATACATCAAGGATCCAATCAATTGCCTGTTGTAGCGTCCTAAAATTGTGACACTTGCAATTTCGACCGCATTTGGGTCTTCACGATGGCGATGCAACACGCAACCTGAATGGAGACCCCGAAACTTGATTATGACACCAAAAACTGCATTTTCTTGCACCCTGGCCTGAACCTCCTTTGCACCCTGCTGTCCCGGGAGGTGGGACCAGAGCGCCCAGTGCCCTGGTCCTTCAGGACCATGGCGCCCAGCGCCCTGGTCCCCCAGGGCCATGGCGCCCAGCGCCCTGGTCCCCCAGGACCATGGCGCCCAACGCCCTAGTCCCTGGGTCCTATTTTGGGCCCGGTCTCTTTTGGACTTTGGGTCTTTATGTTTGCAAATTGGAAAATTATCTTTCCTGGTCGGCCTAAGGTCGGGAAAATCAGTCTATCAACCCTAATTGACAAGTATATAAACTACATTTTCCTCTTTCATTTGATATGATGGAAAAGGCGTGGAAACTATACTCAAGCATTCAAGCATTCAAGCATTCTTTCAAGCAATTGATCATTCTAAGTCTCCATTCAAGGCTAAGTGTTGCATTCAAGACAAGGATTCAACCATTGAAGAGGAGATCACATACTACATGCTACATACAACATACAACAATACAACAAACAACAACATCTATACCTTCGCACATAAGGATACAAACATCCTTACAACAAAGTATTAGTACTTGTTTTACATTACATTTACAACATTTCTCATTTCTTGGTTAATTCCAAAACTGGGGTTTGACCTAAGGGCAAACCCCTAATCCCTAACCCCCCAATCGTCTTCGTTTTTCTGTGTGTAGGTTGCAGGTACGCGGCTGAAATTGAAGATCTGGAATCCTTGTGCAGAGACGAACAGATCCCCCTTCGTTTCGCGGATTTTTCGGAGGACCGTGTGCACGCCGGGCGCCATCGTCCCGTCAACTTTTGCTCAAATTTGCAGGACAGCGCCGTATCGACATTTTACTACTAATTCTAGGTCCGCAGCTTCATATCATATCCCTATCTCAGTTTATAAGCGAATCTTTATCACTTTCTATGCATTCCTAGCTTAATCTTTCTATCAACATTCTTTACAAAAGAGGGTAGCCTTGCTTTCTTAACTCTTGAAACACATTTAGCATCCAATCTTGCATTGTGTGGGATTGGATCTTGTGGGTTTCAACCCCTCTTTTGAATGTAAAGTCTCTCCCCTAAGTGAAAACCATCAACCCTAGAGTGACTCTCCCTTCTCTCTCCTCGGAGTTGGAAGAGGGGAGAGCAACTAGGGTTCAATCGCGATTTTCCGCTTTACATTTTGGTGAACCCGACGTGAACATCCTTTCTGATTATTCGTAGTTAGATCTGAAAATTGGATTCCTTGATTACATTTCCATGTTTGATCTTTTGCAAAATTTTAGAGGTTAATTGCATAAAAACCCTAAATTTTCTTTTTAAGTAATTAAACTTGTGAAATGTTTAATTGTTAATGTTTGTTTCAGATCTGCCCTTCTATTACAAATTATCAATTCATATTTGTGCTTTAATTTTGAAAATTAAGTGGTTAAATGTCAAAACCCTAATTTTTGAAACCCTCTTGATTCAACCTTTGTCCAACAAATTCACTGATCAAAACATTTCCAAATCAGCTGTAACTTTGGATTCCGCAATAAAATCACAATATCTTTCATCCCTGAAAATTTGGAAAAAAGTTGCGAGGACCGTGTGCACTCCGAGCGCCATTGTGCCCGACATTTTTTCCGAAATTTCGGGAGCTAGATCTTACTGTATTTTCCTGCTAAAATCCAGAATTTTGGCTGATTTTATCAATTTTAACACCTTCAAAATTACAGTCAAAGTTGGTCTAGTGCTTGCTTGGATTGAGGCTTCTAATCATTCAAAAATTGTTGAAATTGAAATTTGTGTCAAAATTGTGTTTCTTACTGTCCTAAATCTGAAAAGTGTGTTATCATTCATTCGAAATTTCAGTGATTTATTCAAATTTTTGCAATTTGTGACTTTTGAAATTAAGTGATTAATTACAACAACTTTGATTTCCGCTTTCCGAATTGAATTTTGCGTGAAATTAAGTCAATTTTTAAAATCCAAAACTTGCATTGCTTTTGGTATTCCCTCTAAAATCATAAAATTCAAAATTTCAGTTTCCCTCTCTTTTTCAAAATTCAAATTTTGCATTTTTCGACAATCTTGGTAGGGTTCAATTTTGAGATTGCAACTTTAATTTGGCCTATCTATAGATCGTAAAATCACTCAATTTTTTCAGGTTAGCTGTAAAATCATCATAACTTTCATCCCTGCAAATTTCGAAAAAAGTTGCGAGGACTGTGTGCACCCCAAGCGCCACGGTCCCGGACATTTTTTCCGAAATTTCGGGAGATTGTCCTGATTGTATTTAACAGCTTAAATCTAGAAGATTGGCTGGTTTTACTGAAATTTGCTACCTCTAAAAATTCAAAATCTTCTCTCTCTCTAGTGCATGAGTTTTACAACAATAAGCCCTACTTACACTATTCCCGTTAGACGAAGCCTGAGAATTAAGTCTTTCCAAGGTTTAATTACTGAGGAGATGGAACCTAATTTGAATGGCCTTTTTAATGAGGACATGGGTAATTCCTCTAATCCTCTTAATGATGAAGAAGCTCTCCATGAGGTTTCTGTAGAACAACTTTCAAAATTGGATAACCAATTTGACGATTTTCGATAATGGATGTCTCAAGAATACCCTGATAGTCAAGCTCTTCCTTTAATTGAGGGTCTAAAACGTATGCTTCAAAGTGATAAGAATGGAATTGATATTTTGCGTGGTATTGCACACATTGTGGATTCAAATGTGATGCCTATGAAAAGTTGTGCTGAAACCTTAGGTTATACACAACCTCCTACTCAAGACAATCATTCTATTCCTTTGACGACTCCTATTGCTAATATACCTACTTTTACATCAAACATAATGACTACTTCAACACAAGACATTCCTCCTCTGATCACTAATCATGGGGGCAATCCCTCTTCTTCAATTAACCCTCTTCCTTCATTCAATCCAACTTCTTCATTCATTCCTTCAATGAGTGTTCCTATTACATCTTCACAAATGAACATGACACAAGGGGGCAATTCGTTTTCCATTCCTCCTTGTAGTGTTCCTCCTGTCCAATCATCTCCTATGACTAACTATCATAGTGTCCCACCACCTTACTCTCTACCTTCTTTCAATAACATAACACCTCCATCACAATCTAACACGTCTAATATGAATTCTTCGACTGAAGCGACCATTAACAATCTTGCACAAACTGTCTCTTCTTTACAGCAACAAATTGCCTCTATGAATCAATCTAAGTTTAGTGTGCCCACATTTGACGTTGCGAGTCCACTTTCTCTTGACATTGTTCGAGCTATTCCCCCTAAACATGTTGAAATTCCGCATTTGGAGCTTTATAATGGTAAGGGTGATCCTCTAACACATGTTAAGACCTTTCAAACAATATGTACTGATTTTGCTTATGACCAAAGGTTGCTTGCAAAATTGTTTACTAGAACATTAAGAGACAAAGCCCTACAATGGTATTGCTCATTGCCTTCCTATTCTATTACTTCTTTTGAACAACTTGCAAATGCTTTCATTCAACAATTTCAAAACAATATAAGTCCTAAAGTTACTTTGATTGATTTAATGCATTGTAAACAAGGTGTTAAAGAAAAAGTGACTGATTTCATTGGTAGATATAAGCATTTGTATGCTCAAATTTCTTTTCCAGTGCCTGACAATGATATTCAAAGAATCTTTATTTCTAATTTACAAAAAGACATTAGAGAAAAACTCTTGTTTTCTGAGTTTACTTCTTTCCAACAGTTGTGCGCAACTCTTCACAATTATCAATTGACTGTGAGTCAAATGGAACAATCACATCCTATGACTCTGAGTGATAAGGGTGATAGTAGTCAACAACCATTTGGGAAGTTTAAACCGAACAGAGAGTCCATTAAATTCAATGAAAACATCATCAACAACAATGTGAATGCAGCATCAGGTGTGTCTCCTATTTCTAAGTTTTTCAAGAGAGAAAGAAAGTTTACTCCTTTGAATGAATCATTGCATAGTATTATGAATAAGTTATTGGAACAAAATGTGCTTACTCTTCCTCCTATAAGGCAAATTGATCCTGCAAAGATTACTTCACCTTATTTTGATAACAAATCTTTTTGTCAATTTCATCATCAACCTGGGCATGATACTGAAAAATGTTTTTCTTTAAAGGGTAAAATTCAAGATTTGATTGATAATAATACTATTTCTGTTTCTGGAGTGAATGATAGAGGCAACACATATGTAGCTCCTCCTAACCAAAATCTTCAGATTTTCACTGATCCATTACCTTCTCATACCTCTAATGCGATTGATACTACTGATTCCTCTGTCTCACCTGATGATCTCGTGTCTATGACTCTGAATGTGATTAACTTTGTGGAGCAGCAGAAAATCCCTAAAGAACCTTCCATCACATTTGATTCCAGTGAAACTATCAGGGCACCTGATGGTCCTTTATATATAGTTGCAAAAGTCAAGAATACACCTTGCCGTGGAGTGCTTATTGATCCTTCTTGTATGGTTAATGTCATTTCTGAAGAATTTCTTTTTACTTTGCAATTGAATCAAGTAATCTATGATGAAACAGATGTGGTTGTGAAATTATTTGATGCATTTTCTTCTGCTGCGATTGGTTCTATTACATTACCTATTGAGGTCCGTAACAAATCCCTTGATGTGAACTTTGCTATTATTCCATCTTCTGAACAATTTCGTGTGAAGCTTGGCTATCCTTGGCTATCTTCCATGAAAGCTATTGCTTCTCCTATTCACAAGTGTTTGAAATTTCCCCATAATGGTGAAGTTGTTACTGTCAATCATAGTCTCTTTAAACCAGCTGAAAGAACTTCTAGCGTTCCTCTTGATTACTTTTGGCCTAAACAATTCCAATCTCTTCCTCCGCGAAGTGATCATCTTTTCAAATCTTATCAAAAGTGGAAAACAGATATGATCCTATCTTTAAGTGAACCTAGAACACCCAAACTTGACATTCCTATCATCCTTGAGAAGGAAGTTCTTCCTTTGAAAGATAAAACTAATGTCTTTCCTCAAGAAGATTCCCAACCCATTCCTATGGATGTGACTATGTCTATGCCTAATAAACCTTCTAAAAGTAGACCTATACCTCCTCGTCATGATGGACTTGGTCTTCTTCCTAAACCAAAAATTCCTCCTTTATATGGAGCAGTTCCTCCTCCTTCCTTCTATAGAGAGAAGAGACCTTCCTCTTCTCCTATTATCCAGCCTAAGAGACCACAACCTAAACACCCAAGTGATAAGGATGAGAACATTCCTCCTCCTCAATCTTCTCCTAATCTTCCTACTAAGACTAGACGAAATCGTTCTGCACGTGAACGCCGGCGAAAGCGTCGTCTTAGAGCTCAAACTTTGCAATCCCCAAAAACACCTTCAACAAGCATTATTCCATTTTCTCCGAAGCCGACGATTGAGCCGAAATCTTCTAAACATAGGATGCATGATGGTCTTGATCCTGTGCGAGTTAAAGATCCTATTTTTATAAATCTTGATGATGATATAGATGAAAATGTTAGTCCTGTTCATTCTGATAGTGAATATGAACTTGTTGATATTGATAACCATTTATCTAACGAATTTTCTAAAGCACTTATCCTAGCTCCTAGACAAGAACACCGTGGCTTGGGATATGAACATAGCCCTTGTTTGGATCTTGTGATAGCTCCATCTGCTGTGTTGGATGTTCCTCCTCTAGCGTGTTCCCTGCCTTCCCGAAACATTGATCAGCAAGATTGGGGGGTAGATGATGTGCTAGACTAGCTTCATTAGCATAGCAGATTCTCTCCTCCTCTCTTTTGTTACTTCTTCTATGTGTTATTCTCATTCTTCTATTTGTTGTCCTTAGTGTTGTCTACTTGAGGACGATGCAAAGCATTGAGATCTCTTTTGGTCTCTCTCATGTTGACTCAAAAGACACATGTGTTCCCTTCTTCTAGGTGACCTTCCTTGATTGGGGAATGAAGAACAATTATGCATACATACATATGATATACATGAATTATCATATAGCATACTAACCCTGAGGAAAGCGAAGTCACCTTGTGCTTTGTGTTTTGTGTCTATTATCCTTGGGCTTATCTCACACTTGGGGGCTAAATCCTTGTGATAATGTGCTCTTTTCCCTTCTCATTCTTATATGTATCACTACCTTAAAGCAATCACCCCCGGTGAGGCGTGTGCGATCGCTTTAACGTAGGGGGGCATACATCCCGTTCATATCTTTTCAAGATACTTGAAAATTTCTTGACAAATTTAGCTTTGCCTTGAAAATTTTTGGATATCTTTCTTGCATGGCTCATAGTGAGGGAACCTTACTACTGACAGTCATGGTTCTCCCTCGGGATCTTCCCTTTTACTATGTCAATCGAAGTCGTAAGATCCTTAGTCCACTGGGGGCTTGGTGTATCTTGCCTCCTTGACGTGGTGAAAGTTTTTCAATGTTGTTTCCTTGTACTTTACCGGAAGTATGAGCGTACGCTTATACTCCCGCTAAAGTGGGGGCTAAATGTAGCGTCCTAAAATTGTGACACTTGCAATTTCGACCGCATTTGGGTCTTCACAATGGCGACGCAACACGCAACCTGAATGGAGACCCCGAAACCTGATTATGACACCAAAAACTGCATTTTCTTGCACCCTGGCCTGAACCTCCTTTGCACCCTGCTGTCCCGGGAGGTGGGACTAGAGCACCCCAGCCCTGGTCCTTCAGGACCAGGGCGCCCAGCGCCCTGGTCCCTGGGTCCTATTTTGGGCCCGGTCTCTTTTGGACTTCGGGTCTTTATGTTTGCAAATTGGAAAATTATCTTTCCTGGTCGGCCTAAGGTCGGGAAAATCAGTCTATCAACCCTAATTGACAAGTATATAAACTACATTTTCCTCTTTCATTCGATATGATGGAAAAGGCGTGGAAACTATACTCAAGCATTCAAGCATTCAAGCATTCTTTCAAGCAATTGATCATTCTAAGTCTCCATTCAAGGCTAAGTGTTGCATTCAAGACAAGGATTCAACCATTGAAGAGGAGATCACATACTACATGCTACATACAACATACAACAATACAACAAACAACAACATCTATACCTTTGCACATAAGGATACAAACATCCTTACAACAAGGTATTAGTACTTGTTTTACATTACATTTACAGCATTTCTCATTTCTTGGTTAATTCCAAAACCGGGGTTTGACCTAAGGGCAAACCCCTAATCCCTAACCCCCCAATCGTCTTCGCTTTTCTGTGTGTAGGTTGCAGGTACGCGGCTGAAATTGAAGATCTGGAATCCTTGTGCAGAGACGAACAGATCCCCCTTCATTTCGTGGATTTTTCGGAGGACCGTGTGCACGCCGGGCGCCATTGTCCCGTCAACTTTTGCTCAAATTTGCAGGACAACGCCGTATCGACATTTTACTGCTAATTCCAGGTCCGCAGCTTCATATCATATCCCTATCTCAGTTTATAAGCGAATCTTTATCACTTTCTATGCATTCCTAGCTTAATCTTTCTATCAACATTCTTTACAAAAGAGGGTAGCCTTGCTTTCTTAACCCTTGAAACACATTTAGCATCCAATCTTGCATTGTGTGGGATTGGATCTTGTGGGTTTCAACCCCTCTTTTGAATGTAAAGTCTCTCCCCTAAGTGAAAACCATCAACCCTAGAGTGACTCTCCCTTCTCTCTCCTCGGAGTTGGAAGAGGGGAGAGCAACTAGGGTTCGATCGCGATTTTCCGCTTTACACCTGTACTATGAAGGATCTGAAAAATCAGAATTAGCTGCAGAAATACTCAACTTCTTCAAGTTAGTTTCCATAGGAGTAGACATAGGTTTACAATCTATCATACCAAATCTTTTCAATATATCAATAATATATTTTCCTTGAGTTAGAATAATTGCATTAGGTCTTTGCCACACTTCTAACCCTAGATAGTAATGCATTAGACCTAGATCTTTCATTTCAAATTCAGTAGCTAATTCTTTCTTACACCTAATGATAAGACTATTTTCACCAGTTAGAAATAAATCATCCACATATAAAACCAGAATTAGCATTTCACCATTAAATACTTTAAAGTAAATGTTAGGATCAACACCATTCTTATAAAACCCTAAACTAACCAAGTACTTATCAATTATTTCATACCAAGCTCGAGGAGCTTGCTTGAGGCCGTAGAGAGCTTTCTTCAGTCTACACACATGAGTTTCTATATTATGAATCTCATAACCTTCAGGTTGTTCAATATAGACTTCTTCCTCAATAACACCATTAAAGAAAGCAGTTTTACATCCATCTAATGTAACTTCCAACTTTTGGCTGCAACAATAGCTATAATAATTTTAATGGAAGTATATCTAGCAACATGAGCAAATGTTTCTTCATAATCTATGCCTTCCTTTTGAGAAAAACCACGAGCTACGAATCTATCTTTATATTTCTCTATACTACCATCAACAACATGTTTAATTTTAAACAACCATTTGGAGGAAACAACAAACTTACCTTTAGGTCTGGGCACAATATCCGAGACATCATTCTCGATGATGGATTGATACTCTTTCTCCATAGCTAATTTCCGTGCTTATTGGTTCATAGCTTCTTCTATGCTGGATGGTTTAGCCTCAATGATGTTGCACATCATTGCAACATAGTTGGAGAGCTTATGAGGTCTCTTACTTTCTCTGAAAGTGCCACTACGAGCTACAAACTTTTTTGCATCTTGAATTGTGCTTCTAACCCAAAGTGGTCTTTTCTTGCTAACTGCAATATCTCTAGGTCCATCAGTTGAAACTAGAGGCTCAGGAGAATCATCATGCTCAATAGGTTCGGGAGGCTCAATAGGCTCCCTCTGAATCTCAGGGTTAGTATCAATATCCATATTTTGATTATCATTATCTTCTTTATTATTATCAATAAGAGAACCTTTAGATTTCTTGAAAGCAATATTTTCTTCAAAAGTGACATCCCTACTTACCTCAATATACCTTTGACCAGGAATGTAGATGCGAAATGCCTTGAAAGATTCAGTATATCCAACAAGGATACCCTTCTTCCCGAAAGGCTCTAACTTAGTCCTCTTTTCCTTTGGCACATGAACATAGAGAAGGCTTCCAAAGATCCTTAGGTGGCTAATATCTGGTTTGACTCTAGTGAAAGCTTCCTCGGGAGTTATGTTCTTCAGGACACGGTGAGGGCATCTATTCTAAATGTACACTGTAGTCTTGGATGTTTCAGCCCATAAGAAGGTCTGCAGCTCCTGATCGTGAATCATAGCTTTGACTGCTTCAACAATGACTCTATTCTTTCGTTCAACTACACCATTTTGCTGAGGATTGTAGGGGACACATAACTCCCTCTTAATTCTCATTTCTACACAAAAGTCATTGAAGCCATTTGAGGTGTATTCACTTCCATTGTTAGATCTTAACACTTTAATCCTTTTACCAGACATATTTTCAGCTAGGGCTTTAAATTCTTTAAACCTACTTAACACTTCATCAGATTCTTTAGTTTTTAGAAAGTAAATCCAAGTCTTTCTAGAAAAATCATCTATGAATGTAGCATAGTATAGAAATCCGCTAGGTGAAGGAACAAACATGAGTCCACATAGATCAGAATGAATAAGTGCTAATTTTTCCTTAGCTCTACTTTCACTTTTATGAAATGTACTTTTAGTGTTCTTACCTAATGCACAACCTTTGCAAATATCATCATGAAACTGATTAAGTTTAGGCATACCTTTAACTATCCTTTCAAGTGAAGGAAGTGCCTTATAGTGAAGATGGCTGAGCCTTCTATTCCATAGCTCGCTAGATTCAGAAGCTTCATGAATGAGTGCTCGAATGGGGTTAGCTGAAAGCTTATACAAACTATCATATCTATTTCCAATAACACGACAATATTTAATACAAGATTTCTTAGGCCATGCAAGTACTTTACCCTCAGAAAATGCTATTTGATAACCTTTATCTTCTAGGGAAGAAATAGAAATTTAATTCCTCTTAATTCTAGGAACAAATAAAATATCACTAAGATGCAAGGACATGCCAGATTCTAAATTTAAATTAGTGCTACCAAAACCTCTTACTGAATATTGAGCATCATCACCAATTACCACATGAAGGTTGGACTCTTTCTCCATCAAGTCTGAGAGATGCTCTCGATATTCCGTGATGTGTCTAGATGCACCATTGTCTATCAACCAAGTGTTACTATTGGTTGGCACATTGCTGGACAAGGCAGAAATGAAGAGGTAGTCTTCATTATCCTCTAAGTTTGCAACTTCATTCAGGTTGGCCTCTCCTTGCATGGGTGGGTTATGACATTCTTTAACATAATGTCCAAACTTGTTGCATCTGAAGCAACGGACACGTGAAAGATCCTTGGCTTCTTCCTTGAATCGTAAGTAGGAGGTCTGAAGTCTCTATCTCTTTTGAAGTTGTTCTTCTTCCAATGGCCTCCCTTCATTTTAACATGTTGAGATGCAAGCACATGTTGATCTCCTCCACGAGTGCCTTTATGCATTCCTCTGGCAGCAAGGCATGACTCTTCTTGAATGCAATATGACCGGAGGTGATATAAGGAAGGGAATTTAGCTCTTCCACTTATGCTTTGAATGAATGGATCCCAAGAGTCAGGAAGACCATTCAAAGCAATCATGACAATATCTTTGTCCACAACTTTGCTTCCAATGGTGCTGAGTTGGTCTTTCAATTCTAAAATTTTCATGAAGAAGGACATGACTGAATCTCCTTTGCTTATTTTGAATTGAAGAAGTTGCTACCTCAATGTAAGTGTCCGACTGATGTTGTTGATCTCATATATCCCTTCTAGATGTTTAACATCTCTCGGGCTGTCTTCAATTTGGAGATAACTGGAACAAGATGATCCTTCACAGAATCAATAAGGAACTTCTTTGCCTTGAGAGCATTCTTCTTGAATTGCTTTAGCTCTTCCGAATCTGAAGGTTCAGTCAGATCCTTGTCTTCCACAAACTGCAACAACTCTAATTCTTCAAGAGCAAGGAGGACATGACCCTTCCATGATGTAAAATTGAGGGCACCTTCAAGTCTGTCCTCTACTTTTAGACCTATAACCATCTTCTAAAACTAAAACAACAAATTGAAAGTGAAGGACAACTAATAATCTGATTATTTAGAATGAAGCTAAAGCTCTGATACCATGTTAATTTTAAGCAATTAGATGTTAATTTTAAGCAATCAGATGTTAATTTTAAGCAATCAAATTATAACAGTCTGTGAATGAACATTAACAACAATGAAAACACAAGACAAGAGACACCAATACCATGGGAAAACCTCCCTCTTGGAGGTGAAAAATCCAGCCTCAAAATACAATATGTATTATCTCAAATGTAGGCAATTACAAGACAATAAACTTATCTCAGATTGTTGTTCAATATATCAATGAAGATTGCAACCCTTATCAATAGCATATGACTAGGAGGATCAACAATAGATGTCTAAGATCAAATTCACACAAGAGAAGTCCTTATCAAGTTCACATGGAGATCTTGACAACTTCACCACACAATCAACCTTGATGAATTCACACAATAGGCTTGGACAAGTTCGCATAGGTGGAGGAGAGAACATTGTTTGGAGAGCAGACAATATTTGCATAATATAATGATTTGTAATGACTTCATTTGTTGTTAGATTTATATCCAACCTTTGGCGTCAAACCCTCAAGTCGGCTTGCATTTAGTTAATTGATTTATTTACATTTATTGCCTTCACATTACATGTTTGGGTCTAGCCCAAAGTTACATTTAATTGCTTCTACGTTACATGTTTGGGTCCAGCCCAATGTTATATTTATTTGCCTCCACATTACATGTTTGGGTCTAGCCCAAAATAATTCGAATTACATGAGAGATAATACATTTGTATTTATAATGCAATAATCAAGTATCTGAGCTAGCTATTATTTTCAACAGTGACCCCCAACTAATCTTTGAGATATTCAAAAGTATCTTTAGGCAATGGTTTAGTTAAAATATCTGCAATTTGTTTCTTAGTGGGTACATAAACCAATCTGACTTCTTTTGCTTCAACCTTTTCCTTCAAGAAATTATACCTTATAGAAATGTGTTTTGATTTGGAATGAAATACCAAATTCTTTGACATATCAATAGCAATTGTATTATCACAGTGAATAACAATAGGCTCATCATGACTTACCCTTATATCCTTCAAAAATTGCTTCATCCATAAGATCTGAGTGTAGTTAGTTGCAACAACTACATATTTAGCTTCAACCGTAGATAATAAAGTGCACGATTGTTTCTTGCTAAGCCATGAGATCAATTTCTTCCCAAAAAAGAATGCACCACCTGTAGTGCTCTTCCGGTCATCAACATCTCCTGCCCAATTAGAGTTTGTATAGGCACATAATCTGAAATCATCATCCTTTGGATACCATAACCCATAATCTGTTGTTCCTGCCAAATACCTGAATATCCTTTTGATAGCAATATCATGACTTTCTCTTGGATCTGACTGAAAATTGAAATCTAGAAGCAATATAGACAAAATTCATTATATCCGGTTTGGTTTGATTTAAGTACAGTAATCCACCAATCATTGATTTGTATCTACTTGGGTTCACTCTAGGAGATTCATCTTCTTTTGACAGTCTGCAACCGGTTACCATAGGGGTTCCAATAGGTTTTGAGTTTTCAAGTCCAAATTTCTTAAGCAATTCCTTCACATATTTAGTTTGACAAATGAAAATACCTTTACCAGCCTGAGTAATCTGCAAACCTATGAAAAATTTCATCTCACCAATTATAGACATTTCAAATTCATTCTTCATGTCATCAACAAATCTCATACATAGACTTTTGTCTCCTCCAAAAATGCTATCATCAACAAAGACTTCAATAATCAGTATATCATCATGCTCAATCTTATAATAAAAGTTACTATCAACATTACCTTTGCTAAATCCGAGCTTTGAAAGATATTTACCCAATCTAGCATACTAGGCTCTAGGGGCTTGTTTCAATCCATATAAGGCTTTCTTCAATCTGCAAACCATGTCCTTGTCCTCTGATAAATAAAATCCATCAAGGTGGTCAATGTAGACTTCATCTTCAAGATCTCCATTTAGGAATGCACATTTGACATCCATCTGATATACCTTGTAGTTTTTGTGTGTAGCATAGGCCAGAAATAGTCTTATTGCTTCAATTCTTGCAACCGAAGCATAAGTTTCATCATAATAAATTCCTTCTTGTTGTGAGTAATATTTGCAAACCAATCTAGCTTTGTTTCTTACAACCTGACCTTCCTCATTTAGTTTGTTTTTGAAAACCCATTTAGTTCCAATAACATTTTTATCTTTAGGCCTAGGAACAAATTCCCATGTGTTATTCTTTTCTATCTGATTTAATTCCTCTTCCATTGCTTTCAACCAATTCTCATCTTTACATGCTTCAATAAATGATTTCGGTTCAATTTGAGAAATTAAACACACCCCTTCAACATCTTGTTAGGTCCCGGAGACAACTAAGAGGGGGTGGGGGGGTGAATCAGTTGTCAAATAAATTCAAACCAAAAACAACTTAACCAACTTAATGCTTAATATCGGTAAACCAGTTAAGTATGCCGGTAGAAAGTTTTAACAATTAATTGCTACACCGGTAAAGATTAATGCATGAGACATAAACACAAAGTCATCCACAACACATAACACCACTATTTGTATGTCGAAACCCTGTAAGAGGAAAAATCACGACGGGAAACCTTACCCACAATCAGATGATACTACTGCAGATAGTAAGTGTACATAAATGGGGTCTGCACATGTAGAAAGGCCAACAGCCTAGAGCTCACTGCTCAATCACAAAATGGGAGTCACACTGACTACAATTGGATGGTTAAATCCAATAAGAATGTACTGCACAAAAATAGCATCTTCATATGCTGGATTCAGTACCGATGTAATGCTGATATGCTTCCACAAAACCTAGATTCACCTTCAAATGATGTCTGCGTGTATTGCACTGCTTAATCTTGCATATACCTTCACACAATTCTTTTTTGCATTCCACACTTGATCTTACAAATAAGATCTTACATTTATACCATAACTTAAGACCAATTTTAGTAGGTTGGCCCTACAAGATATTACAATAAAAACATTTTACAAACAATATAATATCCGATGCAATAACCAATTGAACATGTCGGCTTAATGCATTTACAACAATAATTAATCATCTCCATAGCGTGCCATGCTGATCTGGAAAAGATAAACCTGTCGGTGTAACCCTGGATAACCCTGAACCTATTTGCCGATAAAAGCAAATATGCAACTGTGAATATACCAATGAACAAAACTCTAGGACAAGATGTCCAAACGATGTCTTCAACATAACCATGTGTCTTCCATGCCATTCCAAGTGCCGGTGATCATTATATCCTCCTGGTGAACCATATACCAGTAACTGTGCAATAGTTACTTGCTTGCCAGTGAATGCTACTGGATCTCCAAAGTGCTAGTGTTTTAGTAGGTGTTGACATCAATGATAAAACCATACCAAAATACCAACACAACTAACCTTCTTCTTGTCATCACACCTTTCCTCTTATCTCCAATAATATGATCTTTATAATGATTCAACTTAACATACCTGGGAGTCTTTGGATTATCTCGACTTTCTGATTCTTTATGCTCTTCAACAGTTACTGTGGAATTTTCTGATGTTATCGGAGCAACTGAATCAATACTCTGAACTGATTTTTGCACAACCGGTTTTGATCTAACAATTTCATCTCCTCCAGTCCATAGTCATATGATCTGATCTGACTATTGCTTTGCTCATCCACTTTGACATTTATGCTTTCCATTATCCTGAACAATATTTTGTTATAACATCTATATGCTTTTCTCTTAGTACAATAACCCATTCCTTCATCACATCTAGGATCAAATTTCCCTAATACATCATCTCTTCTGATATAGCATTTGCTTCCAAAAATTATGAAATACCTAACAGTAGGAGTATGACCGAATTATAATTCTTAAGGAGCCTTACTGGTATCACCTTTTATGTGTACTATGTTGAAAGTGTATACAACAGTATTGACAACTTCTCTCCAATAAATATTAAGCAATTTGGCTTCCATCATCATTGTACTTGCAACATCTAAGATAGTTCTGTTCTTCCTTTCCACTATTCCATTATGCTGTGGAGTTCTAGGTGTTGACAATTGCCTTCTGATTCCATGCTTCTCACAAAAAATGTTGAACTCACCAGATGTAAATTCACTGCCTTGATCCGATCTTAAGCATTTTATTTTCAATCTTGTTTCTGTCCCAATCATAGCTTTGAAATTTTGAATTTCTCAAGAGCTTCTGATTTTTATTTCAAAAATGCAACCCACATCATTCTAGAGTAACCATCAATAAGCAACATAAAATATCTATCACATTGAAAACTTTTAGTCCTTGCCGGTCCACATAGACCAGTATGAATAAGATCAATAACTTCATTAGATCTATCATGTATTCTTCTGAAAGAAGTTCTAACTTGCTTACCCATTTGACATTCTCTACATACTAGATTATGAGGCTTGATAATCTTGGGCAAATCTCTGACAACCTGGGTTGAATTGATCTTCACTATGCAATCAAAATTCACGTGACACATCCTCTTATGCCAGAGCCAACTTTCATCAATCTGAGCAATCAAACAAGCCTTCTCAATAGAGTTCAAATGAAAAATATTTCCTTTGGTCTGAGTACCAGATGCAATTTCAAATCCATATCTATTGATAATCTTGCTTTTTCCATCTTTGAATTGCAAATGAAATCCTCTATCCACCATCTGACCTACACTCAAGAGATTATGCCAAACCTTCAACATAATAAACAATGTTAGTATTAGTCTTACCATCCAAGGATATTGTCCCTTTTCCTTTGATCCTGCATGTCGTGTTGTCTCTAAATCTGACTAGTCCACCATCAAATTCTTGTAGAGTTAGGAATTTCTTCTTATCACTGACCATGTGATGTGAGCAACCATTGTCTATAACCCATCCATCTTTCTCTTCAATTTTAGCATCTAGAGATTTCTCCTCAATATGAGTTGTATCAATGAAAAGTTCCAGAGATTCATCCTTGATAGCAATAAAGACCCAATCTTTCCCACTACCCGAGCTTCCATTACCGGATCCACTCATAGGTTCATCATCATCAAAATCATTAGTAATACCAAAATCATCATCACGAACATAATAACATGATTTGTCCTTATTCCTTCTATATCTAGGTTTGATCTAATATTCCAGACTAGGTTTATAATTCCTCATAAATCTTTCATGATTCCTAGCAGCTCTTTCAGGACATCTAGAAGCAAAATGACCAATCTTATTGCATGAAAAACATTTCAAGGGAGCTTTTCCCTCATAATTACTTCCAATCGGTCCTTTAGGGATTCTTCTAGAAATTAGGGCTTCCAACTCTTCAAGTTCTTTGTCTTCTCTTTCAATGTCTTCCAACTCTTTAGCATATAAATCGTTCCAATCTATCTTCTGCTTACCAGAGATAGATGCTTTAAATGCAGTCTCTATTTTAGTAGCATTCTGATCTCCAAGCTCCTCAAGTTCAAAAGCAGTCAATTTTCCGAGTAATGTATCTCTAGTAACATGGGTATTTGACATTGTCTGGAGTTCATTTATTGCAGTAGTTTTCATCTTTTAATCCAGAGGTAGAACTCTTATAAATTTTGAAACAATTTCATCCTCATTAACCATTCTACCGCAACATTTGATTCCCGTAACAATCTCATTCACTCTATCCATGAAAGAACTTATCTTCTCATCTTCTTCCATCTTCAAATTTTCATATCTCACTCGAAAACCTTCAAGTTTTGCAATCTTTACTGCTTGGTCGCCTTCATATAGAGTTTAAAGCTTCAACCCGATCTTCTTAGCATTTTCCAACTCTATGAAATTTAACAATTTTTCATAAGATAGGGCACTTAACAATGCTTATTTTTCTCTAACATCATTATCAACTCTCTTCTGTTCATCAATAGGTGTCGGAGTTCTAGAATTACGATCATGAGGTGTATATCCTTTTTCTACTATCTCCCAAACTTCAGATCCCAGACATCTCAGATGAATCTTCATTCACTTCTTCCATAATTTGTACCATCAAATCTAGGAATCTCCTTTCAGTAGGGATTAAATGAAGAACTTGATGCCATCAGATCTTCTCAAGTGGTTAAGCTTCTATAGAGAGAACCTGTCTCTGATACCAATTGTTAACAAGTTATGATTCCAATTGTTAGAATGAACCAGAGGAAAACTGAGGGGGGGGGGATGAATCAATTTTTCACAAGTTAAACAATTATTGCAAATTATAAACCTTATACTAGAGCACAATGAAAACAACATAGTGAAAGATAAAGCATGAAAGTAAAAAACACACAACAATATTTTTGACGTGGAAAACCCGGTTAAGGGAAAAACCATAGTGGGGAACCCTACCCACAGTCAAATAATACTTCAACAACAGTATATGAAATATTACAACGGGGATTGCACTTGCAATTAGGCCAACCACCTAGAGAGCATTGCTCAACACAAAAGGGAAATCTCATTGACTTACATAAACATCAGACTACAATCCAGAGGAAATGAACTATGAAAATAACATCTTCTAATGCTTGATACAGTTCCGGTTAAGCACAGATGTCTGCCCTGCAATACCAAACTCTCCTCAAACCTTCGCTGAATGATATAACCTTGTTCACACATAAACCACTTTCTGATAATGCAAACATAACCATACCATACAAATTACATGAATATATCACCTATATATACAGATCATCAACCTTGATAAACAAGGTCGGCTAAACCCTAAACCCATAACTCATAATTACAAAAATTACATCACATGATACCACTGGACCAATATTATGATTTACATTACATAGCATGGACCTAATTCAAATTCCAAAACAATTATATCCACCGAAAATTCCGCCAAGACCAAATGCAACACGTTTCACCAACCAGTAGAAACCCTCAGTGTCAATAACATAGAATAACCAACTGGATCCAAATAGGACCACCAAATCATCACGCCAGCCAATGCGAAGCCACCAAACAATTAGGACACGATCAAGAAAATCCTCAGCATGTTATGAACCATTTATAGAAGCCAGACCAAAACCACTTAGCCATTTCATCAAATATCACCAACCGGTATCGCCAATCGGTACCGATTATTAACCGGCAAACCAAAACATAAACGATAACTTATGGAGCACCAAATCATGAACCAACTGAATATGACAAGCATATAACCATCTTGAATAACTATCCAAAACCGAATCCAACAATCTGATCATATCGGATCAAAATATTTGATAACCTCAGCCAAAACCATGTCTAATCGGAACAGGTCAACAAAAATCATATTGATTTTGTCAGTATGTCGAGTCTCGATTTTCTATAAATTGAGACCTCATTTCTCATTCTAGTCATCTAATTTTTCGCGTAGTTATTTTGTTGAATCATTTAGAAATCTATTTTTTAGCATCCTTACTGATCTGTTGAAATAATCTAGCAATCTAGTTTTAAACATCAACATAATGTCAAAATCATTTAGGAATTAATTGTTAAGTGTTTCAATTCTGTCAATTTGATAATCAAACTTCTAGTAATGTCACTGTCAAATCACTTTCCATCAACTCATGCACTTTACAATTTGAGAGCAACACATCGTCATTAGAGAAGAAAGGAAAAACAACGAAGCACCATTAAAGGAACATAGAAGATTATGGTTTGATTTCTTGTTTTTAGTCATGTTTTGTTTTGATAGATTTGTAGGTTAGATTATTATGCTTTAGCATATTTGGCTTAGTGTAACTTTCTACAAGTGCGACGTTTTAACCTCTGAGCTAGGCAAGTTCGTATGCATGCAGTATGTAGTCACATAATTATTGGCTGAAATTAAAAGATCTCTTTGAAATCGCTAGAATTATTGCGAATCGAATTAGAATAACGCAACTCAGATTCAAATGAAACATTGCGTCAATTGATTAAAATAAATCAAACTATTGACTCATCCTTTCAGTATAGGAAGGTAGAGGGCTTCCACTTTGCACTATCCTTATTAGTTCGATTATCATCAAGAATAAATAGTGATATTATTCTTTTTTATAGGGAGGAATTCGTATGGATATAGTCGATATCGCTTGGGCTGTGTGATATTTTTTTGTTTCTCTCTTTATCTTTGGATTCCTTCAAACAACCCAAGACAAAATCTTGGGCATAAAGAATAGTGATGAAAAAAGATTAGAACATAGATTTGCTCCCACCCTTACGCAATTGAATACTAAATTTTCAATCTTTGAAACACGCATTAAAGTAGTGGACCTTTTAGCTCCTTACCGCCGAACATAGACTTAAACATTCTAAAGATACAAAGATAGTTGTTAAATCATTAGCACCACATAAAACATTCCTTCTAGAGTAGATGTTAATATGAATAACAAAAACTTTGTTACAACAATTTCTATATTGATTTATTTTGATGGGAGATTCCAAAAATGATTTCATGCTTTGGTTAAAACTTGATTTCCTGATCGACATTCCTGGTGAACCTGATGTGAACGCGTGTCCAATTTGATGTTTGTTTGAGTTTCTAATTGCGTACAGGTGTCAAAAAGTTGAAATTTCATCTCTCAAATAGTCCAAGACCAGACTAGTGCAACTGGGCTCTATTCCTGCTTAGTTGGAGCCCAAAACTACACATTTGGGGCCAATTCCTACGCGGTTGATCAATTTTTGTATGCATTTGATTGAGATTTTTGTGCATTTGACAATTGTGCTTTGTTTTTGTTAATCCTTTCTTGCACGCATGATTTTTTAGGGTTAGATTAATTACATGCAAAACATTTTATGATTAGATGTCTCACATGCACTGTTTTAAGAAAAAATTAATGTATGCATGCAGGGTTTTAGGTTGATTTGAATGCCTAGTAATCAAATTTCTTGATTTAAGGTTAAAATGAATCCAACAACTTGCACATAGTCTAAGTAGGAGTCGAATGAACCATCATCTAGTTTAATTAAGTTTCAATTTTGGAATCAATTTCATGTCTCAATTTGTAAAATGGTTAATATGAACCCTCATCTAGCTAATTTGGAGCTTAAATTGGTTTCAATTCCTTATTTTGTTTCATAAGTTGGTTAAAATGAACAACAATCATCACCTAGTTTAATTAGGCTTCAATTTGGAATCAACTTTTCAATTTTGCAAGTTGTGAAAATGAACTCAATCTAGTTGATTAGAATTTCAATTCACTTTCAAAGTCCTCATTTCAATCTCGCAAGTTGTTAAAATAAACCCTCATCTAAGCTTAATCAGGACATCATTTTGCATTTAAGACATTTAATCTCATTAAAGTTTAAAAGAATGAATCAAAATGGTTCTCTTTGGTGAGAACATGGCCCCAGTCCTCCAGCCCAACTTAGTCTTCCAAGACGAGCAAGAAAAAAATAGTTATGAGTTGAATACGCTCACTTGGAATACAAAAACTAGCTTTGTAGAGTACGTGCATACGAGTTTTGTCTTAGATCGAGATGAAGAGAGATTACAATGCCTCACAAACAACCTACGAAGAGAATTTGAGTAAGAACAAGAACAACAATGAAAACAAGAACAAAATCAAGCTTTTCAACCACCTCCTCCACAACCTCGATAGAATAGAGACTTTGTTTCTGTTTAATTTCAATGTTTTGATGCTCAATTTAGGGTTTTACATCATCAATTTGGCAAATTGACTTGATTTACCTTCTATTTTGCAAGTGGAGACCAGAGTTGCACAATTGGAGGCTTTTGTTGTGCAATTGGAGCTTCCTACTACACAATCAAAGCTTCTTGTCACACAAGTGAAGCATCTTGTTATGCATTTGGGCCTTTGTTCTACACAATTCCTTGCATAGCTGACAGGTACAAGTGGATTTCATATTAAGGTCTTTCAATTAGATTTTCAAGATTTTCAATTCTATTTAGCATAAGGTTTTCTATGATACTAATGGTGTGTGCAACATCCTTGGCATTCATGCGATAAAGAGTGAAACAAAAAAACTACTAACAATTTTGGTATAGGATGATTGTCAAAGACATTATAAAACCCCGAACAAATTATGTGTTTGTTTTTCGCAGGTTAGACAACATCTGATTTTCTATAAGGAAATGAATGTGTTTTTTCTGTGTTTGGAGTGCTTTCTCAATCTATAGGGTGGACCCATAGTTGCACCAAGTATCCTCTCCCCTCACCTTCAGGATCTTGGGTGAAAGAGAAAGGTGATAATGACACCCGAGTTTTTTTCAATTATTAGAAAGATATATGTGGGGATTTTATCACCTCATAGTATATTTCAAAAATTAAAAATCACTATGGAGTGTCAAGCGGTATTTCTTTTCGGGCCGCTATATAAAAGGCTTTGCTAAAAGGTTGCTTGCGGTCGAGGTGCAATATGAATTTGGGTCTTCCAATAAAGGTTGTTAGAGCTTTAAGTAGCCCACTTCGCAAATCCACTCATCAGAATTGTTCCTCAAAGAATAACTACAAATCATTGTTGTAGATGTAGTGTCATAAAATTGCGCCTCTTGCAATTTTAACCATATTTTAGGTCCCCACCTGCCCCGATGACATCATTCTTCCTAACCGAGACCCCTTTATGCATTTTCACCCATTGAGCCCTTCATGTTTGAGCCCTAAGATAGCCTCAGGACCCTGTCCGAGCCCCAAGATAGGATAGGATAGGGGCGTGGCACCCCTGTCTCCCTTGGACAGGGGTGTGGCACCCCTATCCCACCCTCTTAGGGTGGTCCCAAGATAGGTCCCCCCGACTCCATCTACACTTTGGGATCCTAAATCTCCCCGATGTCAGCCTTTTATGAGATGAATTAATCTTCAAGAGACATGTATAAAAGGGAGTTGGTTTTGTCATTTGCATGAGGAATGAGAGGCGGAATTCAAGCGAAGTGGATCATAAGCAAGCATAGGCGAAGATATACATCATCAAGCATTCAAGCATTCAAGTCTTCTTCATTCATCCATTGGAGCATTATTTCAACATTCATTTGCAAGCATGTGTATGTGTTAGGGTTTTGTCATGTTACATGCCATTTCATGCAACACTTGTGATTACATTTAAGAAGCAAAGCAATCATCATCAACAAATTCTAGATCTACAAGGTATACATTTCCATTGTTTACATTCAAGGATGTGCAATTAATTTCTTTCAAGGTTGATTCCTCAATCAGAGTTTGACTGAGGCAAACCCCTATCCACAATCCCTTTTCCTCTCTTTTATGTGTGTAGGTTGCAGGTGCGCAACTGTAATTGCAGGTTTGGGCTTCATTTGCAGAGACGAAAGAACCCTTTTCATTTCAGAGATTTTATGGAGGACAATGTACATTCCCGCCACGGTCTCGACGACTTTTATCCAAATTTGTAGGGTAGATCTGTATCAGTCTAATTAGATGAGGTCTGAAGTTATAGTGCAATCCTGAACCGATAGCTCCTCATTTCACTCATTTTCTCTATCTTTTCCACATAGTCAATAAGTCAACTTTATCATTTACAAAAGAGGGAAAATCATACTTCAACACTTGCAGTCCACTCAAAATTTAAATCCTTGTTTCCCTCGGATTTGGATCTAGTAGATTCAACCCCTCTTTTGAATGTAAAGTTCTCCCAAGTGAAAATCATCCTAGTGGATTCCTTTCTCTCTCCTAGGTGGGGAGTCACTAGGGTTCAATTTTCCACTTTACATTTTGGTGAACTCGACGTCTTACACATTAATTTTGATTTCTCATTCTTAGATCTGATTAATTGCAATTTGAATTTCGAATTTTTATTTGCAAATTTGATCTATTTGCAAATTTTAGAGGTTAATTGCATTAAAAACCTAATTTTTCATTTTGAGAAAATTAAGCTTGTGAAGTGCAACATTTTAATTGCTTGTTTCAGATCTGATTTCTATTTCAAAATTGCAATTCAAATCTATCTCTTTATTTTGAAAAATTTAGTGGTTAAATCATAAAACCCTAATTTTTAAGATCTTTCTATTTTTGACCTTTGACTGCGAATTTGATCGATCTAGACATCTCCGAATCAACCATTTTTTTGGATTCCGCAATAATATCATAATACCTATCATCCCTGAAAATTTTGAAAAAAATTCGTCGGACCGTGTGCACTTTCGCCATGTTCCGCAACTTTTTTCCCAAAATTTTAGGAGACGAAATTGGCTGTGTTTTTCTACTTAAATACATAAAATTGGTGTACTTTATCAATTTTAGCACCCTCTAAGGTCAAACACAAATTCAAATTTCACAAATTCAAATTCAAATTTCAAATTCGTAGTTCAAATTCCATTTTCTCTCCTTTATTCAGTTTTCTATGCATGTATGGGGTGAACATTATTATGGTTAAATGACATATGAGTTTCTTGTTTGATCATAAGTGCATATGGAGTTCCTATTTTATTTTTCTAATTCAATTTTGAGTTACATTAGTGATGTTCATAATGTTCCCTTTCATGCATATGATGATAGTTTAGTTCTCCCTTTCATTCATAGCTATGCTTTGGCCTCTCCCAACATTAATCTCATTAATGAGGGCACATTGGTGCAAAAAGGGAATATCGACACTTCTTTCAAAGATCTCCCTCCTAAAGATGAATCTTTGGAGGATTGTGTTCCTTCTTCTCCTATAAAGTACCTCCCTCATAAGGATTATTTGGTGCAAGAGGATGATATTATGGCTACTTATCCTAGTGATACCATACCTTCTTTTCATGATCTTCCCTCTAAAGGTGAAGCATTAATTACATATGATACTCCTTCTTCTAATGAGTGTCTTGAACATAAAGATACTTTAGAACAAGAGGGTGATATTATTACTTATCATAATTCTCTCTCTCCTAAAAATCAAGAGCCTAACAAAAATCAAATCAATTCCATTCATGTTCCTAGGAAACCAAGAACTCTTCCTAATTATCATGATGTGCCTTACATATATACTAATGAGGTAGTTGATGACAACATAAGTGAAGCATAATATGCTTTCTTAGTTCCTACAATCCTCTCTTTAATTCACTCAAATACATCATCTCCTACCAAAGAAGTTCCTAAAGAAGAACTCTTAGAGGATGATTGGGGTTCCTTGGATTTCACTCCTACCTTTTCTAGATAGTCTAAGATGCATAAACTTTATATTCCACATTTTTCTCCTAACACAAATCTTGAAATTGATTGGGCCTCTTTAAACTTCAATCCCATTCCCCCTAAGAGTGAACCTTCTTTTGAACATACCTATGGATACAATGGACAAATGTTTGAATGTGAGCGACCAAGTCATGAGAAATTACACTTTTCTTGGTCAACATCTTCTTCTCCATTGTCTTGTAAACCTACACCTTCTCATTCTAATTTTGAGTTACAACAAGAACATGTGTCGACCAATATTCTAAATTCCAACTTCATATCTCCTCTTCATCCTGAACGATGAAGAAAACATAAACAACATTCTCAAATTCTTCTTTTTGTAAATATCAAAAAACCCACGACCATTATACTAATGAGTGCCAAGCCTTGAAAACACAAGTACAACATTTCATTGTTTCAAGCATGTTAAAAATAACATCTGATAATGAATGGCATATTCATCATGATTATTTCAAATAACATTCAAGTTTTGCTCCTCACTATGTGACATAGTTAGCCTACTTATTGGGGGCTCTTTGTCATTCGCGGTGGTACAATTTTAGGTGCAATCATACTTAGTGAGCAGCATAATAGTCTATTTATTTTTGCCTCTATGATTGGGGGCAAGAATATTTCTTTTCCTCTTTCTAATGTTTCACTGTTTTCTTCATAGGGTACATTATTCATAAACTTGATGTCCTTTCTTGCATGGAGTTTTCCTTCAGGCGAGCGCATGTCCGTTCCGTGAGTGGGATCTTCTCCTTGCTTGAAATGGTATGTCTATTATGAATAATCTCTATTTAGAGAACTTTTGTGAACCTCCTTCTTCTTTCTCTCTCTTTTTAAATTACCTCTTCTATTGTGCTATTCATAACTTGATGTCCTTTCTTGAGTGGAGTTATCCTTCATGCGAGCGAATGTCTATTCCTTGGTTAGGATGTATTCCTTGCTTGTAACAGTATGTCTTTTATGAGTAATATCTCTCTAGAAGTTGTGTAATTATTCTCATTGTCCTACACTTGAGGGGCAATGATATCTCGTTCTCTCTCTTTCTCTAAGGATCCACTTTTCCCTATTGTGTGGATGGTGTGAGCTTTTTTACTTGATGTCATTCCTTGTGCGAAATTGTTGGTTGTTTGCTCAAGGATTCTCTCTTATACAAGAGGTGTAAGTCCTTGATTACAACCTCTTTTCCACTAGGTAATGAACATCTATGATAAATTCACCCATCCCTCTTGGGGCTAAATGTGAGTCATCCTTCATCAAGAATCCCTTTCACCTAGCAATAAGAGGAAGGATTGCATTCTTGTTCTCTTCTGCACTTCATTCTAGAATATGTTATATTTGTCTAAGACAACGCCTCTTGGGGGTAGATGTCTTTTCAACAAAGATCTCTTATCCTCCAAGGATCACCTTTACACTTACAACAATACATCTCTTTTCAACCATCTTATCCTTGCTTGAAGAGTATTCCCTCTCTTGCTTGAATTTATGACATTGTTGCATAGCAGATATCTTCTTTATGTTGCAGGTAGGTATCCTTGCTCTTATTTCCTTAAGATATCAACATTAGCCTATGTTGACATCTTAAGGGGGAGGCATCCACACTGCTCCTTTGTACTATAATTCTCTCATGCATTGTACAATGGGACATTCTTGGAACCAAAGGGCGGCCTCTTAGAGCAAGTTGTCATCACTTTTCTTGTATAGTGGGACATTCTTGGAACCAGAGGGAAGCCTCTAAGAGCAAGATATCGTCACTTTTCTTGTATAGTGGGACATTATTGGAACAAGAGGGAAGCCTCTTAGAGCAAGATGTCGTCACTTTTCTCTTGTACAATGGGTCATTATTGAAACTAGAGCACATACTCTTAGAGAGAGATGATGCCACTTTTCTCTTATGCAGGGTGATTATTCTTGGAACTAGAGCACAAACTCTTAGAGCAGGATGTCACGCCTTTCTTGACACATGTACTATACATTTTATACAATTTGTAGCGTACTCAGACATAGACTCCTATGAGGCACTTCAAACCTCACTTGCACACACACGCACTTGAGGTTGGGTGGAACTAACGGTGTTCCCACTCTCCTTCATTACATGGATCACCTAGACAGGCTCTGGGGGCTAGATTTCCATATCCTTCTCTCCATGGATCACCTAGTTTTAGGGGCAAGATGTCCATGGTTTCTCTCTTGTTTGCCTTTCTTCTCATGGATCACCAAAGTGTGTATTCATATCCTCTCTCTTCTTCCTCTCATGAACCCATAGTTTTGCTATTGATGGTTCATGGATGATGTCAGATTTGCTCTTTTATGTGATTGCTTGTGTTTATGTGATGACATTGGTCTTTGTGTCCTAATTAGTTGTTGAGACATCTGAGTATCGAGGTCTCCTTTTTTTCGTCTTGTGTCTTGTCTTGTTGTGTGTCTTTTGCACTTTGTTTTTGTTTTGTGTGTCTTGTTCCTTTTTGTTTTGTGTGCTCTTGCATATGTTTGAGTGAGTTAAGATCCTAAGATTGGGGGCTTTTGTTCCTCGAGATTAGTGACATCCTATACTCCTTGTGGTTTTGCTCTGCATCTCTCATCTTCATCTCTCTTTTCTTCTACTTTACCGACAGTAGTGGTGTAAGCCATACCCCCACTAAAATGGGGGCTAAATGTAGTGTCATAAAATTGCGCCACCTAAAATTTTAACCACATTTTAGGTCCTCACCTCAGCAATGGCATCCTTCTTCCCAATCAAGACCCCTTTCTGCATTTTCACCCCTTGATCCCTTCATGTTTGAGACCTAAGATAGCTTCAAGACCCTGTCCGAGCCCCAAGATAGGGTAGGAAAGGGGCATGGCACCCTTGTCCCCCTTGGATAGGGGCGTGGCACCCTTGTCCCACCCTCTTAGGGTGGCCCCAATATAGGTCCCCCTGGCTCCATTTGCACTTCGGGATCCTAAATCTCCCCGATGTTGGCCTTTTATGGGATGAATTAATCTTCAAGAGGCATGTATAAAAGGGAGTTGGTTTTCTCATTTGCATAAGGAGGAATGGGAGGCGAAATTCAAGCGAAGTGGATCATAAGCAAGCATAGGTGAAGATATACATCATCAAGCATTCAAGTCTTCTTCATTCATCCATTGGAGCAATATTTCAACATTCATTTGCAAGCATGTATATGTGTTAGGGTTTTGTCATTTTACATGCCATTTCATGCAATACTTGTGATTACATTCAAGAAGCAAAGCAATCATCATCAACAAATTGTAGATCTACAAGTTATACATTTTCATTGTTTACATTTAAGCATTTGCAATTACTTTCTTTCAAGGTTGATTCCTCAACCAAGGTTTGATTGAGGCAAACTCCTATCCACAACCCCTTTTCCTCTCTTTTCTATGTGTAGGTTGCAGGTGCACAATTGTAGTTGCATGTTTGGGCTTCATTTGTAGAGACAGAAGAACCCTTTTCGTTTCACGGATTTTGTGGAGGACCATGTACATTCCCACCACGGTCCTGACGACTTTTCTCCAAATTTGCAGGGAAGATCCATATCAGTCTAATTAGCTCAGATCTAAAGTTACAACATGATTCCGAATCGGTAGCTCCTCATTTCACTTATTTTTTCTCTCTTTTCCACATAGTCAACAAGTGAACTTTTTCATTTACAAAAGAGGGTAAATCACACTTCAACACTTTGCAATCCACTCAGAATTCACATCCTTGTTTCCCTCAGATTTGGATCTATCAGATTCAACCCCTCTTTTGAATGTAAAGTTCTCCCAAGTGAAAGCCATCCTAGTGACTTCCTTTCTCTCTCCTAGGTGGGGAGTCACTAGGGTTCAATTTTCCACTTTATAATAGAAAACCCAAAACCCATACTCACTAACTCAGGAAATGTAGATTGTATCCCAAATTCGACCCTTCATGTGCCCTTCATTGTGAGGTATGAAATTCCTCAGTTCAAAAGGTTTTTGAACCTTCGGGGAATGAGATTTGGTGTGCTCGTGCTATGGTGGGGGAGCCAGTGTCACCAGATCTTTGCATATCCACTTTGTCTAAGGTATTGCTATTTCTAGAAAATATCTTTAATGAGTAGTATTGTCTTTCCAACTTAAGTTGTACATGCTTCCGAGTGCTTTCAACTGTTGAAACTAGTGATGTTAAATTTGGGATAATTTAGGCCCCTTTTAGTCATAGCTTTGATTTTATTTATGAGTCAAGCCAAATCAAACAACCATTTCAGTTTGCTATGTTTTATGAGTGTAATTGTGACAAAAAATTTTCAAATCAAAATCAAAATCAAAACCTCCATCAAAACTTCAAACATTCCAAAAAATCAAAATCTTGTCCTAAAAATTCAAACATTCCAAATAACCAAAAAACCTCATTTCGGAATCTAGAACAGTGCCAAATGCGGTATTCTCATAATTTTAGAACATGAGAAACCTAATATATTTCAACCTAAGTCTCATCTTAGAATAGCTTTGCATAATCATCCCTATCCTAAGTTTTAGGTCCATTTCCACATCATATCAAATCAACTTAGACTAGCTTTTGCATGATTTTCACTACCCTAGGCTTTAGGTTCATTTCATATCATCTGAAATCACTGTCATTAGGTTGGCTTTTGTATAATTTTCATTATTTTATGTCTTAAGTTCACTTATCGTATCTCAAGTCATGTTAGGATAAGTATAATCATAATCCCTCTTGCATTTTAGGTTTATCTTTTCCATTATCCAAAAATCATTTTAGTTCTAAGTCACAGGATCATTATCATCTTAGCTTACATAATCTTTAAATTATCATTTTAGGTCATCCTCTTATCACATTTAGAACATAAATCAGGTTTTTAAAAATCCCAAAAAGATCAAGTCTTAGATCAAACCCTATGCCATTGTTAGGAAGTCTACACCTTATCGAGAAATTTGTGAGGAAACACATATGAAAAATCTGTACAACACTGTGCTTTGCAAATCACCTAAAAATAGATAACCTATCCATCAAGTCAACAATTAGACAGATCAACTTGTAATATCAATCAATCAACATTATCCAAACTATCATCAATATTATACAGGGTGCGGTATACTCGAAACTAGAATATGTCTATGTTAAATGGGGTACATCATTACTGAAACCAAACATCATGATCATCCTATCAAACACAAACTATCAACTCTGACAACAAGATCAGAATGGTTGTTGACTTGCTTGGTCTAGTGAGTCTTATCATTCATTGATTTATCTTTTCTCATATTATTATGCTTTCAAGGATAGCCACAAGTGATGAGAGTGGCTGGGATGGTTCATGATCTTTTGATTTTGTTTTCTAATTGTGGGAAGTTTTCATGAAATTATAAAACAAGTATGTTTTGGGTGTTTGTGTTGGTACATTCACTTTGTGACTATCACACACACCTTGACCCTTAACATACAACCAACATTTCAAAATGGATTGAAACATTCCTTTTCTGCAATATGTCTATTTTTTTTGCAATGGGATCACATTATTGCTCTAACCTCATATGTCATGATGTGATGTATCCACTTTCCATATTAAATTAAGTTTTGTATTGCTAAAGATGCACTTATGAAAGCAAGGTTTCATCACTACTAATTTTACTCCATCTAATTTTTGTCTTTTACTAACATCCCTTCAATCAATCCTTCTAGTCCTCTTGGTTTTGTACTCTGGCACCCAAAAAATATACATCTTGTATTCACAACATGATAGTAAAAATGCATATCATAATCATTCATCTATCATCTCATCTAGTACACATATGTTAGTATCACTTCCTAATGTCATAACATTACATACATATAATAATAAATCATAATCATCATCATATAGAAACATAACATACATGAACATTATCATAGAAAAGAATCTCATACATAAAGAAAAAAGAAACATCTCATATGGTATAACACATCATGTAGTCTTATAAAAAACATGCATCTCATATATACATCATAGAAAGTATTAGAATACAAAAATTAGAGTATCTATGTCGAAAAGACCTCACAGGCTCAATTAAATCTCAAAAAGTGTCTACAACATAAGCACATTGTAATCACTGAAAGTATCACTGGGTGCTTCATCGATCCTCCTAAACTTTGTCCTGTCTTGTGGATGAAGCTCCTCTTGTCCCCAGTCTTGCTTTTCCTGGTGGTATCAATGGCTCTATCACCCACACACTGCTTTGTGTCCTCCAGGAGTGTGTCTTGCTGCATGAACTACTTTGTGCCTTATATGATGGTGCTCTTTGATTTGTTGACACTACTCTCCCATACAAATCTCTCCAATACCTAGCCTCCTTCCCTAACTCCCCTAGCTCTTGCATGGCCTCACACATACTGATATCTATGACACTTTGGTTAGACTCCTAGACAACCCCATTTTCTCTTTGTGCTCTAGATATTGTTGTGTCTGAAGAGGTTATAAGTGTATCCCTCTCTAATGTAAGTTTGTCCCTATTTGCAATCAGAAGTGCTCACTATGCCTCTTAGTCTATCTTATCTATTGGATCCCAAGAAGCTATCAATGTATCCCTCTCCACCGATAGTGTAGCTTTGTTTGCACTCAACCGATCTCTCTTTATTTTTAGGCTCTCCATACCCACAATCAAGGATGCTTTCTCGATATCCCAAGCTGTCCTATCCACCTAAAGAGATGATATATGTCTCTCTAAAAATGATATGTGCTCTCTTTGATACCTCACCTCACCCCTCACAACCCTATCATATGGAACATTCTTGACGTCATTGGCTATGACCACATCTTGCATAGGCTCATCCTGTGGAACTTGTATGTCATTAGCCCAATCCATCGAGATGGCATCACGATCTCCTAACTCCTCATACTTATCCTCATCTGACTCCTTGTTTGACTCAACCTGTCCTCTCTTATCATCTCTTTGTAGTGCCATCTTCAAAATTGGAATATTTGGATCTATCAAAGGGATTGGCTTGTGCTTTATAAACCACCTGTCATATGTCATTGTCGTGCCTACATCTATAACATCTAGACCTACACCCCACTATCTGGGTTGTAACTGCTTGAAATCTATAAATGCTACATGTGGTCTGATGACTGATCCCAAATCTCCAACCTCTGTATTGGATCGTGTATAATATGCCATACCTGTAGGGACATCTTGTTGCTCCCCAAACTATCATCGTGCCCTCTCTAGAAACCAAACCTCAATGATCCTCTATCTCAAAATAGTTCGGCCTATCATGTATCTCTTATATCTATAGTAAGGGAGATGATCATCATCATCTGGCCAACCGGGGAAATCTATATATGGTCTCCATGTAAAATATCTATATGGCCTCAATTGTGGAGTTCTAGCGTTCAACTATGCAAGACTTCAATCAACTGTGTAGGAAGCATAATAAACTATGTAGCTCTAACCCCAAACCCCCGACATGCATTAAAAGAAAGGAAATCTAACCTAGAAAAACATGCTCAAATTAGAAATTAACAAGTGAGCATCGAGGTACATACTTTTGGTCCTATGCCCTCTACTTGCTAGTAGCTCCACATGTGCTCACTATGATGATTCTTCCTCAAAATTCGCTTCATCCTTGCCTATCCTTCCTTGTCCTAGATCTTGAATTCTTCCAAATGAGAGAGTAAAAATGAGCTCTTTTCACCCTCAGACCCCCTTTTATAACCCACTTAGTTTCCTAGATGGACATGCACACACCTCCATTTGCCTTGGTCACGGTCTTTTACAACTTCAAGAGCTTGAATATTTTACGTTTTAACTATGATTTCACTTCTGTTAGTAATTTTGGAATCCTAATATCATTGTCAACAAATTAACCTTTTTTCAAAAAAAAAATTCAATCAATTTCTTGAGGGGGCACCCTCATAACTTGTCATGCCTAGGGAATGTTTTAATGTGATTTTTCTTGAAATTTTTTTGAAAAAATTCTCTAAATCACATTGTCTCAAAGAGGAGAAAAATGTAGACACTTTTAACTAGTCAATGCCTATGTCTCCTATTTTTAACCTATCACACATATAGTCTTCACTATTCGTCGATCCTGTCTCGCTTCTCCTTTCCCATTTTTTGTCCAATTGTTATCATTTCCCCCCAATTTTGATTTCACGATATTGGTTTGTCCCAAATTCCATCCCATTGATGTCATTTCTGATAAAATAGCTGATTTTGGGCAAACAATTGAGAGAAGGGAGGGGGGGGGGTGAATCAGTTGTCTCAAAACCTTACACACCTTAAACTTAATCTTAGATCTCATAATTAAGCATGAAAACATAAATCAACAACACATCAATAACACACATAACACCAATATTTTTTACGTGGAAAACTAGATCAAGGGAAAGACTACAATGGGAACCTACCCACAATATGATGATACTCTATTAGAAGTATTGGAAATATTACAATGGGGAATGCACATGCATTCAAGCACATTTCCTAGAGTTTACTACTCAAAAACAACAAGGGCTACAACCCAGGGAAGACTCACTATCTTACAAATAGATTCGGATCACATCTCGAAGATTGTGAATTGAAGAATAACATCTCTTTAATGCCTAGTCATAGTTCCAGTTAAGCACATAACAACTTTCTTCTTCTCACACTTATTCTCTACCTCTGAAAGATGTATACATCCATACACACTTAATTACAAAGATATTACATTTATTTATGCATGACATCAACCTTGTGAAGATCATCAAGGTCGACTCAACACACAACACCTAATTACAAAGATATAACCACACATGCTACAATATCACATGTAGACCAATCAATGTTGGCTAAGACATAACACAGACCCATATCACATGCCTTGAACACAAACCACCTCCAAGAATTATGTATCGAACATCCACAACACACTACAATCATCTTGTTAGTCACAAATATGAAGAACACTAACACATTAGAGAAAATCATCAATTGCGGGCACAATGATCAATGCAGACCACCAACATAAAGGGCACACGATCCAAAAACATCCATAAGCATCAAGAATTACCACCACAACATTCGCACAAACACAAATTACTAGAATCACATCATCATTATACTGAACCTCAAGAACACTAACTCTGCAATGGGTGTCAACCTTGAAAAATAACTTGCGGACCTCCAAATCATGAACCACTTGAATTGTAGATACACATCAACATTCCAAACATATCTCAAATCCACAAATCAGGATATTACATTATGGAGCAATGCAGATCAAAATACTGAACACTATCATTGTTGAACAATAGAAAAACTAGTCACAACACAAATATCCATAACTTACTCAAATCTTCATGCGGACCTCTTAAAATTGTGCTAAGACAACTATAAACAATCCTTTACAAACCCTTTAATCCACAAACTCTGATCATCATTATACAAAACACACCAACTCACTGAACTTCGCTGCATCACTATCACAGATAGAGAAATATGTTGACATGAATGACAACACATCTATCATATATATATCAAGCATATATGTGCAGTACACACCCAACAATTTCATCCCCATTTCAATTCCATGACATCAATTCATCCCAAAACTTGTCTTGATGATGTCAATTTGCTCGCATTTTGATCATACAACATCATTTTCTTCCAATTCTAGTTTGTTGACATCATTTTGACCTCTTTTTCTATCCAATGACATCATTTCATTCTCTTTTCACGTCCTTTGACCCACTTTGACCCGATATGGCCGTTTTTTCCCAATTCTTCCCAATTTCCTTCCGATTGGTGTAGAAGCACCTAGACATCAAGACATTGGAGGAGATCCTGAGAGATATTTTAATCCATATGTTTGGATATGATATTCAATGTAATAAAATCAAATGTAATGCCTAAGGGCAAACAAAATTGTAAAGTTGTCATTTAGTTGTCATTTTAAGAGTCATGTGATGTGTTTTGTAAAGCCATGAAGTCATTTATTCAAAAGTGTAAAAGTTGTCAACTTGACAATAAAATGTTGTCAAGCAAAGTTGCAAACATGCAACAAAAGTTGAAAAGGGGTTAAAAGTTGGTTATGAGAGGTAGTTGTAAGGTCAAAACTGACCAAGAGTCTATAAAAAGTCATTTTATGGTTGTTCCAAATCATAAAAAAAAGAAAGGAAAGAAAGGAGAACATTTTGATACGTTTTGGTGCATTCTACTATTGTTATTTTGATTGGCTTTCCAGTTTTTATGTTGGTTCCAGGCCTTGTACGACCATGTATGGCCTGGGAACCTTTGTAAAATGTATAATGGATGGTTATATATGTGAAGTAACTTTCTTTTCCTTTTTATTTTGAGTGATTATGTTTAGAAATGAAGAATTTATGAAATTTTTGGTGAAAGTTGTTGATTGTAGATTTGAGGTTTTCTGAGAACAGTCATGTTGCAGCATATGGTATGGATTCATATGGAATTATTATGACCTCTAAATAGATTCATTGGATAGATATGTGAATCATCTCTCATTTCCATTTGGTTTGAGTCATTTTTATTTAGATTTATAGAAGTTATGAAGATTGTGGTGAAAACTGGTTTTAAACTATCTCCAATGGAGTTGCAGGCAATGGTTTGATATTATCTCATGATTTAAGAATTGGAAAATTTAATGGATTAAATATTCTGAATCTATATTCATAAATATTTCATATGAAATTGGTTTGGTGTCATTTTGTTATTTTTTGTGAAAGATATTTGATGCCCTAGACGGACTGAACATGCACATGTCTAATTTGGGGACAGCAGAAATGGGTCTTGGTGAAAAGACCATAACTTTTAATCTAACCATTGTATTCTCCTAAGTTTTGGATATGTTTTAAGAAGTATAGTTATCTACATTTTCACCAAAGGGATTTGTAAAATAATATCTGGGTCAAAATTTATGAATGACAAAATACAGGTCTATGACTGGGAACTTTAAAGATTGAAATGTGAACCATGAATATGGGTTATTGCATTAAGTTGATATTAATGAAGAGATGATTGAAAGAAGTTGTTAGTTTGCCTCTAAAGAATGAGTTAAAATGGATATTGATATTTTAATATGCAGATAGGGAAGAAGTCTTTGTTCCCTCTGCATCACCGATTCTTCCTAATTATCCTCATTTTTACCCATTTTGACTCAATTCAATCAAATTTGACTAAATTCTTGTCTCTCGACATCAATTTGACTTGTTTTGCCTCTTAGCTTTAATTAATTATTTAATTAATTAAACCCTATTTCCTACTAAACCTTCTAAAAATTAAATAAATTTATCCTCTTGTCTTATTAATTAAATAAATACATTTTATTTAATTACTTGACTCATAAATGTGAATAATAAATTAATAAATTATATTTATTAATTTATCAAATTTATCTTCATCTAAGATATGGATAATTAATAAAATTAATTTATTAATTTATCTTTATCTTCTTTTTATGAGGGTATATTTAAAAAAATATTATTTATTAATTATCTTTATTTATCCTCTCATGTGGGAATAATTCTCTCTTTTTTTATTTTTAATTTTTCTATTTATCCCTTCATATGAAGATATTTAATAATTTTAATTATAAATATCTTTATAATATCTTCAACTTTCTAATTTGGTTATTATAAGGATATAATTACTAATTTTATTTTTTTATTTACCTTGGATATCTTCTCCTCAGTTTTTTTCCATTTTTATCCATCTCCTAATGACAAATTTGTTGTGCACTCAATTAGGTCTGTTTGTTGTCCCAAAAATCATTTCGATCTTGGTTGTTCGTCAAGTCTCAATTTTCTATAAATTGAGATCTCATTTCACAATCTAATCATCTAATTTTTTCACATTGTTAAATTTTGTCGAATCATTTAGCAATCTTGTTTTAGCATCCTTACTTTGTTGAAATAATCTAGTAATCTAGTTTTAAGCATCATCATTATGTCTTAGGATTTAATTGTTAAGCGAACTCATTCTGTCAATTTGATAATCAAACTTCTAATAATCTCATTGTCAAATAACTTGCTTTCACCTATATTTGTGTGTTTTATAATTTGAGAGCAACACATAGCCATTAGAGAAGAAAGGAAAAACAACGAAGCGCCATCAAAGGAACATAGAAGATGATGGTTCGATTTCTTGTTTTTAGGAATGTTTTGTTTTGATAGATTTGCTGGTTAGATTAGGATTCTTTTGCATTCTTGTCTTATTGTATCTTTCATGCTTTGGTTAAAACTTGATTTCCTAAAGTAATTACAATAGATATACTAGATAGGAAATTGTATGCCAGAAATGTGGGCTCATCCTACAATGGGAGAAAACACCTCAAACACACACATGAAATATTGCATTAGAGTTATTAATCACAAAAACATGTTAGTGAACCAAAAAATCTTAAAATCGTTCCATGATCCTCTATCCCTAAAGATCCTTAATATTCAAGGCGGCTCTCACTTGGAAGAGCACTTGATCTCTTGGATGTCAACCTAGAGAATGCGATTTAAATGATGATTCTAGGATCAAAATGAATGCAACTAAGATCCTAGTGAATGCTAAGATGATGATATGAATGAAAGCTAAGGATGCAAGATGAAAAGCTAGTTATGATCAAGATGGTGGAGATGATATGAGACTAAGTTAATTCCAAATTGAAGATTATGATGAGCTAATTAAGTTAGATGAAGATGAAAAAGTATGTAATTGATATGCAATTTAAGCTAAATGATCTAAAACATAATGCAATTAAGCTAAATGTTATGATACTAATACTAGAAGACTTACATGCTTGAAGATGAAAAATGAGCTCCTTGATAACTTGCAAAATGACTAGAATTTGGATGCACAAGATTGGGATCCTTGAATTGAAGAAATGAGTTTCATTTATAGGCAAAATAGAGAAATGGATGGTTGAGATTGAGTAATCTCAACAAGGGCTAGGATTGAAAGTTATTAGTCCATGGGAGAGATTCAATACAATCCCAAGTTGACAAATGTCACCTTGAGAGGGCTTGAGAGGATGCTAAACAAGCATTAGATGCTAAGCAAGAAATTATGGATAACCTCGAGGAGTGACATCTTTGGATAATGTCATTAACTAGGGAGGCCTGCTATTACCCAAGAGGTAAACTCTTGTGCAACATGGGAAAATGGTTAAAGGGACAACCATCATGGCTAAGGGGTGTGGGATTTTAAGAGGCATTAAATTCCTTTTGAAGAATTTGGAGGCTAACTTGCCCAAAGAGGAAAACCACTAGTGGTTTATGTAAGAGCCTTACATGTTTGGAAGACTCAACAAGTTAACTTTTTGAAATAGATAAAGTCTTAAATGCAATTTGAAGACTTTCTTCCAAATTTGGAGAAGTGACTCCCCCAAATTTAGGGAAAGGACATGATTAAGAGATTAGACATGATTAGGATGGGATTAGGAGGTTTCTAGAACAATGATTATGGAGGCAAGTGGGAGATGTAGGAGAATGAAAGTGGGTGAGGGAAAATAGGAATTTTAATTAAATTAAATTGATTTAATTTAGCCAAAAGGGATGGAACTTGCATTTGTCGGATTTTGCAAGTGGGGGGATTTACAATTTTTTTTTAATTTATATAAATGCAAAAGGAGATTTTAATTAAATGTAGATTTAATTAAAATGGGAAAGGGGATAAATAGAGATTTTCAATTAAATGTGAATTTAATTAAATGGCTTAGATAGAAGAAGGGGAATATTAATAAAATCTTTAATTTGATTAATGACCAAACTAGAAGAAAAGGGGATACTAATTAAATGTAGGTGAATTAATAATGATTAAATGAATAAAATTCATTTAATTAGTTGTGCAAGTTTTAGGTGTCTAGCTGGCTGCATAGCTAGGAGCACAACAATCTGACGACACAATTTGCAAATATAGAGTCCTGTAATACTTAGCTTGCATAGTTTGCTCAATGAGGCCTCTGATAGTGTCTCTTGTCACACCCTGACTGGTGGCCTGCTATAATGATTGCAACACCTCCTCTGCATGGCCTCATCGTTCTATCTTTGTGTCCCTCTTAGTAGTCAACTGTGCTACCTGTGCATGCAACTATGTAATCTATCCCTATGCCTGTGATAACTACGTTTGAAGTCTCTACACTAAGGACTGTAATGCTACTATTTGGGGCTGTTGCTGGTGTGATGGCACTGTGATAGTAACATGTTTGGGTTGTGGTGCCTGTGAAACCTAAGCTACTGAGATTTATGGTGTACTCATTTGTCCTGTGGCTAGCGGGGCACGTCCAATCTCCTTTGGTGTACTAAGAGCTTCACATCCTCCTCCTCCTACTCCTCCTCCTCATCGAAGCCCATGCCACCCAATCCAACCCTCTCACCACCTAGATCCTTTGAATCTGTCTTCTCATCAAAACTATCCTTCTCACCTCCACCTCCCACTACTGCTATGTCCTTTTCTTATATGGTACCTCCTCGACCTAGCATCTATCTCCATCCACCACCTCTACCCCTCACCCTACTAGGTCTTGCCCCACCTACCTCCTTGTCGCCCTCCATCATCATCATCCACTTCTAGTCGTGGTATTGGCTCTCCTGGCCCTATCAATCATGGAAAATTATGGCTAGCAAAATAAAGGGCATAATCCTGGTGCATGCCCACATCTGTCATTGTAGGCCTCATATCCCACACAAAAAAGGAAGAGCGTGGAACTCCACGCGGGCAATGGTGTAATCCAATGGTTGCCCCCACTCTACTCTCTCCTCTAGTGTACAAGGCAATTCCCTGTGGTCTCAACTCTGGTCGACCAAACTGTCGATATACCCATGACAAGAGGAATCTCTCTACAACTTAGGGCATCCGCCCAATCAAGTATCAACTCTGTAGAAAAATTGGCACATTTGTGGCATCCTTAGGCCAAGGCTCACAATCCAAATATGGGCACCAAACCATTGCATCCATATCATCTAAAATGTGCCTCTAGTACTCCAGCTTGCTTATCAAAGGCTGGGAAGTTGCTTGTCTATACATATACAAATAAGGATATCTAGTCGGTCAAGCTCTTTGAACAATAGGACATGTAATGGCTATATGCTCCCAATCCCAAATCTGCAGTAATGTATACCCATTTGCTAGACTAGATCCTTGATTCTTATCATATACTATCTGTTGTAGCTTGTGATAGAGTTGGGCCACAACACATATAACCCACGCATAGAGAGTCCTCTCTTGTATCATACGTCATATTACATGGCCCCATCCAATGGATAATCCATGTGATCTCCTGTCAGGAAGGAGGAAACCCCCAACTAAACCCGCTAGCTCTGATGGAAGTGGGGCGAATCTATCTACCATATCTTGCCAACCCACTGAATATCCAACAATCTGAGGATCACCAAAAATCTCTCGGAGCACATCTATCCCTCCGTTCTCCTCCACATCATAGATGACCAGCTCACCTGTGATCAGTATCCATAGAATCCGATAGATATCCTTCAGAGTCATAGTAATCTCTCTTGTCGGCAAGTGAAAGGTGTTGTGCTCACTGTGCCACCGCTTTGCTAAAGCTGTCAAGAGCGCTTTGTTCTTCTGATAGGAAGGCATATAGGTAGTGTTGTAATAGGTAGTGAGATTGATATGGAATTGATGTTGATATGCCCCCTCGGGAGATAAATTGAGAAAAAATTATGGTTTTCGGGGTAGTGTCACGATGCGGATGATTTTCAAATTTTTGGACTATTTTTAAAAAAATTGAATTTTTTGAATTTTTTAAATTTTTTTTGATTTTTTTGGAATTTTTAATTTTTTTTGATATTTATCTGTCGATAAATTTTATTGAAAATAATATTGAAGAATTGACGAAGAATTAATGTGGGTATAATGCGTACATACCCCACACATCCACTGAGGCAGCACAACCGCTTATGTCAGCATGGGCTATATAAACCCTTTAGGGCCCATTTCCACCTCATTTGTGAACTTGTCATTAGGAGATTGGAGCTTGAAGAGGAGAGAAGAAATGGAGCCCCCCCACCACAAACATTGTTTCGAGCATGTTAGGCGATTCCAGCAACCTCCGGAGTCCGACCCACCAGTAAGTTCAATTTTCTAACCTTATGAATTTTTTTAGCTAGATTTTCCTGTTTGTAGGCTAGATTTTCAATTTTTCGCATGTACGGATAAGGTTTTTCACATTTTTTAATTTTTTAATTTGTTTAGCGCATTTGTCCCTTTTCGAAGCACATACATCATACTACATAGCACATTCAATTTTTCGGTGGCACATTTGTTCGATTAGATAGCACATACATTGTACATCTTAGTGCATACACTAAATTGTACAACACATACACTTTAGCATATTTGTAACAGTTTTTAGTTTTTTGAAATTTTTGAAAATTATTACATATGCAAATTTTATTTTTAGGACCGTTATGATGTTTGGCACCTTTTCGATGTGTTGGTAGGTGCCGATTTTGTTCATTGAGATGCGTGATGTCAAAAAGTCTATCTAGAGTTGATATGAGTCATTGTTTGATATGAGTCGGGTCGATATGGATCAAATTTTGATATGGGTCACTTTGGTATGAGTCTTAATTGTCGATATGAGTCAAAGGTTGATGTGGGTCTTGATTGTCATTATGAGTCAAATTGTTGATATGGGTCCTGATTGTCATTATGAGTCAAATTGTCGATATGGGTCCTGATTGTCGTTATGAGTCAAATTGTCGATATGAGTCAAGTTTCAATATGGGTCTTGATTGTCATTATGAGTTAGATTATCGATATGAGTCATGATTGTTGATATGATTCAAATTTTGATATGGGTCCTGATTGTTGTTATGGGTTAAATTGTCAATATGAGTGCTGATTGTCGATATGGGTCCTGATTGTTGTTATGGCCGGTCAAATTGTCGATATGAGTCCTGATTGTTGATACGGGTTTTGATTGTTGTTGATAGAATGCATGATATGCATCCTTGATTGATTGATTGATTGCAACATGATACTGGATTTCGATATGTTGCTTGAGTTAGATATGATTCTCTGATTGCTTGTTTATCGATATGAAATTTTGATTGATTGATTTATTTTTGATATGAAATTTTGATTGCGATATGAGACTTTGATTTCAATATGATTCTTTAATTGATTTATTTTCAATATGAAACTTTGATTGATTGAAATGAAAATTTGATTTTGATATAAGACTTTGATTGATTGATTTTTGATATGAAACTTTGATTGTGATATGAGACTTTGATTTCGATATGATTCTTTGATTGATTGATTTGCTGATTTTGATAGATAGGTTAGGTTGAACCCACCTAGTTGTCAAGAGAGTTTGATTTGGAACTCTTTTTGTGATGTCGTGGTTGCCATTGCTATCATAGGTGCTCCTTTTTGGTTGATATTTGATGCTTGATTTCTTAGGATAGGTGAAACTCATATGCTGCTCATGTGTTGGTATAGGCCAACTTAGGGGTCATACAACTTTGAGAGAGATACTCGAAGACGCTCTCCTTACACAGTCGATTGATAGATGATGATCGAGCAGTGCTCAAGGCTTGTGGTTTGATTCACCTATTGCACATGCCCTCTTATTGGAAGAACAAAACACTCTTGACAAGTTTGGCGGAGCAGTGGCACAATGAGTACAAAACCTTTCACTTGCCAACATGAGAGATTACTGTGACTCTGGAGGATATCTATCAGATTCTATGGATTTCGATCACAGGGGAGCTAGTCATCTATGATGTGGAGGAGACTGGAGGGACAGATGCACTCTAAGAGATTTTTGGTGATCCTCATATTGCTGGACATTCAGTGGGTTGGAAAGATATGGTAGATTGATATGCCTCACTTCCATCGGTGCTAGTGGGTTTAGTTGGGGGTTTCCTCGTGCCTCATAGGAGATCACATGGATTATTTGTTGGATGGGGCCATGTGCTACAACATATGATACGAGTGAGGACCCACTATGCATGGGGTATATGTGTTCTGGCCCACCTCTATCATGAGCTACATCAGATAGTATATGAAAGGGATCGAGGATCTAGTATGGTAGCTAGGTATACATCACTACAAATTTGCACTTGGGAGCATATAGCCACTATGCATCCCATTGTTTAGAGAGCTCAACCGGTTGGATATCCTTATTTGTATATGTATAAACAGGCGACTTCCCATCCTATGATAGGGAAGCTAGTGTACTAGAGGCACATTTTAGATGATATGGATGCAGTGGTTTGGCACCCATATTTGGATTGCGAGCCTTGGCCCGAGGATGCCACAGAGGTGCCAGTTTTTCTGCAAAGTTGATACTTGATTGGGTGGACACCCAATGCTATGGAGAGATTCCTCTTGTCATGGGTATATCGATAGTTTGGTCGGCCACAACTAAGACCACAGGGTACTGCCTTGTACACTAGAGTGTACAAGGAGAGAGCAGAGTGGGGGCCACCCTTGGATTAAGCCCTTGCCCACATGGAGCTCCATGCTCTTCCTTTTGTTGTGTGGGATTTGAGGCCTATAGTGATAGATGCGAGTATGCACTAGGATTATGCTCTTTATTTTTCTAGCCATCCTTTTCCATGATTGACAGGGCTAAGAGAGTTGATACCACCACCAGAAGTGGTTGATGATGATGATGATGATGGAGGGCGATGAGGAGGCTGGCAGGGCTGAGGTATGGAGAGGGGGATGAGGGGCCAAGGAGGAGATCGAGGAGCGGGCTGGGGCCGAGTATAGTTGGGCCGAGGTAGGGGTGGTGGTGGGGATGCTAGTTTTGAGAGGAGAGGAGGTGGAGAAGGACCTGATAGATTGAGGGGTAGAGGTGGTGGATGGAGACAAATGCTAAGTTGACGAGGTCCTGTACAGGAAGAGGACATAGCAACAATGGGAGGTGGAGGTGAGGAGGATAGTTTTGATGAGGAGGCAAAGTTAGAGGATCTGGGTGGTGAGAGGGTTGGATTGGGCAGCATGGGATTCGATGAGGAGGAGGAGGAGGATGCACAACCCTTAGTATGTCAGAGGAGATTGGACATGACCCTGCCAGCCACAAGACATATGAGTACACCACAGGTCCTGACAACACAGGTTTCATAGGCACCACAACCCATACATGTTACTATCACAGTGCCATCACACCAGCATTAGGCCTAGAAAACAACATTATAGTCCTTAGTGCAAAGACTTCAGACGCAGTTATCACAAGCACAGGGATATATTACATAGTTGCAGGCATAGGTAGCACAGTTAACTACTGAGAGGGACATAAAGATAGAGTGGTGAGGCCATGCAGAGGAGGCATTGCGGTCATTACAATAGGCCACCGGTCAAGGTGTGACAAGAGACACTATTAGAGGCCTCATTAAGAAGATTGTGGGAGCTAAGTATTACATGACTCTATATTTGCAGGTTGTGCCGCTAGATCATTGTACTCCTAGCTATGCTGTCAGCTAGACACCTAAAACTTGTACAACTAATTAAATGAATTTAATTCATTTAATCATTATTAATTCACCTATTAATTAAATCTATATTTAATTAATATTTCCTTTTCTTCTATTTTGGCCATTAATCAAATTAAAGATTTGATTAATATTCCCCTTCTTCTATCTAAGCCATTTAATTAAATTCACATTTAATTAAAAATCTGCATTTATCCCCTTTCCTATTTTAATTAAATCTACATTTAATAAAAATCCCCTTTTTCATTTAAATAAATTAAAATTTATTTGTAAATCCCCCCACTAGAAAAATCCTACAAATACAAGTTGCATCCCTTTTGGCTAAATTAAATCATTTTAATTTAATTAAAAATCCTATTTTCCCTCACCCACTTGCATTCTCCTACATCTTCCACTTGCCTCCATAATCATCCTTCTAGAAATCTCCTAATCCCATCCTAATCATGTCTAATCTTCTAATCATGTCCTTTCCCTAATTTTGGGAGAGCCACTTCTCCAAATCTGGAAGAAAGTCTTCAAAATGCATTTAAGACTTTATCTATTTCAACAAGTTAACTTGTTGAGTCTTCCAAACATGTAAGGCTCTTACATAAACCACTAGTGGTTTTCCTCTTTGGGAACGTTAGCCTCCAATGTCTTCAAAAGACATTTAATGTCTCTTACAAGCCCACGCCCCTTAGCCATGATGGTTGTCCCTTTAACCATTTTCCCATGTTGAACAAGATTTTACCTCTTGGGTAATAGCATGCCTCCCTGTTTAATGACATTATCCAATGATGTCACTCCTTGAGGTTATCCCTAATTGCTTTCTTTGCATCTAATGCTTGTTTAGCATCCTCTCAAGCCCTTTCAAGGTGACATTTGTCAACTTGGGATTGGATTGAATCTCTCCCATGGATTGATAACTTTCAATCCTTGCCCTTGTTGAGATTACTCAATCTCAACCATCCATTTCTCTATTTTGCTTGTAAATAGAACTCATTTCTTCAATTAAAGGATCCCAATCTTGTGCATCCAAATTATAATCATTTTGCAAGTTATCAAGGATCTCATTTGTCATCTTCAAGCATCTAAGTCTTCTAGTATTAGCATCATAGCATTTAGCTTAATTGCATTATGTTTTAGATCATTTAACCTAAATTGCATATCAATTACATAATTTTCATCTTCGTCTAGCTTAATTAGCTCATCATAATCTTCAATTTGGAATTAACTTAGTCTCATATCATCTCCACCATCTTGATCATAACTAGCTTTTCATCTTGCATCCTTTTCTTTCATTCATATCATCATCTTAGCATTCACTAGGATCTTAGTTGCATTCATTTTGATCCTAGAATCATCATTTAAATCTCATTCTCTAGGTTGACATCCAAGAGATCAAATGCTCTTCCAAGTGAGGGCCACCTTGAATCTTAAGGATCTTTAGGGATAGAGAAGCATGGAACGATTTTAAGAGTTTTTGGTTCACTAACATCTTTTTGTGATTACTAACTCTAATGCAATGTTTCATGTGTGTGTTTGAGGTGTTTTTGTGATTACTAACAAGAAAAGTTTGAAACTTCTTTTAGCACATGCGTTGTACATTGTCACACGTTTGTTCTCTATTCTAGTGTGTTTAGGCACTGTTCTAGCACGTTTTCCTATTCTTTTAGTGCATTTGTAGTACGAACTAGCGCATACACATTCCATTTTAGCACGTTTGTCTGTTTGTCACTTTTTAGGTTTCTATCAAAATAGTGCATTTAAACAATCTTTTAGCGCATTTGAAGTCTGTTTTAGCACATTTGCACTACGACATAGCGCATTTGCACTACGACGTAGTGCATTTGTCTTTTGTTTTAGCACATTTGTCATAGAGGCGAGAAAAATTGTAATTCACTTGGAAATTTAGGTTTGTCTAGCCCACTTAGCAATTAACATTTTCGCTAAGTTGTTTGTTGCAGGTTCTAACAATTTCTTATAGATTGGAAGAGATTAAAATAGGATTCTTTGTTGTTTTCTCTCTAAGTTTTTCAAAGTTGGATAAAAAGAACTTCACATTTGGTTTTGGTGTTTTAAAAACAAATCAAACTTGTTTTTGGACTTGAAAAAGAACTTCATTTGCAAGGTTAAAAGGAACAACAAAATCACACTTTTGCTTTCTTGTAAGTTAGGGAAAAACACTTAAAATTTGGTGCTCTTAAAAAGGACAAAACAAATTTCAAATTATTGCAAAGAGGATAAAAAGCACAATCAATCTTATTTTTGCAAGTTAAAAAGAACAATCAACTTGTCCATTCTTACAAAGCGATTTACTTTTAAGCAACGCGCTTTCATTTCGTTGACCAGGATTTCCATTTCTTAGTTAGAAATTGTATTGCTATGTGGGATTAAAATGAACACCATGTTTGATTGGAGCAATATCTCCAATTAGGATCTAGAAAATCATTGATTTGAAGGATAAAAAGAACATTGTATGCTTTGTCTTGAGTGGTAGGTATATGCTCTCCCCCTAATTGGGTGACCAAAAAGTCAAACCCATTCTTTTCATGCTTTATTTACTTTCAATAAAATTAAATCCTTTAGAGGGTCTGCCTTCCCGAAGCCTTGAGGGGGCTAGTGAGAAGGGTACGACCCAAGTGGGCAATGACTTTATCCCCAAGTTTACCCACCAACTATAATCAAATGTGGATGCTGATGAAAATCCCCTCCAACAAAAGTGTGTATTTGATATCTTTCCCCTAGTATCATTGTGATGTGAAAAGCCTTTGTTCTAAAGGTTGGGAAGCCTCTTAATTGAGTTTATCATTTTCTGTGCCGAATGCAATCTTTACTATGAAGCATAGAAGTAGAATCTTTGAGCGGAGTCAGTTTCCATACATTGGCAATATCATAGTGCAAGGGTGGGGAAGAATCTACCCCCAAGATTACTCACCATATATCTCCCAAGATAACTACCCAATTGAAGAGAAATCCACTTTGGGTTAATTTTTTGGAAAAAAGGCAAAAAAATGGGTGCCCTCTAGGGGGTGACAAGGTTGTTTGAGTTGACAGAATATCGAGACTAAAGGGATATGATATTGTCAATGACCCTTGAATAAAGAGTCTACTTGGTGTGTCTTATGTGTATCCAAACCAGTGAAAAAATAGGGATTTGAACACATCCTCAAAATAACATACACTTAATGTTTAGCATTAAGATGACCATTGTCTTTATGTGTGCTATGTATTCTGTTCATAAATGCTAAAATATCTTGCAAAAATATCCAAAAATCAACTCAAAAATCAGTTCACAAACAAGGAGAGATCGTAAGTGGAAGAAAATTTCTAATCCAACCAAGCACCTTTGGAGGTGGTTATCAACGTTTCAACTATCTTTAGGCAATATTTTCATCCAACCAAAATAGAGGAGTATCAAAACCAAGTGATCAAGAGTTTATCATCCAACTATCTCCACAACAATACTTAGCTAGGTATTCAAGTTCATCAAATCAAGTTTCCATATCGGGAGGCTTTGTCCATATCATTTGATGCACTTTGTCATAGGGGCCTATCGAACAAACACTCTATTCAACTTAGTAAGCTTGAGTATTCAAAATGAAGTATCCATATAAACCATCAATATCAACACTCTTTGATCATTTGTATGACCACACCTTGTATTTTGAGAAGAAGAAGTCTTTGTCAAAAGACTAAGCTGAAGAAGAGACAACCTAGTCCTATGGCACTTATCAAGAGGAGAAAGTTTCTCTACATCAATTGTCAACTCTTTGCATCACATCGAATTTTCTTGCGTCATATGCGATTGTATCTCCAAGGAAAAACCAATGAATTTGACAAAGAACCTTTGAGAAGTAGAGCATACATTCAGAAAGCAACATTCAATCAATGCCTTAACCAAGGGGGAAACATCAATCCCACCTTATTTCCAAGAATTTGCATCACTTACAACGAGGCTTAGCCTGAGCCACCAACTCCACCAAGAACCTCGTTAGAAGAGGAGGAATTCACTACTATAGAAATATATTGATGCCCGCTAGCACTTGATCTCGAAAAGGTAAAGAATTGGATCCACAACTGGGATCTAGCATGAGTCGTAGGGAATCTAACCCTTTTGATGAATACGCTAATATGGAAGAAGAGGAGATCATCAAGGAACTCATCCAACAATGCCAACAAAGCGTCGCCTTCCAAAAGCTCATGGAAAGGCTTATAGAAGCAGACAAAAAAAAGTACCTCCTCATGCTAAATAGCAAAGGATTCAGGATGCCTGAGCATTTTGACATAGAAAATTCAAGGAATGAAAGAATCTCAAGAACAAGGTCAAGGACCTACACATATAATACTCAGAATCAAGAGAATTTGAGAGGAGAGGACACACATGATCAAGACAACACTCGCAACTGAGATGATACCCATAATTACGACAATGTTAGTGAACAAGGAGATGCCCATCATCGAAGGTCCAATGAAGAAAATATTCCCTTAGCTAACATTACGCAACAACTTTAAGCACTCCAATGACAAATTTAAGATATGCAACAAGGTTATACGATGAGGTATTCTTTGGAGGATATTTGGCCTTACCCTTTTGATAGGAGGCTAAACATGATACCTTTCCTGCCAAATGCAGATATACCAAAGTATGATAAATACAATGATAAGAGTGATCCTCGTGATCATGTCAGGGAATTTTGTACTATGAGCTTGGAGTTTTTTCATAATGATTCATACATGATGAGGCTATTCCCAAGAATTTTGGGAGGGCAAACAATGGAGTGGTTGTCAAAACTCACACCTCCCATCAGATCATTCGATGAGTTGATGAATAAATTCATCACATAATACTCCTACAATATCCAAAATGAGGTTACCATGCTTGACATATGCAATATGAAGAAAATGAACAATGAAACATTCATGGTATTCTTACAACGATGGAGACGTATGGTCTCAATGTACCCATGAAATGTACCTAAAAAGGAAAAGATGGAAATCTTCATAGACAATTTAAATGATTAAATGAGTTATCAGCTCAACTAAAATGTCTACCTAATTTTACAAAATTTATAGAGAATGGTATCCAAGTAGAGGAAGCCTTGATAAAAAGGGGACCTTAAAATTCTCTAAGGAAGGTGTTAGTTCATCAAGCAATAATACCTATAGCAATCAATATAATAACAACAACTTAGACAAGTCCAAATTTTGGACTAGAAACAAAAATATTGTTACTGATGGTGTAGTCGATGCCAACAATGTAAAGTCTAAGAAACCAATGCTAACTTTATCAGGTAACACTCCATACAATAATGATCAAAGAAGTTCCAATCAAGGCACCAACAATTATCAATGCACTACCAACCAAGGAAACAATAACTACCGATTGAATAACTACAACATGAATCAAGGGACCAACAACAATCAAGGGGGTAACTCTAACACTCCACCTCCCCCACATCGAAGAACATAAACACCATTGGGACAAACCCTGAAATTTGCATTTTGATAACCATTGACAAACAAGATTATCACATTGCCAATTATAAGCAACTTTGAACCCCTAGTCAAACCACCATGGTGGAACGACTTGCATTATTGTGATTATCATCTAAACAATGAGAATAGAACAAATTATTGCATGAGGTTGAAAAACCTAGTTCAAGATATGATAGATAAGGGAGACATAACGGTCGATGGTCATAAAACTAATGGTGATCATGAGGGTTTCAAAAAATCTCTTCCTAATTACGACAAGGGAGGAGCATCAATGTCAAACAACAACAAAGGAGCCCGCATCAACCATACATATGAAAATATCATAAATCACATATCGGCATGAAACAATCAAGTAAATTTCATAAAGATCAAAGATAAACAAGAACATGCACTGGTAAATGTGATAATGAGGGCTCATAAATATGTCTTGAAGGGGAACACATCTAAAGCAACAACTATCCCCAAGACTCAATATAAATTGGTCGACCAATTGTAATGAACACCAGCTTAGATATCCATATTGAAATGCTCAAACTTTCACCAAAGCATAAGGATATCTTGGAGAAAGCTCTTGTAGAAACAATAGTTCTAAACAACCTGGATATCAATTGGTTCCAAGCCATGGTGACACATATTACAGTTCCACATAACACATCTTTCTTAGAACATGATGATGTCTCCTTGAGTCATCCACACAACACCTCTCTCCATATCAAAGTTCTAGTATACAAACATTGGGTGAAAATAGTGCTAATAGATGGAGGAGATAGTATCAATATATGTACCTTGAAGCTTATCCATGCATTGGGATTCTTTGAGAAAGTTATTGACCCTAAAAAGAAGATCACTATCAAAGCCTATGATGATGAAGAAAGGTCATCCAAAGGAATAGTGGTACTACCCATTCAAGTAGGACCGGTGCAAAAAGACACAATGTGCCAAGTCTTGGACATAGAATTGACATACAACATACTCTTGGGTCATCCTTGGATCCATGAAATGTAAGCGGTACCTTCCACGTACCATCAATGTCTCAAATTCCTCTACAAAAGACAAGAGATTTCAATATCAGAAGACACTAACCCCTTTCAGTACTACAATGCTATGGGGGAAACTCAAAATGTCCTGGTTCCACATAACAGGGAGGCCCAAGCTTCCTCATCATCCAACAATCAAGAAAAACTCAAGTTGTTGTCCATAAACTTTGAGAAGAAGATCAAGACAAAGGACCAAGTTATGGGGGAGTACTCTTTTGAACCCCTATGTCTGTCAAAATTGCCAACCTCGCCAAAATATCATGGACAACCTTCCACATCAAGACATAAAGTGACATAACCCATCAAGAATTTTGATGGTAAATTTATCAAAATTGGCACACTCACTGAACAATTAGAAGACAAGGACATCCTCAGCTGTGTATACAAGGATAAGGAAGAAATAAGAGCTATTTCCCTAGAAGTGGTCGTTACCATATAACAATGTAGAAATGGGTTCAGAATCATGCAAATAATGGGATACAAAGGAAAAGGACCTATTGGTAAGCATCAAGAGGGTATCCTAGAACCCATACAACCCCATTCACAACTTGCAAACGACAAATCAGGACTTGGGTATGGTTAGCATGTTCAACCTGTGCAAAAAAGAGATCACCATCAGAAACCTCAACGGAGAGAAAGGGTAACACATAACGAAAACTCATGGCAAGAGGTACTACACAAAGCAGCTGAAAAGAAAAGAAAAGAACAAGAGCATGAATAAAATGAGAAGCGAAAAGAATAACTCACTATCCAAAGAGAGGAGGATTCTTATAAAAAAGTACATCATCTACAAGCACCTAATCAAACTGAATTAGAGACATAACTTAAGGAGATTACTACTCAAATAAGGGAGACTATGTATGATAAAATCCAAAGAGTAAAAAAAAGCACAGATCCTGAATCAACACAAGCCACCCAACTTGTATCAATTATCAGTGAGCTCTTTTTACCATACAACATTCTTGTCTGATTCAGTGGGGTAACCTTGGATAGAGATTCTGAAATAAATTCCAATGAGTATGAATGGGACACTTGTTTTGATATTATTGAGGATATTGAGGTGGATACAATCCACACCTATACACCCATTCCTTAGGAGGGACAAGGCTCGATATCTAGATCATTTAAATTTGGATCACAACATATCTATGAGGCTAGCGAGAATGAGAAACTTCAATAAGAAAGAGGCAATATCAATGAGAGTACCATCAAAATCCTTGAGACTATTATAGACCTCACCCATGCTACGGAAAACTATGACAATATCTCTATCATGACTCTTACAGTGACATATCTTAACCTGTCAAATGAATCCCCACCTCTCATATATACTGACCTTATAGATTAGGAAGAACTTGAGCATAATGATATACCAATATTCCAAAATGATGAGGCCATTGTTCAATACCTCTACCCCATCAACTTGGAAACATGCTCCACCAGTGAACCACATAATGATATCTGTAATCAGGGGAGTGCCAAGTCTCCCACTCATAAAATAAACAAAATAAAAAATTGATCTAATAGTGAAAACCATCTAATGACTGTATTAGATCACAAAAAAGTAAAAAAAAAAGGAGGCATCTGATGGTAAAAACCTCTTTGAGGCACCTAAATATGAGAGACTTGACACTCTTGATGAACATTACCAGGAGTGATCACCCATCTTGATTGAGCCAACTCAATCAATAAATATCGGCACTAAAGCAGCAACAAGAACCATACATCTAGCAAAATCACTAACAAAAAGGGAAAAAACCGACTTTGTCAAATTATTCAAGGAGAAACAAATCAACTTTGTTTGGTCTTATGCAGACTTGTGAGGGGTAGATCTAAATCTCATCATTCATCACTTGTCCATTGCTCCTAGAGCTAACCCTGTCAAACGGAAATTAAGGAAGATGAACCCACATGTCACCATATTGGTCAAAGAAGAGCTGAAGAAGCTACTTGATGTAGGATTCATCTGACCCATTGATTATGCAAAGTGGATTTCTAACATTATGCTATTCTCTAAACTAGATAAAAGCATGAAGATTTGTGTAGTTTTCAGGAATCTCAACAAGGCTTTTCCGAAGTATGACTTTCCTTTACCAAGCATTGATACCATTGTTGACCTAACAATAGGACATGCTATGTTATCCCTCGTGGATGGTTTTTCTAGCTACAACCAAATCAAGATAGCTCCAAAAGATCAGGATAAAACTGCATTCACATGTCCATGGGGTACATACTATTAGAACGTCATGCCTTTTGGCTTGAAAAATGCTGGTGCAGCCTATCAGAGTAATGACAACTTTCTTCCATGACATGATGCATACTTTTATGGAGGATTATGTGGATGAATTTCTAGCCAAATCATTCACAAGACCAGAACACCTGGACATTCTTGATAAAATATTTCAACGACTAGAGAGATTCAATGTTAGATTGAATCCTAAAAAGTGTATTTTAGGATCACATCCAGAAAAATCTTGGGTTACATTGTATCAGAAAAGAGCATCAAGGTGGATCCAGCAAAGGTTCAGGATATCATGGAAATGCCACCTCCAATTAGTCATCTATGATCTCTTCAAGAAAGGCTACAATCTATCAGAAGGTTCATCCCTCAATTGGCGGAAAAATGTCTCCCATTCAACCATTTACTTCATAAAAATGTACCTTTTAGATGGGAGGACAAGTGTGCAAAATCATTCTATCAGCTGAAGCAATATCTCATGAATCCACCTATTTTAGTACCACCAATAGCAGGAAATCCACTCATCCTATATATATCAGCAACAAAAGTGTCACTAGGGGCATTTCTAGCATAGGACTTGACAATAAAGGAAAGAGCCATCTATTACATTAGTAGGATGTTGAATGGCTATGAAATCAATTACACTTTCATTGAAAAATCTTGCTTAGTTGTAGTGTTCGCTTCCCAAAAGCTGTGACACTATATGTTAGCTCATACTATCAAGCTAGTAGCAAAGATCGACCCACTAAAATATCTACTTAGCAAAGCCGCTCTCACGGGTAGGTTAGCAAAATGGGTCATGATCCTAAGCGAGTTTGACATTCAGTATACAGAACATAGGGCTATCAAAGGACAAGCAATAGAAGATCAATTGGAAGAAGCACCTCTACCAGATAAACACCCACTACAGGTGGAATTCTCAAATACAGATGTCCTCATTGTTACACCAAAGCAATGGACCCTATACTTTGATGGATCCTATACACAACATGGACAAGGTGTTGACATTTTTTTTGTCACTCCAAAAGGACACACAGTTCCAAGATCCTATAGTTTGATGTTCCAATGCATCAATAACATCAGTGAGTATGAATCTCTAGTGACAAGTATCAAAGTAGCCATGGAATGGAAAATCACACAATTGAAAGTCTATGGGGACTCTCAACTAGTTATCAATTAGATCAATGATGACTATCAGATCAAAGATGATAAGTTGATATCGTACAAATGCATGGTGGATGATTTTAAGAAATACTTTGTACACATCACATTTGAGAAGATTCCAAGGCTAAACAATAGAGTTGCTAACGCAATGGCCACTATCACCTCGCTCCTACAACTACCAGATACACAAAATCATTATGAATTCTTGGTGGAGCAATTATTTTCCCTGACCTATGACAATTTAGAATCCCAAGTCATTTGTGCCCTAAAAGGTTTTGATTCCCCCTTATACAGGAAGATCTATGCCTACCTCAAAGACAATACCCTCCCACTAGACCTATCTCATAACAAAAAATGAAACTTTATCCGACAAGCAACCCACTATACCTTAATCGCTAATACGCTTTATCGTCGAGATCTTGATGGTACTCTTCTTCAATTCCTCGATTGTAACAAATCTAACTCTGCCTTACATGAGCTTCACAAAGGTATTTGTGGTACGCATTCAATTGGTCCTACTCTTTCCAAGAAACTACTAAGGATGAGATATTATTGGCCAACAATGGAGAAAGAGTCCTATTAGTTTGCTAGGAAATGCCCTAAGTGTCAAATTCTTGGTAACCTCATACATGCACCAACATAAGAGTTGCAACCATTCACTACATCTTGGTCTTTTTGTTAATGGGGAATCGGCCTAGTGGGAAAGATTCATCCTTCCTCATTGAATGGACACAAGTTCATCATCACGACCACCGAGTACTTCACCAAGTGGATTGAGGCAGTTCTATTGATTATAGTGACCGACAAACAAATAGCTTCCTTCATTCTGAATTACCTCATCTGTCGGTATGACATCCCTAGTTCCATTATCATGGATAATGAAAGACCTTTAAAAAATCAATATGTACAAGATCTTTGTGAGAGATTCCATATCCAACATTGCTTTTCGATACCTTATTATCCACAAGGCAATGGCCAAGCAGAGGCCTCAAACAAGACAATCTTGAAAATCCTCAAAAAGACAGTGAATGATTGTTGGTATTATGGATGTGTTGCATTGGTTTTGTCATTGATGTCAACACTTGTCAACACTTATCCTTGTGGAGATCTTTGGTTATGTTCACCGACATGTTCAGTGACTTATGCACAGTCACCGATATCTGGTTCACCGACAGGTTATATTGATTCACCGGAACTGAGGATGATCTGTTATCACCTAGAGATTACTTGGTTATGTCGAAGACATTGTTTGGACACTTGGTTTTGGTGATTCGATTATTGGTACAATCGAGTTTGCATATTTGCTGTTACAGACAAATAGGTCTAGGTTATGGACCGACAAGCATTTCCAGATCAGCACGACACGTTATGGAGATGTTTTATTGATTGGTTATTATTGTAAATCCATTGAGCCGACATCATGCATGGCATATTGATTCATTTGTAATTGATTTAATTGTAATATTCTTAGTGAAGCCGACCTACACATTTGGTCTTAGGTTTTGGTATATATGTAAGATCTCATTTATGAGATTATGTAGAGAAGGTGAAAAATGATTGTAATAAGGTATATGTGAATATAAGAAGAGCTATACATGCAAACATCATTTGAAGTTTCAAGGAAGGTATGAGGAAGGAAAATCAGAGCTTAACCGGTACTGAATCCAACATATGAAGATGCTATTTTGAGCAGTACATTATCATTGGATTTAACCATCCAATTGTAGTTAGTGTGAATCCCATTTTGTGATTGAGCAGTGAGCTCTAGGAAGTTGGCCTTTTTGCATGTGCAAACCCCATTTGTACACACATACTATCTACAGTAGTATCATCTAATTGTGGATAAGGTTTCCCACCATGTTTTTTCCCCTTACAGGGTTTCCACGTACAAATAATTGTGTTATAAGTTTTGTATGTTATTTGTCTTTCTGTTTCTTACATTAAACTTTATCGGTACTGTCATTAACTGCTAAATTGTCTAGGCATTAAAGTTTGGTTTGCCGCTATTATGCACTAGGTATGGTTAAAGTATATTTGGGTTGAAATTTATAGACAACTAATTCACCCCCCCTCTTAGTTGCCTCCGGGTCCTAACAATTGGTATCAGAGCTAAGTCCTCTTTTTGTAGAAGTTTAACAACTTGAGGAGATTCTATGGCAACTAACTATTTCAGGAAGGACAGACCGAAGCTTGATGGAGCTAACTATGGTATATGGAAGATCAGAATGGAGACTCATCTAAATTGCATTGGAAAAGACATATGGGATGTTACAAAGAATGGCTATGTTGGTCCTACTCAAAGTCAACCCAATCCACCAACCTTGTCTAAAGATCAGGAGAATGATTGCAAAGCAAGAGAAGCACTTTTGAGCGCATTGTCAGATCAGCAAATCATGGGATTATCAGACTGATCTACTGCTAAAGCTATTTGGGATAAACTAGAGACATTAAATCAAGGTGATACCACTATCAAAATTGCAAAATTGGAATGCTTCCGGGTTAGGTATGAAAATCTGAAAATGGAAGAAGATGAAAGGATTTATGCTTTTATGGAAAGAGTCAATGAAATTGTTTTGGGTATACAATGTTGTGGAGGATCCTTAAGTGAAGATGAAATTGTTTCTAAAGTTTTAAGAGCATTACCACCGGCATACAAAATGAAAGTAACTGCTATTAATGAATTGAGAACAATGCCTAATGCATCAGTATCTAGAGATAGTTTGGTTGGAAAACTTTCAACTTTTGAACTTGAGGAATTTGATCCTATTGCTACAATTAAGACAAATTTGGCTTTCAAAGCTTCATCATCTGCAACATCATCATCATCATCTAAAAAATCTAATTGGAAAGCACTCTATGCTAGAGAACTTGAAGAAACCAGAAGAGAGAATGAAGAACTTGAAGAGCTTGAAGCACTATTTGCAAGGAAAATTCCTAAAGGTCTAGTTGGAAGTAAGTATGAAGGTAAAGCACCATTTAAATATTTTAACTACAATAAAATTGGTCATATGGCATCTAGGTATCCTGATAGATATGCAAGATTGAAAGAAGAAGCTAAAAGAACATATAAGCCTAACCCTGAATATCAGAGATACAAATTTAAGAAGAATAGAGACAAATCATGTTACTATGCTGATGAAGGAGTTACTGATGATTCTAATGAAGAACCAACAACCAATGGATGAGATTTTGCTGCAATAATAGAAGATCAACCAACACCTACTATTCAACTGGTAGAGCAGGCCCTAGTAGCTAAAATTGAAGAAAAGGATGAATGGATCATTGATTTCGGATGTTCACATCATATGACTAGTGATACGAGTAAATTCTTGACCTTTCAGGAATACAATGGAGGTCTAGTAAGATTTGGAGATGACAAAGCTTCCTTGATTAGAGGAAAAGGCACTATATCTTTTGATGGTAAGCACAACACTGATAATATTTACTATGTTGAAGGTTTGAAGCATAATATTTTGAGTGTTGGTCAATTAGTTGAAAAGGGATTTCAATTACAATTCAAGAATGGTAAATGCAAAATCATGAATAGAACTGGTTTGGAAATTGCAATTGGTAATCAGACTAGAGGTAATATCTTTCATTTGAATAACAATGAGAAGACATGCTTAATTGCACATATTGATGAAAGTTGGTTATGGAATAAGAGACTTTGTCATGTAAATTTTGATTGCATTGTGAAAATCAGTACAAGGCAGTAAGGGATTTACCTAAGATTGTTAAACCTCACAATCCGGTATGTAAGGAATGTCAATTTGGAAAGCAAGTTAGAGCAACTTTTAAGAGTATTCTAGAAAAATCCAATAATGTTCTTGACTTAATTCATATTGATTTATGTGGTCCAACAAGAACTAGAAGTTTACAAGGAGATAGATATTTTGTGCTAATCATTGATGATTATTATAGAATGTGTTGGGTTACTTTTCTCAGGGAGAAATCAAAAGCTTTTGGGAAATTCAAACTATTCAAGGTCATGGTAGAGAATGAAACTGGTAAGAAAATCAAATGTTTGAGATAAAATCAAGGAGGTGAATTCACACCTAAGGAATTTAATACATTTCGTGAAGTGAATGGAATCAGAAGACAATTATCAGCACCTCGGACACCCCAACAAAATGGAGTTGTGGAAAGGAAGAACAAAACTATTTTGGATAAAGCTAGAAGCATGCTATTAGAAGAAAACCTACCTCATGTGTATTGGAGAGAAGTAGTCAATACAACTGTTTATACATTAAACAAATTTCACATCAAAGGTGAAACCGATAAGACCCCTCATGAACTATGGTTTGGTAATACTCCCACTCTTAAATATTTCAAAATATTTGGAAGAAAATATTATATTAGGAGAGATGATTATATTGGAAAATTTGATCCTAGAAGTGATGAAGGAATATTTCTTGGTTAATCATCAAAGAGCAAGGCATATAAATGTTTTAATAAGAGATTGCAGAAAATCATTGAAAGTGCAAATGTGAAGATTGATGAACAGTTTAGAAGGTCTATGGACTCTGAATTGGTAGTTGAGATAATTACAAATGAACCTACAATGAGTACACCAGTACATAATGTTGATCCAGTCCTACCGGCATCATCTGAGAATTCCACAGTGACTGAAGAACAACAACAAGTGAATACACCTAGGTATGTAAGATTGAATCCCTCTGAAAGTTAGATAATTGGGAATAAGTATCAAGGAGTTATGACTAGAGGAAGACTGGAAAATGAAGAGGTATGTCTAATTTCTCAAATTGAACCAACAACTATTAATGAGACATGTGAAGATAAACATTGGATTAAGGCTATGAAAGATGAATTGGCACAAATTGAAAAGAATAACACATGGACATTGGTTCCCTGACCTAAAAATAAAAATGTAATTGGAACTAAATGGGTATTCAGAAATAAACTTAATGAAGATGGTAAGGTAATTTAAAAAAAAGCAAGATTAGTGTGTAAGGGATATTCACAGAAAGAAGAAATTGATTATAATGAAACCTTTGCACCGGTAGCTAGAATTGAGGTAGTCAGATTATTCTTAGCTTTTGCAACACACAAGAACTATAAAGTATATCAAATGGATGTTAAATGTGCATTTCTGAATGGTGATCTTGAAGAGGAAGTTTACATTGAACAACCTGGTGGATTTTCTTTGACAGATGACAAAAGCTTTATATGGATTGAAGCAAGCTCCTAGAGCTTGGTATGCTAGATTGGACAAATATATTTTGAAGCTTGGTTACACTAAAGGTAATGTTGACAATAACTTATATTACAATGTGACTAATGATGACATCTTGGTTATTGAAGTTTTTGTTGATATTATTTTTGGAGGAGAAGATGGATTGTGTAGACTTTTCTAATAAGATGCAGGAAGAATTTGAAATGTCTATGATTGGGGAGATAAAATTATTTTTAGGATTGCAGATTTCACAGACTGATAAAGGTATATTCATAAATCAATCAAAGTACTTGAAGGAATTACTTAAGAAATTTGGCATGTAAAACTCTAAACTGGTAACTACACCTATGACTACAACTGATAAACTATCATTGAAGGATGAATTAGCACCTGTTAATCTGAAAGGATACAAATCTATGATAGGAGGTTTACTGTATTTGACACAAACAAGACCTGATATTATGAATGAATTATGTATTGTTTCAAGATTTCAGAGTAATCCTAAGGAAAATCATGAATCAACAGTAAAAAGGATTTTCCGGTACCTACAAGGCACAACAATATTGGCTTATGGTATCCTAAAGATGAATTTTTTTATTTATGTGCATACACAGATGCAAATTGGGAAGGAGATGTAGATGACAAAAAAAGCATCACCGACGGAGCATTTTTTCTTGGTAGTAGACTAATTTGATGGTTGAGCAAGAAACAAAGTTGTACATCACTATCAACAGTAGAATCAGAATATGTTGCAGCAACAACAAAATGTACATAGGTATTATGGATTAAACAAATGTTGAAGGACATAAAGGTAAAATGCAAAGAACCTATAATCATTTACTATGATAATATGACAACAATTGATATATCAAAGAATCTGGTATTTCACTCTAAAACTAAACATGTTTCTATCAAATTAAATTTTCTAAAAGAGAATGTTGAAGCAAAAGAAGTGAAATTGGTTTATGTGAATACTAAAGAGCATATTGCAGATATCTTTACTAAGCCTTTGCCTAAGGAAAATTTTGAATATCTAAGATAGTAGCTTGGAGTTATATCCTCACCGGTAGAAACTTAAACAGTTGGAGCATGGCATCAAATTGACATAATTAAACAAATAAATCTTTTTTCCGGCTTTGATGAATGAGAGCTACTTCTCAAGGGGAGTAGATTGAATAAATTTGGTTATAACAATTGGTATTTGTAATAAGTTCTATGAACTGATTGTATTTGGTTTTGTATTGCTTTGGCATATGATGTCAAAGGGAGAGAGATATCTATGGAAAAACACATTCTTTTGGGGAGAGATTATTCATTGGGGGAGAGATTGTTACTCTCTATATCTGTTTTTAAATGATCTCTTTGGGAGATTGTTGGTTTCTGGTTTTTGGCATTTATGCTTTGGCACTTAGATGGTTTTTCCATCTTGTGTTGCCATCAATGCCAAAGGGGGAGATTGTTGGTATTATGGATGTGTTGCATTGGTTTTGTCATTGATGTAGACACTTGTCAACACTTATCCTTGTGGAGATCTCTGGTTATGTTCACCAGGATGTTCAGTGACTTATGCATAGTCATCGGTATCTGGTTCACCGACAGGTTATATTGATTCATCGGAACTGAGGATGATATTTTATCATCTGGAGATTACTTGGTTATATCAAAGACATTGTTTGGACACTTGGTCTTGGTGATTTGATTATTGGCACAATCAAGTTTGCATATTTGTTGTTACCGACAAATAGGTCTAGGTTATGGACCGACAAGCATTTCTAGATCAACATGACACATTATGGAGATGTTGATGAATAATGATGAATAATAAATACTCAATAGATACTGAGAGGGGGGGCTGAATCAGTATACACAAACTTCTTTAACAACTTAAACTACAAAGACTGCACTAGCTGGTAAACAACATCACCGATCTAAATTAGGGCACTACCGATAAAACATAGTAGACTGTGAAAAACATAAACCGATAACATCTAGATCTTCACAAAACCTAATATCTCATTTCCATTTCACCCATATGCTTAAACAAGTAATGCATCAGAAATATAAAGACCATTGGATCAACATGCTTTTACCGCTTAACATAAAACACTAAAACATCACATGAAAAAGCATCACACATGACACACTTAATTTTCATGTGGAAACCCAACTGGGAAAAACCATGGTGGGGATGAATACCCACAAATTGTTCTTGAACTCTTCTGAAGTCTGCTCTATTAGGAGCCTAGTCCAATTGAGGACTTTACAATAGGTTCTGTTAGGAACCGATCCTGCTAGGGATCACCCGGTTAAGGGATGGCTAAATACCCAGTTAGAGGTTAAAACCCTGTTAAAGGTTACCTTGTCAGAGGATTTAAAGAACTCAATGATTTTGAGTCACCCTGTTAAAGCTACCCGGTAAAGGGATTTTCCAACTGCTGAAATGGTTAGAAGTCAACAGGTAATATACTGATTTGATAACAACACTCAATGCCAAGGAAGATCCACTTTAGTTCCTTTACATCTCCAATCACACTTTGCAGATCTCTACTAACTGCATCGGTCTGGCAAGAATCACTTCACACACATTCATTTTCCAACAACTTCAAATGAGAATCATCATCAACCTTATAGACAACAATTAGGTCACTAGCCAAAACCTAAAACCCTAAGCATCTAGGTTAACAATACAGTTGGTCCAATCCTGACCATTCAATCACATTGCATAGGGTAAAACAATCTTGAAGAAATCTCAAGACGTTCTCCATCGTTCATTCTTCACCGCTTCTGGAAGCTGATAACCCATCACGCGCTTTCCACCATTTACTAAGACTTCGCACATTCTTGAGGTAGATATAATCAATCTTCTTCATGCAAGATCCTCAAGGAATTCTTCACATGCACAAGGCTGACGTGGCAACACGATCAGATCTTCATTTCAATGCTAACTCATCACAAGATGTCATCAGTCGAATCACATAGATTTGGAATGCATCAACCAGAAACCCTGAAGCCGAGACTACCAACCGGTAGTCATATCAAATGAAACCTTGATAAAAAATTTGCATACACTGGTTCACATTCCAACATACCGGCTCACCTTTTCACATATACTGGTTCACATCATCATACCAGTTCACTTCATACCATCATACCGGTTCTCTTATCAATTTGCTTTCTTCAATATACTAGTTCATACTTCAACCTATTGACATCAATGACAACATACAATATCATCATGTCATCCAGCTCTGCACATATTCCAATAGATGTTTTATTGATTGGTTATTATTGTAAATGCATTGAGCTGACATCATGCATCGCATATTGATTCATTTGTAATTGATTTAATTGTAATATTCTTAGTGAAGACGACCTACACATTTGGTCTTAGGTTTTGGTATATATGTAAGATCTCATTAATGAGATTATGTAGAGAAGGTGAAAAAGGATTGTAATAAGGTATATGCAAATATAAGTAGAGCTATACATGTAGACATCATTTGAATATTCAAGGAAGGTATGAGGAAGGCAAATCAAAACTTAACCGGTACTGAATCCAGCATATGAAGATGCTATTTTGAGAAGTACATTATCATTGGATTTAACCATCCAATTGTAGTCAGTGTGACTCCCATTTTGTGATAGAGCAGTGAGATCTAGGCAGTTCGCCTTTCTGCATGTGCATACCCCATTTGTACACACATACTATCTGCAGTAGTATCATCTGATTGTGGGTAAGGTTTCCCACCATGGTTTTTCCCCTTACAGAATTTCCACGTACAAATAATTATGTTATGGTGTGTATGTTATTTGTCTTTCTTTTTCATGCATTAAACTTTATTGGTACTATCATTAACTACTAAACTATCTACCGGCATTAAAGTTTGGTTTACCGATATTATGCACTAAGTATGGTTAAAGTATATTTGGGTTGAAATTAATAGACAACTGATTCTCCCCCCCTCTCAGTTGCCTCCGAGTCCTAACAATGATGTTGGTAAAGATTGACATGTCTAGCTTAATCCTACACTTTGGGCCTATAGAACAAGTATCTGCACATCTATAGGAGATACACCATACTCATGGGTGTATGGATCAAAAGCTATCCTACCTATTGAGGTACAAATTCTATCACTCCAGGTGTCATTAAAAGGCCTCATTCCAGATGAGGAATATTGAGTCAACAAGCTGCAAGAGCTAGAAATGCTAGATGAATGTCACCAACTTACCTTTGATCATCTCAAGGCATATCAACAAAGAATGTGTAGAATCTACAATCACAAATTCATCCCACAAGAATTCAAAGTCAGTGACCTAGTCTTAAAGGAAAATCCCTGGAATCAGCAAGATCGGGAAAAGAAGGAGAAATTTGAACCTAACTAGTTAGGACCCTTTGTCATCATATCAACTTATGGATCAGGAGCATATCGGTTATCAAATTCAGAAGGGGACATACTTGATGAGCCAACCAACAACATCCATCTGAAGAAATTCTACACTTGAGTCGACCAATGCATGGATCAAGCAAAAACGCAATAAAATAAAAAAAAAGTATCAAAAAATTGTCACTGGGGTGAAAACTTGGTAAATAGGCACCTTGTGACACAAAAAAAATAAAAAAATCAAGAAAAATAAAATAAAATGAAAAAAAAATCAAAAAGTGCAATAAAAACAAGTGGTGAAAACCTGGCAATAGGTGCTATTTGTGAGAGAGCCACTCATCTATCTATCAGTACTTGTATCATATCTTTGGATCCATCTGATCTAAGCTGATAGCCATCACAAAACACTTGTACACGCAGTGTTATCCTGAACATACTTAGCGTAGTCATTGTCCTTGATTATCTAAATCAATTATCCAAATCATATCCCACCATGGCTTGGTGATCAGTGTAGATATCCATATTGAAGTAGTATCAACAACAAGGGGCAAAATCCTAACCTCACTGGGGGCATTTGGCCTTGAGGGTTTTAGACATCAAACCAAACATGTAGCAAGACAACAAGGATCAGAACAACCAACAATGACAATGACGATACAAGAGGCTAGACTTCAAGGAATTGAACTGATTTGAACTGAACAAATGATCTATTTGAAAGATGTTTTACTTTACAAGAATACATTTTAGATGGCATGCATTCTTACTTATGTTATTTAATTTTTGATTATCATATCTCCTAAGTGACTCAAGGACATCTCAATGACTAGAGAAGCAAGGACAAACTATGATGTTTTCTTTGTCTTTTGTTTCAAAGTGAAACCTTCTACTATGCAAATTTGTCTTACGACGTGATCGGGTGACATATCACTGAAGACATTTTGGATTTGTATGGGACTAAGGTTAAACTCTTGTTTTTTTAACTCAAGCAACACTCAGGTCATCTTGGTTCAATTATACCTCGATGCGTGTGTCATCTTGCAATATCAAATTCCATGAAAGTTATACTCAAGTAATTATGGTTCAATTATACCATGACACTTGTATCAACTTTCAACACATCAAGGCCTGATGATGAAAACAAAGGAAGCACTGACACTTTGATCAAAACAAATGGAAACATTTGGGAATGAGGATGCATTAGTATCATTTCATTATCATTATCATCTTAATCTTGCATTAGGTTGCATATCATTTTAATCTTGCATTAGTATCATTTAATTATTATTATCATCTTAATCTTGCATTAGGTTGCATATCATTTTAATCTTGCATTAGTATCATTTCATTATCATTATAATTATCATCTTAATCTTGCATTAGGTTGCATATCATTTCAATATTGCATTAGTATCATTATCATTATCAATATCATTACCATATCATATTAAGATCACATTAGGTTGTATATCATTATCACTATCATTACCATATCATATTAAGATCACATTAGGTTGCATATCATCATCATCATCATCAACTAGTCACATTCATCATTGCATCCATCACATGGATATCTATCGCATCATCATTGAATCTTTCTTCACTTTAATATCTTCATCATTCATCCAAATCTCATCTATCATGTCTTATATAGGATGTATCTTTCCTGAAACCAGATGTTTTGATCAATTCTTATACATGATATATCATTCCCAAAATGAGACATTTTGATCATATTTGTCTTATACATGAGGTGTCATTATTGAAACCAGACTTGATCTCAATTTTATCAATTCTGTCAATCCATTTTATCTGATCAATTCTATCATGTCTTATACAGGATGTATCTTTCCTAAAACCAAACATTTTGATTAGGTCTTATATAGGACATATCATTCCTAAAACCACATGTTTTGATAATCTTGTCTTATACAGGAGGTGTCATTCCTGAAACCAGACTTGATCTCATTCTTATCAATTTGATCAATCTTATGAATCCAATCAGTTTGATCAATCTTATCAAACCCATGCATGTCATCAACTATCCACTCTTCTATCTTTTAAATAACATTCTTCTTCTTTCAAGAGATCATTCATGCCTTTAGTGAACGAATGATCTCCCGAGGGGGATTTATCATATTGAATCTCCATATCAATTTCATATTAGTCTGTTATCGACACCAGCTTCATATCAACTTCTCATATCGAATCAAGTTTTCATATTCAGGGAATCATATTGACAATTTTGTTGTCAACATCATATCAAAAAATTCTGATGACAAATTGAGCATTTTTCTTTTAATCAACATGTGGTCACATGTTGACTCAAAGGGGAAAAATGTAGACACCTAAAAGTTGCACAATGGATTAAGTGGATTTTATTCATTTAATTATCCCTAATTCTTCCAATTAATCAAATTAAAGATTTGATCAAATCTCCTTCTAGCCTAACCTATTAATTAAACTAATGTTTGATTAAGTACCTTTAGCCATTTGATTAAATAAATCTTATTTATTTGATTAAAATCCCCTTTTCCCCTTTTGATTAAATTCACATTTAATTAAAAATATCCTTTGCAAATAAATAAATCATTATTTATTTGTGAATAGTCATCCCCACTTGCAAAATCCTACAAATGCAAGTTGCGTTTCTTTTGGCTAAATTAAATCATTTTAATTTGTTAAAATACCTATTTTCCTCACCCATTTGCATTCTCCTAAATCTCCCACTTTCCTCCATAATCATCCTTCTAGAAACCTCATAATCCCATCCTAATCATGTCTAATCTCCTAATCATGTCCTTTCCCTAAATTTTGGGGAGTCACTTCTCCAAATTTGGAAGAAAGTCTTCAAAATGCATTTAAGACTTTATCTATTTCAACAAGTTAACTTGTTGAATCTTCCAAACTTGTAAGTCTCTTACAAAAACCACTAGTGGTTTTCCTCTTTGGGAAAGTTAGCCTCCAAAGTATTCAAAAGGCATTTATGAGCTATATTACATTGGATGTCTTATTCTATGCTTTCGCTATCCTTATATTGTACAAGTATTCCTAATGTTTCACTTGAGTGTAAAATATAAGTTTCATCAACAATGGTTATCTTATGTAAAGCACTTTTATATAATCTCCATCTCAATCAATTTGAGTTTTGAGATGCGTCTTGTCAATCCCTATATAGTTTGGATGTCAATCAATGACAATTTTGAAATATGTGTGGTGAATAAAGTTGCGAGATGACTGATTCCTTTGTATATATTTATTTACTTTTGGTTTTAATTGCATTTGAGTTTGTTTTTGAATACATGTTTGTTGTGTTTGCAAAATATTTAATATGCATATTTGTTGAAAGGATTATTATTTATGCATTAATGAAAAATGTCTACTACATTATTTTATAACATGTTGAAAAGAAATCAAAATGAGTTTCATTGATTTATAGAAAGAACATGTACTAGATGTTTAGAATTGAAATCTTATATAAAAATTAATTTAAATAAATTTGTTATTAATTATTTGAAAGAAAATAAATTTATAAAATGAGTAACTAAAAATATCTTCTACAAATATTTATTTTTTTTGGTTATAAATAGCCATTTTTTAAATAACTTGTTCAAATGAAAAAATGGTAGAAAAGTAAAAAAGGTTTAGGTAATTTTAAGCAAGAGAAAAAGGAAGGACATTTTATAAATATTTTGTGCATTTTGTTTAAAAAGAGGAAAACATATCTCCTTTCTTCTTTGTGAAGAAATACATATTGAAAAAAGGAATTGTTGTTTTAGCTTGGTGTTGCTTGGAATATAGAAGGTGATTGTGAAGGAGGTGTGCTAAAATAGACTTTCCTCCGTCATTATAACTTGCTTTCTGAAAGGTATTGTTTATACATTCTAAAATGAGTTCTTTTATAGGACATGGCCATAATAGGTGGATGCAAAGGGTTCTCCTTACATAGGGTTTTCTTTGAAGTTTGGATTCATAGTAGAGTGTTGTGAAACATTCATTATTGTAATTATTTTTAAAAATGTGAAAATGTGTTTGAGTTATGGTAAAAAAAATTAGACTTGTATGTGAGTGGAAATGTGTGCTCTACAAATTATGTTTTCAAGGTTATTGTTAATTTTTTAATATATTTTTTATTTTATTTAAAAAATCAAAGGTATCACACGAATCTGTTAATGGTAGATTTGTGAATTTTGCATGGGGTTTGATTTTTTAGAAAACTAAATTTAAAATTTAAATCATGTTAGATAATTCAATTTTGTGGGATGTGAAGTGTCACTATGGAATTATTATTTTGGCATCATTGGACCTAGTGTCATGATTATTTGCTTTGATTTTTGTGTCTCAACCAATTTATATTTTTGGTATGTTGGGCACTTAGAAATGAGGTATAGAATTAAAAAGTGATCTTTCACCACTTATAGGGTTTAAAATTGATTACACTCCCCTCACATATTCTTGCTTTGATACCAAACTGAGGACACACTCATGCAAGATACAAATTTACTAACTTAATGGAAGACTTTCTATCATAAAAGTGACAGGAATAAAGAAGCCCCACCATACATTTATATATAACACATTTTGGGAGACATGAACCTCAAGAAATGTAGTACAATAACATAACAACACAATGATAATTTTATTATTAGTTCAATGACATACAACTGAATCAGACCATACATACATGTGTTCCCTAGATAGGCACGTTTGATTGGGCCAATTCTACTAAGCTTTGATGACCCTCTTTCTTGTTGACTCCGCCTTCGTGCTCTTTGATCCATACTTCCTTCTTTACCAATAAATTACTTAGTTTTATAGACATTCAAAACTATCTTCTTGAACTGTTGTTTCTTTGTTCCAATGTCTCTAGCACACTTTCATGTCCACATCTTCCTCTCTTATTTTCTTCCACACTCTTTTGTTTTCCCTCATTCTTTTTTTGGCCACAGCCTTCTCTTCCTAATCGACTTTCCCCTTCCAATCGTTGTTTTACAAGATTCGGTTGTCCTTTTATTTCTAACTCCCTACTTCCTTCCTCTCAACTATATTTTAATACCAACATTGCCATTGTTTACACATGAACAACTGACACAAAACCAAGACTCTCCAAGTAAACCAAAACCAAATGATTCGATGCTCTTGCATCAGACTCCCCAGGAGACAAAGAAGTCTTGTGCTCCTACACATGATGCTATTAATCAAAACTTATCTGCCTTTGTTGTTTTTCTTTTGCTTCTTTTACAATCCTTCTGGAACAACTATCATGTTTTCGTTAATGAAGATATAGCCATTGTTTACTATATTTCTCCAAACTTTTCTTGCCCACTTATCACTAGAAACTACCATAAGAAAATTAAAGATTTTCAAGTTTTCAAACTTATTCACCCTATCCCTTTGCATTTCAACTTTATTAAAATCTTTCACTATGTTATACAAAGATACACTTTTAGTTTCTTTTCCCCATTTTACATCCTCAACATTGTTTTTTCAACCCTTCTTTTCTGAAAAGCAACTTCTTCAACAAGAAATTATTTTCAAATTCACTGTTCACATTATAACCCACAATGTTACAAAAACATTCATATACTACATATTTTGTTTCAGATTTCCGAACATTCAACTTATCAAATGACTGCAAAAGAATACTCTTACAAAAGACCAATAAATATACCTTTTTTATATTACTTCATTAAATTCTTCATCATCAGCTACAATATTCATTTATTCATTCTTCATTGTTCCACTTGTCTTCACACCTTCAAGCTTCTCCATCTACTCATGTTCTATTGCTAAAAATTGTGCCCACAAATATTCCTCACTGGTTCTATTTGTTGTTCCTCTTTCTAATTTCAACTTTGTAATGTCTTCATCATGGATTTGTAGTGCAGGGGCACTAGGACATGTGTCTAGTTCATTTTGACATGTGTCTACATCATTTTAATTCATGGTTATGTTAGGAATAGAATGTGCAATGTGTGTGTTTGAAGGCCTATTGATTAGGTCTAGACATTGTAATAAGCCCTGAGGCTCCAAGGTGTGTCAACTTGGTCAAAGGCCTTGTATGGGCATTTTATATGTACTTTTGATGTTTAGGGGTTTGCAATGTGTGGTATGTTCATTCTTGACCTTTTGTGTGAAGGCAAGACCGAATTGTAGAAAGTTGACAAAAGTTGCAAAGTTGCACTATTGTCTTAAGCGACTTTTCTTGCAAGATTTTGAAATATGGTTATCCCAATGGTTAGTTGATTGATTATATGCATTGGAGGTAGTTGGAGGAGTTCCTTGGAATGATATAAGCCTAGAGGAATGATTCCTACTAGTTAGAGATGAATTTGAATGAATTTCTTGTCTTCAAAGTAAACGGTTATTGTGTTTTCTTGTATTCTTCTTGAGTTTTTTGTTCTTGCATAATTCCCTATGAATGGTGGGCATGAAATAAAAATTTGGAAATTTTTAATAGAGGTTCACCATCCATTTGGAGTTGATTTTAGGTCTTGAAGCCTTCGGGTTTGGAAGAAAGTGAATTTTCTATCCCACTGGCTTGACAAAACCCTCAAAACTAGGGTTTGGATGCAAACAGTGACACAAATCAACATCTCTCTATGGGATCAATCTAAAACTTGGGAGGATGTTGACTTGAAATGTATACTAGATTTTATTGATGGTTTTGGAGATAGAAAGTGTCATTTGTCTTTCCCAAGATGATGCCCTTGGCTTGACATCGCTCATGTGGCAAGCTTGTGCAGTAGGAAAAGAGGGTGGTTACCTTGAACAACAGATTGAAGGATGGTCAAAATTGGCATGAGAAGTAACCTTGAACAAGTTAAAATCCTTTTCAAGTGTTATCCTTTCATTCCTTTGTGACTGGTGAATCTTTTGAGAGCTTAAACCCTAATACCGACTAGAAGAGGCTAAATAGGGTCAATAGGGTTTGACCATCCATACTCAAAACCCAGATGCAAAATTTTGGGATCTTGTAGAATGTCCAAAAGGGTATCTGAATATAAAATTTATTTATGGGGTTGTTAAGGTATGTTGTGAGACAAATCAATAAAATTCCAAATGGAGGACTAATTGCTTGTAGCCCTATTTCCTAGGTCCAAAAGGGGAAAAGATACAAAGGGATAGTAAACACCCATATAAGGGGTCAAGATTAGTTAAAATCCCATATACCACATGTGTTAATACTCACATAGGTCATTTTCCACTTTTTGTGTAAAGATCCCGTTGCTTGGAGTTTGGGGTTGTTAGGTGTCCTTGGTTGAAAGGGTTGCAACCTTAGGGGTAGGAGACTCCTTGTCAATTGTGAGTTTTCATGAGTGAAGATATACTTGGGAAGGATCCAGGGAAAGCTATAGAAACCTTGAGAAGGTTAAATACATTGGTCCATTGGGTGATACCAAGTAGAGACCCTTTTTGAGTAAAAACCAAGAAAGAGATATAACATCCCAAACCCTCTGCATCAATTTGTTTGCCTTCATCCTTTTTAATCACTTTTTTATTACATATTATTCTCCATATTATGCTATAATTTTGGTTTACTCTTCATTTTACATGCCTTTCACAAATCATGCTTCTATTTTCCTCTTTTGCTTCTCATTACTATTAGCCAAATTCTCCAAATTACACTTGTATTTGTTCATTCTAGACTTTCCTATTTGCTTTTGTTTATTTTCTTTTTTATTTTTATATATTTTCCTCATTTCTCATCTACAAGCCTCCAAAAATCCATCTCACATTCATACATCTCATTATCACTACTTGGGTTCACATCTTTCTCATCTTCTTCTTTAAAATTCTCCCCTTCAATAAAATCACACAAGGATTTAAAAGCATCCGATTCAACTTGTTTCCCTTTCACCTTAGATATGTTCTCCTCAAAATCCTATTAATCTTTTGCCACAACTATCTCAATCTTCTTCTTTGGTATTAGCACTTTTGTTCCTTCATCTTTATTTACATTACCTCTTTTCTTTGTTTCAAATTCTCCTACATTCATCATCAAGCATTTCTAGAGAACTTCAAGGTTGTATTTCCTTCATTCAACCACCATGGAGAAAATTACAATATTCATATGCAAGCATGTGCGTGTGATTATGGTTTTTCCATGTTCATGCCATTTCATACAACATATGTGATTATATTCAAGAAGCCAAGTATCATTATCAACCATTGCAGATCTGAGGTATATCCTTCCATTATTTATTTTAGTATTTGCAATATTTAAATCAAGGTTAATTCCTAAATAGGGGTCTGACTTAAGAAAACCCATATTTCCAACCTATTTTCCCTTATTTTTGTGTTTAGGAAACAAGTATGGAGTTGCGATCTTTAGAATCAACTTTATTTGTAGAGACAAATAAACCCCTTTTAGTGTGTGAAAAGTTAGTACTAGAGCGATGAGCACTCCGGTCCTAGCGTTTTTGGATCTTTTTTGGGGATCACGCCCGAATCTACATATATTTCTCAAATCCAGGTGTGTGCCTCAATTTGATGATTGTAGCTTACTATTTCCACATTTTTACCTTCATTTTCAACATTTTACCCTAATTTCAGCAATTCAACCCACAAAAGAGGGCAAAAAAATTCACACCCCCTTGAATTCAATTAGTATTTGGTCCTTATCATTACTGGTTTGTGATAGAATCTATTGGATTCACCCCTCTTTTGAATGTACACCCTTATTTCTGATTTATGCTCTCATACCTGTGTGTATGCAATTTCAAATTTAAATTTACATTTACAAGTTTAATTTTCAATTGAATTTAAAAAATTTAGAGTTTAAATTCACAAAAACCCTAATTTTTAATTCTAAAATTGAGTTTGTGAGTCATCTAATTTGGGTTAATTGTTTCGAATTAGATTTGTGAACATTCTAAATTTTAATCTTGCACTCATAGAGCTTAGTTTAATCAAATTACATACATTTAGAGGTTTAAAACACAAAAAACCTTAATTTATTTTGGTTAATTTGGTTTGTTGGTTGCATAATTTTTAACTTCCATTTTTCAGATTTGATTGTTATCACATATTTAAGTACTTGTGTTGCACATTGTTATCTATTTTTCATATGTTAACATGTGAAAAAAGAAAATTGTTATTATAATGCATTTTCTTGATATATGTCATAATGGGTTAGCCAACCTTGTTTCATTTTATCCCTCTCTCAAAGATCCTCCTATCCATAAGGATATTTTAGTGAAAGAAAGAGCCATTAACTCTTCTCTCAAAATTCTCCCTTCCAAGGATGAAGATTTGAAAAATGATGATATTTCCCCTAAAATGCGCCTCTTCCATTAGAGTGTCTTAGAGGAAGAGGATGATATCATGAACACCTTCCTTAATGTTACCCCACCTTCCATATATGGTACCTCTCCTAGAGAAAAAGTGTTGATGGACATTGAGTTATCCTTTCCCAAAATTGGTCCTACCAATGAAGGCACATTGGTGCAAAAAGAGGTTGTGCACACTTCTTTCAAAGTTCTCCTTCCTAAGCATGAATCTTTGAAGAATTATGTTCATGTTCCTCCTATAATTTACCTCCCCCATGAAGACAATTTGGTGCAAGTGGATGATATTATCCCTACATTTCTGAGTGATAGCATGCCCTCTTATCAAATCAATTAATTTCCCACTAGAGATGAAGCATTAATGAGTTATTTTTGTCCTTATCCTAAATCTTGTCTTACTCATAAAGATACATTGGAGAAAGAAGATGAAATTATTAACAATTTCCTTGATGCAAAGCCCTTCTGAAGATGTATCCTTAGAGAGAAAATAAACTAATCAGGTCAATACCATTCATGCTTCTAACTATGAGAACCCTAGACCTAAAAAACCTCCTAATATCCTACAAGCTCCAAAATACATATGTGAAAGAAGTAATATGGAAAGGCAACTAGAATAAACATATGGTTTTGAACTACATCACTCATTTAATACTTGTGCCAAAAATAAAGATCCCAATTCTCTTTTCACCTCCCTTCCTCTCCCCCGCCCCTCATTCTAAGAAACATGTTGATAGGGAGCCTAATCTTGTTGAGAAGCTTCATGATATCTTAACTAAGATTTCCCTTTGGGACTCGATTCAAACTTCACCTTAATATCATAAGTTGATCCAAGAAGCATTTCAAAGGATGGTTCCTCATCCTTCTTCTAAACCAAATGATAATACATCCTCACAAGATTAATTATCTTCTATAGAGGTTAAAAATAGAGATGATTCCTTTATGATTATGTGCATTTATGAACAAAGAGATAAGAGGTACTTTAATTGATAATGGGTCAACTCTTTTAATATTTGTTGTGTTGAATTATTAGTCAGGATAAATTGGGATTATTCTTATATTCAACTTGAACCTCTTTGTGTGCATGGTTTTGATAATGTTTCTAGAGAGTCACTTGGTATAGTCATATTACCTATTAAAGTAGGATTCGTGACTATGCCTACTCCTATTCATGTGATGCCCAACTTCCTTAATTATAACCTTCTTCTAGGTAGATCATGGATTCATGCTATGAAAGCAATCGCTTCTACCCTTCATCACACAATCAAATTCATATATAACGATGAACTTCACACAATAAAAGCCGATTCCAATCCTTATAATTTCACTCATGATGAAGTGGGATATATTTCCCCCTTTAGTTCCATGATTCCTTCAACAAAACCATCTCCTATCAATGATTCTTCTCTAGCAAGGAATTCGGGTACAAGAGACTTTACACCCCCTACAATGGGTATAAGATCCCTCAATTTAAGAATGAATCCTTGATGGAGCCTTTTATTTCTTTTATTCAAGCTTCTTTTAAACCAATTCCTAGTTCTCCTTCCAACACACGTCTTGATAATGATGAGAGCTCTTTGAATTTTGATACTAAGAATGAACACTCTCCTCTAGACATTTTAGCATCTACACATGGATACAAGGGACATGGTTTAGGATGGGTGAAAAAAAGTATTGAAAGTCATGAGAAATCAATTTTTTTTAATGAAAATCTAGGTTTCCAGCCTCTTCCTTTGTCAACATCCCCTCCTCCAATGTCTAGTGGATTTACATCTTCTCATTCCCATATGACATCCCAACAAGCCAATGTCTTGTCCAATCCTTTGCATGACAACTCCATTTCACTTCTATGCTATAAATTTAAGCCTGGTACCCAGAGACCAGGGCACCTAGCACCCCTTTTCTATGACCAGGGTGCCCAACACTCTGGTCCTCCTCAAGACCATGGTGCCCAACACCCTGGTCCTCCCAGTTCAGAACCATTTTTTAGATTTCCTTCCAAATTGTCTAAAAATCTAGATTCCCAGTTTTCCATAAGAATAACATAAATGTAACAGGTGATGATGGATGGAATATTTTTCGTGATCATTTTGAATCACTCAAGTTCCTATTATCTTGATCCTCACAATGTGACATTGTTAGCTTTCCTATTGGGGGCTCATTGTCATTCATGGTGGTGCAAATTATAGGTGCAATCATACTTAGTGATCAACATAATAGTTTATTCATTCTCGTCTTTATGCTTGGGTGGCAAGAATATTGTCTTATCTTCTTTCATGGTTTCATTATTTCCTTGAAGGGTTGCAATTTTTGACATCCTTTCTTGCATATAATTGCATATCTATTATGATTAATCTCTCCTTAAGGGATTTTGTGATCCTTCTTCATTCTCTATCTTTCTCTCTTTGAAGATTACCACTTCTTTAGAGTTGCATTTTACATATATTAATGCATTTTCTTACATTGAATTTTTATTCATGTGAGTATATTGTGCATTTGCTTATGTTTTATCTCTCCTTATAATTTGTGTAACTCTTCTCATTGTCCTTACACTTGGGGAGAAATGATTTATCTCTATCTCCTTTCTAAGGATCTACTTTTCCTTTGTTGAGTGAGGTTTGTTTCATTATTTGGTGTCATTTCCTTGTGAGAAGTTGTTGTTTTCTCAAGGATTCTCTCTTTTGAAAGATGTGTATGTCCTTGGCTACAACCTCTTTTTCACTTGGTGATGTACACTTATCATAAAATTCTCTCTTCACATTGGTTTAAAAAGGGTGTCATTCTTCATCAAGAATCTCTTTCACCTAGTAATAGGAGGAAGGTATAAATTCTTGTTCCTCTTCCTTTCTTTTGGTAAAAGATATTATGTTTTTTAAAGAAAAACTCCTCTTGGGAGTAGATGTCTTTTGAGAAAATATCTCTTCTCCTCCAAGGATCCTCTTCATACTTGTTGCAAGATATCTCTTTTTCAACTGTCTTACCCTTGCTTGAACAGTATTCCCTCTTTAGCTTGGAGGATATCTCCTTGGTGTTGAAGGTTGGTATCCTTGTTTCTAAGCTTCCTTAATACATCAACATAGGGCTATGTTGACATCTTAAGAGGGGGGACACCCACATCACTCCCTTTGTACCATATTTTTGCATATCTTTGCATGTCTTAAATAGGGTTTTCATTCTTGAAACCAGAGGACACAAACTCTTACACAAGATGATTCACACTCGAAACTAGACACGACATTTGATATATGTCTTAAATGAGGTTACACATAACCGAAACTAGAGGAAACTCTTACATGAGATGTCCTCAGAACTAGACATGTATCTATCATTCACCTCTTGGCATTTGCACACACATTCACCTCTTGGAATTTACACATTCTCCCCTTGGTATTTGCATACATTGTCGCCTCTTGGCATTTGCATTTACATTACATGTCTTAAATAGGTTGATGCATACTAAAAAATGGGGTGCTCCATACTTGAAACTAGACATCACTTGCATACACACACGAGGATGATTAGAACTAGTGAAACATGAATAGACTATTTCTATTCTCCTCCCCAACATGGATCACATAGATAAAAACATCTAGGGGCAAGGTATCTATGTACTTTCTCATCATTTTGTTGTCACTCAAATTGCACCCGTAGTGCACAAGCTGAACTCTCAAGCAACTTGGTGACACATGGGATAATTCTCAGGTCTGTGGGTTGCCTATTGTGAGAATTAACCTCTAGATGAAGGGCCGGTTCCCTGTGAAAACCTCTAAATCTTTACTGAGAAAAGGGATAGGAAAATTTAAAATTAAACTAAAAATAAATTGCAAATGCTAAACGAAGGTGAAGAATCAATAAGATATCTCAAAATGATAGAGATACAATATTAAAAATACTAATCTGCACAAATAGACTTTTGGTTCATAACACATAATCATTTCATGCAAAGGATTTAAAATTCAAGAAATTGAAAGGAAAGAGAAACTTTCACAATCAACTAAATGAACCAATTTATCACAATGCACAACTTGTGACTTACAAATGAAACATAAAATTCAAAGGTTATCTAGACAATAACACAATAAACTAACTCTGAATCAAGGATAAGAAAATGAACTATAAAGACATAAGGCATAAGTTGGTAATTTTTTATTCAGAATTATGTCATAAAACTGCATATGAGCTACAAGAATGTATTCTCTGCTAAAACCAGCCAGAGAATCATCAAGAACTAGGGAAGAAAGATAAAACTTTTTTACTTTATACAAAGCCTTCCAAAAGGTAGAGGAAAGATAACTCCAGAATGACTGAAGATGAAATCCCACTAAAAATATCTCCTCTGAAAACTGATCCTCTCGTAGATATTAAAAAGCCATAAAAAAGGCTCAAAATCATGAGAAAAACTCATGCACTTCAATTCAAACTCTTAGTCAACTAAAAGTTGACCCATATGGAGCTCAAAATCAATCCTTATCACCTCAAGATCATTAGAAAGACTCATGTAGACTTTCTCTGAGCTGAGTAATAGGACTTCAAACTACCCAATGGCTCTTTCTTCTCATTTTGCATGGATCCCTAGACGCTACTTTGCCTGCCACCACTTTCGGCTTCTGACTGTAACTAGCATTGCTTTCTTCATCAGGTCATCAGGTTAGCACTAAAATTCTTATTCCGATGGTCGATGATACACTCCATTTCACCTTCTTTTTTATCAGGCCGACCACGTGTCACATCCTGGTTGGTTCTGAGGTTCCTGCCCTGCCATCTTAGCATGACCTGGACTAACTACCAAAATGAAGATCTTCCATCCAAACAACCTTAATCTACGTTCTTTATTTCTTCCTCTGAATTTCTTCTTTAACAACCCCCACTACTTGGTCACCAAGTCACATGAGATAGCTGAGCAAGTAACTTTTCTTTGTAGCTTAGCGACCACCATCACATCTATGCGATCATCATTGGATGTGATCAAATTTGCTCGAACTTTACTCCAGGTGATCTTTATACTTGTGCCACATCATCAATGTGTGACACCCTCTGATTTTCTCACGGGTCCACTTTGTTTTCGATCTGGACTTGGATCCACCTTGTTGCCAAGTCATGATGATAACCTGGGTGAGCAAATTTTCCTTGTGGCTTAGCGACCACCATCGGATCTATGCGATCACCGTGTCACCAGCCACGAGACCACCATCTATCTTGCTACATGTCACCACTATCAACTTGTGATTTTCTTAGAGTCCACCTTGGCACCACCTATCGTGAGGGTATTCGTTATGAGCACTTCACAGCCGCATTATAGTGACACTCATAGATAGCCCTGGAATGTCACTCTGTTGTTCAATCTCTCTTGATCTAATGATCAATATTTACTCCTTGTTCTACCATGTCATCAGTCACCAAGTCGCGACGATAATCTGGTGTGCATCTTTTCATTGCGACATAGTGACAACCGTTAGAACTCCACGATCTGCATCTGATCTTTACTAACTTGCTTGACCTTTAACCTCTTCTCGCTAACCAATCACACAATTAAGATGCCTTGAGATGCGCATGCATGCGGGGTCCACAGGGTGATGAGACACTTCTTGTCAAAAGCTCGCAAGCTTTGACACTATAGTTATATGTGACTTTAGCTTTAAATACAAAAATGCTCCTCCCTGTGACCAATGCGGGATAAATGTTCTTCCTGCTTGGAGCTTGAAAAATGCTTAGAAGTTCTCTAGCCTTTTAAAACCTCTTTGGTGCTCAAGTAAAACTTTACACAGGCTGATTTCATTTTCTCTGAACTTATTTTGGCCTTTCATCAGCTACACAGGGGATTCAATGATACACTTGCCAACATGAATTTGCTTGAAGGTTTTAATAGGCCACGCTATTTCATCTACAATGGAGCATAAATATCTCTATGGTCTATAGCATGCTGAGCTCAACCCTCATGGGAGCCACATTTTAACCCACATGTTGCCTTACTTTCCTGTATTTGCACATGAAGCAAAGAAGTTAGACAAAAACAATGCATTTCTCCTTGGTTCATGATTTGATCTTTTCAAAATGAATGAATGCAAGGCTTCATTAGGGCACTAATTTTGGCGTGTGCAAAATTTGCTAACATTTTTGGTGACTTCTACGGAGTGTTTGCTTGCTAAACACTATAGACTAGACATGCCTTATCCATTGGGCTTATGGAGTCATTTCAGCCCTCTCTCCAAATGGAACTTCTTGAAAATTTAGATGCTTCACAACATAACAACAAAACAAAATAGGAAAACTAGGAAAAAACAAGTGGTGCTGCCTAAAATAGAAACCACAAAACTGTGCATGAGCACTTATTGAAAAATAGAAAAGCAAAAACATAATGTGTATCAACACTTATTAGCTTAAATAAAATCTCAAAGGCAAGATTTGAGATGAATCCCATTAACTGCGATTGGAAGGGTTTCACCATTCAACTTTGAAAGCTGAAAAGCATTATGTTGCTTTTTCTCAGTAATGATGTATGGGCCATCCCATATGGCATCAAATTTAGTATGCTTTTCAGGATTACTCTTTAATTCATCCCATTTCAAAAACAAATCTCCCTCATTGAAAACTCTCAGAGTTGCCTTTCTGTCTAAAGTCCTCTTCATTTGAGCTTGATGATTTTCAATAGTCAACAATGCTTGCTTTCTTACCTCCTCCAACTCTATTAGTTCTGCCAACCTAACCTGCATGGGTTCTTCTTGCAACATTTCTATCTCTCTAATCAAATTTAGTGTAGGCATTTCAACTGAAATTGGGAGTCTTGCCTCTTTACTATAAACAAGGACATAGGGAGATATACCTGTAGCTCTCTTAGGGGTGATCCTATCAGCCCACAATGCATGTTTCAACTGAGTGTGCCAAGTTCTCTGATTATCTTATATTGTCCTTTTGATTATCCTAATCAAGTTCTTATTAGTATACTCATCTTGTACATTACCTAAAGGGTAATAATTGGATGAAGTACTCAAAAATATGTTGTTCTAGACAACCCAATTAGTAATCTTAAATCCTACAAAAGCTAATGCATTGTCTGAAATAATAGAATCAGGGATACCAAAACTTGCTACTAAGTCTCGATAAAAGTGTAGGACTGCACTTTCATTTGCCTCTCTCAAGGATACAACTTCTGTCCACTTGGTAAAGTAATCAGTGGCTATCAAGATCCATTTATGCCTAGAACTTGAAGGTGGATTGATGACTCTGATAAAATCAAGACCCTACTTCATGAATGGTTGTTGAATTTGAATAGGTTGCAGGGGTAAAGTTTGCATCTTTTGTTTGCCTGCAAATATTGCACAATTCTTACATTTCCTTACCCAAGCATAGGCATCTTTATGCAAATCAGGCCAAAAATATCCTACCCTCATGATCTTTAATGCTATAGTCTGTGGTGCAAAGTAACCACCAACTGGTCCATTATGGAATTCCTCTAATATTCTCTCAGTTTGATCTGAATCTATTCATCTTAAGAATACACCATTAAAATATTTTCTAAACAAAATTCCATTCAAAATGATATAAGGGATAGCTTGAAGTCTATAGTATCTTCGTTTAGCATTGTTCAGGCCTTTAGGACACTCACCAGTCTGAAGAAAATTCATCATTTCTTACACCCAACCTGTAGGAGGTGTTGCTACAACAATTGGCTCCTTATCTTCGTGAGCTAGGACAACTTCTTCACTTTCTTGTTTGGTGTTTTCATTGTGACCAGAGAGTTGTTTGCATAATCCCTTACCTTTAATTAGCTTCATTACCTTTATATTGATATCATACTCTATCACTTTCATCATCCAACCAATTCTTTTGTCATTAAGATCCCTATTCAACAAAAATTCTTGTATACTAGGATGAGCAACCATTAGGTGAATTTTGTTATTTGAAAGCATGTGTCTAAATTTCTTTAGACTTCTAATGATTTCTAATGCATGTTTCTCAACAAAAGAATAATTTTGTTCGTAACCTTCTAGGCCTTGGCTAAAGAATTCTATTGGCTGTTCCAATCCCTCATCATTTTGTTGAATCAACATAGCCGAAATAGTATCAAAAGTACCAAAAGCATATAATATAAAATCCTTTTCAAAGTTTGGATTAATCAAAGTAGGTGTTGATGCTATGGCAGTCTTAATTTCTTCAAAATTATTCTTATCCTCTTTGGACCAGCTGAAAGTAACATTTTTCTTAAGCATGCTAGTTAGTGGCTTCAAAAGAAATGCTATATTAGGGATGAATCTCCTTACAAAATTGATTCTGCCTATAAAGATTTGAAGGCCTTTTATTATGTGCAGGTAAAGGCAAAGATAAAATAGCACTTACCCTCTCCGGATCTATGGTTATTCCATGTCTGGAGACAATATAGCCCAACAACTTACCCTCGTGTACGACAAAAATGCACTTTTTGGGATTTAAAGATATTCCATATTCTCTTCACCTTTCAAAAATCTGCCTTAAGTGAGAAAAGTGCTCTTCCACATGCTTTGAAAAAATGGTTATGTCATCAAGATAAACCAAAACAAATTTATTTATAAGACCTTGGAAGGACATATTCATTGCCCTCTAAAGGTTGCTCCTGCATTAGACAAACCAAAAGGCATTCTCCTATATGACATTGTTCCCCATTTTGTAGTAAAGGCAGTTTTAAATTGGTCATCCTCTTTTACCATAATTTGATTATAATCAGAATAACCATCAAGTAGTGAAAATCTATCTAAACCTAAAAATACTTGTAAGATTTGCTCCATTGAGGGAAATGGGTAATGATCTTTTAGAGAAACTCTATTAAGATCTCTAAAGTCTACACAAAGTCTAAGCTCACCATTCTTCTTTCTTAGGGGAACCAAATTTGAAACCCAAGATGTATACTTTATAGGAAAGATGATATTACCTTGGATCAGCTTGTTTAGTTCTTTCTTCATGAGATGCTCAAGTTTTAGATTAAGGGGCCTTTTCTTTTGTCTCACAGGCTTGGCATCAACTTCCAACTCTATGGTGTACTGGGTTAATGCGGGGTTAAATCCCTTCAAATATTCATACTGCCATGCAAATACATCATTGAACTCTTGACAAAGCAGAACAAATGCCTATTTCTCATCAGCTATACATACCTTTCCAAGCTTTAATAACTTATCTCTGAAGATCTCAATAGGTTCGTAGTGCTCCTCTTTAACTAGCATGCTGCACTTTTCCTTTCTGACCTGATCATCAATGTTAAAGATTGACTCAAAGGTTACCAATCCCTTTGGTAGATTATTCTTTTTCAATTTGAAGAATCTGATTTTCATATTGCTGTACAAACTTATGCTAATTACCAACTTCAAATTCAGCCTCTTCAATAAGAAAAAAAATAATTTATTCATCTGAATCAAAGATTTGCCAATTGACACTTTTATCTAGAATTGAAGGCCTAACAACCACTTTGACATATTGTTGTCTTTCAATATTTCTTACCACATCTGGTATGTCAAATTGAGCACCCAAGGCATCCAACTTATCTGCTTCCTTATTCTGATTTCTAGGCATTGCCACTAGATTGAAAGCATCAAATTCTTCAATTAAGTCCCATATCCTATGCTTATACATTTTAAGGACATCATTTTTAGTCACATTGGCACCTCTTACTTGATTTAACACTAGCTCACTATCCCCAAATACTTGCAAACACTTTACATTTCTTTTTATATCCCATTCCAATCCATGTGCAAGTGACTCCTAATCAGCTGTATTATTAGTACAGCTAAAAGAAAATCTAAAGGTTGAAAAGTATTTCTTACCTTCAGGAGAGATTAACATAACACCACCACCAGAACCAACCATTCTCCTCGAGCCATCAAAATAGAGTTGCCACAATTCATTGTTCTTTTGTTCACCTTGCTGATCGGACAATTGATTGTCATCCTTTTTGAGATTAGGGACAGTGACACCTTCTTCATGGATCATGTAGACACCTAGCTCTAATTCTTCCATATGCTTGAATGGATCTTCCTCATTTTTCTCTATTGCTCATTCATCTAATACTACATCAGGTATCCCTTCTATTGGAGTGTTTGGATCTGGGATATCAGGTTGTACATTAGATTCTTGTATAGACAAATTTACATTAACAACACTTGGGATGTATGGTTCTATATGATCATTAGCTAACAATTCTGATTTTTTGGTCACTTTGGTACCATATCTTGTTCTAAAAAAATATTTGTGACAAATTAGAAGACAAATACCCACACAACTTGGTTGCGAAATCTCTGGACAAGTATAAAGCAAAGTAAGGTGGAAGATCTATGATGTAGACATCTTGTGGGATTGAGAAGTTTGGGCATGCATGCAATATGAGATCCAAATTTTTAACCACACCTACTACATTTACTATTGTCCCATCTAACTGGACTACCCCTTTTGAAAGATGCTCATACATCAAACCCAACTTATCAGCTATCTTCTTTGACATGACAGAACTACTTACACTTGAATCAATCATACAATTATGCACTAGGTGCTGACCTATGATTAAAGTCAAATTAAAATGAGGGGGTTTAACCTTCTGAGTTTTTTGTTTGCCCTTCTTTTCTTGAGGGGCATTGGATAAGACTACTTTGGGTTGCTCATTAGGAAGCTCTTGTGACAAAGAGATGTTAGGCAAGGCATTTTTAAGCAAATCTTTTTGCCTTGGTAGAGCTAAGGAATCCCACACTAAGACACTAACATGCGTCTTTTTAAATTGATCCAAAATATTAAATGAGCTTGTAATAACCTTTTGCTGCCCTCTTTTAACAACGACATCCTCTTGAACTTGTGCTGTTGGTAATTGACCTCTTGGCTGATCCTTGTTGACCACTGGTTGCCTTTTTGGTAGGATTTGTATATTTGGAGTGGGTTGAGGTCCAGGTGGTGCTTGTTGGCTTGTAGAAGCCTGATTGATGTCTTTATCAGATTGTTGTCCCATATCAATGGCTCTCTTTTTGGACCGTGTATTGGCTGCAATAGAAGTGTAGGATTGATTCTGATCTTGTGGCTGATTTACTCCACAAAATTCTTCACCTTGCCAATTGACCAAGGTAACATTCAGGCGTTGTTCAGAATGAGAAACTTGTTGATCATGAGTACTATCTTCTGAGTCAACAACATTATTTTGAACCATGAGTGCTTGATGTAGCATACCATTCAAACAAGTGGTCTGATTATGAGGTTGGTTGCAAGGATAACACCAATTATAATCCGATGCCATGTTGTTTTGAGCTGGGATGATATCTTTGGATGTGCTGGTAGTGTTGGGATTGTAAGGTATATTAGATCTTTGGTTATAATTTCTCCTTTGCCCCTGAGGGTCATCTTGATAAGGAGGCTTGTTCTGCTGATTATTTTGATAAGGGGATTGATAAGGCTTGGTGTTCTGATAAACTTGCTTCTCAATATTGGTCATTTTGTTACCAAAGCCTTGGAACATGGTTTTCATTTCATTTTTAAACTCCTAAAACTCTTGCTTCGGGAGTGTGACAATATTTGCTTGAGCTGCAACTTGATAGTTTGGTGCTGGTAAAGGTGGGACAACGACTAGAGGAGGCTCTAAAAGAGGTACAATAGGCTATTTTTCTGGAAATATGGGCATTGGGGGCCTAGGGGCTATTTTACCAGCCTGAATTAGGTAGTTTTCTACCCTAATAGCAACATCAAATGTATTTGGTAGAGTATTTGCACCTATAGACTGAATCATCACTGAAATGTCACTATTAAGGGCTCTAAGATAAGATAGAAATGCATTAGCAGGAGGAGGCCTTACCATGATAGGGATTTTGCTCCAAGTCTTCTGGAAACAAAAATTGAAGTAGATCATTTTCTCATGAGTGGATCTCTATATGGTACTCAGTTGTTCTAATAGTGACAAATGGTCAAATTTGTCCTCAAACTGTGAATTAATCTATCACCCAGCTAATCCCAAGTATCAATTGAGTTTACAGGTAGTCCTCTGAACCACTGAAGTGATTTCCGTTCAAATGAGACAGCCAAGAGTCTGATTGCAACATTCTCTTGTGTGATATGATGTACACCACACAACAAAGCTATATCCCTTATATGTTCTATGGGAGTGGTATGATCTTCTCTTGTGAAAAAAGGTAGGCTTTTCAATGCTGCTACAGGAATATCATCATAATGAGTAAGATTGAAAGAGTTGCCTTGATTGAAAGGTACAAAAGGATGAGCTCTTGGTAGAGCCATTGGGATAATAGGTGAATTTACTTGTGGACTCTGGGTAATAGGTGGTTGAATTGGAGTAGTTGCAAAAAGAGGATTTATGCGGGTGACAAAATTAGGCTAAAAATTAGGTAGAGGAGAAGAAATAGATAGGAGATCAGAATCTAAAATTTCCTGAAAAACTTCAACTGAAGAACTTTTTGGAAACTCAACTGCTGAATTTGTTACCTTCTCTATCTTTTTTCATTGTCCTTGACCTTCTCTGTGATTGTGGCAGCTCAATATGTTCAGCCGGATCCTCGCTCTATCTGGTTTGATACTTTCTCATATGCTACAAAATGTCATTGGATCTGTATAGAAACTAAGAAAATGAGTCGCCAAGTATGAAAATTATTGCCTCTAAGGGTTGGAATTGTTGCTCCTCACACCAAAAGAAGCAAGAGTGAATATTTGTTGAATTGAGATAGTTCAAACGAGTCCCACTGGGCGTGCCAAAAACTGTTGTCACTCAAATTGCACCTGTAGTGTACAAGCTGAAAGCTCAAGCAACTTGGTGACACATGGGATAATTCTCAGGCCTGTGGGTTGCCTATTGTGAGAATTAACCTCTAGATGAAGGATTGGTTCCCTATGAAAAAATCTAAATCTTTACCGAGAAAACGGATAGGAAAATTTCAAAATGAAACTAGCAAGAAAATGCAAATGCTAAACAAAGGTGAAGCATCAATAAGATATCTCAAAATGACAGAGATACAATCGTAGAAACACCAATCTGCACAAATAGACTTCTAGTTCATAACACATAAATATTTCATGCAAAGGATTTAAACTTCAAGAAATTGAAAGGAAAGAGAAACTTTCACAATCAACCAAATGAACCAATTTATCACAATGCACAACCTGCGACTTACAAATGAGACAAAAAATTCAAAGGTTATCTAGACAATAATATAATAAACTAACTCTCAATCAAGGATAAGAAAATGAACTGTAAAGACATAAGGCATAAGCTAGTAATTTTTATTCAGAATTCTATCATAAAACTGCATATGAGCTACAAGAATGTATTCTCTACTAAAACCATCCAGAGAATCATCAAGAACTAGTGAAGAAACATAAAACTTTTTCACTTTATACAAAAGCCTTCCAAAATGTAGAGGAAAGATAGCTCCAAAATGACTGAAGATGAAATCCCACTAAAAATATCTCCTCTGAAAACTGATCCTCTCATAGAAATAAAAAAGCCATAAAAAAGGCTCAAAATCATGAGAAAAACTCATGCAAATCAGTTCAAACTCTTAGTCAACTAAAAGTTGACCCATATGGTGCTCAAAATCAATCCTTATCATTTCAAGATCATGAGAAAGACTCATGCAAACTTTCTCTGAGCTGAGTAACCGGACCTCAAACTACCAGATGGCTTTGTCTTCTCATTTCGCATGGATCCCTGGATGCTACTTTGCTTGCCACCACTTTTGGCTTCTGACTGTAACTAGCATTCCTTTCTTCATTGGGTAATCAAGTTAGCATTGAAATTCTTATTCCGATGGTCAATGATACACTCCATTTCACCTATTTTTTTATCAGGCCGGCCACATGTCACATCTTGGTTGGTTCCGAGGTTCCTGCCCTGCCATCTTAGCACGACCTGGACTCACTACTAGAATGAAGCTCTTCTGTCCAATCAACCTTAATCTGCATTCTTTATTTCTTCCTCCAAATTTATTCTTTAGCGAGCCCCACTACTTGGTCGCCAAGTCACATGAGATAGCTGGGAGAGAAAATTTTTCTTGTGGCTCAGAGACCACCATCGGATCCGTGCGATCACCGTTGGATGTGATCAAATCTGCTCTATCTTTACTCTAGCTGATCTTTATTCTTGTCTCGTGTCATCAACGTGTTTCACCCTCTGATTTTCTTGCGGGTCCAATTTGTCTTCCATCTAGACCTGGACTCACCTTGTCACCAAGTCGCGACGATAACCTGAGCAAGCAAATTTTCCTTGCAGCTTAGCGACCACCATCGGATCTGTGCGATCACCATGTCACCATCCACTGGATGACCATCTATCTTGCTGCATGTCACCACTGTCAACTTGTGATTTTCTCATAGTCCACCTCGGCACCACCTAGCCTGCCACCTGTCGCAAGGGTATTCATCCCGGGCACTTCACAACTTCGGTATAGTAACCGTCATGGATACCCCCAGAATGTCACTCTGCCATTTGATCTCTCTTGATCTGATGGTCGATCTTTACTCCTTGTTCTACCACGTCATCAGTCGCCAAGTCACGACAATAATCCGGTGTGCATCTTTTCACTGTGACATAGCGACAACCGTTAGATCTGTGCAATCTGCATCCCATCTTTACTGACTTGCTTGACCTTTAACCTCTTATCGCCAGCGGGTCACAAAATTAAGATACCTTGAGATGCACATGCATGCGGGGTCCATGGGGCGATGAGACACTTCTTGTCAAAAGCTCGTAAGCTTTGACAATATAGTTATATGTGACTTTAGCTTTAAATACAAAAATGCTCCTGGCCGTGACCAATGTGGGATAAATGTTCTTCCTTCTTGGCGACTGAAAATGCTTGAAAGTTCTGTAGCCTTTTAAAACCGTCTTTGGCACTCAAGTAAAACTTTACACAGGCTGATTGCATTTTCTCTAATCTTCTTTCGTCCTTTCATCAGCTACGCAGGGGATTCGGCGATACACTTTCCAACATGAATTTGCTTGAAGGTTTTAATAGGCCACGCTATTTCATTTGCAATGGATCATAAATATCTCTGTGGTCTACAACATGCTGAGGTCAACCCTCATGGGAGCCACATTTTAACCCACATGCTGCCTTACTTTCCTATATCTGCATATGAAGAAAAGAAGTTAGACAAAAACAATGCATTTCTCCCTGGTTCATGATTTGATCTTTTCAAAATGAATGAAGGCAAGGATTCATTAGGGCACTAATTTTGGAATGTACAAAATTTGTTAACACATTCTTCTCATGGATCACCTAGGAAAACACATCTAGTGTGTATCTGTGCTCTCTCTTTTTCCTTCTTCTCATGAGCTCATATATTTTCTATTGATGGTTCATGGATGATGTGTTCTTTTCTCTTTTATGTGCTCACTTGTGTTCTTGAGATGGTATTTTTCAAAAATGATATTAGTGGTTGAGACATTTCGATTGTTGAGGTCTTTTGGCTAGTTGACTTGAGGTCTTGTTTTTAGTACTAACCCCTTGTGTTATGTGTCCTTCAATATGATTGTGTGAGTTAAGATCCTAAGATTGGGAGCTTAGTTCCTCAAAATTAGTGAAGTCTTATCTCCTTGTGATTGCGCTCCTATTTTCTCCTCTCTATCATCTATCTACTTTACCGAGAGTAAGATCGTAAGCTCACACTATGCTAAAGTGGGGGCTAAATGTAGCATCATAGATTTTACACCCTTTATTAGTGTGTCTAATTTCACACTCTCCTAGAACCTATTTTAGAATTTCCCTTTCCTCTATGCATTATAGGACCTTTATTGTAATTAATTAATGTTTAATTCAATATTATGGTTATTATTACACTTTATTATATCTTCACACTCTTACTTGGGCCCTTAATTCTAGGTGTGCCCTTTATTAATTTATCTTGATATATCTTGATCCTACCCTAATTTCAACTCTCAAATCATATTTTTCATATCTACACATATTCAATTGAGCCACTAAGATGGATTTATCATTTGATTCACGATAGATCGCATCCATAGAAATTTGGAAAAAATTGTCAGGATTGAAGCGCCCATTGCCCTGGTCCCACACTTTTTTCCTTGAATTTTGGGAGGATGATTGGGCTATCTTATCATATTCAAATCTAGATCTAGGTGAAAATATATCAATTCTAGGCCGGCCTAAAGGTGATTTTAATCATGAAATCCCTACATAAGGCATCCTTCTCAACTCATTTTCATCTAATCATCATAAGTATTCAACCTAAAGCATTGAAGTGTTCAAGAATTCATCATCAAGCATTTCTAGATAACGTCATGGCTGGATTTCCTTCATTCAACCACTGTGGAGAGACTTACAACATTCATATGCAAGCATGTGTCTGTGTTTAGGGTTTTGTGATGTTCATGCTATTTATGTGATTACATTCAAGAAGAAAAGAATCATTATCAGTTATTGTAGATTTGAGGTATATCCTTCCATGTTTTATTTCAATATTTTTAATATTTCAATCAAGGTTAATTCTTAAACCAAGGTTTGACTTATGCAAACCCCTATTCCCAACCTATTTCATCTTCTTTCTGTGTGCAAGAAACATGTACAAAGGTATTTTTGGAGCTTTTTCCGAGATCAAGTCTGAATCTGCATATTTCTCAAATACAGGTGCATGCCTCAATTTGATGACTATAGCTCACTATTTCCACACTTTTACCTTCATTTTAGCACTTTACCCTAATTTCAACAATTCAACTCACAAAAGAGGGCAAACAAATTCACACCCCCTTGAATCCAATTAGTATTTAGTGCTTATCATTACTAGTTTGTGATTGAATCTATTAGATTAACCCCTCTTTTGAATGTAATGCTAAATTAGTGGTTTTCATACATCTAATGGTGGAAACCCTAATTTTTCACCATTATAGTGACAATGAGAAAAAAATATTGGAAGATCGGTTGACGTAAGACTTGGTAGACCTATGGGAAATTTTAGTCGATCAATACGTGCATAGGGAAGCTTGAGAGAGAGTAGTCCTTGAGAGCATGATACGTGATGAATTGATAGTGAACCACGTGATCTTCAATCATCTCAATAGAATTCCAAGGTTGTTGGCTTGAAATTTGATTGAGTTACAAGAGGAAAGGAAGCAAGAGTAGCGTTGATAGTAAATGCTACTATTATAAGAAGAAAGGGTCCATAGGGAGGAAGAAGAGTGGGATAATAGTAGATGTCAATACCCCCAATAATTAGTTCTTCTATGACCAAACAAAGACAGATGTACTAGAGACGCTCAAGAGGAGGAGGGATTAGTAAGGAGATCTCTTCACCTAAGAAATAAAAGTGAAAAGAGACAATGATTACAAGAAATCATCAAAGGTTTGGAGAGTCTAGTGAGAAGTAGGAGTCAGAGTAACAATCAAAGTTGTATTTGGGAGAGGGAAAGACTATCTACATGGAGTGAGTTGGAAGAGGTTTCCAAAAACTTGCCACTCCTGGATGATAAAGTAAGTGAAGATCTCGCTGACCAGGAAAGTAACCAAACCCTACATTCTACTTCAAGTGAAGACTCCAAGTCTATAGACAGTACTTGTTGCATGTTTGTACAATTGGTACATGAAGAAGAGGAAGGAAGGAACCTTTAGACCAAAGTTACTGACATTTTTGAAACCAATTTACACCATATTGGTAACCTATCCCTTGCAAAGGAATTGAGAATAGGGGGCTTGAGCTGAAGAATCCAAGGAGTAGAGAGTACAAAAAAAAAAAGGGGGCCAACATGTAGAAGACAAAGAAGGTGGATGTGTAGAGAGCTTGTTGGCAAGAGATACCATTTTGGAAGTGATAAGTGCTTGATGATTGTTTAGGGGTTGTCATTGATGGTAACTCAGATCAGAAGTGTCATCCGGAATATGAAAATTCATTCTATCAGAATTTTTTTATAAGTCTAGAAGGTGGAACACAATATTTGGCAGTGTATGGGTACATTAAGTATAATTCAATTTTGGGTGCACATTTTTGTTTGCAGTGGAAGAGTTAGCCAATTTGTTGTTTGGAATTGCTTAGTCCGTAATCCTAGCCTTCATTATTGATTCTCATACAAGTTTGATGATCCCGCATCTGGTATTTTAGGAAGAACAAGGTTATTATTGTGTAGTATGTTATGCATAACCTTTTGGATGATTTTGTTGATTGGTGTTGTGTTCGAAGTAGTTGTGCTGACTTGTTTGAAGCATATTATCAATTTGTTTTGGTCTACATTTTCATTTGTAATTGGATTGACCTGACTTCTTCTTATGCATTTTATATTTTTGGAGCCGACATGTTGGTGACCTAAATCAAGTGATGCAAATATATAAGACCGATCTATATGAGTATTTTGATATTTGTTAGTGATGTGCGAAGATTGTATGAGCGTTTGTGCGCAGTTTCATGTGTGCTATGCTTGGATTTATGCTCTGGTGTATGACAAAGTAGAGAAGAACATAGCAATGTACTAGAACAGTGGAAGAAGTCTCTTTGTGTTTAATCAGAACTGCATTTTGGTATTTGTAGGTGCTATTCATTAGTTTAGTCATCCAAGTTGTTATTTGTAAGCATTTGTTGGATAGTGAGTCCTATGGGAGTTGTAGCCCTCTCTTTTGTATTTGAGCAGTGAGCTCTAGGTAGTGTGCTTGAATGCATGTGCATTCCTCTTGTAAAATTATTATACTCTTGATCATAGTATTATAATATTGTGGGTCTCAATCCCACTATGGTTTTTCCCTTTTCAAGTTTCCACGTAAAAATTTTGGTGTTATATTTTTTTGCTTGTGTGTGTTATGTTTCTACACTTTACTTTTATTCATTTGCATCTGGTGGTTTAAGAATTAGTATAAGAAAGTTATAAATTGTAGAACACTAATTCACCCCCACCCTTTCAGTGTTCATTGATTCCAACAATTGGTATCAGATCCTAATTCCTCTAAGGAAGCCTAACAACTTGAGGAAGATCCGAGATAGTGAAGCAATGGAATCCAGTTTACAGAAATAACTCACAGTGGCACTTGAAGATCTAGATACAACAAGAAAATAATCAAATAGCTTGAGAAGAAATTTGAGTGATGTTGAAGACTTCATTTGAGTATTTGAAGGAGAAAGTGAACACATATAGAGAAAAGAGAAATGAGCTTATGGACAAACTCAGGGAGAAAGAAGACCAAAGGATCGATGACCAAGCCTTAAAAGACAAGACAGATGAATGCGAAAAAAATGCTAGAGATAATCCAGTCTTGAAGAATGAAATGCAATCCATTTTGATGAAGCTGACAAATGAAATTGAAGACATGAAGAAGAATGAAGAAAACTTGACTTAGTCACTAAAGGATAGATCTAATGAATGTTGTAGACTAAATCACGAAGATGACCTGCTGAAGCTTGAATTGATACAAACTAGGATTAATAAGAAAGAGATTGAAAGGCAGATCATAATTTTGAGAGATGAAATTACTATTTCTAATGAGCACAAAGAAAAATTCAATGCCAACTTAGTTAAGCTGGATGAGATGCTACAAAGTCAGAAGAATAAAGGTGATATGGGAGGACTTGGATTTGAGAAAGGAGAAAGCTCAGGATCTAGTCAAAGCAATCATTAGAAGGACAAGAGATCTTTGGTAAGACAACCTAATTCTTACGAATTCAATGGTAAATGCTTTAGTTGTAATAAATTTGGTCATATGGAAAGTTAATATAGAAATAGGGCAAATTAGAATAGTTCATCATTCTTCAGACAATGTTTCAATTGCAATAAATATGGTCAGAAGTCAAATGAATGCAAAAGTATGGTAAATAGGAGAAATACAAGATGGTATGCTTGTGGAAGACTTAGACATATTGCTAATCAATGCAGATCAAAGGGAAATCAAGGTAATTTTAGGCCTAATCAGAGAAACAACATTGTTTTCTATGCTTGCAACAAATCCAGTCACATTACAAAATTCTGCAGAAGCAAGAATATGAACAAGAATGCTCCGGTAGACAAAAACAAATTAGATGATAAGGGAAAAGTGAAGGTTGAAGAGATAAGAGAGAATTACAAGAAGAAATGGGTCAAAAAAGGTGATTTAGATGCAATGAATGAGTCTGCACTTGATTTCGGTGTTGGAACTTCATTTGGTAACTAAGGCACTTGGCCTTAGGGGAAAGGTTTTCATGCAAATCCTAAAAAAACCTCTTTCTAAGATCTATAACTAGTTGCAGTAGGTTACAGAAGATTATGAATGTTTATGTAATCAATCTTGAAGGATCTTCGAAATACTTCATGCTGATTTGTGACTTCGGAATAATATTCATGAAATACAAAGCATCTAGAAGAGTTAGGGTTGAGAATTTATTATACCTAAAATTTAGGTATGCGGTGGATAAAAAGAAGATTTAACACTTATGTCTCACATTACGATCGAAGCAAAAGAGAAAGAGAGCTTGGTGAAGAAGTTTGTGAAGTGAACCCAGAGCTTTGAAGAGATTCCATGAAGATTTCTTGCATCTGGTTGGAGACTAAAAGGTATTTTTTAGAGTTTGATAACTTTCTCTATTCATAACCTAAAATTTGACATTGGCATCATCTAGTGTGGTGAATCCATTGGTTGTTGGTATAATTGATAGGGCAAGGCCTAAGTTTAAGAAACATCCATGTAAATTGATAGAAGATGATCTGAATGGAGAATTTTTGTCTGTGTTGTATGGTGTTTTTCAATTTGAGGACATTAGGGATTACATCCATTCCAATTTTGAAGAGCTCATAACATTAAATGGGTTAGATATATTATGAGCAGAGTTCATGAAGAGTTCATATGGATTGACAAGCCGCACAAGATCAAGAAGAAAGCAATCAAAGCCATAACATGCTTGAATACAATTGGTGAAGTACCTGGCCTTAGGAATATAAAGAATCAGACCATGACAGAGGCAACCTATTCCAAACATGATGGAAGATCGATGACAATTAGTGACATTATTGAATATGATGTTATATTTGCATCCATGGTGATGATATACAAAGTTTATCAATCCAAGCGAGATAACTCAATATCAAGGTATGACCATTTACGCCACATACAAAATTCTCAAGGAAGCTAAGTTGTATGATTTGTGTGAGGTGCTCCAAACTGAGCTCTTTAACAATCCGAAGAAGATAAATAAGGATAAAAAGTATGTATTTAAATTTGGTACTCTGATTATCTTCTTATACTTATATTTCATGAGTGAGGTCCTTAGTGTAGGTAAAGTTCAATGGGCTTATGACAGGTTGGTGGTGGTGCAGAAAAAGGAAGATCTAGATGGATTAGGTGATGCACAAGCTCAGAAAACTATTCTATGAGGTTACTTCAAAAATTTCCAAGGTATGATACATAGTAGGGAAAGGATCCGTAAGGAAATTGTTGAAAAGTATGAAGACTCCATATGCTTCATGGTGGACACTGATCAATACTTGGTGGAGGTCATTGAACCCAGAACAATTTGGATCATGGCCATGGGGTATGAGGTTGGTGGAAATATTCTTAATGCATATGCTTGGCACCTCTTAATCAGGTCGATAGACAAAATAGAGGAAAGATTTAGGACATACAAGGAGCAAAGCTTGAGCTTGCACTCTCAGTTCGCCAAACCTAGAAGGTAAAGAAGAGTAAGGAAGGAAGTGGAGAAACTTGCAGAGGATATGGGAATCACAAAGAAGGTAATCCAAAGGGACCGAGAGAGGAACATTTTGAAATAAGAAGATATGGTGAAACCAAAGAAGCCAAGCTAAAATATCCTTCTTCAAATCCAAGGCAAGAAAGGAAGTCAACACCTTTCTCTGGTGCTCAAAAGCCTACCCCTCCACCTAAGCCTCAATCCAAACCATCTGATGGATCTGAGAAGAGGAAGAAAGGGAAACTAGGAAGAGTTTATGTGGTAGCCTCTATGGAAGAGGAGACATAATCAAATGAAGCAGTAAGAGAGGTCAAGATGAGTGTTGGTGCTCCTAGGGTTGTCAAGTTACAACCTTCCAATGAAAGTCAAACCAACAAGAAGCCAAGAGTTAAAGTTGATCCATCTGTTATAACTCTTAAGCAAGTCAAGGAAGAAATAATAGGACAAGGTAATCTTAAATTGCTTTCCCAATTTTATGATAGATTGGATGAGAAAGGGAAGAGGTTTCTAGAAGAAACTACTATTGTATATTTGAATAAGTATAGAAGGGTGCTTATAGAGATTGCCTTTGAAGTTCCCAAGAGTCTATATGATATATTGAATATGAGAAAAGAAAACGCTAGAGTAGAAGAGGAGAGAATTAGGGAATATGAGTTAGTGCAACTCTGTTTGGTGATTTCTAAGACAAAAGTTGATAGAATTCTTAGAGAAAATAAAGAAATGTTCTAAAGTAAAACCCGAGTAAACAAAATAATGATTGGTAAAAATGAAGACGCTCATAAGGAGACACGTGGAATTTTGGGGGAAACAATAAAGAAGTATGAGTATGATGTAGTTCCTGAAAGATCTCAAGAAAGTGTTCACAAGTCTATTCTAAAATTCCTTGGGATGCTATCCTTAGGAGATGAACCAAAAATTGCAAAACCATATGAACAGACAACTGAACCTATTGCTGCAACAAATGATATTGATGATAGTCAACAAATTGCAAACTCCGGTGAAGCATATTAGAATACTCTAGTGATAAATGTTGAATCATAAAATAATATTGAGGAGGTTGGTGATGAGAAGGCAGAGGATGTAGAGATGGAAGAGAAGGAGAAGGATGAAGGCAAGATTGAATAGGTTTCGGTGGTAAGAGACATTGTGGAATCTAACAAGGGAAAGCAAATAATAAGTGACACAGATCTCATTAAAGGGCCTATCAATCTCAATTCCTTATCTCTTGTGCAAGCACTCAAGTTTTCAGCCATAGTCCAAGCTAAGCCAATGAAGACCTATTGAAATTCCACTCTGAGGACATAGTGCTTATATCTTTGGCTACAAGTATTCTTGAGAAAAAATTTCCATCATTCAAGCAAGACACACTTGAATCATTCTTCGGTAAGCTATGAAATATGCTTAAGGTAGTAGACTCTCATTTTGAATCTCTTGAGAAAGATGCAGATGTAAAAGTTCTAAACCATTTTAATGCAATGAGGTTAAGGACTGTTCTAAGAATGGTTGAAGGTGATAGGGTCGGTCTAATAACCGATGTGGAGGGAATTCAAGAGGCATTGAGCAAAGGAGGAAAAATCTACAAGTCATATCTTATATTGCCAAAGTTCACTATAGAGCTTGATAAGAAGATAAGAGAGAGTGAAGGTCAACTGGCCGGTATATCTCATTCCTATGCCCCCAGACCATTTTTGCAAATAATTATGAAGCTCAGGTGATTTGTTTACTAGATAAATTCAAGAGCTTGAATCAAGAAAAAGATAGAATAATTGGTAGAGTGAGCGATTTGAGGAAGCTAATCACTCCCCAGTTGGATACTCTACTAAGAAGTCAGTAGGATGCTATGAATGCACTAAATAAGAGTTTTCCTTCAGATATCAAAGGAGAAGAAATGAATGCATACCTATTTAGTGCTCTGGTCAATATTTTGGAGAACCTGAAGAAAGGTTGGGATGATCACCTGCAGTCATTGAACACTATTTTTGCAGACATCTTCAATTTTTTTAAGTTATTGTGTATACTCTTGTACATATAATTTTGAGCGAATATCTACCTTTTACATTGATGTCAAAGGGGGAGAGAGAGAAGTAAAAAATGATGTATATTTTCAAGAGGATCCTGTTAGAATCAAAGTTTTGAAATTTTGTAGTGTATCAAATTTTTGTTTTGACATAGCCATTTTTCACTAAGTGTTACCATCAATGCCAAAGGGGGAGATTGTTTGCAAGAGACACTATTCTGGAAGTGATAAGTGCTTGAGGATTGCTTAGGGTTTTTTATTGATGGAAACTCAAATTAGAAGTGTCATCTAGAATATGCAAATTCATTCTACCAGAAGTTTTTCTTAAGTATGGAAGGCAAAACACAATATCTGGTAGGGTAAAAGCACAAAATTATGTCATGTTTCACACCAACTTATCAGCAAAAGTTAATTTAAGTCATTCTAACTAAAATTAATTTTAGTGAAACATATGGTCTATAGAGATTTATCATAACTATCTTATATAAGGGCCATAAATTTTCCAATTGGAATTGTCTACTAAATGTATATTTTAAACCACTTTGGGTCTAGTTACCAATTTTATTTTATTTTTGAAAAACTCGATGTTTCAACTATTAGGATCTGGATGCAACCGAGAGGGGGTGGGTGAATCAGTTGTCTATTAATTTCAACCCAAATATAACTTAATCAAACTTGATACTTAATACTGGTAGACCAAACTTAATGCCGGTAGACAGACTAGCAGTTAATATTAATACCAGTGAAACTCAATACATATAATAGAAAGAGAAACAACATCCACAACACATAAGACAAAGATTTGTACGTGGAAACCCTGTAAGGGGAAAAACCATAGTGGGGAAACTTACTTGCAATCAGATGATACTACTGCAGATAGTATGTGTATAAAAATGGGGTCTGCACATGCAAAAAGGCCGACCACCTAGAGCTCACTGCTCAATCACAAAATAGGAGTCACATTGACTACAATTGGATGATTAAATCCAATGGTTATGTACTGCTTAAAGTAGCATCTCCAATGCTAGATTTAGTACCGGTTAAGCTCTAATAATCACCTTCAAACCTTCCTTGAACCTTCTCTATAGTCTGCTCATATAATCTTCAATATTCGCACATATCATATTATAATACCATTACCATATACTATCTCTTTATCTTATCTTTCATCTCACAAATGAGATCTTACATATATACCAAAACCTAAGACCAAATGTGTAGGTCGGCTAATTAAGAATATTATAATTAAATCAATTACAGATAAGTCAAGATGTGATGCATCATGTTGGCTCAATACAATTACAACAATATCCAATTAACTAAATCATCTCCATAATGTGTTGTGCTTATCTAGAATAGATAATGCATGCTAATCCATAACCTAGACCAATTTGCCAGTAACAACAAATGTGTCAAACCGATTAGACTAATACCAAAATACCAAAACCAAGTATCCAAACCATGTCTTTGACATAACCAAGTGATCTCTAGATGATAACAAGTCATCCTCAGTGTCAGTGAACAATATAGCTTATCGATGAGTGATATACCAGTGACTATGCATAAGTCACTGAACTTGCCGGTGAACATAATGTGCTGGTTCAATATAACCAAAGATCTCCAGAAGGATAAGTGTTGATAAGTGTTGAAATCAATGACAAAACAAATGCAACACATCCATAATACCAATAATCTCCCCCTTTGGCATTGATGGAAACACAAGATGGAAAAACATTTAAGTGCTAAAACAGAATGCCAAAAACAAAAAACCAACAATCTCCATAATAGATCAATACCAAAAATCAATATACAAATGCAGAGAGTATATATCACTCCCCCAATAAGTAATCTCTCCCCAAAGGATAATGTTTTTCCATAGATATCTCTCCCCATTTGACATCAAATGCCAAAGCAATATAAATACCAGATACAACCAATTCATAAAACCAATTACAATTAGCAATTGTTATATCCAACTACTCCCCTTGAGAAGTAGCTCTCCTCCATCAAAGCCAGAAAAAGTTTCTCTGTAAATTTTATCGGTTTGATGCCAATCCTCAACTATCTAAGTCTCTACCAGTGAGGGTATAACCCCTAGCTGCTCTCTAAGATATTCAAAAGTTTCCTTAGGTAAAGGCTTAGTAAAGATATCTGCAATCTGCTCTTTAGTATTCACATAAACCAATCTCACTTCTTTTGCTTCAACATTTTCTTTCAGAAAGTTATATTTGATAGAAACATGTTTCATTTTAGAGTGAAATACTAGATTCTTAGATATATCAATTGCTGCTGACTTATCACAGTAAATGATTATAGGTTCTTTGCATTTTACCTTTATGTCTTTCAACATTTTCTTAATCCATAATACTTGAGTACAATTAGTTGCTACTGCAACATATTCTGATTCTGTTGTTGATAATGATGTACAACTCTATTTCTTGTTCAACCATGAAATCAATCTGCTACCAAGAAAGAATGCCCCACCGGTGGTGCTCTTTCTATCATCTACATCTCCTGCCCAATTTGCATCGATGTAAGCACATAAATCAAAATTTTCATCTTTAGGATACCATGATTTGTTGTGCCTTGTATATACCGAAAAATCCTTTTCATTGCTAATTCATGATTTTCTCTAGGATTACTATGAAATCTTGAAACAATACATATTGCATTCATTATATCAGGTCTTGTTTGTGTCAAATATAGTAAACCTCCAATCATAGATTTGTATCTTGTCGGATTAATAGGAGCTGAATCATCCTTCAATGTCAATTTATCAGTTGTAGTCATAGGAGTACTTACTAGTTTAGAGTTTTCCATACCAAATTTATTCAGTAGTTCCTTCAAGTACTTTGTTTGACATATGAATATACCTTTATCAGTCTGTAAAATCTGCAATCCTAAAAAGAATTTTATATCCCCAATCATAGACATTTCAAATTCTTCCTGCATCTTATTAGCAAAGTCTTTACACAATCCATCTTCTCCTCCAAAAATGATGTCATCAACAAAAAATTCAATAACTAAGATGTCTTCATTAGTCAATTTTAAATATAAGTTGTTGTCAGCATTACCTTTAGTGTAACCAAGCTTCAAAATATATTTTTTCAATCTAGCATACCAAGCTCTAGGAGCTTGCTTCAATCCATATAAAGCTATCCTTAATCTGCAAACCATATCTTTATCATTTATCAATGAAAATCCATCAGGTTGTTCAATGTAAACTTCCTCTTCAATATCACCATTTAGAAATGCACATTTTACATCCATTTGATATACTTTATAGTTCTTGTGTGCTGCAAATACAAGAAATAATCTGACTGCCTCAATTCTAGCTATCGGTGCAAAGGTTTCATTGTAGTCAATTCCCTCTTTTCATGAATATCCTTTACACACTAATCTTGCTTTGTTTCTAATTACCTTACCATTTTCATTACGTTTATTTTTGAATACCCATTAAGTTCCAATTACATTTTTGTCTTTAGGTCGGGGAACCAATGTCCATGTATTGTTCTTTTCAATTTGTTCTAATTCATATTCCATAGCATTAATCCAATGTTTTTCTTTACATACCTCAATAACAGATGCTGGTTCAGTTTGAGATATTAAACATACCTCTTCATTTACTAGTCTTCCTCTTGTCATAACACCTTGATACTTATTCCCAATTATCTGACTTTCAGAGTGATTCAATCTTACATACTTGGGTGTGTTCACTTGTTGTTGTTCTTTAGTCACCGTGGAATTCTCTGATGATGCCGATGTGACTGGATCCACATTCTGTACCAGTGCACTTTGTATAGGTTCATTTATGATCATCTCAACTGTCAGTTTAGAATCCACAGACCTTGAATTTCCTTTAAAGTGTTCATCTATCTTCACATTTGCTCTCTCAATGATTTTATGCAATCTTTTATTAAAACATCTATATGCCTTGCTCTTAGATGAATAACCAAGAAACATTCTTTCATCACTTCTAGGATCAAATTTGCCAATATACTCATCTCTCCTAATGTAGCATTTGCTTCCAAATATTCTGAAGTATTTAAGAGAAGGAGTATTACCAAACCATAGTTCATAAGGTGTCTTACTCATTTCACATTTGATGTGAACTTTGTTAAAAGTGTAAACTGTTGTATTCACTGCTTCTCTCCAGTACACATCAGGTAGATTTGCTTCTAATATGATGCTTCTAGCTGCATCCAAAATAGTTGTGTTCTTCCTTTCCAGAACTCCATTTTGCTGAGGTGTTCGGGGTGTTGATAGTTGTCTTTTAATTCCATTCATTTCATAAAATGTATTAAACTCCTTAGATGTAAATTCACCTCCTTGATCTGATCTTAAACATTTGATTTGCTTACCGGTTTCATTCTCTACCATTGCCTTGAATAATTTGAATTTCCCAAAAGCTTCTGATTTCTCCCTGAGAAAAGTAACCCTACACATTCTAGAATAATCATCAATGATTAGCATAAAGTATCTATCTCCCTATAGACTTCTTGTTGTTGCTGAACCACAGAAGTCAGTATGAATTAAATCAAGAACATTATTGGATTTCTTAGAAATACTCTTAAAATTTGTTCTAACTTGCTTTCCCATTTTACATTCCTTACATACCAGATTATGAGGTCTTACAATCTTAGGTAAATCCCTTACTGCCTTAGATGAACTAATCTTTATAATGCAATCAAAATTCACATGACAGAGTCTTTAATGCCATAACCAACTTTCATCAATATGTGCAATCAAGCATGTCTTTTCATTGTTATTCAAATGAAAGATATTACCTCTAGTCTGATTATAGATTGCAATCTCCAAACCAGTTCTATTCATGATTTTGCATTTACCATTCTTGAATTTTAACTGAAATCCCTTTTCAACTAATTGACCAACACTCAAAAAAATTATGCTTCAAACCTTCAACATAATAAATGTTGTTAGTATTGTGCTTACCATCAAAATATATAGTGCCTTTTCCTCTGACCAAACAAGCTTTGTCATCCCCAAATCTTACTAGACCTCCATTGTATTCCTGAAAAGATAAGAATTTACTTTTATCACCCGTCATATGATGTTAACATCCGGAATCTATAATCCATTCATCATTTTCTTCAATTTTAGCTTCCAGGGCCTTCTCTACTGGTGGAACAGTAGGTTCTTGTTGATCTTCTTTTATTGCAACAAAAACCCATCCATTGTCTGTCGGTTCTTCAACAGAATCATTCGTAACTCCTTCATCAACATAATAACATGATTTGTCTCTATTCTTCTTAAATCTGTATCTCTGATATTCAGGGTTAGGCTTATATGTTCATTTATGTTCTTCTCTTAATCTTGCATGTCTATCAGGACATCTAGATGCCATATGACCAACTTTATTGTAGTTAAAACATTTAAATGGTGCTTTACCTTCATACTTACTTCCAATAGGCCTTTTGGCATTTTCCTTGCAAAAAGTGCTTCAAGTTCTTCATTTTCCCTCTTGATATCTTCAATTTCTCTTGCATAAAGTGCTTTCCAATCCAATTTATCAGATGATGATGATGATGTTGCAGATGATGATGCTTTGAAACCTAAATTTGTCTTAATTATAGCAATAGGACCAAATTCCTCAAGCTCAAATGCTGAAAGTTTTCTGACCAAGGTATGTCTAGATACTGATGTATTGGGCATTGTTCTCAACTCATTAATAGCAGTTACTTTCATTTTGTATGTCGGTGGCAATTCTCTTAAAAATTTAGAAACAATTTCATCTTCACTTAAGGAGCCTCCACAACATTGTATTCCCAAAACAATTTCATTAACCCTTTCCATAAAAGAAAAAATTCTTTCATCTTCTTCCATTTTCAGATTTTCATACTTGACTTGGAAGCATTCCAGTTTTGCAATTTTGATAGTGGTATCTCCTTCATTCAATGTCTCCAATTTATCCCAAATAGATTTAGTAGTAGATCGGTCTAATAATCCCATGATTTGCTGATCTAACAAGACGCTCAAGAGTGCTTCTCTTACTTTTCAATCATTCTCTTGATCGTTACCCAATGTTGGTGGATTAGGTTGATTTTGTGTAGGACCAACATATCCATTCTTTATGACATCCCATATGTCTTTTCCAATGCAATTCAAATGTCTCTCCATTTTGATCTTCCATATACCATAGTTAGTTCCATCAAGTTTCAGACTGTCCTTCCTGAAAAAGTTAGTTGCCATAGAATCTCCTCAAGTTGTTAAACTTCTACAAAAAAAGAGGACTTAGCTTTGATACCAATTGTTAGGACCTGGAGGCAACTAAGAGGGGGGGGGGGGGGGGGGGGTGAATCAGTTGTCTATTAATTTCAACCCAAATATAACTTAATCAAACTTGATCCTTAATATCGGTAGACCAAAATTAATGTCAGTAGACAAACTAGGAGTTAATATTAATATCAGTGAAACTCAATGCATATAACAAAAAGATAAACAACATCCACAACACATAACATAGAGATTTGTAAGTGGAAACCCTATAATTGGGAAAAATCATGGTAGGAAACCTTACCCACAATCAGATGATACTACTGCAGATAGTATGTGTACACAAATGGGGTCTACACATGCAGAAAGGCCAATCGCCTAGAGCTCACTACTCAATCACAAAACAGGAGTCACACTGACTACAATTGGATGATTAAATCCAATGATAATTTAATGCTTAATGTAGTATCTCCAATGTTGGATTCAGTACCAGTTAAGCTCTGATAATCACCTTCAAACCTTCCTTGAACCTTCTCTATGGTCTGCTCATATAATCTTCAATATTCGCACATACCATGTTACAATACCATAACCATATACCATCTCTCTATCTTATATACCAAAACCTAAGACCAAATGTGTAGGTCGGATAATTAAGAATATTACAATTAAATCAGTCACAGATAAGTCAAGATGCGATGCATCATGTCGGCTCAATACAATTACAACAATATCCAATTAATTAAATTATCTCCATAACGTGTCTTGTTGATCTAGAATAGATAATGCATGTCGGTCCATAACCTAGACCAATTTGTTGGTAACAACAAATATGTCAACCCGATTAGACCAATACCAAAATACCAAAACCAAGTGTCCAAACCATGTCTTCGACATAACCAAGTGATCTCCAGATGATAACAAGTCATCCTCAGTGTCGGTGAACAATATAACCTGCCGGTGAGTGATATACCGATGACTGTGCATAAGTCACTGAACTTGTCGGTGAACATAATGTGCTGGTTCAACATAACCAAAGATCTCCAGAAGGACAAGTGTTGATAAGTGTTGACATCAATGACAAAACCAATGCAACACATCCATAATACCAACATCAACAACTCCTACTCTTATAAATAATATTTTTTTTGAAATGTATAAATACCCTTTTATAGATCTATAAGTGAATTCTCCAAAATATATATCTTTTAATATTTTAATTAGTTTTTATATTTTATAATTTATATTTATTGAAAGTATGTCCTTGACACTAAAATATAAGGTTGATTATCTTGTAAAGGAAAAATATTAAAATTTATTCAAAAATTTTGAAAAAATAATTGCACTAGAGAAAAGAGTCTATTTCAAGATGACATGATTCTTTTCTATTTTTGATAAATAATTAAGAAAAAAGGTGAGGCCCAATAGAAAGAGTAATATTTCAGTACACACAACTTTTTAAATTTATTGAAAAATATATATACATAAAAAATAGTTAAAAATATATTTTTACACTAAAGTTTCAAGTTCTAAATAGACACAAAGAAATTGAAGAAAAAAAGGGAAAATTTACTATATAAAGTGTGACACTTCGTGTAACTTCAATTTCAGTATTTTATTAGCAACTAAATTATAGGGTTTACTTTATAAGAAAGTATATTCAAATAATTTTTTTATTTTATTTTTAAATTACAAACATAAAATACACAAAAAAATACACATTTTATTAGTTTACATCATTTCAAAATTCAAAACATATATTTCACTTTCTATTGATTCAATTTAAAAGGTTGAATCAACATTGGTCATTTCCTTTATAAAAGTGTGACATAGCTTTGTGCTTTTACTCGGTAGAGTATGGGTACATTGAGTAGAACTCAATTTTGGGTGCACATTTTTGTTTGTGGTGGAAGAGGTAGTCGATTTGTTGGTTGGAATTGCTTAGTCCGTAATCCTAGCCTTGAGTATTGATTCTCATGCAAGTTTGATGATCCCGCATCTGGTATTTCAAGAAGAACAATGTTATTGTTGTGTAGCATGTTATGCAGAATCTTTTGGATGAGTTTGTTGATTGGTGTTATGTTTGAAGTAGTTGTGCCAACTTGTTTGAAGCATATTATCAATTATTTTTGGTCTGCATTTGCATTTGTAATCGAATTAAGCTGACTTCTTGTTACACATTTCATATTTAATAGAGCCAACATGTTGGTAACTTAAATCAAGTGATGTAGATATATAAGATTGATCTATATGAGAATTTTAATATTCGATAGTGATGTGAAAAGATTGCACGAGTGTTTGTACGCAGTTTTATGTGTGATATCCTTGGATTTATGCTTCGGTGTATGACAGAGCAGAGCAGAACAAAGCAGTGTGCTAGAATAGTGGAAGAATACTCTTTGTGCTTAACCAGAACTACATTTTGGCATTTGTAGATGCTATTCATTAGTTCACTCATCCAAGTTATTATTTATAATCATTTGTAGGATAGTGAGTCCTCCAAGGGTTGTAGCCCTCTCTTTTGTATTGGAGCGGTGAGCTCTAGGCAGTGTGGCTGAATGCATGTGCATTCCCCTTGTAAAATTATTATACTCCTAATCACAATATTATAATATTGTGGGTCTCAATCCCACTGTGGTTTTTCCCTTTCCGAGTTTCCACGTAAAAATTCTAATGTTACAGTTTTTGCTTGTGTGTGTTGAGTTTTTGCACTTTATTTTATTCATTTGCATCTGGTGGTTTAAGAATCAGTTCAAGAAAGTTATAAATTGCAGAACATTAGTTCACCCCCCCTCTTAGTGTTCATTGATTCCAATAGAGCTTTCCTATGGCCAAGGGTGCAAGAGAGGCATAGGGATGTAGATGGGAGTGAGACAATCCAATATAGCCAGATACACATGATACCTACCAAGTGAAAATAATTGTGAACACCCTGGAGAAGTGAAAACTCCCTAAATTCGAAGGGGATAGATTGAAGGTTCTTGTATGCCATTGCAAGACTTGCATAACAATTTGGGAGGCAAATGGTCCAGATGACCATGATTATTGGTTGAAGCCATTTCCCACCACAGTATGGGGAATCACCATCGACTAGTATACAAACTTGGTGAATCAATACAAGATGCCATGGAACGAACTAAAGAAGACATTTTAGAAAGAGTTTAAACTACTAAGAGACGACAATGAAATTGTTGCATAAATTTATAACACTAGGCAAGGGAAGAACAAGAACATTCAAACATACAATCGTAGGCTCAAAGAACTATTGAATGAGATAGAGAACAAACTGATTGATGGGGTAAATAATTGGTGGTTAATTGAGGAATTGATTCCCTCCTTAAAGAAAAAAATGAATTTATTACCCTCATCCTCATACACCGATGCTTATAATTGGACGATGGGCATAGAAAGTGAAAATAAGTCATCGTGGGAAAAGAAGAAGGCTAGTGATGATAATAGTATGGTAGAAAGAAATGATGAATAATCTAAAATTGTATAGGCCCTATGAAGGGATATGTTGCAAATGATGGAGTTAAAGGCAGAAAATGATAGTGGTAAGGAGAGTAAAGAATTCTGGTGCATTGACTGCAAAGTGGAAGGTCACACAAAGGCTTCTTACTCAAAGAAGTCATTCTGTAATATTTTCCAGGTTATGGGACATTCCATCAAGGAATTCCTATAAAACTTGAAAAAAAGAAGCACACAAGTTCTCTTTGCCTAAGGGGAATGATCAACCCCTCCGACCACACCTCCAAAAAAACCTACCAACCCCAACACATCACTTCGTGGGTACTGTAACAATAGGTGAGGGAATAATAACAACACTCTACAACAAAGAATACAATATGACACAAAGGGTAGAACCATGATAGAATTTTTATGAATAGGGTCACTTCACCCGGGATAATCGTGGTGGTTAAAATACCAATGCAGATTTACTATGCAAGTGGTTTGAACTTGAAAACCATTATGACACCGACTGCTCAAAATAGAAAGAGGTAAACATGATGGTTGTGGAAGAGATGAATGAGGGAGTACAAGTGATTAACAAAATTCAAACCAATAAGGTAGTATATCTTGACCCTTGTACGAAAAAAGAGAGACTTTGAGTGAAGGTTGATACATAATAGGTGATAATGGATGAGAAATGAGCTTCAAATAAAGCCACTAGCACTTCACTTTGGTTGGAGTTAGAAAAGAACATCATAAGATAGGTGTTGCAAATCACGAAACCTGAATGAGTATCAGACTTTCTACAAACCACTCCACTGTTGAAGGTGGCCATCACCAATATGGTCTGTGATGACATAGTCGACTAGGTAAAATGCAAGCCACCAAAGGAATTGATGGTTAAGTCACCCGATGACCTGGCCATTGATCCCATGTTGCTAATGGTGTGATTTGGAAGGAAGTCGTCCATCGTTGAGATGGAGATAATAATAAGGAAACTCACAAACACAATTATCGATGGAGGTTAGGCATCAATGTGTTGCTAAAGGAACCATGAAAATATCTTGGAAAGCCAACACTCTAGCCACCAACTTTCCACTTAGTAGGTGTTGAACAACATGACATAAAACCACTTGGGACACTAATGGCACAAAAGGTGACAATTGGCACAAAAGGTGACAATTGACACAAAACATTTCTTTCTATATTTTATAGTCATCTCGATGGAAAAAGAGGTGTACAATGCCCTCCTTGAAAGAGGCTAGTTGATCACTACGAAGGCAAACCATAACTAGAAGAAGAAAAAAATCTCCATTGAGAGTGAAGGGAGTATGTCATTGATTTGAAGAACCAAGAAGTAAGTGAAGAGTTGGCATCCTTTGATTCCAAGTCGAATGATTCTAATGACTATGAATGGAGTACAAGGGATGGAAGGAGAAGAATGGAACTAAATGATGAAGGGGTGTTGCTTAATAGATTTTGTTCTCTCCAAAATATAACAATGTTAAATCCTAGCCCAAACAAGAGAAAAAACTATTAACAACAATTAGAGAGGTTGCAATTATTTCTACAACCTTCCTCTGAATTTGAGAGGTACAAATCCCTCTTATGATATAAATTTGGGGTTTCCTACATATACTTTTAAATAGAAAGAAACAAAGGCAAATTTAAAAAACCAAATAGGAGGAAAAATAGAGATGAGTTTGTAGCATCCTAAAATTACATGCTTTGCAATTTTGACTGCATTTGGGGCCCTCACCTTAGTGTTAATCCTCATGCTTGATTGGGACCTATTTTGTCCCTGCCATGGAATAAATGTCATATTTCATCTTGTGCCTTATTAGGACCCCTCAATCCTAGCCCAATTTGGGGTAGGACTAGGGCATGGAACCTTGGTCCTCACTAGGACCATGGTGCCATGCCATGGTCCTCCCTAATTGGGGCCCAATTTGAATCCTAGGCCCTATCCAAAATTTGGGCGGGAAACCTTCCTCTGTGTTGGCCTATGTCAGAAAAATAATATGTTTGAGGATAGGAAAGTATATAAGGAGTTCTCCCCCTCTCATTTGGTAGAAGGTGATAAGGGTGAATATGATCATAGGGAAAGGAAAACTATAGCCAAGAAATCAAGCATTCAAGAATTCATCATCAAGCATTTCTAGAAGTCTTCAAGGATACATATTCTTCATTCATCCATTGTGGAGCAATATTACATCATTAATTTGTAAGAATGTGTGTGTGATTAGGGTTTTGTCATGTTCATGTCATTTCAGACAACATATGTGATTATATTCACAAAGCAAAATATCATTATCAGTCATTGTAGATCTGAGGTATAGATTTCCATTATTTATTTCAGTATTTGTAACATTTCATTCCAGGTTGATTCCTCAACTGAGGTTTGACTTAAGAAAGCCCCTATTCCCAACTTATTTCCCTGTCTTTCTATGTGCAGGAAACATGTGTGCAAATATACTTCTTAAAATAAGCTTCAGACATAAATATGGAACAACCCTTTTTGGTGTGCGGAAAATTCAGAGGACCATGTTGTTGTGCAACTGTCCCTTCTTTTTCAGGGCATTTTCGCAAGGTAGATCTGAATCAACTTATATTAAATAGATCTAGGTGCACAACAAAATCTTGAACCTGTAGCTCATTATTTTCTCACTTTTGTCTCCAATGCTTTACCCTAAATCAACATTTCAACTTAAAAAAGAGGGAAAAACACATCATAATAAATCAATCGACTTAGTATTCAGTCCTTATTTGGTTTGTGACTGAATCTATTGTATTCCTCCCCTCTTTTGAATGTAAAGTAATTCCTCCCCCAAAGCGAAAATTGATTTGGTGATTTCTCCTTCTGTGTTGCAAATTGCCAAATCAAATTTTCCCCTTTACATTTTGGTGAACCTAACTCCTTATACCGTTAATTCTAATTTTTGTTTTTATATTTGAGTGTATGCAATTAAAAATTCAAGTTTTCATTTACAAGTTTGATCTCATTGCAAATTTTAAAAATTTAGAGGTTAATTTCATTAAAACCCTAATTTTAAATTTCAAAATTGAGCTTGTGAATTGTTTAATTTGGGTTAATTATTTCATATTCAAGTAATTTTTCAATTTCCAAATTCAAAATTTCACAATTAAATTCTAAAATTTAGTGGTTAATTCTAAAAACCCTAATTTAAAATTTTTTTAAAATCGAGCTTGTGGGTTGTTTAAATTTTGAAATTCCTACTTCAATTTTGGTTGTTAATTTCAATTCCAATTCTAAATTAAAATCTTGGATCAAATTTCAATTTAAAATTTAAAATTTTAAAATTAAGTAGTTAATTAAAAGTGTTGGCATATGCACACTCCAATGAGACATTGTATGTGATTGAAGGTTTTGTCATTGATGGCAACCTTGCAATCCGATGGCATCGACAAAGGGATTATATCAGCATCAACAGAACACACTCTACACCGACACTCAAGACATCAGCACCGGCACAAAGAAAAGAAGTATACCGGCACAAAGGCTGACAAGATTTTGTTATATTATATTTTGTTTATTATTGTAAAAACTTTGTAAGCCGACTTGGCAAATTGTAAAATGACTCATATATAAAAGAGATCATTGTAGACATTTGGTAATGAGTGAGGAAACATTAAGGAAAAATATTAGGCAGACCTATTATGCGAAGTGTAGGCTAAGGGTTTATGTCAGAAGCAGAGCAACAACCGGTACTGGATTAGGCATTATAGATGCTATTGTAAAGCAATACAAGATATTGGATTTGTATAATCCTCATTGTAAGTCAGTGAGACTTCCCATTGAGAAGTGAGCTCTAGGCAGTTGGCCTTCCTGCATGTGCAGGCCCCTATTGTAAGTAATATTCTTTTATTGGCTAGTGAGTGAATATTGTGGGTCACAAATCCCACCGAGGTTTTTCCCACACCGGGTTTCCTTGTTAAAACCTTGTGTTATAGTGTGCTTTTCATGTGGATGTTCTTGTTTATTGCATTATTTCTTGCATACCGGTACACTATTATAAAATGCTCTACATGTTTTAATTTAAGAAATATTAAATACTGGTCAGATTCTGATTCACCCCCCCCCCCCTCTCAGTATCTGTGGGATTCCTAACAAAAAGAGCCCTAACTTTAAGTTTAAATTAATTCTTTCAATTCTCAAATTTCAATTTCAAATTTAAATTTTAAAATTAAGAGGTTATTTTCACAAGGCCCTAATTTTAAATTTAAATCTCTTTTGGATAATTTTAATTTTAAAATTAAGAGATTATTTTTACAATCCTAGTTTTAAATTTAAATTTCCTAGAGAATTGCATTTTATTCTTTCAATCAATTTTCTTATTTAATTGAATAATCATTTTTCTAAAATTTTGCATTATTCAATTCTAAATTTCAAATTTCAAATTCTCATTTTCAAATTGCATTTCACTTTTTTCAAAAAAATAAAAAATATAATAAATTAAAAATCAAATTTGCGAATCTTGTCAATTTGAATAACTTAAGAGGTTTTATTTATAAAATCCTGATTTATTTTGATTAATTTGCTTGGATTTAAATTTAAATATTCATCATGGCAATTAATGGATTGGATTTATTTTATATTTCACATATGATTACATTGCTCTTTACGTACATTTATTACAATCATGTGTTGGATAATAGATTCTCCCACTTCATGTTACTTCTTTTCATTCATAGCACTTGGACATATTGCTTTTTTAGGGTTTCCAAGTTGCTTCCTTTTCATCAATTAGATCTCAAATATTTGCTCTATCATGTACGTTGTGTTATGGCGATATTTTGGGGAAAATGTATTTCATACATAGATCACCTAAAAGATTTTATACATCCCAATCCTAGAGATGCTCATGGAAAACTTAATACTTGTACCTCTCCTAGGGTATCCAATATGAATGAAGAGAAAAAATTGAAGAGAAACATGGCCCCATCTTCTTCTCATACACATACCCTTGTGCAAGGGGGGCAAGATCAAAATATTGGTGTTTCCATCTCTCTAGATCCTCATTCTCCAAGAGCCTATCTTAAACATAAAAATATTTGTAAAGAAGATGATGTCATGAATTTCATTCATTATCTCTCTCCTCACATAACACTAAGTAAATATCAGGCCTTAGATGATAAGGATCTTCCTTCCCAATCTACCAAAGAGGATATGGATGATGAAAGAAAGGAAGAATCTCCTTCACAAGATATTCCTCTTTCATCTACCAATCCTTTAATCAATTCTAAACATCCTTACACTACAAACTCCAAAGAAATTTACTAAAATATTCCCCCACCTTATCAATTAAAAAAATTCTTATAGGAGTGGCTTTAACATAATATTAAAACAAGGTTTTAGAGGACAAGGACTTGGAAAATTTGAACAAGGAATCCGAGTCCCTATAAACCCTCCTACACAAAATATTATAGAAGGCATAGAAAATGATAATAAATATTCTATGGACGACCTCCTTAGGATTCAAGACTTTAAAGATCATCTCACAAGGCAACAAGCCATTCATGCCCACAAAAGTGCTTCTTCTTCGAAACCTCCTTTTTGTTCATTTCATAAAACCCATGATCACCATGCCGATGATTATCTTGAATTTTGAAATTCAATAAAAGAACTTATCGATATGGTAAAGTTAAAATCATGGATGACAATTCTTCTTCTTCTAATAACAATTCTTGTCCTCAATCTCAAAAGAACAACACTATAATTATTAATGATCAAGAAAGATTAGAAACTAGAATCTTTTGGAAATTGAAGTATGACAAGAATGTTGTTTTTTATTTTATGAAGTTTACTAATAAACATAAAGAGGGAAATGAATATTGTCTTTTTCATCATGGTGGTTCTCATTCTCTTGGAAAGTGTAAAGCATTTAAGGAATTTGTTCAAGAACAATACGATCATGCTCGTATATGTCTTTCAACAAATCTTGGTTTCTTTCTAGGTGAAAAGGTATTAACTTAGCACTCCTTTCACCCTCATGTTTCTCCTCACCCTATGACATAAGTAGTTAACTTAATTAGGGGCTCTTTGTCATTAGAGGTGGGTCTTTTTCAAATTCAAACATCTTCGGGTAGCAACATGCTCCTCTTTTATCTCTATCCAATCTCTTATCTTTTCACCATTTCCTTTTATGGATTGTATTATTCATAAAATGATGTCCTTTATTGCATGGAATTATCCTTCATGCAAGAACATGTTAGTTCCTTGGTTAGGAACTATTCCTTGCTTGAAACGGTACATCTTTTATGAATGATCTATCTTTATAGAAGTTTTGTGATCCCTCTTCTATCTCACTCTTTCTCTTTGAAGATGTTACCTCTTCTTTTGTTTCACATTATTCATAATGTGATGTCCTTTCTTGAATAGGGTTATACTTCATGAAAGCACATGATTGTTCCTTGGTTAGGATCTATTCCTTTTTTGAAATGGCATGCATCTTATAAATAAACTCTCTTTAGAAGATGTTTGGTTCTTCTCCTTGTTCTCTTGCTTGGGGGGACAAGGATGGATTTTTCTATTTCTCTCTAATGCATCACTATTCCCTTTAGGGGTAGCATTTTTTATATGTTGATATCATTTATTGCAATGGTATATCTCTTATGATTAATCCCTCCTTAGCAGAATATGTGATCTTTCTTTCTTTCTCTCTCTCTTTCTCTTTGAAGATTACCTCTTCTTTTGAGTTGCATTTTACATATACTAATGTCTTTTATTTCATTGTATATTTATTCATGTAAGTATATTATGCATTTTCTTATGCCTAGTCTCTCAGAATATTGTGTAATTATTCTCATTGTCCTTACACTTGGGGAGCAATGATTTCTCCTTTGTTCTCTCTAAGGATCTACTTTTCCTTTGTTGAGTGGTTCTTGTTCATGGTTTGGTGTCATTCCTTGTGTGAAGTTGTTTTCTCAAGGATTATCTCTTATACAAGAGGTATAAGTCCTTGGCTACAACCTCTTTTTCATTTGGTGATGTACACCTATCATAAACTTACCCCTCGCATTGGGTCAAAAGTGTGTCATCCTTCATCAAGAATCTCTTTCACCTAGCAATAGGGGGAAGGTATAAATTCTTTTTCTCCTTTACTTTCGTAGAAGATGTTATGTTTGTTCAAGATAGATCCTCTTGGAGGTAGATGTCTTTTGATAAAATATCTCTTCTCCTCTAAGGATGTCCTTTGCACTTGTTGCAAGACATCTCTTTTTCAACTATCATATCCTTGCTTATAGGAGTACTCCCTCTTTAGCTTGGATTTATGACATTGTTGCCTAAAGGATATCTCCTTGGTCATGAAACTTAGGTATCCTTGTTTGTATCTTCCTTAAGACATCAACATAGGTCTATGTTGATATCTTAAGGGTGGGGCACCCATATCATTCCCTTTGTATCATATTGTACTATACTTTTTGCATATCATTTTTGCATCTTAAATGGGGTGTTCATTCTCTAGAACCAGAGTAAACAAACTCTTAGATCAAGATGCTTCACACCCAAAACTAGACACAACATTTGATATATGTCTTAGACGAGGTTACACATCACCAAAACTAGAGAAAAGCTCTTACATGAGATGTCCTTGAAACCAAGCATGTATCTGTCATTCGCCCCTTGGCATTAGCACACATTTTCACACACAATCGCCCCTTGTGATTTGCATTTGCATGTCTTAAACAGGTTGAAGCACACTCAAAACCAAAGGAAACAAACTCTTAAATTAGGTGCTAGACACTTGAAACCTGACATCACTTGCACACACACACAAAAGGATAAGTGGAACTAGCTAAAAATAGCTAGACTATTCCTACTCTCCTCACCAATAGGGATCACTTAGCTAAAAACATCTAGGGGCAAGCAGTCCATTTCCTTTGTCATCATGGATCACCTAGATAAAAACATCTAGGGGCCAGTATTACATGCCCTATCTCATCATTCTTCTCATGGATCACCTAGATAAACACATCTAGTGTGTATTCATGCTCTCTCTTCTTCTTCTCATGAAATCATAGCTTTGCTATTGATAGTTCATGGATGATGCTTTCTTTTTTCTTTTATGTGATCAATTGTGTTTGTGAGATGACATTTTTCAAGAATGATAATAGTTATTGAGAAATTTTGATATCGAGGTCTCTTTGGCTAATTGACTTGAGGGATTGTTTTGGTCTTTATCTTTTGTTGCATGTCTTTTTGTGTCTTTTTCATTTGTTTGTCCTTTTGTCTTCATTTTTCTTTTTGTTTGTCTTGTTTTTTTGTGTGCCCTTGCATATGTTTGAGTGAGTTAATATCCTAAGATTGAGGGCTTGATTCCTCAAGAATAGCGATATCTTATACTCCTTGTGATTTTGCTCTGCATTCCTAATCTTCTTTATCTCTCTATTTCTTCTCATACTCCCGTTAAAGTGGGGTCTACATGTAGATTCCTAAAATTGCACTCTTTCTAATTTTGACTACATTTGGGGCCCTCACCTTAGTGTTCTCATCATCATACTTGATCGAGACCTATTTATGTCTCTGCCATGCAATAAATGTCATATTTTCATCTCGTGCCTTACTGGAACCCCTCAATCTTGGCCCAATTTGGGGTAGGACCAAGGTGTAGTGCCTTGGTCCTCACTAGGACCATGGCACCACACCATGGTCCTCCCTAATTGGGGCCTAATTTGAACCCTAGGCCCTATCCAAAATTTGGGTGGGAAACCTTTCTCTGTGTCGGCCTATGTCAAAAAATTAATATGTTTGACAACAAGCAAGTATATAAGGAGGTGTAGACACCTAAAATTAATTAAATTAATATGATCATATGGCAAGGCTAACTATAGTCAATCAATCAAGCATTCAAGCATTGACACATTCATCATCAAGCATTTATAGAGGTCTTCAAGGTTACATATTATTGATTCATCAATTGTGGAGAAACATTACATCATTCATTTGCAAGCATGTGTGTGTGATTAGGGTTTTTTCATGTTCATGCAATTTCATATAACATATGTGATTACATTCAAGAAGAAAAGCATCATTATCAGTCATTGCAGATTTGAGGTATATATTTCCATTACTATTTTCAGTATTTGCAACATTTCATTCTAGGTTGATTCCTCAACCAGGGTTTGACTATTACAACCTATTTCCCTTTCTTTCTATGTCCAGGAAACAAGTGCGCAATTGTAATTCTCAGAATAAGCTTCAGACATAGAGACAAAAAAACACTTTTTGGTGTGCAAAAAATTTAGAAGACTATGTTGCTGCATCACGGTCCTTGCTTTTTTGGGGCAGTTTGGTAGGGCATATTTGAATTAGCTTATATTAATTAGATCCAGCTACACAACAAAATCTTGAACCTGTAGCTCATTATTTTCTCAGTTTTGTCTCCAATTTCAGCACTTTACCCTAAATCAGCATTTGAACTTACAAAAGAGGGAAAAAAACATCATAATCAATCAATCCACTTAGTACTCAATCCTTGTCTGGTTTGTGAATGAATCTAGGGGATTTCTCTCCTTTTTTGAATGTAAAGGAATTTCTCCCCAAAAGAGAAAATTGATTTGGTGATTTCTCCTTCTATGTTGCAAATTGCCAAATCAAATTTTCCCCTTTATAGAGTTTAACCACATATAATCTTCATAACAAAGTATAAAGATCAATCTTTATGTAACTTAAACACTAATCATCCACTAGCATTCATACAAATATTTTCACCAGTAAATGATCATCACATAAAAGTGATCAGTAACAACAACATGCATAATATCCACCCTGATTTCACAATAATGCAGGAAGCTCTTCTTCACGATAGCACAGAGTCTAAATCAAGAATAGAAATTCCAACATTCAATGGATCGTTCGGATATAAATATTGATGATAGAATCAAATATAGGTCAAAACTCTAATTGAATTAGCACAAAGTCTCCTTCAAACAAAATTCCATTAAACTTTTATAAATTGCAAAGTTACTGTCAACTAAAAGGCATATAATTTTAGAGAAAAATAGGAACCCTCAACAATGGTTCCTACCAACCTTAAATAGTTTTAAATTAAACTAATAAAAATAATGGCTTCTTGAGGACAACTAGCTAAAGAGAGTTTAAAATATAACTTCCAAATAAACAGTCCACTAAGACCAATAGTTTTTGAGAAAAAAGACTTGAAAAGTAAACAACTAAGAAACAAGAAATTAAACTGCCATGTTCTCATATGCTTCTTTATCTTCCAGTCCCACTGCGTTATCTGTTACCTCTTGATCTGCTACTGTTGCATCTGCTACACTATTCTGGAGTTGTTGTGCCACCTGTGGGTTTACTCTTCTTATGTATGCTCTAAAATTAGAGAGAATTGGTAATATCTTCTCTACTGCAGGTTCAACCATTGCCCCAACTCTAATCCTCCACTTGGTGATCTTCTAGTTGGCTTCAACATTTTTTCCTAGAATATCCTAGAATTCTTCACTCACATGATTTAGCACCACCATTACATCTTTTAAATATTCTAGATATTTAGATTTAGCATTAGTTGTAGAGACACTATCTTCCACTTTTTGATGAAAAGCTCTTCTCACTATTTCCCCTCCTAACAAATCCTTTCCATCATATCCAAGTATATTTATACCGATTGTGTTGAAAGAGCTCTTTGAGTCTCATTAAATTTTTACATTCCAAACCACCGAAGCTATAAGATGGGATTGGAATTCATTCATAACATGGTGTTTCCAATCTAACATTTCCATCAAAATGGCAAAGTTATCTACATCAGGGTCCTCAATGATATTCTCTAAAATCAAGACGTTAGGGGGCAACTTGATGATTTCTCACATCTCGAGGAGGACAATAGATAATCTATCGGTTTCTCTTTTTGTCTTTTATAGCTCGAATCAATGCACAATGATTATCTTATTAAGGGTATCATAATTTCACAAACCATGCTCAATAAAAGACAACCCTTTCAAAATTACTTGATTGGTCGAACCATCAACTACTTTGGCTATGTCTTGTGATCATTTGACAAGTTATGAATTATTATAACTGACAATTTCTATGATAGACACTCTCAAAGATAAACTAGTTGCAAAGTTTTAGGCAAACCAAGTAGACTGGATGAAGGAAGTGAGGGCGTCTACATACTATGCAAGCTCCTGATTCTTCCTTTCTGCAACTTTAGTTCTTTTGGATAAAATAACAATAGAGTTTGGGATGATAAATATCACCTTCAGTTGTCGAAGGACCCATGTCAATTCTACTTATATTGAATTATACTTCTGTGATTTATTACTCATTTTTGTCTATGCTGGGATTAGCAATCTCTAGCACATGATGTTGTGTTTGTGGGTCCACAATCACACCGGCCATCCACCTTGCCTTCTTAGGTTTGGGTGTCTCCCCTAATAGGTGTGTTACTGTATCAACCCTAATCTTAGTTATCAGTAAGTATTGCTTCTTTTGTTTCTCAATTTCCTTCTTGTGCCATGGAGTGGAGAAAGTGCTTCTTGAGCTTTTGATAGCTAAAGTATTGGTGGCAACATCAAGTGTTAGCACATGAACATTGGATGTGGGTGTCTATGGATCTACATCATCAATTAGGAAAACTAGAGGGTTTTGTTCTCCTAATTGGTCAAGAAACTATCTTCTTCATTAAAACTAATCTTCAAGGCTATTCTTTTCTTCTTTAGTGGTGTCGTAGCACTAGCTTCACAAATAGATTTTCATTTTTGATTTTTCTTAGGGGGATCATTATCTACACCAGATTGTGAATCTGCCTGAGATGCACTAGTCTCTAATATCAATTTCCCTATTGGCTTTCGAGATTCTAAACAATTGTATTGGTTTCCTTGGGTGTTCTCTTCTATGATGAAGAGCCATAATGAGTTTTAACCATATGATTCAACCAGGCGTGCAACCTATCTAGTGTTGGATGTTTGGGGAGATTGTTGGTAGTATGCTGTAAATATGCACTTTAATGATATTTGAGAGATGTGTTGTCATTGATGTCAACATATTTCTCTATTTGTGATAGTGTTTCAAGGAAGTTCAGTGAGTTGGTTTGTTATGTATGGTGATGATTAGAGTTTGCGGATTAAAGGGTTTGTAGAGGATTGTGTATAGATGATTCAGTATAAGTTTTAGAGGTCCGCACATCCATATTTGAGTAAGTTATGAATATCTATGTTGTGGATGGTTTTTCTGTTGTTTAGTGATGACAATGTTCAATATTTTGATTTGCATTGCTCTACATTGTAATATTGATCCGCAGATTTGGAGGAATATTTGGGACGTTGATGTGTATCTTTGGATTTAGGTGGTTCGTGGTTTGGAGCTCTGCAAGTTTATTTTCTAGTTTGACAATCATTCAAGTTAGTGTTCTTGAAGTTCAGTAGGGTGATGATGTGATTCTAGTAATTCATGTTTGTGTGGATGTTGTGGTGGTAATTCATGATGCTTGTGGATATTTCTAAATCATGTGCCTTTTGTGTTGGTGATCCGCAATGATTTTTGTTCCTGTGATTGATTCTTTTCTCCAATGTGTTAGGATTATTCATATTTGTGGCCGATAGGATGCTTGTAGCATGTTGCGGATATTCGATGCATAATTCTTGGAGGTGTTTTGCATTCGAGGCACGTGTGATGTGGGTATGTGCTATGTCTTAGCCAACATTGCTTGGTCTACATTTGATATTGTAGTGTGTGTCGTTATATCTTTGTAATTAGGTGATGAGTGTTGAGCCGACCTTGTGAGGAGTTGATGTCATGTATAAATAAATGTAATATCTTTGTAATTGAGTGTGTGTATGGATGAGAATCAAAATGTATGTGTGCTGAATGTATACATATTTAAGAGGTAGAGAAGAAGTGTGAGAAGAAGATAGTTTTTATGTGCTTAATCGGAACTATAACCAGACATTAAGGAGATTTTATTCTTCAGTTCATGATCTTTCGAATGTAATCCAAATTTGTTTGTAAGACAGTGAGTTTTCCCTGGGTTGAAGCCCCTGTTGTTTTTGAGAAGTAAGCTCTAGGTAGTGTGCCTGAATGCATGTGAATTCCCCATTGTAATATTTTATATACTTCTAATAGAGTATCATCATATTGTGGGTAGGTTCCCACTATGGTTTTTCCCTTGACTGGGTTTTCCACGTCAAAAATCTTGGTGTTATGTGTGCTCATGTTGTGTTGTTGATTCATGCTTCATACTTTATAATCAAATTTAAGAATAAGTTTGATTGATGTAAGTTTGTGAGACAACTGATTTACCCCCCTTCTCAGTTGTCTGCCTGGAATTAGAGCTATTTCATCATTTAGAACTTCATAGTTCTAACTTTGACATATGTTTATTCTTCATCTTCTCACCATTGGAAACTGGGAAAGATAAAATTTGATATGAGTTATCTATCATATTTGAGCTATCATTTGTAACATTTTTTTGGAATAGGAAATAACATTCAAATTCAATATTTGGCTTTAAAACATTTGCATGAAACCTCTCCTGAAAACTTCATTTTTATTAACAAAATCTTCCCAGAAATCCTTCAGTTTGGGTACATGAAAATATTGAGTAGCTCCGTATAAATTTTGTCTAACGCAACTCTTGATATCAAAATGAGCCCTCATAGGTAGAGAACAAAAACTAAGCTCAACAAGAAGCTTATCAGAAAATTCTGCATCATTATTTTTGCATAAAAAATGAGATAGACTCATTGGAAAAGAATAACCTTTCTTTCTCATTTGTATATATTTAATATTTACAAATGTCATTTGGCAACAAAGTTCTAGGAAGATAATATAATCAGAGGCATACCTGGTTAGTCTCAATGGGTCCTTCTCGTAACCTCCAATTCTCAAATATGAAAAAGTTCTTTATTAAATATAGAAGCTACCATAATTCCAAATTAGGGTCATAGCTTCTTCTTATATTGTGTTTTTAGGGTTTCCTTCAATTTTTCTTATGACTTTCATGAAGAAAACATCATGTACGTGAGAGAAAATCCTCATGCATTCTCTTCTTTGTAGTTGAGGAAAACAATTATAAACAAGGCCACCATCCGTGAGATTGCCTACTTGTCTCAAACCCAGCTAAGATATTCTCCCGACAACTAACACATAGGAAAGCACAAAGCAAAAATAAAATTATCTCCTATCATTAAAATTTACAAGTTTCTCATGGAGGGAATCACTTATTAACCTTGCCTAGTCAATCTGATTTCTATTGTCACAAACAATGAGAATAAATTGACACATCCATTAGATTCAAAGAATTTTGTCCTAGGTCGGCCAACCACTCAGCACAGTAAAATAATGATATCAGTGATATCATCTCTAAACAACTCTATTTTCATCTAGGAAGCTAATCTAGACTTACTGGGTCAAGGAGTTTTTAACCAACCTTGAGTAATAGTGTCAAGACACCAATCTATTGGTTCTGAAAGAACTCCCATCCTGACTACAAGGACAAATTCACCTAATTTTCTCTTTCAGGAATGTGCAGTGCAAGAGACACGTTATCCATGTCTATTTTAGCTATTAGATTTGGTTCACACTCCAAATTTCATGGGAGTCAGGATGATAATGTTGCATATAGGAGAGGACCAATTTTGGACATGCAACAGTAAAAGGATAACCCCTGACTCGAGATAGAACATATTCAATGATTTTCTATGTAATGCAGGACTTTTTAGAACTATGCAACCTCCTATGAATATCATGCATTGTAAATGGCCCAATTTATGTGTCTTTAACATGGTCTAACTTGCTTTCAATTGGCTAAGAGGGTTTAGGCACCATAAAAGCTAAATGTAGAAAAGCTAGGGTTTCCAACAAGGGGTTGAAACTCAAATTAGGATTAAAAAAAAAGGGGGAGCTATGAGAAGGACGTATTTTCATGAATGCTGAATTAATAAACTTCCACTATCTTATCAATAAGAAAACTGAAAATTTTCAACAATTTGTACAAAGAAAGCTTTTATCCTTAAACCTAGTTTTATGCTTTCTCCTGAGCGACCCCTTCAATTTCACCAGAAGTTTCAAATAAAAATGGTAAGAACAAAGGTGAAAAACATGTGACAGCCTGTACTCATCAACCGTCAACTCTTTGCATCATCAGTAAACACAAATGGAGTAGAGCGAACAAGGGGAATGGACAGGCCCAAAATTCAAATTTTTGGGGTGGGAGACCTCAAGTAGCATCAAAATAGCAGGTAGCAGGCGGACTCTCCAGCCCTTTGTAGGGGGATGGATCAGATGATATGGAGCCTGATGCCCCTTTGGATTCAAGGAACCTAGGTGGGGGTCCCAGATCACGTGGACCCTTGGACAGTGATAGGCCTGGGAAGATCAGTAAATGGTCTTCTCTGTTTGGCATCAAACCCAAAGGTAAGTCGACTTTGCCTCCTATCGAAAATATTTCAAATATTTATCAAGGAAAGTACACCATTTCTATTCCTAATCAAATTATAGATCATAATATTTCTAGGATGAAAAGTACCCTGATAGGCAAATTCATTGGGGTGAGACCTAACATTGAGGTTGTTTGTGGATTCATTAAGAGAAAATGGAATATGAAAGGCCAGGTGGATGTGGTAGCTATGAATAAAGGTTGTCTCTCCTTTCCCTTCTCATGTGAGGAAGATCATAGACAAATCCTCTACAATGGAACCTGGACGATAGGTAAATATATAATGTATATCCATAAATAGTACCCTAACTCTGTTCTGGATGATGAGTTTCTAGTCCAAGTGCCTATCTGGATAAAGCTTCCAGGTCTTCTAATGGAATATTAGGAGGAAGATGTGTTTGTTGGGATAGCTAATGCTTTTGGGGAGCTTCTCTCCATTGACCTGGTGATGACATCCAAAAGAGGACTCATTTATGCTAGAATCTGTGTAGGGGTTGGGCCTGATACAGATATGCCAGAGGAGATAGAGATAGATTCAAAACTTGGCAAATGGATGCAAAAAATCATTTATGAATCTATTCCCTTTGCCTGTTTTCATTGTAAGAGAGTTGGGCATTGGGCTAAAAATACCCAAACAAAGAATCCAAACCTCAAACCCAAACCAGGGTTTGGAAAAGGTGGAATGAACCTAGATAATAATATAGAAAAATATTTGAAATCTTTTCCTTGTAATGGTTCAGATCAAGAGAAACAATCCCAGATTGGAAGAAATGAGGAGGAATTAGCGTGGGAATCAGGAAAAGAAATGGTGGATAGAGTGCAAGATAAGATTTCCCAATAGGAAAATGAATAAGAGAAAAGTGGAAGGTATTCCAATGATGGAGAGAAGAACTCACAATGCGATGACCTAAATAACCAAAAGGACATGATAGACCAGAAAATAGTTGAGAGTGAGAAGCAGGAAAGTAGTCAGATCGATAAGGGAGACAGTCAAACCAAGGACAATAAGGAGGAGGGAGATGTTCCTAACAAAGAATAAATTTCTTCTGGGTCAAAAAATGGAGTAATCTGGTTTCAAGAGGCTCAACATGATAATATCCTAGAGCAAGAGCTCTCGGAGATATCTATGGCTTCTTCGGCCCAAGTCAAGCTGACCTTCCCATAGGAAAATGCTCCAATATGGGGAAATGAAGAAGACATAAAAAAGGCTCTGAGAAAGAGTGGGACAAAACAAGAGGATGAAGAAATATTGGAGGACAAAAGAAAGGGAAAGAACTAAAAATAAATAAAAATTATATCAACCATCTAACTACCAGAAACACCATAAGTAGACTAGGGGATGTGGGGGCTCAGCACACATCACCTGGAAGCTATTCAAATGTAAAGAAGAGGACCATGGAAACTAGCAAGAATCTAGCAGATGGTACTCAAAGAACCATCTTTGAAGCAGGTATTTCCAAAAAATCATGAAGATTATTTCCTGGAATATGCGAGGATTAAATAATACTCATAAACAAGATTTAATAAAAAGTATGAGTAGAGACAAAAACTCGGATATTATTTTGATTCATTAAACCAAAATGTCTAGTTAGAAGGTTGAATGTTTGAAAATTTTCAGCAATGGGGGACTTAGTGGTGGTAGTTTTGAAGGGGTGTCTGGGGGTATAGCTACTTTTTGGAATAATAATAATGTTAAGGGAGAGGTGTTGATTCAAGATAACAACTTGTCTTGTATTCAATTTAAGTATTTGAAAGATGGTACTTCATGGGTCTTGACTAATGTGTATGCCCCCCTAACACCAAATCTAGTAGAAGTGTCTTCTAGAGAAACCTATCCTCACTCAGAAGTTTGCTGAAGATCGCTGGATTGTCATGGGGGTTTTCAATACCCCTCTGAGAGAAAATGAGAAGAAGGGAGGGAGCCAAACCAATCGGGACAAAAAAATAGACTTGATGGAGTTCATTATTAACCATGCTCTCCATGATTTGGACTTGCAAGGGGTTAAATACATTTGGACCAATAGAAGGAGTGGTGAAGACTTAATTCAAGTCACGCTTGATAGAGATTTAATCTCTCACGTCTGGTTTAATTCCTACTTTTGTTCTTTACCTGCTCATATCATGGCCGGGTCAGATCATTATCCCATATCTTTTACTACTGATCCCAAGCAGGGACAAAGGCATTTCCCTTATAAATTTGAAATAATGTGGACCAAACACCCAGACCTTGAAAGAAGAATCAAGGATTGGTGGCAAGTTAGAGTTGAAGGAAATGCTATGTATAAGGTGGTCAAAAAGTTGAATTTTGTGAAAGACAATGTTAAAAGATGAAATAAGGACTCCTTTGGGAACATTTTTGTTTCCGAAGCCACCATTCTCTTAGATCTGAAAGATATCCAAGGTGAGATTCAGAATAATGGCTACAACAATGTCTCTAGAAAGGCTAAAGTCAAGATTCTTATGAAATGTCATGACATCATAGCCAAAGAAGAGACTTTATGGAAACATGGGTCGAGAAATATCTGGCTGAAGGAGGGGAATAGAAACACCAAATACTTTCACATGTCCACTTTGAAACACAAGGCTATTAATAGGATCTCTTAGCTTAAAGTCAATGGCAGAACTATTGATGATGAAGATTCTATAAGGAAGACTGCCATGGAGTTCTTCTCCAATCTTTTGACTAAGGATCAGAACCTAGACCTTCAAGCTCAAAGGGACCTTATGGACTGCATCCCTTCTATCTTGGATGTTGATCAGAACTCCTATCTTACTGCTAACCCAACTAATGATGAGATTTTGAAAGCTGTCAACTCTTTTGAAGGTAATAAGGCCTTGGGCCTAGATGGTTTCCCTATGTTCTTTTTTCAAATGTATTGGCATATTGTTGGAAGGGATGTTTCCAGTGCTGTGAAAGAATTCTTTGGTGCTAGGAGAATTTTGAAAGAATTGAATGGTACTTTCATTGCTCTTATTCCCAAGAATATGGGAGTTGACTCCATGGATTTTTTTAGACCTATCAGCCTCTGCAATTATTTGTATAAGATTATCTCTAAAGTCCTAACCTCTAGAATTCTGACTTTGCTCCCCTCTATCATATCTCCCTGGCAAAGTGGTTTTGTCCCTAGGAGGCAAATTTTGGACCCGATAATCACAGTCCATGAGAACATTCATTCTCTTTCTAGGGATAAAAAAAAAGGTTTATTTTTGAAGCTTGACTTATCTAAAGCCTATGATAGAGTTGACTAGGGCTTTATGCAGACTGTTCTTTCTGCCTTTGGATTTTGTTCTAGAAGCATCCATCTAATTATGCAATTGGTTTCCTCTACTTCTTTTTCTGTGTTGTCAATGGGTCCCATTCTCCCTTTTTCAAGTCCTCCAGGGGTCTTAAATAGAGGGACCCTCTCTCTCCTGTTCTTTTCATAATCATGGCAGAATGCTTGGGCAGATTTATTGGAAAACTAGCTGAGAAGGGAGAATTTAGAGGGCTTAAAACTTCATCTGCTGACCAAGTTTGTTCTCATTAGCAATTTGTGGATGATTCAATTATTATGGGGAATTCTTTTGTAAAATATTCTAGAAGCTTAAAGAAAGATTTGGAAAGATATAAGATTGCTACTGGTCAACTAATTAACTGGTCTAAAAGTTTTTCTTATTTCATACACTCCGGAGAGAAGACAAACAAAGATTAGTAACATTTTGTGTAGCCAAATTGGGAATCCCCCTGCCACCTATCTCGAGCTCCCTTTATGTTAGGTGCCTCCTAACACCTTCTGGCGCGCTCTTGTGGATAAATTTCATAAGAAGTTAGCTGGATGGAAAGGCTCTTTGCTCAGCCAAGCGGGAAAGGTCCAGCTTCTGAAATCTACTCTTCAGAGTATCCCTCTCTATGCTATCAGTCTTTTTAGAATTGTCATTAAGTTTGTGGAGGCTATTGAAAAAATTCAAAGAACCTTTCTTTGGACTGGGGTTGAGGAAAAGAAGAGAATGTATTTGATTGCATGGATAAGGTGTACAAACCTATAAGAAAAGGAGGCCTTGGTCTTAGAAGAATCAAAGATATGAATGAATTTCTCATGGCTAAGTAGATATTGAGAGGTTATAATACTAAGGGAGAATGGAAATTGATATGGGACAATAAGTATAAAAGACAGCTCCCTACCCTTCATAGTTTCCTCAAGGCTGAAGATATTCCGATTGGTTCCAACAGCTGGAAAAATGTCACTAGAACTAGAGATATAATAGTCAAAGGAGTGAAATGGATGGTGGGGAAGGGTGATTTTATTAAATTTTGGGAAGAGACTTGGTTGTTAGACTCTCCCATTAGTGACAATCCTAATTGGGGCAAGTTTCAGGATCAGTGTAAGGAAAAAATTGGTACTACTGTGGCTGACTACTGGAATTTAGGCCAGTGGAAGAACTTATCCTCTGTTGATCCTTCCCTTAAGCATCTAAATAAAATTATGAATTCTATGGTGGTGGTTGATGACAAGGACCAGCTTATCTAGAAACTTACTACTGATGGTAAATTTTCTATCTCCTCTCTTTATATTTAACAATATTATAGTCAAGAGAGTCCTTGCTGGGCTAAGGCTTGGGTGAAAGGACATTCCCAAAATTAATATTTTTTTCTTGACTATCCTTCAAAATAAGATCCCGATGACTGACAATCTCAAAATTAGAGGTTTTTGTCTGCCTAGTATTTGTCATCTTTGTATGCAGAATGAGGAAACCATTAATCACATGTTTATCCAATGTCCCTTCTCTACTAATATTTTGGCTAGATGTTTGGACAACTTCAATGTCAGATGGGTCTTCCCTGAAGTTGTCGAAGATGTTTTTAATTCCTGGTTCCACCCTTCGAAGAACAATTCAGTTACTTTGGTTATGGAGATTTTCTTTACCTCATATTTGTTGGGGAATATGGAAAGAAAGAAATGATTGAGTGTTCAAAGATAAGGCTTCAAAAGCTCAAATTATTTTTGAGAAAATCAAAATACATATGGTGGAGAACCTCTACATCACTGGTGGAATAACGAACCCCAAAGATCAAGGTGATAACATCATTTTCAAGAATTGGAAAATAAAGGGGAGTGGCATCATACATGCTAATCCTAGAGAAGAGGCGAGATGGGAATGCCCCCCTCATGGATGGATGAAAATTAACTTTGATGGTGCTTCCAAGGGTAACCTTGGCAATGCGAGGTGCGGTGTGGTTTTAAGGGATGAAGGGGGAATATGCAAAGCTATCAAATATATTCCTATAGGTAGTCAAACCAACCATGTTGCCAAGGCCATTGCTTCTTATCATGGGTTGGTTCTTGCTATGGATTCCAATTGCACTAAAGTTTGGGTTGAAGGCGATTCTTTGAACATGATTAATTGCTTAAATAATGTTTTCCCTCCCTCTTGGTCTATACACATGCCATCAAAATTGCAAAGGAAATTAGTGAAACTTTTGAAATGTGTATTTTCACACATGTTTATAGAGAAGCCAACAAATATGTTGATTGAGCTTCCAACCTAGCTTGTCGCTCTGACAAAATCATTGCCCTTTATGGTGAGAGCAGGCCTGGAATTTGACAGGCTATATGGCCGTTTTTTCACTTTTGGACCGTATACATTGACATGCTATTTTTTCTTAAAAACATATATATGACACTTCAAATTATTAATAAACCATAAAATATTATAATAGGTAATATATATATATATATATATATATATATATATATATATATAATATTTTAATTTAAATTATTGATATATATTATTTAAGAATGTTTATTATAAAAATATAAATTTATTTAAAAAAAGTAAGATATATTTGTTTCTAATTTTATAATATTTTAATAGCAATTTTCAAAAAAATTTCTATTTTCTTATATGAATTTAGAAACTTAGTCAATTTATTTTTAAAATATTTTTAAGAAGATTGTCTTAAATATTGATTTAGAAACTTGTTATAACTGAAATACTAAAACATAGTTGTTTCTAATTTTTAAACTATTTTAATATGAATTTTTAAAGTTGTTTCTATTTTCTATTATAAATATGTATTATGCTATTATTCCTTTTATTTATCAATAAAATATAAGTTTGTAATTGTACTTCATTTATTGTGAGAAGGATGACACAGAGAAGATTTTTTTTTGACAATCAATATTTTTTTTAAAACGTCAAAAGAAAGGTATTGAAATTACCAAACCGTCATAAAAAAATGATATGACAGGTAGGGGTGGCCATCAAATTCCAGGCTTGGGTGAGAGTAATCTCAAGTGTGAGGCGAAATATTTGATTGAACTGGACTGTATCCAAATGAAGCAATGTGTCTTTGCTAATCACAATTTCTAATGCCTTTTCCTCATTTTTCTATGATTGTTCACTACGACGGCGAGGCTTGTTTTATTATTAGTCATATCATATTTACTTTTCACGGATTTTGGGTGGTTCTTCATAACAACAACAAAATTGTTAGGTTTCTTCACAGAGATCATAGAGAAAATAATAGAGATGAGATAAGGAAGGATTATGAAATTAAGGGTAATATGGGAGGTAATAAAAAGAGGTTTGAACTGGCTTCTTTCTTGGACTGGAAGAAAAACAATGAAGTCTGGGAGATTCTTCAAGAGGGAGGCTTGATTGTTTTTATGGAAAGGCTCTGTGGCAAAGACCCTATTGTCACTAAGCATTTCATAAAAAACTAGAAGAATGGTAAGGTTCTTGTTGGCACCAAGATGAAGAAGGTGGACGAAGATGTCATTGCTGAAACTACGGGTATCGTTAAAGAAGGTATTAAATTTTACAGAGATCAAAGTGTGTCTAACAAGGCTACGGATAGGTTTCCTATCACTGATGGAGAAAAAAGGAAATTGGTGAAGGTGGATAATCCCTACCATTCCCCTAAGCGTATTTGAAGGCCATGGAGGTTTGTGTTGTTTGCCACCATCAACTACATTACTCTAGATGAGAGATTCACAAGGGCTTATGGGCATCATTTTGTGCTTCTTAATCACTTTCGTCATGGTGACAAGGTCAGCCTACCTTACTATCTTGCTTGCTCTATGGATCATACTATTAGAGAAGTGTCGAAAGACTCTCAAAGAGACCATGCCCTCCACAAAGGGTTAATGGTTTTAGTTTATAAGCTATTGGAGGGGAAAACTATTGAGAAACCCATTAGTAAAGGCAAAAAAATTAGGGATGATGATACTGAAAGTGAGAATAGTGGGTTCAATCTCTACTCTAAAACTGAAGGTGAGTCTGAGGATTTTAGTAAAAAGGGGAAGAACAAGGGAGAGAGCAAGGGGACTGTTGTGGATTCTGACCTTTAAGACTCTGAGGACGAGTCTTTTGGTGATAAACTCATAAAAAGCAAGAAGAGAAAGGGTATGGGTAAGAAAACCCAAAGGACCAAGAAGATCCGTAAGGAGATAAACAAGGTGAAAAGGAAGATTATTATTTCTTTTGATGAGGATACTTAGGTTGAAAAAACCGATAATATGAAGGGTAAGGAGGAAGATGAAATGTTGGATGGTGATCATGGGGAGAACTTGAGCACATAGAGAATGTAGAATGAGGGTCAGGAGAACAACATGGGAAATCAAAATTACTGTCATGGTGACATTGGTAATGATAGTATCAAAGGTTTTTGTGAGGTCATTAGCAAAATGGCAAAAGAGATTAGTGACTTGAAGATTGACCTCAATGGGATAGAAAAGTCTACTATGGGCAAGAAGCCTCTCTCTGAAAAACGTAAAAGAATTAATGGTTGCTATTAACAAGGCTGAAGCAATTGAGGCTATGGTTAATAAAATTTTGGAAACGGAAAAGAAGGTGAAGGAGTTGTAAGGGAACAAAGATGCTAAGGGTCTGGATACTAACCTGAACAATCTGGTCAACAGAGTGGATAGGATGGAGCTTCCCATTAAGAGGATTGCCGAGCAAAACTTCCAGATCCTTAAGGCCACTATTGACCATGTTAACATCCTAATTAACAAATTTGAATAGATTAAAGCCAAGGAGGATGATAAAGATCAGATGGAGAAGAAGGGTCATGAAAAAAGAACATGGGCCAACACTCGAAAATAGGTTGATATCAAGGAAAAAGAGATAGAAGAAATGAAAAATTGTATGATCAATATGAAGCAGATGGTGGTTAATGCTGAAGAACTTATCAGAAATATTTAGCTATCCTTGTGTTGTCTTTGTAATTTCCTTTGGTTGTCTAGTGTTGCTTCCTTTTTCTTGTGTTCCCTTTTTGTTTTGACTGGGAACTGTTCTATGTGTGGGTGATCAAGAACTATTGTTTTATGCCTCTTTTATGCTTTATCTTTCTCTTGCTTTGTAACAAGGTTTTGGGTTCCTTTCAAAAACCTTTTTTTAATTAATCAGAACATACGAGAGCCTGGAGAAATTAATTCATGTGTTTCGGTAGTTGTTATATTGCCTTGGTATTCAAAATGAAACATTTAATTAATGTTTCACTTAACACACATTGGGAGTCGGTACCATGCTAACATCATCATACAAGTTGTCAGTCATGAGATTGCTACCATCAGAGCATCAAAATATCACTCTCTTTAATAACTATAGAACAAAAGAAGTGTGTGATGAAAAGTTCCTAAATGTGACTCGTGAGGGACCCACTAACGCGATACTACTGGGGATCGGGTACTGGGTGGAACAAGGCTCAACGACAATGAAAACTAGTGAATTAAGCTTCCATTACATAGAGATAAGCTGGCAAAGTAAGGTGGGTCCCCTTTTGGACATAACTAAGACTTGATGCTTTAAGAAAAAGGTTGATCAACTGATCGAGCAATTTAAAAACTAAGGAACCTAAAGCATGAGATAAATGAAAGAGGCCTTTTAACCCTAAAAGAGTTATTCTAAATTAGAAGAAATGAGGGGAAAAAAGTGGTACTATAATTAGAAGATTGCTTGGAGGATGAGACAAGTTCAATGAATGGGTTGTTCCACTAGCAAATGCAGGACTATCAAGTTTTCCACCCTGAGTGCAACATGCTACAAATTGGGGATATTGAATAAGCTAGTAGAGATAATGCCACCTTCCCTATAGAATACAAGAAGGGAGTGGTCAAAGTAGATGTTACACCTGCCCATTGGTTTGAGAGGAATGAAATGATAAAGTACAAGGAAATGAATGTAATGAATGTTAACTTGGGGGATGAAGATGACCCAAAGGTGATACTAGTAAGGGATGACTAGAATCTCACACTCAAGGCAAAAAATATAAAATATTCATGGAGTATAAAGAAATCTTTTATTGGACATGCATGGATCTAAAAGGGGTACCTTTGGATCTATGTGTACATAGGATCCTTCTTAAACTTGGTGCACAACTTGTACGAAAGAGACTGTACAAAATAAACTAGAACTACACTACTAAGGTGCATGAGGAGATTGAGAAAATTTTGGAAGCAACTATCATTTTGAAAGTAGAGACGAGTTAGTGGGTGTCTCCAATCATCATATTCCTCAATAAGGAAGAAAACCATAGTGAGAGAGGTTGTTGATGTCACTACTTGCACCGTTTAACTTTCCTCATTATCGAACTGAGTGTGTCTTAGAGTTGTCTATGATAGGGATGAACTTTAAGATTTGGGGTTGTTGCATTGTAAAATAATGACTTTAGTTTGGTCATGCTCCGTTAGAAGCTCTTAGGATCTCTTCTATACCAATGAATTTGAGGCCTAAAGATATTCCATGAACTAAATTTAAAGAGGCTAAAACTATCCTAAGGAAGATTCTAGCATTTGTATCAAGATTTAAACAAGACATGATCAAGACTCATTCATGAAATTATCTATTTAAAACTAAAATACTTTTAAATTCAAATTCTAAGATGCTTGCTAGAAAAGTAAATCTATTTTACTTGTAGGAAAACAAAACCTATTTTTATGCTTGAATAATTTAAAATCTATTATAATAAACATTAAAACAAAATAATATTCCGAGAGAAAGTCTAATAGAGTCTCTATCCTAACTTTTGTTCCAAATACCATCATCACTGATTGTCACTATGAAAGAAAAATGCATTAACGAAACTAAGTAAAACTATTCAAGTGAGATATTTAATGACACATTTATTTATCAAAGGGCTATTGCATAAAAATAAACAACTACAATTTTATAATCAATTTTTAACATCTTACAACTGTCTCAATTGAACGAAAAGAAATATAATAGAATCAATGCATAGAACTGAAAAAAAAGTAAAAACAAATAGATATCACCTCCCTTCAGTTGAGTGGGGCCTACTCTTCCTTTGGTGGGATCCACAACACAAATACTCTTAGATCAACTTCAAACTTTCATTGAAATAGATTTCCAAAAGGAAGTGAAACAAGTTTGAAAATTATAAATGCAAGACTCTAGACTAATGACGAACTTCCTAACTATCTGACTAGCTTTCTGCTGAAAGCAATAGGATATTTATAAATATCATTATTTGAATTCAAATGAAAAGTTACCTGCTTAAAAAGAGTAACGACTAAAGACTTAATTGATGAAAACTTCACTACATTTAATGACTTCAATTGGAAGTTGAAGTTCAAGGAAACAACCGATGAAATAGATTCAGAGGAAATTAAGAGTACATCTCCAACTGGAGCAATAAAGAGTGACCATCATCCACATGCTGGTTGGACTAGAATTCAAAACTCCTCATCTGCTAGTTAAATTCAAACACATTTGAAAATATATTGAGGAAAATAGAATAGAATACAATGGTAACCATCCTGAATATTCGACCATTCATTCATAATAAACATCAAAAGTAAAATGCATAATCATAAAATATTGTCTCTAATATACTTCCTAATTAGAAGAATATGAAAGTATAAAGGAGTAAATATGCATGGAAAAGCTATGTCGCTAGACACGTATTAAAATGTTTTAAGCAAAAAATATAATAAAAAATATCAAGTTTTAAGCTCATCATTTCCTCCCTCTCCTAACATAAACCATGTCCTCATGGTTTTGGATCTAGAAGATCTTTGTTCTACCTTTCAATCAATAGAACCAAGACAAGACGGTTGAAATCGTACTAATGGTAGGCTCTGGGAGGTACATATTTGTTCCATTGTTCAATTGCATTAGTCCGTTCTCTCAAAGCTTCTCTTGTAAAGTTATTTGGTGCATTTAACTGAGATGTTGGCATAAGAACCAATGGGGGCCTAAATCTCATCCCTACCCAATATAGATCTTATTCTTTAATGATTTTGATGATTGACCTCACTCTATTTAAGCTCCAGGTAATATTGATAGGAGAAATAGGTTATCTCCTCCTTAACTACACAAGTACGATATTGTATCTTATTTTGGATGCTTGTAATGTTAGGTCCCAGAGACAACTAAGGGGGGGGGGGTGAATCAGTTGTCAAATAAATTTAAACCAAAAACAACTTAACCAACTTAATGCTTAATACCGGTAAACTAGTTAAATATGTCGGTAGACAGTTTTAACAGTTAATTGATATACCGGTAAGGATTAGTGCATGAAACATAAACACAAAGTCATCCACAACACATTGAAGAGGGGAAAACAGATTTGAAGGTCAAATGATCAAAACATAACGAAATAAATATGCAGAATGCTAAAATATCATTAAAAGACTATTTCACCTTGCTATTTTACCTTCTCGTTCGGATTGAGCTTGATGAAGTGAAGGCGCCCCTTGATAATGCTCCACTTGATGTGCTCCTTTGATTGTTGGATGTGGATGGCTCTCCAATGTTGTGCACAAATAGAATGGATTTGAAAAATGATAAGAATGAGATCATGATCAAGTTTCCAAGATGATTTCCTGGGCTCAAAAGGGCAGCATAAACTTACTGAATTTCAAGATGTTTTGAATGAAAGGATGGAGCCCTATTTTATAGGAAGAGGAGAGGAAAACGAATGGCTAGGATGAATTCAAGATGAAGGGCTAAGATTTACTTGTGAGCTCACACAAGGTCCAAGAGAGGGTGTGGAGACCAAGAAATATGCCTTAAAGGCATTTTGTATCTCCACACTCCACAAGATGCATTGGAGGAATTAAAAATTCTCCAAAAAAGGATATCATGGGGACTGGAGGAATAAAAAGGAATTAAAAATTCCTTGGGAGAGGGGATGCCTAGAGGAATGTGTGATTTCGAAAATCTTACATTCACCTAGGAAAAGAGCATTTAAAGCTAGTGGCTAGATGAAAAAGACAAAGAGTTGACTTTGTGACTAATCATGATGATTAACCATTAATGACTCATTAGGAGGGAGATTAGAGGAAATGTTAGGTGGGATTAATATTTGTAGGAGAATTTGACTAGGAGAGAGAATGAGTGGAGGGAATTAAAAACTAGAAGAATAATGTTAAGTGAGTTTAGGGAGTTTCTAGAAGAATGAATTAAGAAGATGATTTGAAATTAATTAACTAAGAGGAAGGTTTGTGAGGATTTGATTTTTTTAGAAGAATAAAGAAAGGGATTGATTTATTAAATAAATCAATCATATGCGATAGTGACAATATTAATTATATTTAATTAATATTGAGAGGAATTTGAATTAACATAATTAATTAATTAATTATGCAAGGAATTAAAAATAATTAAAATAATTATTTTTAAGTGTCTACACACATAACACCAATATTTGTACGTGGAAACCCTGTAAGGGGAAAAACCACAGTGGTAAACCTTACCCACAATCAGATTATACTATTGCAGATAGTAATTGTACATAAATGGGGTCTGCACATGCAGAAAGGCCAACTGCCTAGAGCTCACTACTCAATCACAAAATGGGAGTCACACTGACTACAGTTGGATGGTTAACTCCAATAAGAATGTACTGTACAAAATAGCATCTTCATATGCTAGATTTAGTACCAATGTAGTTCTGATTGTCTTCACAAAAACCCTCCTTCAATCTTCAAATGATGTCTACATGTATAGCTCTACTTATTCTCACATATACCTTCACACAATCCTTTTTCACATTTCACATTTGATCTTACAAATAAGATCTTGCATTTATACCATAACCTAAGACCAATTTTAGTAGGTCGGCTCTACAAGATATTAAAATAAAAACATTTTACAAACAATATAATATCCGATGCAATAACCGATTGAACATGTCGGCTTAATGCATTTACAACAATAATTAATCATTTCCGTAGTGTGCCATGTTGATCTGAAAAAGATAAACCTGCCGGTGTAACCCTAGACCTATTTGCTGGCAACAACAAATATGCAACTATGAATATACCAATGAACAAAACTCCAGGACAAGATGTCCAAATGATGTCTTCAACATAACCATGTGTTTTCCATATCATTCCAAGTGTCAGTGATCATTATATCTTGCCGGTGTACCAGATACTGGTGACTGTGCATGAGTCACTTGCTTGCCAGTGAATGTTGTTGATTCTCCAAAGTGCCAGAGTTGATAAGAGTTTAGTAGGTGTTGACATCAATGACAAAACCATACCAAAATACCAACAATCTCCCCCTTTGGCATTGATGGCAACACAAGATGGAAAAACCATCAAAGTGCCAAAACAGAAATGCCAAGTACCAAAAACCAACAATCTCCAAAAAGATCATAAATAGAAATCAAAATACAGATACAGAGAGTAATAACCTCTCCTAAACAACAATCTCTCCCCCTAGGAGCAACATGTGTTTTCCTTGTGTTTTTCAAAGTTTTTCCATACCAATCTCTCCCCCTTTGACATCAAATGCCAAAGTTACAATAAAACCAAGTTCATATACAAAATACCAATCAATTCAGTATACCAACTACTCCCCCTGAGAAGTAGCTTCTCATCAAGGACCGGAATAAAAGATTTCTCTGTTAATTCTGTCGATTGATGACAATCATCAACTGTCTAAGTCTCTACTGGTGGTGGTATGACTCCAAGCTGATCTCTGAGATATTCAAAAGTCTCCTTAGGTAAAGGTTTAGTGAAAATATCTGCAATGTGCTCTTTAGTATTAACATAAACTAGTTTTATCTCCTTTGCTTCAACATTTTCCCTTAGAAAATTTAGTTTGATAGAAACATGTTTGGTTTTAGAATGTAATACCGGATTCTTAGATATATCAATTGTTGCAGTGTTATCACAATAGATAGTAATAGGTTCCTTGCATTTTACCTTTATGTCTTTCAACATTTGCTTAAGCCATAGTACCTACGTACAGTTAGTTGCTGCTGCAACATATTCTGATTCTGTTGTTGATAAAGATGTACAACTTTGTTTCTTACTTAACCAAGAAACTAGTCTGTTTCCAAGAAAGAATGTTCCGTCGGTGGTGCTTTTTCTATCATCCACATCTCCTACCCAATTTGCATCTGTGTATGCACATAATTCAAAGTTTTCATCTCTAGGATACCAAAATCCAAGATTTATAGTGCCTTGTAAGTACCGGAAAATCCTTTTTACTGCTGATTCATGATTTTCTCTAGGATTACTTTGAAATATTGAAACAATACATACTGCCTTCATAATATCAGGTCTGGTTTGTGTCAAATATAGTAAACCTCCTATCATAGATATGTATCTAGTTGGATTAACAGGTGTAGATTCATCCCTTTGTGATAATTTGTCATTTGTTGTCATAGGTGTGCTTACTGTTTTAGAGTTCTCCATCCCAAATTTCTTTAGTAACTCTTTTAATTATTTGGATTGACTCAAGAATATTATCAGTCTATGAAATCTGCAATCCTAAAAAGAATTTTATTTCTCCAATCATAGACATTTCAAATTCTTGCTGCATTTTAATAGAAAATTCTTTACATAATCCATCTTCTCCTCCAAAGATTATATCGTCAACAAATACTTCTATAATCAAGATGTCATCATTAGTTACTTTATAATATAAATTGTTGTGTGCATTTCCTTTAGTAAAACCTATCTTTAAAATATACTTATCCAATCTTGCATACCAAGCTCTTGGAGCTTGTTTTAGTCCATACAAAGCTTTTCTTAACCTGCAAACCATATCATCTATCAAAGAAAATCCATCAAGTTGTTCAATGTATACTTGCCCTTCAAGATCTCCATTCAAAAATGTACATTTAATATCCATTTGATAAACTTTGTAGTTCTTGTGTGCTGCAAAAGCCAAAAATAATCTGACTGCCTCAATTCTAGCTACCAGTGCAAAGGTTTCATTGTAATCAATTCCTTCTTTCTGAGAATATCCCTTACACACTAGTCTTCCTTTATTTCTGACAACCTTACCATCTTCATTAAGTTTGTTTCTAAATACCCATTTGGTTCCAATTACATTTTTATCTTTAGGCTGGGGAAGTAATGTTCGAGTGTTGTTTTTCTCAATTTGTTCTAATTCTTCTTCCATAGCTTTAATCCAAAATTTATCTTCACATGCCTCATTAATAGATGATGGTTCAATTTGAGAAATAAGACATACCTCTTCATTTGCCAATCTTCCTCTTGTCATAACTCCTTTAAACTTGTTTCCAATTATCTAATCTTCAGAATGATTCAGTCTTACATACCGGGGTGTCTTGGTTTGTTGTTGTTCCTCAATTACTATGGAATCCTCAGATGATATTGGGGTAACTGGATCTTCATTCTATACCGGTGGATTCAGAGTAGGTTCATTTGTCAAAAAATTTGTTGTCGGTTCAGAGTCTATATACCTTGAAGTTCCTCTGAATTGTTCATCAATCTTTAAATTTGTACTTTCAATAATTTTCTGCAATCTTTTGTTGAAACATCTATATGCCTTGCTCTTAGATGAATAACCAAGAAATATTCCTTCATCACTTCTAGGGTCAAATTTGCCAATATACTCATCTCTTCTGATATAACATTTACTTCCAAAAATTCTGAAATACTTAAGAGTAGGAGTATTACCAAACCATAGTTCATGAGGGGTCTTACCGGTTTCACCTTTGATGTGAACTTTGTTAAATGTATAGACCATTGTACTGACTGCTTCTCTCCAATATACATGTGGTAGTTTTCCTTCTGATAACATACTTCTTGTTGCATCCAAGATAGTTTTGTTTTTCCTTTCAACAACTCCATTCTGTTGTGGTGTTCAAGGTGCTGATAGTTGTCTTCTGATTAAATTCCTTAGATATAAATTCACCTCTTTGATCTGATCTTAAACATTTGATTTTCTTATCATTTTCATTTTCTACCATTGCTTTGAACAATTTGAACTTTCCAAGTGCTTCTGATTTTTCTCTAAGAAAAGTAACCCAACACATTCTAGAATAGTAACCAATAATTAGCATGAAATATCTATCACCTTGTAAGCTTTTAGTTATAGCTAGACCACATAAATCAGTGTGAATCAAATCAAGAGCATTATTTGATTTTTCTGGAATACTTTTGAAACTAGCTCTAACTTGTTTTCCAAATTGACATTCCTTACATACTGTATTCTGAGGTTTGACAATTTTATGTAAATCTCTAACTGCCTTAGTAGTACTAATCTTTACCATGCAATCAAAGATTACATGACAGAGTCTCTTATTCCATAACCAACTTTCATCTATATGTGCAATTAAGCATGTCTTTTCATTGTTATTTAAATGAAAGATATTACCTCTAGTCTGATTACCGGTTGCAATTTCCAAACCAGTTCTATTCATGAATTTGCATTTTGCATTTTGAAATTGTAACTAAAATCCTTTCTCAACTAATTGACCAACACTCAAAAGATTATGCTTTAATCCTTCAATATAGTAGACATTGTCAGTGTTATGCTTACCATCAAGAGATATTGTACCCTTACCTTTAATTGAACAGGCTTTGTCATCTCCAAATCTCACTAAGCCTCCATTGTATTCTTGAAATTTCAAGAATTTACCTTTGTCTCCTATCATATGATGTGAGCATCTTGAATCAACGATCCATTCATCATTTACTTCAACTTTAGCTACCAGGGCATGTACTACCGATTGAGCAGTAGGTGCCGGTTGATCTTCTGTTATAGCAACAAAAACCCATCCATTGTCTATTGGATCCTCATCAGAATCATCAGTCACACCTTCATCAACAATGTAACAAGATTTGTCTTTATTCTTCTTAAATCTGTATCTTTGATATTCAGGGTTAGGCTTGTATGTTCTTCTAGCTTCTTCTCTTAGTCTAGCATGTCTATCAGGGCATCTTGAAGCCATATGACCAATCTTATTGCAGTTAAAACATGTAAAGGGTGCTTTACCTTCATACTTACTTCCAACTAGACCTTTAGGCATTTTCCTTGCAAATAGTGCTTCAAGTTCTTCATTTTCTTTCCTACTTTCTTCAAGTTCTCTTGCATAAAAGGCTTTCCAATCAGATTTGTCAAATTATGGAGCAGATGATGTTGATGCTTTAAAGGCCAAATCTATCTTTATAGTAGCAACAAGACCAAATTCTTTAATTTCAAAAGCTGAAAGTTTCCCAATCAATGTATCCCTAGTAACTTATGTATTAGGCATTGTTCTTAACTCATTTATAGCAGTGACTTTGATTTTATATGCCAGTGGCAATCCTCTTAAAACTTTTGAAACAATTTCATCTTCACTTAAGGTTCCTCCACAACATTTAATACCCAAAACAATTTCATTTACTCTTTCCATAAAAGCAGAAATCCTTTCATCTTCTTCCATTTTCAGATGTTCATACCTGACTCGGAAGCTTTCAAGTTTTGCAATTTTGACTATGGATTCTCCTTCATTCAGTGTTTCCAAATGATCCCAAATAGCTTTAGTAGTAGACCTATCTGATAGTCCCATAATTTGTTGATCTGATAATGTGCTCAAAAGTGCTTCTCTTACTTTGCAATCATTTTCCTCATCTTTAGTCAAGTTAGCTGGACTAGGCTGACCTTGTACAACAATAGTATAACCATTCTTTGTAACATCCCAGATGTCTTTTCCAATGCAATTTAGATGTGTCTCCATTCTAATCTTCCATATGCCATAGTTGGTTCCATCAAGTTTAGGACTGTCCTTCCTAAAATAATTAGTAGACATTGGATCTCCTCAAGCTGTTAAACTTCTGCAAAAGAGGACTAGGCTCTGATACCAATTGTTACGTCCCGAAGACAACTGAGAGGGGGGGTGAATCAATTGTCAAATAAATTTAAACCAAAAACAACTTAACCAACTTAATGCTTAATACCGGTAAACCAGTTAAATATGTCGGTAGATAGTTTTAACAATTAATTGCTATATCGATAAGGATTAGTGTATGAAACATAAACACAAAGTCATCAACAACACATAACACCAATATTTGTATGTGGAAACCCTGTAAGGGGAAAAACCATCGTGGGAAACCTTACCCACAATCAGATGATACTACTACAAATAGTAAGTGTACAGAAATGGGGTCTACACATGCAGAAAGGCCAACCGCCTAGAGCTCACTGCTCAATCACAAAATGGGAGTCACACTGACTACAGTTGGATGGTTAAATCCAATAAGAATATATTGCACAAAATAGCATCTTCATATATTGGATTCAGTACCGGTGTAGTTCTAATTGTCTTCACAAAAACCCTCCTTCAATCTTCAAATGATGTCTGCATGTATAGCTCTGCTTATTCTCGCATATACCTTCACATAATCCTTTTTTGCATTCCATATTTGATCTTACAAATAAGATCTTGCATTTATACCATAACCTAAGACCAATTTTAGTAGGTCGGCTCTACAAGATACTACAATAAAAACATTTTACAAACAATATAATAGCTGATGCAATAACCGATTGAACATGTCGGCTTAATGCATTTACAACAATAATTAATCATTTCTATAGTGTGCCATGTTGATCTGAAAAAGATAAACCTATTGGTGTAACCCTAGACCTATTTGTTGGTAACAGCAAATATGCAACTATGAATATACCAATGAACAAAACTCTAGGACAAGATGTCCAAATGATGTCTTCGACATAACCATGTATTTTCCATATCATTCCAAGTGCCAGTGATCATTATATCTTGCTGGTGTACCGAATACCAGTGACTGTGCATGAGTCACTTGCTTGCCTGTGAATGTTGTTGATTCTCCAAAGTGCCAGAGTTGATAAGAGTTTAGTAGGTGTTGACATCAATGAGAAAACCATACCAAAATACCAACATGTAGATCTTGGTAAGGTGGTTTATTTTGCACCTCTCTGAATGTTTGAATGCTTGCATATGTTCCTTCAATAGGTTGTCCTTACTTGATTGAGTTGAGCAATGGAAATGAACTTGGAACTGAATGTTGATGACCTTGGAGTTTCATCTCTTATGGGAAGACCCAATCTGTTCTGTTGTTCTCTATATTGATTTAGCCTATCCTCCCATTCAACTTGATTTTGCAATAAAGAAACAAATACCCTTACTTTAAATTCACAAACAAATATATTGAGAAAATACTAGTAGTAATGTCTTGGGGGAGATCCATGTAAATAGAACTCACATATTTGCTTTCAGTAAACAAGATGACTCTTATAAAATTATTCAAGGAAGTCATCATCATCATCATCATATTCAATTTTCCTTCCTAGTGCCAGTTGATTAATTTTCCATTGTAGGTCTTTCTCACAAAAATTGAGAGTATATACCAAAAGTCTTTCTCATGGCCAACAGAGTTGAGGATAATTCAACTACTTGTTCTATTATCTGAGTAACTTGTTTTTACTTGTTGAACTCCTCTAGCTATTTGGTCAACTCATCATTTTCTTGTTTATATTTTTCAACAGTCAGAGAAAGATTTCATGGAACAAAAAAGGAAGTTGAATTCCATTGATCGGGAGTTTGAGCCTTTTGACCCTTTAACTACTATTCCATTTGTTTTAATACTTCCTTTATTTTCCTTATTTCTTCATGATTTTGTAATACTTGAGTGGTAGCTTGGTTTAATGCTTCTTCTATTTCTTTCATTTGTTTCCTCAAATTCTCCTCTCTCTCATTAGTATCTCTTCAGATTTTCTCAAATTGCACAATGGATCTCTTTATTTCCTCTTCCTTCAGTTTGAGACTTTCCTTCGAGAACCACATTTTCTTTTTCATTTTAGTGAGCTCTATTTCCATCCTATAAAATTCAATTACTTTCATCATCTCTTCTTCCTTTATCTTTTTGTTGAGGAAGCTCTTTTTCAACTAAAATTTCATTTCCTTCTCTTCTAGTAAACTGTTGTGGTGATGAGGGAAATGGGGCTTCAAGAGGATCAGAGGGGAATGATTGACTCTGACCAATTTTAAATTCTTCAAGAGGCTCAAGTATCTCAGTATTATCTCTTGACAGTGAAGAGGAATGTGGAAGTTGTTGTGCTGTAGAATCATCTAAGGAATTATCATCAATGGTAATGATTTTGGGCAAAAAATGTTCAGGGGGTTTCTCAAAACTTGGATCATTTTGTGGTACATTATCAACATTTGGCTAACTGGGCTGAGTTCACACAAATTTTTGAGCCTCAAAAGGCTATGAGACATCATGGGTTTGCATAGGAGTTTGCTAGGTGGATTTGTTAGGGTCTACAACAGGGGGGTCATTGGGAGATTTATAGGTATCAATACCTGAGAGTCATATTTTATTCTATCTTTCCCTCATTGACCCTTCTAGAAGAGATATGGGTCACTCTTGTGGACCTAGGCTCATCTATTCATACCTTACTCTTTTTATCTAACATATCCCTTTTTGTTAACTTAGGTTCCTCAATTACCCTCTTTGTTTTCTTTTGAGAGGTTTCTCCTTTTTCTATTTTTACCCTTTTTATTATGGGTCCCCTTTTTGCCTTTTTCTTGGTAGGTGAAGATAGAAGTTCCAACCATTTCTCTTTTCTAGATTCCTTCTTTAAGAAATGATGTTTGACAATTAAACGAATCAAACTATGATAATTAATTTGATCACCCTTTTCTTTTACTCTTGCTATCATAGAGGAAATTTGTGAAAATAAGAAAGTGAGAAGATTAAACCTAGCCTCTGGCTTGGTGATTCCATGCCTCAAATGATTCAATAGTCACATGCCTAGCCCCAACATAGGACCATATTGTCCTTCACAAGTAAACAATTTCATCAGCCAGAGCATTGTTGTTTTCTAAGGTTCTTCCAGGCTGCTTTTGTTTACCCCTTTTGTGCTCCCTTTGTGAATGTGCAACTCAATTCATGGTTCATTTCCCTCATGAAATGCATTGATTACTTCATCAAAATTTATGTTTCCCTTATTTATCAACTCCCCTTCAGAAGAAATGCATTATATTTCATTGAGAACTTGGGGAGTCACTTCTATGACCTCACTGCTAACTCTGGTAACATTTACATGAAGGTTGTTTACAAATTCCTCAACTATTTCTATCTCAAAACCCTCATACCATCTAATGAAATCCAACCAAATCACTTTCCTCAATAGTCTTTCTATTTTCGGTTCTAGGCTGAAATTATTTTGTTCAATCTTTCTCTTATTCGCCATTTTCACTTTGTCTTTTGAGAGCTATGTTTTCAGCACTGCAATTCTGAGCTTAATTCACAAAACAAGGGATGACTAAGAGATAAAGTTTTTATCTTGAGTGACAATTGACTACACACATTTCCTCATTAATTTCACACTCAATCCGAATGATCCGCCCGCCACCATCTTGTATTTTGTTCCTTGATTTGCTAAGTTGGTGGTGGTCATCGCATGTGTGCCTTTATCACCATAATCATTACTTCAAAATTTGAAATGATAAATGATGTCATCCAAATTTAACCCTTATTTCTCCCTTTTCATACTTACAACTTATAATAACAATGTTAATAATGAGTTGGTGGAGAGTTTTACACAAACAATATTTATTGCTTCTACTTTATATCTACCATATTAGAAAAGAATATTTTGAAAATAATACCTTAAATAAATGTATACCTTTCTATTATTTAATGCATACTCCTTGGGAGCTTCCATAGAGAACCGATTAATATGTGTCAATCAAGATCTACAATGCAGAACTGCCTATTGTGTCTAAGAGACAAAGTGGCATATTGATTAGAAGCCATCTAGAGCATAAATATCAACTTATTCAGTAATAAACTGACAAGTTGATCAAGAGTTACTCAAAGCTCCCCTGGCATGGACTAAATAACATTAAATAATACAAATAATCTTCATTGAAAATAAAATCTCTAGTTCAAGAACAAGCAGGAGCTATAGGAATTTTGCTTTGGTAAAAGACTTATTTCAAAATTATTGAGAGCCATCAGGAGTCGTCAGGAGCAAAATGAAGTTGATTCGGGTAAAGTCGTCATTTTTGGTTTTCAAAATTTCTCTCAAGTATGAATCTCCATTTTTTTATTTTCAATTCTTTCTTGGGGTAGACTTCCATTTTTAGTTTTCAATCATCCTCAATTTTTTTGGGGGGGGGAGGTAAACTACCATCTCTGGTTTTCAATTTACCTCCTTTATTTAGTCTTCTTGCCAGATTTACTCAGAATTGGATTTCACCACAGAAGTGATATCTTCCATGATGAAATGTTCAATCTTGGACTGCAACTCTAAAATGAATTTTCTTTAGATGTTGGTTTATGATATAATTTCAGACGATGACCATTGACCAACATAGTTCTTCTTTCTCCATTAATAGGCACTAGATGAACTGCACCATTATCAAAAACTTGTTTAATCTCATATGGTCCCAACCATCTTGTGTGAAACTTCCCTTTGAATTCTTGGAACTGAGAATCAAACAATAGTGCCCAATCTCCTTTCTTGAATTGTCTTGAGGCTATGTCTTTGTCATGTCATATCTTTCTCCAATTCTATATTATCTATATATGTTGTAAAGCTTCCATCCTCATTTCATCCAATCTATTTAGCCGCAAAACCCTGGTATTTTCTTCTTTAGATAAATTAATTCGAACTTATAATATTATTTTCAATGACTAGAATTCAAACTCAATTGGCATAGAAGGGGTCTTTCCATACACTAACTCATATGGAGAGAATCCTTTAGTAGTTTTCAATGTTGTATTGTAAGCCCCCAAACTGCCTCATCCAATTTAATTGGCCAATCTCATTTTCTTAAAGAAATAGTCTTTGTCAATATATTTTCCAATTCATGATTAGTGACTTCAACATGTCCATTTCCTTCCAGGAGATATGGTAAAGACTTTTGGTCTGTCATTCTATACTTGTGCATGAAGGCTTCTATCATTGTAGACATGAACATTGATCCCTGATTAGAGACTATCTCTATAGGTGCACCAAATCTTTAGAGAATATGTTTGTACAAGAAATCAACTACTTTATCTTCTCTTGTTGCTGGTAATACTTTCACCTCAACCCATTTTGTGACATATTCTATGAAAACCAACATAGTGACATCCTTTGGAAGGAGGATCAATAGGTATCACAATGTCAATTCCCAATTTCTCAAATGGTTCAAGCACTATTTGAGTTTGGAGCAGATTCTCCATTGCTGTTGTCCATCTCCCCATGCATTGGATTTCATCACAATGTTTCACTAAGAATGAAATATCTTTGGTCATGGTAGGCCAAAATTAGCCTACTCCCAAGATTTTGTGAACCGTTCTGACCATAGAGTAGTGTCCTCCTTTAGGTTCATTATGACATGCATGTATGATGTCATAAACATTTATTTTTAGCACACACCTATGAGGAATGTGATTATGACACATTTTAAATAAGACCATCAATCCATTGAAATCTAGAACTTTCACAAATTAATCTTTTCTTTTTCTTAGAAGTAAAATTATTTGGGTACTTCGTTGCAACAATATAATTGGAAATGTCAGTAAACCATGGAGACTGGATAGATATTGTAAATAAGTGTTCATCCATAAATGTATCATCCACTGGTTCATTCTAACCCTACAAAACCATTCTAGAGAGAAAATCAACAACAACATTATCCCTGCTTGGTTTATCCACAATAGTAATATCATATTCTTGCAAAAGCAACTACCATCTTATTATTCAGCCAACTAGAACAACTTTGTTCATTAAATACCGAATATATAAATGATCAATGTGGAGAAACACTTTGTAACCAGTAATATAATGTATAAACTTATTAATTGCATACACAATAGATAAAAATTGCAACTAGTAATATAATGTATAAACATTAATTTCATACACAACAGCTGAAAATTCCTTTTCAGTTGTGGTGTAATTTCTCTATATTGGACTCAAATTCTTGTTGATATAATAAATAGCATGCATCACTCTATTTTCATCTTTCTGACCCAAGACTAATCCAGTAGCTAAGTTGGATGCATCTGTATGTATGTGAAATGGTTCTCCCTAAACAAGTCCTTTAATTATAGGGGAGGTAGTTAAAACATACTTGATAGCTTCAAATGATTTCTAGCAATTAGTCCTCCATAAAAACTTTGAATCCTTTTTTAGCAGTGTAAATAATAGATCAACAATTTTACTAAATCCTTCAATGAATCTTCTGTAAGAACCTGCATGTACAAGAAAAATTCTAACATTAGTTCGAGTCTTTGTAATTTCAATTTGCTAAATAACTTCCACCTTCTTTGGATCAACTTGAATTCCTTCCTTAGAAATATGATGTCCCAAAACAATTCTCTTTGTCATCATAAGAGCACATTTTTCATGATTCAATGATAATATGTGATCCTTTCATCTTTTAAATACTTTATTTAACGTCTCTAGTTCCTCATCAAATGCCTTACCATGGACTATGAAATCATCCATGTACACCTCAACACATGAAGTAATCAAATCTATAAAGATAGCCAATACAACTATTTGGAAAGTGGTTGGTGCATTACAAAGTCCAAATGGTAAGACTCTATATGCTTAAGTTACCCAAGGACATGTAAACATTGTCTTGTCTTAATCCTTAGGATCCACTTGTATCTAATTGTATCCACTTAAACTATCCAAGAGAGGAATAAGTACTGCCAACTAGGTTATACAAAATTTGGTCAATAATGGTAATGAAAAATAATCATTCTTAGCAGCTTTATTTAACTCCATGTAATCCACATAAACATGCCACTACCCATTTTTCTTAGGTACACTATCCAATGGTGAAACCCATTAACTATCACAAATTGGGTAAATGAATCCTACTTGCAACAATTTTTCTATTTCTTGTTAGATAAAATCTCTTAGAGATAGAATAATTATCCTCTGTCCTTGTCTCTTGGGATTAACATCTTTAGTGTAAATATGATGTGTACAGATGGAAGGGTGTATCCCTCTCATATCCCTATAATCCCAAGGAAATTCTTCTGTATGTTTCTCCAAAGTAAGTTTTAACTTCTCTTCTTGTGTTAGAAGCAAGGATGAATTAATAAAAAGAGGTTTGTCTGATGAAACCAGGATTTCCTTTATATCACTTCCCCCTTCAGATGGATCTTCAATAAGTGTGTTAAGTGGACATGGATGTACCTCATCATGATGTAGAACTTGCTTTTGACTTTCCCTCTTATCTGTTTCATGAGAATGATGCTCTTCGTTTTCCTGTTTGAGTACTTTACTAGCATCCATCTTCTCATCATGTTCTACATATTCTTCATACTCCTCAACATGTTCTGACAAAGTGACCATGGCTAAATCAATCACTCCATCCCATTTTGGATCCATCTCCTCATCAACCTAATATTGAGTTTCAGAATGAAATGTTGGTTTAGCTGGATGATAAAGTGTCAACTCTTTTTGCCTTTGACCATTAGAAATAGTCATACTACCAAACCTACAATCTATCAATATTGTTGCAGTTGCTCCAAGGTCTTATGTCTTCTTCCTAGCTTTGAGTACCAAAAAGTCTACTAGATAATCCCATGTATCAATTGTGATTGTTATATCTTCCAAAACACCCTCAAGTTTCATAGTGGATTAGTCTACCAACTGAAGCATAGTTGTTGTGGGTTGGATTCCTGTTATTCTCAACATTTCTACAGTATCAAAAGTGATAATGTTTATAGCTGCCCCTAAATCAGTCAGTACATTGGGTATCTCAACTCCTTGTATGATCATTGCTCAATGTAATTAGAGGACTCCTAGGGTCACTATATTTTTGGGGAAGCAATCTCCCAACATATCAGTGAGCTTAGTTCCCACTTGAATTGTGGAAGGAAGCTTCATTTTTCTTCTAGACATTTTTATACAAAGTAACTTAAGAAGTTGATTAAGTTCTGGTATGTCCTTAATATCTTGTAAGAGAGGAATATCTATATTGATTTTCTTTAATTCTCAGAGAAGTGGAGAATCAATTATGTCAATGTGATCAAGTTAGGAGGAATCGGGAGCTATTTGTGTTGTTTTTAAATGTTTCAAATATGGTACTTCACCAATTACTTCCTTCATTGGAACTCTAACCTTTTTCTTGAACTTCTTTAGTCTTCTCCCCCTCCTATTCTTCAACCCTAGATTTTGAAGGAACATTGTGATTCCTTAATTGAATATCATTGACTTCTATAATATTAAAACTAGGGGGATTTGTACCAGCATTAAATGTTTGATGAGGACAATTATTCTTGGGGTTTGGAAATGGCTCTACTGGTATTTGAGGTTGATTCACTTGCTCATTAGCAGTATTTGGTCCGATCATAAGGGGTGGGGGCTATCCCCAAGGCCGTTTTAGACCCTAATTCTGCCAAGGTTAGAATTGAGGTCTACCACAGTGGTGTATTTGGTTGCCACTATGGTTGGTTCCATTGAGGACTAACCCATTATGGAGATCCCCAAGATGCAAGAGGTGGTTGCATTAGATAAGGAGGGGTCCGTTCATTAACATTTTACCTTTTATTTAAATTCCAATTATTTCTAGGACCATATTATCCCGAATAGGCATTGAATCTTGAATCCTAAGACCTCTGTCCAACATAGTTAAGCTCTTCTTCCACAATAGGAGGTTTCTTTAAATTAATTTTAATCTTTGGTAAGAAATTACAAGAGCTTTTTTGAATGATTCTTTTCACAAATCTCACAAATATCAACATGATTCAATGGACATTCCCTTATAAGATGTGTTCCCATACATTTGGAATAGTAAATGGCTAAGGACTAAGTTTTTTTCTTATCTACCCAAGTATTAAGATGGAGGAGTAAATCAATTTTCAAGTTTACTCTTACCTCCATTACTTAGGATACATTAGGTACTAAAGCTTTGTTTCTTCTAGAATCCCTAGTCCCAACTCTAGTCCTAGAGTAGTTTCTACAAATATCAATAATTTCTTCCAAAATAATTTTATTGATATCTCCTTTTCACATTAAATTCAAAGCTTCTCTAGACTCATCATCAATTCCCTCCTAAACAAATGTCCTACTAATATCCTCATTGAGTCCCTCAACACATCTTTTATATACAAACATAAACCGATCAACATAATCTTCCAAACTCTCTTCTATATATTTCATTCGAAATAACTCTTCTTTCCTATCTCTTACTTGAAAATAATATTGGTATTTATCCAAGAATATAGTTTCCATTTCTTGCCATGTTGAGATAGAACCAGCTCATAAACCCATAAACCATCATGATGCTAACTCTTTTAAGGTAGAAGAGAATAACTTCAACCTTTGATTATTAGCTCTATAGTCATAATTTTGACAAATGATTTTAAACTCAAGTAGAAATTGATTACGATATTCGAAAGTTTTTCCTTGAAAAGTGTTGGAAGTATGCTTCAAATATGTGTTTGAGAGATATCTAAGAGATATGTTGTCATTGATGTCAACACATTTCTTTGTCTATGAAAGTGATGTTATAAAGTTCAGTGAGCTAGTTTGTTCAGCATGTTGAAGATCAAAGTTTGTGGATTAAAGGGTTTTTAGAGGGTTGTGTATAGATGTTTCAGTGCAATTTTCAGAGGTCTGCATGAAGATTTGAGTGAGTTATGGGTATTGTGTTGTGGTTGATTTTTCAGTTATTCAGTAATGACAGTGTTCAGTATTTTGATCCGTATTGCTTCGCTTTGCAATATCTTGATCTGTGGATCTAGAGATATGTTTGGGACATTGATGTGTATCCTCAATTCAAGTAGTTTGTGGTTTGGAGGTTCACAAGTAATTTTTCAAGGTTGATAGTCAATGCAGTTAATGTTCTTGAGGTTCGATATAATGATGATGCGATTCTAGTAATTTGTGTTGATGTGAATGTTGCTATGGTAATTCACGATACTTGTGGATGTTTCTAGATTGTGTGACTTTTGTGTTTGTGGTCTGAATTGATAGTTGAGCTCATAATTGATGATTTTCTCTAGTGCATTAGTGTTCTTCATGTTTTTGGCCGTTCGAATGCTTGTAGCATGTTGTGGATGTTCAATGTATAACTTTTGGAGGTGTAGCATGTTTGAGGCGATGATTTAGGTCCATGCTATGTCTTATCCAATATTGTTTTGGTCTGCATGTGATATTTTGTATTTGATCAATAGCTATATCATTGTAATTATTTTGTGTGTTGAGCCAACCTTGTTGATCTTTCAAAGGTTGATGTTATGTATAAATAAATGTAATAATCTCATGTGAGGCATGAAGAGTGAGTGGATAATATATTGATCTTTCAAAAGTAGAGGATAAATGTGTATAAGAAGATGAAGGTTTTTATGTGCTTAACCGAAACTATAACCAGGAATTAAGGAGATGCTATTTTCCAACCATTTCTTCTAGATGTGATCCGAATATGTTTGTAAGGTAGTGAGCCTTCCCTCGGTTGTAGCCCTTCTTGTTTTTTAGTAGTGAGCTCTAGGAAGAGTGCCTGAATGCATGTGAATTTCCTATTGTAATACTTATATACTTCTAATAGAGTATACTCATATTGTGGGATAGTCCCACCATCATTTTTCCTTTAACCATTTTTTCTATGTCAAAATATTGGTGTTGTGTGTCTATGATGTGTTGTTGATTCATGATTTCATGTTTAATTATTAGATCTAAGAATAAGTTTAAGTTGTGTAAGTTTTTGAGACAACATATTCACTCCCCCCTCAGTTGTCTTCCCTATTTAAGATCTATTTCACCAATTGATATCAAAGTAAGTTCCTCCAAAGAAGCTTGATCGCTTGAGGTGATCTGGGATGGAAACCTACAAGAAGGATAGTCTGAGATTTGATGGAACTAACTGCTATCTTTGGAAGAATCGCATGGAGCGTCACTTGAGATGCATTGGCGAATCTTATTAAGCTATTACTAAAAACAAATATACCATTCCTAGAAATGGTCCTTCTATTGTGAATGAGATAAAGGAAGATGAATGCAATATTAGGGATAAGGAAGCCTTGTTGAGTGCTTTGACTAACTCTGAGATGACAAATGTTATGGATTTGTAGATTGCTCATGAGATCGAGAAGAAGTTGGAAACTTTGTATGGAGGAGATAGTTATGTGAAGATTGCTAAGTTGCAGAGCCTATAAGGAAAGTATGAGATGTTGAGGATGGGCGAAGATGAGAACATCACTTCTTTTATGTAGAAGGTGAATGAACTTGTGTGTAATATCAGATGTGTTGGTGGAAAGTTGGAAGAATCAAAGATTGTTGATAAGGTGCTCATATCCTTACTTGCATCCTATAAACATAAAGTTGCTGCTATTGGGGAGATTCAGATCATGACTAATGTAACCAGGGACATGTTGATTAGTAAGATTTCAGCCTTTGAGCTAATTGATTTTGGTGATTCTATTCCTAAGGTATAATCTACATTCAAATCCACTGTTTCTAGAAAGGATAAGCAAAGATATTATCTAGGAGAAAGTTATTCAAGGTGGATGTCCAGATATGAGAAGGAGAGGAAGAAATTGAAGAAGAAGAGTGAGAGCTTGAGGAGCTTGAAGCACTGATTGCCAAGAGATTTCCCAAAGGAGACAATAAGTATGAAGGTTGCCTCTTAAATATTTTTCTTGCAATAAGATAGGTCATTTTGCCTCAAGGTGTCTAGAAAGAGTTCCTAGAAACTCTTTCAAGCCTAAATTTCAGAAGAGATGTTATTATGTTTCTAATGAAGGTGTGTCAAATAATGAATCAGATAAAGTAAATATAACTTGATAGCGAATGGGTGTTTATTGCTATCAAGGAAGATGATCCAATACCTATAGATTTAACTAGCTGCATTAATGTGGAAAGAGCTTTGGCTGCACAATTTGAAGAGAAAGATAAATGGGTGATTGATATTGGATGCTCTCATCATATGATAGGTGATAAGAGTAATTTTGTGAGTTTAAAAAAGTATGAAGGAGGAGTTGTGATGTTTTGTGATGACAAAGCTGGTATAATCCATGGTAGATGTTCCATTTCTCTTTATGGTAAGCATAATACTGATGATGTCTTATATGTGGAAGGTCTAAAGCATAATCTTTTGAGTATTGAACAGATGATTGACAAGGGATATGATCTTCAGTTCAAGAATGGCAAGTTTAGAATCTTGGGTAGCTTCAGAATTGAGATTGCATTAGGTACACAAACAAAAGGTAATATCTTTCACTTAAATGGTGATGGTAAAAGATGTTTGATTGCTTAGGTTAAAAAAAGTTGGTTATGGCATAGGAGAACGTGTCATGTGAATTTTGATAACACTGTTAAGCTAATATCTACTCCAGCTATGAGAGATCTTCCTAAGTTGATGAAACATGCTAACCCTATTTGAAAAGAATGTCAGTTAGGGAAACAAACCTGAGTTACTTTCAAGAGTAAGAAGCATTATTTCAAATGGATTATTGGATCTTGTGCATACTGATTTGTGTGGAGCTTCTAGAGTTAGGATCTTGCAAGGAGACAAATATTTCTTGTTGTTGATTGATGACTATTCAAGGATGATGTGGGTTACTTTCTTAAGGGAGAAGTTTGAAGCTCTATTGAAGTTCAAGGTTTTCAAAGCTATGGTTGAGATTGAGATAGGTTTAAAGCTGAAGTGTCTGAGATTCGATAGAGATGGTGAATTCATCTCTAGTGAGTTTAATGCATTTTGTGAAGAACATGGGATAAAAAGATAGTTGTCTACTCCGAGAACCCCTTCGCAAAATGGAGTTGTGGAAAGGAATAACATAATCATTCAAGAAGCTACTAGAACAATGATGTTGGAAGCAAATGTTTCACATGTCTATTGGAGAGAAGCTATGAGTACTACTATTTACACTCTTAATTGAGTGCTTATCAAAGGTGATGCCAGTAAGACTCCTTATGAGTTATGGTTTGGTCATGCTCCTATAATTAAATATTTTAGAATTTTTGGAAGTAAATGTTATATCAAGAGGGATGAATATGTAGGAAAGTTTGATGCTAGATGTGATGAAGGAATATTTTTTGGTTATTCTACTAAAAGCAAGGCCTACCAGTGTTATAACAAGAGACTGAGGAAGATAGTTGAGAGTGCAAATGTCAGGGTTGATGAAAGCAATGAGAGACAACATAGATCTTGCGAATATGATTCAGATGATTAGAGTGACAATACAAACACAGGCAAGCAACCTTAGACCCAGAATCAAGTTCAGATTGTTCAAGTGAATCCAGTGAATCAAGGAGAAGGAACTAGTGTAAGTGCAGAAGAAATAACTCAAGAGTCTAAAATTCAAGAAAATCCTAAGACTCCCAGGTATGTAAGGTTGAATCATTTTGAAAATCAGATTATAGGAGATAGAAATAAAGGTGTTTAGACAAGAAGAAGAGTTGTTGCAGATCAAGCTGAGTATTATTTGATTTTTAAGATTGGACTTAAGGATGTGAATGAAGTATGTAAAGATGAAAGTTGGGTGAAAGCAATGGAAGAGTATTGAATCAGATTGAAAAGTATAATACATGGATTCTTATTCCCAGACCTAAAAACATAAATATAATTGGAACCAAATGGGTCTTCCAAAACAAATTAAATGAGCAAGGTGAAGTTGTTAGGAACAAATCTAGACTTGTTTGTAAAGGATATTCACAAATGGAAGGAATTGATTTTGAGGAGTCTTTTTCTTTGGTGGCAAGAATTGAAGCTGTAAGATTGTTTCTCGCTTATGCTACTTACAAAAATTTCAGTCTATCAGATGGATGTCAAGTCAGCATTCCTAAATGGTGAATTAGAAGAAGAGGTGTACATAGAGAAACCAGATGGATTTCTATTAACTGATGAAGGATATATGGTTTTCCGATTGAAGAAGGCATTATATGGATTAAAGAAAGCGCCAAAAGCATGGTATGCCAGATTGGAGAAGTATTTTTTGAAGCTAGGATTTAAGAAAGGTACTACTAATAGTAATCTGTATTTCAAGATTGATCATGATAACATTCTGATTGTTGAAGTTTTTGTTGATGATATTATCTTCAAAGGGAATGATAGTTTGTGCAAAGAGTTTGCAAATGAAATGTAGAATGAATTTGATATGTCTATGATTGGAGAAATGGTTCTTTTTGGGTTTGCAAATTACTTAGTTAGAAAAAGGAATCTTTATATCTAAGTCCAAGTATATAAGAGAGTTATTGAAGAAGTTTGGTTTGGATGATACAAAGCCATTTGTAACTCCTATGGTGACCAGATGTAAGTTGACTAAGGATGACGATTCTCCAAAGGCAAATCAGACTAGATACAAATCTATGATTGGTGGATTACTTTATTTGACTCAGACCATACCTAATATCATGAATGTCATTTGTATTGCTGCTATATTTGAAGTTGATCCTAAGGAATCTCATATTGTAATTGTTACAAGAATTTTCAGATATTTGAAAGGAACAATTGATTTGGTCTATGGTATCCTAAAGATGATGGTTTTACTTTTAGTTCTTTTACTGATGTTGATTGGGTAGGAGATGTGGATGACAAAAAGAGTACTAGTAATGGTACATTTTTCTTGGGAAAAAGATTGGTTTCTTGTTTGAGTAAAAAGTAAAACTTTATTTCTCTATGTATTGTAGAGGTAGAGTATATTGTTGCTGCTAACAATTGTACTCAAGTGGTATGGATGAAGCAGATGTTGAAAGATATTAGAGTAGTGTATGATGAGCCTACTTATATCTATTGTGACAATTCAAGTGCAATTAAAATTTCAAAGAATTTGGTGTTGCATTCAAAGATAATGCATATATCAATCAAGTTTCACTTTCTGAGAGATAAGGTCAATGAGAAGGAAGTCAGACTAGAGTATGTGCTTACAAAGGAACAAATTGTAGAAATTTTCATGAAGCCTTTGCCTAAGGATATTTTTTAGTATCTCAGAGAGAGGCTAGGGGTGATTGCCCCTCTTGGTCAAAACTAAGATGCATTGGTATGCATTAGTTAGGTGCATTTCACAGTCATATCTTGTGATCTGGATTGATGATTGGAGGGACCTACTTAGGGGGAGGAGTCAGTAAGTTAGTTTTGTGGTTTGATTTCAAATATGTGCCTTTAGTATTTATGTCAAAGGGGGAGAGAGTCATGTGAAAAACCTTAAGGGGGAGAGAGTCATAAGAGATTTGGGAGAGAGACATTTTCCTTTTCTTTGTCATTGATTGGTTTTCACATCATATGTTTCCATCAATGTCAAAGGGGGAGATTGTTGGAAGTATGTTGCAAATATATGCTTGAGAGATTTTTGAGAGATGTGTTCTCATTGATGTCAACATATTTCTCTGTCTGTGATAGTGATACAATGAATTTCAGTGAGTTAGTTTGTTTAGCATGTTAAAGTTCAGAGTTGGTGGATTAAAGGGTTTGTAGAAGGTTGTGTATAGATGATTCAGTGCAATTTTCAAAGGCCCGCATGAAGATTTGTGCGAGTTTTGGGTATCTGTATTGTGGCTAGTTTTCCAGTTGTTCAGTAATGTCAGTTTTTAGTATTTTTGATCCGTATTTCTCAGCATTGTAATATCTTGATCTGCGGATCTGGAGATATGTTTGGGACTTTGATTTGTATCCTCAATTCAAGTGGTTCATGGTTTGGAGGTCCACAAGTGATTTCTCAAGGTTGACAGTCATTGCAGTTAATATTTTTGAGGTTCGATATAATGATGATGTGATTCTAGTAATTTGTGTTGATGCAAAAGTACTATAGTAATTCATGATCCTTGTGGATGTTTCTAGATCGTGTGATTTTTGTGTTGGTGGTTTGCATTGATCATTGAGCTCATAGTTGATGATTTTCTCTGGTGCGTTAGTGTTCTTCATGTTTTTGGCCGACTTGATGCTTGTAGCATGTTGCGGATGTTCAAGGCATATCTTTTGGAGATGTAGCATGTTAGAGGTGATTAATTAGGTCCATGCTATGTCTTAGCTGACATTGTTTTGGTCTGCATATGATAATTTGTATTTGATCAATAGCTATATCATTATAATTATTTTATGTGTATTAAGATGACCTTGTTGATCTTTCCAAGGTTAATGTTATGTATAAATAAATGTAATAATCTTGTGTTTGGCATGAAGAGTAAGAGAATAATGTATTGTTCTTTCAAAAGAAGAGGAGGAATGTGTAGAAGAAGATGAAGGTTGTTATGTGCTTAACCGGAATTGTAACTAGGCATTAAAGAGATACTATTTTCCCATTCATTTCTTTTGGATGTGATCTGAATCTATTTGTAAGGCAATGAGCCTTCCCTGGGTTGTAGTCCTTCATGTTTTTTAGCAGTGAAATCTGGGCAATGTGCCTCAGTGTATGTGTATTCTCCATGTTGTAATATTTATATACTTCTAATAGAGTATACTCATATTGTGGGTAGGTTCCCACTGTGGTTTTTCTCTTGATTGGGTTTTCTATGTCGAAATATTGGTGTTATGTGTGTTTATCATGTGTTGTTGACTCATGCTTTCATGTTTAATTATCAAATCTAAGAATAAGTTTAAGTTGTGTAAGTTTTTGGGACAATTGATTCACCCCCCCCCCCCTCTTAGTTGACTACCCTATTTCAGAGCTATCTCATCAAAAAGTAGGTAAGACTGAAGGTGATATATTTTTCATTGAGGGCTCATTATCTCCTATATTTAGATTAATAGGATATGAAAATGTCCTATTAGGTAGAGGATCTTCGGCTGCTTTTCAATCACCCATTTCTTCTCTTTATTGCTGTTGAAATTGTTTAGCTTGTTCTTCAAAATCATTTTATTTTTCTTCCTATAGTTGTTCCAGATTGTAATGTCTTTGAAGGCGTCTTTCAAAATTTTCTCTATCTCTTCTCATTAACTACGTAACTCTTTTCTTATCAACACTAAGTCTTACACTTTGATAGATAGATATTTTTAGCCCCCAACAACGATGCCAAAAATGGTGAGCAAGGTTGTTGATGTTGTAGGCATCTAAAAATGGTCAACACTTGCGGTGTCATACTTTAATATGTCTTTGTTACCTTCTTTTAGGTTTTCACATTTTACTAACACTTCCTCTATGTTGCACATTTGGTCTTCATCATTTATCAATATCATGTCATTCTTGTGCTTTCTCTTCCTATTCGATCCTATTTAGTTGTTTCAATTTAGGTCTTATCGATGTCATTCTCAATTGACGTTTTGTGATCATGATTGACTTTTAATGTTAATCAATCAACATTTGTCATTATCAATCTTTGTCAATTTTCATTAATCATTTACTAATATTTCTCTTAGGATAAATGAATTTATTCATTTACCCTATGTCTTGTGTCACAATTAAATATTTTATTTAATTGGCTGATTTCCCTTTTATGGGCTAATTAATAAATGAGAAATTATTATTTATTCCCACATTTTCTCTCCCTTAATTTTCTCCCAATTTTGGCATAAGTTGTCATTCCTAATTTCATGCTTCTCATCTCCTATAATTTATCCCACCATTTCTCCACTAATTTGTCTCCACCTTTTGCTCAAATCATGAAGCTTTTTTTGTGCTCAATTTGTCATAAATCAATGACAAAATTTTAAGGCCAATTTGTCATAAATCATGAAGCATAAGTATCTCTTCAATTTGTCATATTTTCACATCGCAACTTGTCAATTAATTTGTCATATCAATTATGCCATTTTTGAATCAATTTGCCTCTTCCAGTTGCCTTGATTTTCTCATGTCATTTTGGAGAGAATTTTCTCTATAAATTGACTTAATTTTTCAATCATTTTAACAACCACATCTCAAGTATCCTCACACTGTTGACTTCTCTATCATCTAGCTTCTATCACACTTGCACTTTTTAGGTGAGATCCATAACACATTTGGAGGAAAAAGAGAAACAATGGAAGTGGAGGCAACATCTACACTTTGGTTTGCATTATCTTTTGATGTTATGATTTTATTCCTTTATTGAATGCGATAGGAGTTGATTTCATTTGTAATTAGGTTTGTGGTTCCCTAATGTTAATGCTTTTGATTCTCATTTCTAATTTCCTACCTCACAAATGTCACTACTCGCACCATTTAACTTTCTTAAATATCAAAACGGGTGTGTTTTAAAGTTGTATGCATTAGGTATGTGCTTTAATATTGGGGGTTCTTGCACTATAAAACAATGACTTCATTTCAGTAATTCTCCATTAAGAGCTCTCAATATCTCTTCTCTATGACTGAATTTGAGGCCTACAGATATCCTATGAACTAAATTTAAAGAAGCTAAAACTATCCAAAGGAATATTCTAGCATTTGTATCAAGAGTTAAATAGGAAATGATCAAGATTCATTCATGGAATTATCTATTTAAAACTAAAACATTTTAAAATTCAAATTCTAAGCTACATGTTGGAAAAGTGAATCTTTTTTACTTGCAGGAAAACAAAACCTATTTTTACGCTTGTGGAATTTGAAAACTATCCTAATAAACATTAAAACAAATTAACATTTTATGAGAAAGTCTAATAGAGTCTCAATCCTAACTTCTATTCCAAATATCATCATCATCGATTGTCACTATGAAAGAAAAATGCATTAATGAGACTAAGTAAAACTATTAAACTGAGATTTCTAATGACGCATTCATTTATCAAAGGGTTATTGTATAAAAATCAATAACTAAAATTTAATAATCAACTTCCTACAACTGTCGCAATTGAACGAAAAGAAATGTAATAGAATCAATGCACAAAACTGAAATAAAAGTAAAACCAAATAGAGATCACCTCCCTTCGGTTGAGTGGGCCCTTCTCTTCCTCTGGTGGGATCCGTAACACAAAGATTCTTAGATCAACTTCAGACTTTCATTGGAATGGACTTCCAGAAGGAAGTTAAACAAGTTTGAAAATTACAAATGCAAGACTCTAGACTAATGGTGAACTTCCTAACTATCTAACTAGATTTATACAGAAAGCAAAAAAGATATTTATACATATCCTTATTTGAATTCAAATGTAAAGTTACCTACTTAAATAGAGTAATGATTAAAGACTTAACTGAAGAAAAATTTATAGTACATTTAATGACTTCAACTGGAAGTTGAAGTTCAAGGAAAAAGTCAATGAAATAGATTCAAAGGAAATCAAGACTATCTCTCCAACTGGAGTAATGAAGAGTGATCATCCTCCACATGTTAGCTGAACTAGAATTCATAACTCCTTGTTTGCTAGTTAACTTTAAATGCATTTGAAAATATATCTAGGAAAATAGAATAGAATAGAATGGTAACCATCATGAATATCTGGCCATTAATTTATAATAAATATCAAAAGTAAAACATTTAATCATAGAATATTATCTCTAATATACTTCCTCATTAGTGGAATATTAAAGTATAAAGGAGTAAATATGCATGTATAAGTTTTGTTTCTAGGTACATTAGTTTACAAAGTATTAGAGGTTTTTTAGTAGAAAATATAATTAAAATTGTCAAGTTTTAAGCTCATCAAACGAGATAAAGGATATGTGTAGATTTCAAGTGTCTTGATGTGTTAGCCATCAAGGATCCCTTCCCAATTTTGTTCGCCAACACCATACTTTAAGAGGTTTCAGGCCACAAAATATACTCCTTCATGGATGGATTCTTTGGGTACAATCAAATAAGCATTGTTGAAGAAGACAAACAAAAGACTACCTTCATGGTGGAAGATGGGGTGTATGCCTACAAGAGGATGTCATATGAAGGGTTGAACCTATATGGAGGGTTGAATTTGAATATCGTATAGGGAAGGGCATTATCTTATGAACAAGAGGATTGCATAGGGTTGAACTTGTATGTCATATGGGAAAGGATATCACCTTACATACAACAAAGAAGTCAGGATGAAGGAAAGTTGAAGTGTATGAGTTGCAAGGCATATTGAGACTATACATTGCACATGATATGCATTGCATATGAAAAAATTATAATGTAGATAGAGGAAAACCATATGAGAAAATACCATACCAACCATGTGGGAGAGGAGGATACTAGATTTGATTCTATACAGATGGAAAGAGCTACTGTTGAAACTATACATTGGAGCCAGTAAATCATACGTCAAAGGATCAAGATGAAATTTTCAATTGTACATAGATGAGAGTTGCTCATACAAGGAAGGGTGTGGTCTGTATGGTACAAGGAAGATAAATCTGTACAAAATAAGAAGGGAGTGGTATGTAGCACCCAAAAAAGAAAGTTTGTATGGAAAAATTTTATCCTCCAAAAGTGAGAGTGTAGAGGATGCCTTCTAGATAGTAGTCTAGGGAATTAGGGTGCCTACAAACAAAGTGATTATGGAGGTTATGCAAGTAGTAGAGGAAGTGCTTATAGAGGATTTTCTTATGGTAGAGGATTTCCAAGTTTCTAATGATGCATCCTTGGGGCCATTGAGTGCAATTGGAAATTACAATGAGGATGATGATGATGAGGTAATCCAAACAAATAGTGACAAGGTGGCCATAATTGGAGTAACAATGGCCAAGTCAAGTATGCCCACACCATCAACATCGAGTGTGCCCACATAATCAACATCAAGTGTTCCCACACCATCAGTGACAAGTGGACCCATGCCATCAGCAATGAGTGTGCCCACATCATTGACAAAGAGTGTGACCATACCATCAACTCCGAGTGTGCCAAAACCATCGACACTAGTAGAGGAAGGGTCAAGTGTGCCAACACCCTTGGTAGTGACACCCTCGACACCCTTTGCGATGAGACTCTTGGAACCCTCAAAAATGGCACCCTTTGGAGTGGCACCCTTAGAAGTGAAATCCTTGACACCCTTGACACTATTAGGAGTGGCACACTCGACATCAACACCCTTGCACGTGAAACCCTCAATAGTAGTAGCCATAGTGGTAGTGATACACTCAGCAATGACACCCTTGGTAGTGGTACCATCGCCAATGACATCATTGGTAAGATATCCAACTCTGCCACCCTCGGCACTAGTAGTGACCCCCTCAGTAGTGGCACCATGTTAGTGACACCATCAGTAGGAGAGCCAAATCCATGACTACTTGTACTGGATGGATTGTTTCATGGTTGCACCTATTAGGGATTGTAATCGAGGTTCCATGGTGGATTTTCTCTTAGATACTTCTCAAGTGACGCACATTGATACCCTCATAGTTGGAGGAGCGTAGACCTAGCTTCCGAGAAAGAAAAGAAGACAAGGTAGCATCAGGCCTAGTATAACTGATGAGGGAAGCCCAAAGGAAGAGGACACAATAGAGACATCATCCTCTGAGAGTGAGAATGGAGATAATATATTCAAAATGGTGCTCCCTAGTAGAGAGCAGGATGACATGGAGGAGGAACCATCAGCCATGGAGGTAACAGTGACTGCAGGTAGGTAGAAGGAACCATTGGCAATGGAGGTGACAATGGATGATAGAACCATACCTTTATTGAAGGGGACAATTGTCAAAGAGGTTATCAAGAGGGACACAATAGAGAGGGTGACATAGCAGGTTAGATTTGCACCGACATGACTATCTCTTATGGTGTACCTGGTGGCATCCAACATATAAGTTTGCATCTCTATGCCACATAAAGTATAAAAGGATTCCTCATTTCTATTTTGGCATAGTGGAAGTAGGCCAAAGCTCCTACAAGTACCTGCGAGAGTACCACACCTACAAGTAGCATTGTACCTAAGAGTGCCAAACCAGGGACCAAGAATACTACACTAGTCATCAAAAGGGTGGTGGCATCAGAGGTAGGCATTAGAATTGATAGCTTCTTTGAAAAATTTGAGGTGAGAATTGTTGAGATTCCACCACCATCACCAAGTCTCATGGTTGGCACTTAGTCCTAGAAGGAGGAAGGGGATGCACACCATGAGTTCACTCTAGGAGAACTATGAAGAGAGCCCACCACATGGGAGGAGAGACTAGTGATTAAGGAGATTATTGAGATTTAAGAGGAGACTACACATCATGGTGATGGTTATGCCTCCCCATAGTTAGAGTTGGTGGCTGATAAGTCCAATTAGAGGGAGATGCACGACAATCATATCAAGGTTTCAAAACTTGACCCTCAAGATGCCCTTAGGACCATACAGATGTTAGATTCAGGGATCATTGAGAGGGGGTGTAAATAAGTGATCTACTAGATTTTAAATCCACAAACTTATTCTTTATCCACCGGTTAGAAATGCATAGCAGAAAGGAACATAAACATGCAACAAAGAATAAACAAATCCACAACACTAGAATTTTTATGTGGAAACCCGGAAAGGGAAAACCACGATGGGGCTGGAACCCACAATATTCATATACTATGGCCAGGAATACATAAATATTACATAGATGGGGAATGCACTTGCATTTAGGCTCACTTCCTAGAGTTCAGTGCTCAAATATAGTTGCCCAAAAGGCTATAACCTTCAGGGAAGTCTCACTGACTTACAATTTGATTACAATGAGAAAATACAATGAAATGAACTCTCAATTAGCATCTGACTATGCAAGAATGAATTTCGGTTAAGCACTTAATCTCTAACCATCTTTGTTGTGCTAAATACTTTGTTTGTGTCTCACTCAGTGACCGGTTGGTCTGAAAGCAAAGTGCACACATGAAATTTCACTCAAACGCACCAAAATGGATCATCACACCACTAACACACACAGAAAATTAATCGCCAAATTGATCTTATATATCTAGTCTTAACACAAAAGAAATCTCCTTTAAGTCAGCTTCAGTAAGTGTAACATGTAGATCCAAGTCAACTTTAATCTCAAACACAACATAGCACCGGACCAAAAAAGTATTTTCGCACATTTCCTAAAGATCTTCCCATTCACCAAGAACATGAATTCAACCACCAAAATTACCACAATCATCAGAAATTATTCCAGATAAAAACATTATAGAAATACCCTATTTTATCGGTTAAATGCCCACCGGTTACCTCCTTCTTCTAGATAAGGATGAATCACGGCTGCCAAATCGAATCATCAAGAAGAGTTTCCATCAATGACAACTCTAAACAAATAAGCAACTACCAGAAGTCACCTAAAATCACCGGATGAGTGTCAATTACCAACAATCTCCCCCTTGGCATTGATGGCAACACTTGTGAAAAATGGCTAAGTGTCAAAGCTTGTGAAACCTATACACCGGATGAAAGAATAAAAGAATAAAGAATTTTAAAGCTCACCATTAGATCAACAATCTGAAAATCTGCATTACACCAGACTATAGACTCCATACATACAATCAGTCTGTACATTTTTCACCTTATCTCTCCCCCTTTGAAAATAATGCCAAAGATGGGGTGCTTCCCAAAATTGATATACAAATGCTATATAATTTACAAATACTTGAAGATGTCAGCATAAGTAGTCTAAAAAATTCCAAGGTGAGTATCCCACCCACTCTTTAGGTTATCCAAAACTGTGATAAATGCATTAAATACAGTAGCATGAATTTCTAATTCTCTCAAATCTGATGGTACAGGCTGAGCCATTTCCTTCATATAGTTCACCTTATTACTTAGCATGGTATCTAACCGGATGGCAATCAGGTTATGGAGTTCACTCACTTTCCTCAAAACTTTCTCCTTATCTACTTGAAGGCTTGAGATTTGATCATTTAAGTTTATAATATATCCTTCAATATTTCAGGTTAATGTTACATTGGGGTCAAAAGACAGAAATACTAGCAAGCTTGCCCTAGCTGACTCCTATCTGATCATCAATTTCAATAGTGAACTTAGGCAAAATAAGAAAAGTTTTATAAAATCTACCGGCTTTTGACTATGTGTCAGAAATAGTCTGCAATCTCTAATTCAATGTTGCCTTGTCATCTTCAATTATTTTCGGGAAAGTTTGTTTTCTAACTTCCCTAAGCTTGTCCAAAACTTTTTGAGTAGCTATCTTCTCCAAAGAATCAAAATTGGTATTTACACTATTAATCAACTGTAATTATTTACTGGAGGGGTTGTTATTTGAATCTCTACATTGGAAGCCACCTTCTGCAAAACATCTATAGACATCAAAATTAGCTTTTTGTCTTCATTCTCTGATTTCACCAGATCTTGACTGGCTTGTGCCTGAAGAGCAGCAACAACTATCATCCTTTCTACTAGAGACATCTAATTGAAGGATTTATCAAAATTGATATTAAACTGCAGAAAACTCCCTTGGCTTTGAATTTTGGTTGTGTCAATTGCCACAAGTATTAGAGTCTACATTGCCTTACCCTTTCCTCTATCTAGTTTTTCCCATTTCTCCTCTTCCCTCTTCTTAGTTTCAATTGGTCTAGATTTGACTTCTTTAGGTGCCTCCTGTGCATCGGTGTCACCACCTAGTGCACCATCCTCTGCCTCTGTTGATTTATCATTTTCTTTAGCAGGCTCAACTTTGACAATATCCAAGACTTGTTGCTCCACAACATCTTGAGTATCCTCCTCCTTATTTACATCTTCTATTGGAGGATTTTCTGACTAAGATGGCTTAAGTGCATCTCTGTATAGATGATCATTTTGAATAATTTTTCTCCATATTTTTTCTCTCTTTTCTCACCTCCTCTATATTCCAAATCATTAATCTATTGATCTGGTTTTTACTTCTAAATTCCTTTTTATTTGCTTCTTTAATTAACCTATTAACTTCACTATGAGTAATACACGTACATACATTTGCAAGCTCTCTGTCCTTCATTTCTCTATCAAATTTTCTTGCATAGATTCTTCTAGCATCTATTAAGTTGTACAAGTCCTTTGGGATGGACTTTTCTAATTCAATCAATGTTTTACTAAAATTGTGTAAATAAAGTACAACTGCTTCCTCTACTTTTCTCTTGTCACCATCATCGAAATTTACATAGAAAACTTCAACATTTTTCAAATTGCCATCTACTATTATTTCATCTATTAACTGATCTGTTGTCAATGAGATAATAGATTTAGATTTACCTTTTTGATCACCAGGCTTTGGTTGAGTCTTAACTTGCCTTTCTCTTGTAGGCCTCCCGGTAGGGTCTGATTTGGCCTTCTTCTCCTTTTCCCTTTTCTTCTCACCACTGGATTGGGATTTACGGATAACTCTAGCTAATTCTCCTTACTTCGGTGCCTTGGGAATGCATGTATCTAATTCAGTCTCGAATTGCACCAAAGAAACAACCACATTATCTCTTTGAGTCTTTTGCTTCTTCCTCAGAACACCTTTCCCCTTAGATGCACTAGAGGGTTTCACAAGATTTGCATTGGTTTGTCTCCCTCTAAGGCTAGAAGCCCTAGTTACCGGATGAAGATTCTGCACTAGATTTAGGTATAGATCCATTATCTGCCTTAGATTCATCCTTCTTTACCCACATATTCTTATGGTGATCTTTGATCTCATCTACTTTTGCCTTTCCCTTTTCATTTGATTTGTTCTTATCAACTAGAGCTCTATTTTTGCTTTTGCAGAATTTTGCAATATGACCAGTTTTGTTGCATGCTCGACAAACAACATTATTCTTCATGCACTATTTAGAGATATTTCCAAACATTCCACAAGCATAGAATTTTTTGTTCTAAAAATTATTTATTACTTCCCTACACACATTTGACTTGTGTCCAAAATTATGATGAATATTAAGAGGGGGGGTGAATTAGTATAGCAAAAAATATTGTAAACAAACTCTTGAACAATTTAGTAGATAACTGGTACAATAGATTCACTAATAAACCGGTTAAGATAAATGCAAAACAAATAGAAAACAAAGCATTCACCCACAATAGCACAATCACCATAACACAAGATGCTTGACATGGAAACCCAAATGGGAAAAACCACGGTGAGCAGAAACTCACAAGTAACTATCTACAGAATAGAAACCAGACCAGTTAAGGTCAAACTGGTTAAGGTCATACAATGTTCTTCACTAGAACAGATTCTGTTAGGAATCTAGATCTCTATTAGGAGATAAGTCTTGTTAAAGATTACCTTGTTAAAGGATTTCAGATCCACAGTTGTGAACCACCTTGTTAGAGGATTTACAAAGGCTTTGCTAGGCCTACCCGGTTAAGGGTTTCAAACTTGTAGAAGATATTAGTAATCAACAAGTGAATGTTCTAGACAATAGTACAGTATGCTTAATTAGATCCTTGCCAGCTCATTGTTAATGCATTTTAGCATTACTTCATTCTTCAATATCTCCACACTCTATCTCTTCACACAGACCTAATCTACTCTACAATGATCACACATAACCTTTTCTATCACACATCTCTCTCATGCAAACCCTAGACATGATGTCCTTATAAAGGAAACTGATTTCATGTCGGTCCAATAGAATTAGACTACAAGTTCCTAGGTTCAGTGCATCTAGACACATTTGGCAACATGACACAAAATCACTGCCAAAGTGTCGGTGGATGATAACTCATCACACATTATAGAAATACCGGTTGGTAACTCATTACAGAGTAATACTGGTTAATACAATATACCAATTACCGGTTGTCAAAAATGAAGACTAGTAGATCATAGTGTTCTGATCAAAAGTTAACTACCGCTTGGGTCCTTCGTACCGCTTGAGCTCCTCGTATTGCTTGGGGTCTTCATACCGCTTGAGCTCTTCAGTCAATCTATGACCGGTAATCATCTTCTGCAAAATACCGATAGTCTAAAGACTATACTTTCAATAATACATAATACCGGTTGGAACAATTACCAATTGAGCATAACTCATACATCAAGAAACTATGTGTCCATCAATGACAATCAAAACATCATCAAAATGCCAACAATCTCCCCCTTTGGCATTGATGGCAACACTTAGGAAAATTTTGATATCTAGGTGTTTTTAAAACAAAAATGCCATAATCAAAATTACTCCCCCTAAGCATATACACTTTCCTTTTGCAGAAATTACAATGTACACTACTTCCCAAAGTGGTAACATGAAAGTACATGAAATGGTAACATTCACCAAAATTTTAATGTACACTACTCCCCCTTTGCCAACAATGACAAAGTAATGCAAAATAACCCCTTTTTGCATATATAATAAAATAGAGTAGATGTTCATGACAATAAGGAATGAAATTTCTCAAAAATAGATTTAAAGTCCTGCATAAAAGTTTTTAGGGCCAATGTCCATGACTCAAGTAATGAGGTAGCAACTGATGAATACTAAGAGGGGGGGGGGGTGAATTAGTATGCCAAAAATCAATGTACTTAAACACTTTACTAGACTAACAGTAAACCAGTAAAACAGTTTAGCAAACAAACCGATTAGCACATATGCAAACCAAATAGCAAATAATGCATTCACCCACAGAAGCACACACACCATAACACAGGATATTTTGACATAGAAACCCAAATGGGAAAACCCACGGTGATATGGAACTCACAATTAACTATCTCTAGAATAGGAACCAGACCGGTTAAGGTCATACAATGTTCTTTACCAGAACAGGTCCTGTTAGGAATCTCAATCTCTGTTAGGAGATAGGTCCGATTAAAGACTACCTTGCTAGAGGATTTTAGATCCACAGATGTGAACCACCTTTTTAGAGGGTTTACAAAAGGCTTTTGGGCCTACCCGGTTAAGGGCTTCAGACTTGTCGAAGATGTGAGTAATCAACAAGTGAGTGATCTAGTAAATAGCATAGATTGCCTTTTTAGATCCTTGATAGCTTGTTCCTAATGCATTCCAGCATTACTTCAGTCTTCAACATATTCACACTCTCTCTAACTCATCAACCACCTTAAACCCTTGCAACAACCTAAAACCTTAGATATTATGTCCTTATAAAGGAATCTGATTTCATGTCGGTCCAATAGGATTACAATACAATTTCCTAGGTTCAATGCATCTAGACATATTCTGTAACACGACACAAAAAGCACCGTTAAAGTGTCAGCACCGTCAAACAATCGGTGGATGGTAACTCATCACAAAATGCTGGTTGGTAACTCATCACAGAGTATTACCGGTTCATACAAAATACCGGTTGCCGGTTTGACAAAAATGAAGACTGGGAAATATGTGTTATGTCACTTTGATCCTTCATACCACTTGAGATCCTCGAACCGCTTGAGGTCAACATACCGCTTCAGACCGGTAAAAATATTCTACAAAACACCGATAGTCTAAAGACTATAATACATCATACTGGTTGGAACAAATACTGGGTGAGCTTTAATTCATACATACAAAAGTGATCTCAATGCAAGTGTGTGTCCATCAATGACAATCACAACATAATCAACAAAAATACCAACAATCTCCCCCTTTGGCATTGATGGCAACACTTAGGAAAATTTTGACATCTAAGTGTTTTACAACAAAAATATGCCATAATCAAAATTACTCCCCCTAAGCATATACACTATCCCTTTTGCAGAAAATACAATGTATACTACTTCTTAACAGAAAGCATACATCAAGACATTCAAAATTTATACTTCTCCCCCTTTGCCAACAATGACAACAAAAATAATATTGCAGACCAACCCCTATTTTATTAGTATTAAAAGAATAAGTGTTTGTGACAGTAAAGAGTAAAACTTGTCAAAAACTGATTTGAAGTCCTGCAAAAATTGTTTCATAGATAAGGACCAGGACTAAAGTAGGGAGGTAGCCACTTGTTTCTCTATCTGCATCTAGGAGACTTGCTCTTCCATGGCGTCTATTGTGCTCATCTCTTGAGTCACCGTTAAGGCATCCAGATTGAGATAACATTTATGAAGTATTTGCAGGCGTGGGAGTAGAACCAGTTATAGTTCCTGCAAATCTCGAGTCTGGTTGCTGATTTCCAACTCTATTTTGGCAGACTAGATATGAAAGTGGTGAACGGTTTTCCCATAAGCTATAAAAGAGTCATATGGCGGCTTGAAGGTTCTCATGTATAACTGCAAGTCAGTTTGTATCTTTTTCTTATGTACAAGCACATCATCACAGAAGAGATGGGGTTGGCAAATCTTACTCAGTAGTAGATTCCCCTCATCCAGAGCATTCCTTATGTCTTTTTGAGATTTTTGCAGATCGGATCGGAGCTCATTTAGCTTCTTCACTAGGGAAATGTTGAGAACTTTTTGATGCTCTTTCTTAGCATTTGCCTCTACTACCTCTTCTAGGCTCTACACCTGATCATCCACTATGGTGCATAGGAGCTTCAATTGTGCCAGTGATGAATCAATATTGGGGAGGTTTGTGCTAGGTAACAAACCGGTAAGAGTGTCCATCGTAGCTTGGATCACATCTTGCTCCTTCTTCCTCCTTATCACTTCAAGGTGTTCTTGAGCAACCTTAATGCTCTCTAGAAGCTCCATTTCATTTGTAGAATGGAGGTCTATAGGACTAGTGAGGTCAGCCGGTTTGGCCTGACTACCGGTTGCCTTTGGAGTTTCCATCTGAGTGATTTTTGTCGTTTCTTCTTTCTTTGTAGCTCTTAACTTTTCCTCTTCTATCTTTTTCTTTTCCTCTTCTTTTGTTTTCCTTTTCTCTTCTTTCCTCTGCTTCTCTTCTTCTTCATCCTTTTTCCTCTGCTCCTCTTCCTATTGCTTCTTCTCCTCTTCCTTCTTCCTCTTCTCCTCTTCATCCTTCTTCTTTTCCTCTTCCTTCTTTCTCTTCTCCTCTTCATCCTTCTTCTTTTCCTCTTCCTTCTTTCTTTTCTCCTCTTCATCCTTCTTCTTTTCCTCTTCCTTCTTTCTTTTCTCCTCTTCATAATTCTTCTTTTCCTCTTCCTTCTTTCTTTTATCTTCTTCATCCTTCTTCTTTCCTTTTCCTTCTTTCTTTTCTCCTCTTCATCATTCTTCTTTTCCTTCTCCGCTTACTTTCTCTTCTCCTCTTCTTTGTCCTCCTCTGCTTTCTTATGCTTATCTACCTTTTCTGCCTACTTCTCCTATCCTATTGCTTCTAATGGTGTATCATGAGCAACATCCTCTACATCCAGAGCATCGACATCAATAGTGTCTGTAGGTTCAGCAACCGAGTTTCCTTCATTATCAAACACTTCATTCGGTTTTGTTATTGCCGGTTCTTTCTCAGCCTTCCTGTTGGCTTCAGCCACTTGATGCATCTTAAGAGCTTCTTGAGCAAGAGTATGTTATTCTTGATCACTTCTTGACCCTTTCCTTCCAGTAACAGGAGTCTTCTTCTTCTCATGAAGAAGAGGCCTTTGTATTTATTCATAACTTTGAAAAGTTCTGAATTAGAAACATCAGGAAAATGTTGAGCAAATATTTTCTCCCTCATTTCTTATTCCTTTTCTATGGAAATGCACCATTTATTATCTAAAGAATTATACAAAGAATCTGGCGTCTTCGATCTAATTTTTGAAGGCGGTCGATCATTAACACACAAATACTTAATGATTTCCTGTTCAACTGCTTCCTTTTCATCATCATTGAAATCATCAAAACAATCAATTAAATCATTCAGCACTTTTCTCCTAATGTTCTTTATAGTTCTTTGACAATGTGTCAAAGGTTTGTAAGAAGAAATGTCAATATTTAACGGTGCAGATGATGTCGGTTCATTCTTTGTCTTTTTATTTGTTTGTCTTGTCTTCTTGGGTTTTTCCTCAGACATAGTTTCTTTTGAGTTCGGTGAATTATTCCTTGTCTTCCTCTTCCTCTCGAAGACTTTTGCAGGTGTCGTTTCCGATTTCTTCTTTGCGGGTGCCCGCTTGGTCACTTTGGGACTGGCTGTAGTAACCAGTGCTGATGCCAAAGGCACTGCCTTTCCTTTCTTTTCAGAGGGTTCTACAACCGGTGCAATCTTTTCCAAATAGGTGTCGGTTCTCTTTGCCTTGGGATCAAGGGGTGAGGCGATTAGGGTAGAAGCATACCCATCCAGCATATCATACATTACCTCATAGCCCATAGGCTCCACTTCTTCCTGTCTGGGCTCAACGACCTCCATTATGCATTCATCCACATTGATGATAAAGCAGATGTCCTCTTCATATTTCTTGGCAATGTCACTAGATATCCTCATCCTTAGGCTCATCTTGCTTCTGAACTCATCAAAGTACTTGTTCAGAACTTTAGGGTAACCGGTTCCAACTGCTTGCAAGCTCTCTTTGATCTGTTTGGTAACCGGTTGGTCGGTAGACCACTGAATATCTCCAACTCTTGGGAAATAACCTTGGAAGTAGTAGAATAACCCTACTAGTAGTTGTCCAAACTTGAATCTTAGTGCATTGTCCTGTTTGATTGACTTAAGATTCAACATAAGTTGTCTTTGCATACAGATGCACAGATCAAACGATGCATCCTCCTTGATCATCCTGTAAGTGGCATTTCTCGCTACAGCAGATACAAAGTTAAGTCTGCTAGCAGAGAACGTCTGGTAGCCTATCACCATGCAGGCATACTTGACCAAATCATCCTTGATCGAGTTGATGGTCATGCCATGTGAGTCGCTCACTGAACCGGTGAGCTTGGACATTTCAGTCTTGCTGACCTTCCTTAGGGCTAGCACTTCCCCTGTATTGCAGAAACTAGTGATGACATGAATCGCTTCCGGTGTGATATCATGTGTTCTGACAAGATACATCTTGTCACCATGAACTCTGCTCAGAATGATTCTAATGTGGTCATATGTGAAATCCTCTAGGAAGTAAACCGCATTGTGAAGTTTCTTCATCTCCACATGCTATACTCGGGTTTGAATTTTTTATCCTTCCTATAGAATAGACCTAGCTGAGAATGGATCACAAGAGACCCTAAGTCTTCGATTTTGCAGTCTATGTAATCAGGATCCCTTCTTCTACTATAACACCAGCCAGTACTTGAGACAAGGCATTATATTTCGACTTTCGTTGTATGAAGTCCATAGAATCAATAGTTGCACTAGAACTATCATGAGATGTGGAAGCCATGATAAAATAGAAAACTCAAGAAATACCTTTCAAAAATCAAGAATCTAGGGCTTGCAAATTCCACTTCGCCTCACACTTCATTGGTTGTTGAATCATCGCTCTGAGTTCTTCTCTTGACCGTTTGATATTTGCTTCTAAATCTTCTTCAGGGTTTCGAGATTTCTTTGAATCGCAACACAAGTCACTTTTTCTTTGCTCTGCACTTGAAAAACTTCTTTGCTCGAAAAATGATAGTGAGAAATGATTTGAAAATTCCCTTTTAAACATATTCCTCACCTACTGTAATAAATGCTCCACCATTAGGGTGTAAACCCTAATTTGCCTGTTATCATTTTCGGTCTTCTGCCAAATGATAGGTATCACATATCGGTTAAGGTCTTTTACTGGTATAAACTAGGGGCTCAAAACAATTCACCATTTTCTCCCCCTACGCTTTTCTGATGCTTAGTTTGCCGGTTCTGTGATTTCCACACTAGGTGCAAAAACCGGTTCTTCTTGCAACATTGCTAGTTTCTTCTTCTAGGTTTTGTTCATATCCACTTGAACAGTGTCAATATCAATCTTTCCTTCCGGAGTGATCGGTATATCATCCGATATACTCTTTCTACTTCTACAGAATCTTGTTGAATGACCCGGTTTGTTGCAATGATAGTAGACCATTCCAGGTGCTCTCCAAGGTCCATTATTCATGTTTCCACTCTTCCTTTTGCATGTTGCAGCTGTGTGACCATGACCATGGCAAATCCAACAATTTTCTCTCCATCTGGTTGCCGCTTGATAGCCAGCGCTTCTTGACTGATAATTAAAGGCATTAAACCGGTTGTGATTCCGGTTCACAAAAGGTTCCAGACCAACTCCTTGAGTCCTCTAAGGATATCTTCCAGTGTTGTTCATAACAAACCTACATTCAGATGCTTTATGCCCAAACTTGTTGCATGTATAACAATTACCATTGAATCTATAAGATCTAGGCTTATCATTTAGAAAGTAAGGAAAATTATTATAAGCCTTACTCCTACATACATTAGCAGTATGTCCTTCTTTAAGACAGTTAAAGCAAACAGGTTTGAACTTTTGCTTACCTTTATCTTTGAATGTTGGTTGCCTATTTGATGCTTCAGCATTTGTACCAGAGGTCTCACCTTGCTCATAACTAGAGTAACCAAGTCCATCAGTATTCTTGATAGGTTTGGTTGATTCAAGCTTTTGCTCTAGCTTAACAGTACTCTTGTTGAACTTAGCAAGTATTTCCTTTGACTCAAAGAGTTCTTTGGAAATAGCAGCATTTGTTTCCATCAGGTTTGCATTCTCAAAGATGGCCATGTTCAAGTTCTCCTTGCATGTCTGCCTTTTCCACTTTTCTCGCATGGAGTTGAGCAGTTAGGGCATTGATCTCTTGCTTCAGCTTGGAGATTTCATGATCTTTGTCTTTAACCAGATCTTCAACTTTCCTCTGGTTTTCAAGCTCTTGACACATTTGAATATTCAGTCCTTCCAACTCTTTTCTTAGGTTGGAATTGGATTCATTCAGTTTTTCTACTTCTTGAATTAGGGCTTCCATGTCTACTTCATCAGAAGAACTATTTTCAGATAGCTCCATCAACTTTTTAGCATGTTCTCTCCTTTTTGCTTGAGAGGCCTTATATTTGACCATAAGATCATCATAGGCTTGCTCAGACTGAGTGAGCCGATGAGTAAGTTCCCTCATGGTATATTCCCCCATATCTCTTTCCAAGTGGTTAGACTTATAGAAAGGTAGGCTCTGATACCAATTGATGAATACTAAGAGGGGGGGGTGAATTAGTATGCCAAAAATCAATGTACTTAAACACTTTACTAGACTAACAGTAAACCGGTAAAACAGTTTAGCAGACAAACCAGTTAGCACATATGCAAACCAAATAGAAAAGAATGCATTCACCCACAGAAGCACAAACACCATAACACAAGAGATTTTGACATGGAAACCCAAATGGGAAAAACCACTGTGAGATGGAACTCACAAGTAACTATCTGCAGAATAGGAACCAAACCGGTTAAGGTCATACAATCTTCTTTACCATAATAGATCCTGTTAGGAATCTCAATCTTTGTTAGGAGATAAGTCTGATTAAAGACTACCTCGCTAGAGGATTTTAGATCCACAGATGTGAACCACCTTGTTAGAGGGTTTACAAAAGGCTTTTGGGCCTACCCAGTTAAGGGCTTCAAACTTGTCGAAGATGTGAGTAATCAACAAGTGAGTGATCTAGTAAATAGCACAGATTGCCTTTTTAGATCCTTGATAGCTCGTTCCTAATGCATTGCAGCATTACTTCAGTCTTCAACACATTCACACTCTCTCTAACTCATCAACCACCTTAAACCCTTGCAACAACCTAAAACCCTAGACATGATGTCCTTATAAAGGAATTTGATTTCATGTCGGTCCAATAGGATTACAATACAATTTCCTAGGTTCAATGCATCTAGACATATTCTGTAACATGACACAAAAAGCACCGTTAAAGTGTCGGCACCATCAAACAATCGGTGGATGGTAACTCATCACAAAATGTCGGTTGGTAACTCATCACAGAGTATTACTGGTTCATACAAAATACCAGTTGTCGGTTTGACAAAAATGAAGATTGGGAAATATGTGTTATACTGCTTTGATCCTTCATACCGCTTGAGATCCTCGAACCACTTGAGGTCAACATACCGCTTCAGACCGGTAAAAACATTCTACAGAACACCGATAGTCTAAAGACTATAATACATCATACTGGTTGGAACAAATACTGGTTGAGCTTTAATTCATACATACAAAAGTGATCTCAATGCAAGTGTGTGTCCATCAATGACAATCACAACATAATCATCAAAAATGCCAACAACAACCTCACTTTCAGTCTTCATCTGGAATGTTGGTTCTTCCATTGCATCAATGGTACTCATCTCTTGAGTTACCATGATAGCTTCCAGGTTGAGAAAACATTTCTAAAGAATCTGCAATCTTGGCAATAAGAGCAGTTGGAGCTCCTGCAAATCTCTAGTCTGGTTGCTAATCTCTGAGTCCATCTTGGCTGTCTGATACTAAAACTGATGAACCATTTGCCCATATGTAGTGAAGAGATCATAGGGCATCTTAAAGGTGTCGATATGTGCCTGAAACTTCGATTGGAGTTTATCTTTCTGTTTAAGCACATCGTCACAAAATAGATGGGGTTGGCAGATTTTACTCAAAATTAATTTGCCCTCATCCATAGAAACACTGATATCCTTTTGTTGTTTCAGTAGTTACGTCCGAAGCTCATTCATTTTCTTGACTAAGGCAGTGTTGAGTGCCTTTTCATGGTTCTTCTTTGCAGTGGCTTCAGCAACATCTTCCAAGCATTGTACCTGGTCTTCCACTATGGTACAAATAAGTTTGAGCTTAGAGAGAGAGGAATCAGTACTGAGGAGGTTGGTACTAGAAATGAGATTGGTAAGGGTATCAACCACAGTTTGTATGACATCCTATTCTTTCTTCCTTCACAATTCTTCCAGTCTTTCCTGTGAAAGTTTGATGCTATGCAGTAGCTTAGACTCATCTGCAAGAGTTAGATCAATAGGATTGGTCGTATCAACTTGTTTGGTTTGATCACCAGTTGCCTTAGGAGTCTTCCCTCCTTTTTTTTTGATCTCTGCTTCTTTGTTCTTCTCTGCTTCCTTCTCCTCTTCTTCTCTTTTCTTATCCTCTTCTTTCTTCTTTTGCTCCTCTTCTTCTTCTTTTTTTTTTCCTCCTTCTTCCTTTCTTCTTCCTTCCTCTTGTCTTCTTCTTCCTTCCTCTTGTCTTCTTCTTTCTTCTTATCCTCTTCTTTCCTCTTCTCCTCTTCTTTCCTCTTATTTTCTTCTTTCCTCTTGTTCTCTTCTTTCCTCTTCTCCTCTTCTTTCCTCTTGTTATCTTCCTGCCTTGCTTTTTCTTCTTGCTCTTTCTTCATTTGTTCTTTGTCTTGCTTTTCTTTCTAAGCTTGTTCCTTATCAGGAGTGACATCCTCATTATCTAAGGCATCAACATCAATAGTGTCAATTTGCTCTGTCACTCTTTCACCTTCACTGTCAAATGCTTCATCTGGTTTGCCTGATGATAGGTCAGGTTCTTGTTTAGCCTGCTTATTGGCTTCAGATACTTGGTGTATTCTAACAACAACTTTCACATGTATGTGAGTATCCTTTTCCACTTCAAAATATTTTCCTTCTAGTAGTCTAAGTCTTCTCCTTCTCATGAAGAAGATGCCTTTGTTCTTATCCATTATTTCAAACAACTCAGAATTTGAAGCATCAGGAAAGAATTGTGCAAAAACTTTCTCCCCGATCTCCTGTTCTCTTTCAATGGCAATGCACCATTTGTTATCTAAAGAATTATACAAAGAATCTATTGTAACTGATCTAATCTCATATGGCGACCAATCATTAACACATAAATATTTGATGACCTCCTGTTCTACTTCTTCTTCTTTCTCACTATCAGTAAAATCATCAAAATATTCCTTTAAATCATCAAGCACTTTCCTCTTAATATTCTTTAGAGTCCTCTAACAATGTGCCATTGGCTTATAAGAGGAAATATCTATATTTACCGGTGCTGAAGTTGTAGGTACATTACCGGTAGACTTTTCCTTCTTGCTTGATTGCCTTGTCTTCTTTGTTTGAATTTTTGGGTCAGTGTCCTCTGACTCTGGTGAGTTGGTTTTGGTTTTCCACTTCCTCTCAAATACCTTTGCTGGAATAACCTCAGGTTTCTTCTTAGCTGGTGACCGCTTAGTCACTTTCGAACTGGCATAAGTGACCAATGCAGATACCAATGGCACTGCTTTGTCCTTTTTCTGTTTTGGTTCTTCAACCGGTGTGACCCTTTCTAAGTAGGTACCGGTTCTCTTTTTCTTAGCATCCAATGGAGAGGCAAGTAAGGTAGAGGCATACCCGATCAACATGTCATACATCACTTCATACCCCATTGGTTCAACTACTTCCTTTCTTGGTTCCACCACTTCCATTATGTAGTCATCTATTCTTATTGTGAAGCAGATGTCATCTTCATACTTTTTCACAATATCATCAGATATCCTCATTCTTTGGCTCATTTTCTACTTGAATTCATCAAAATACTTGTTAAGAACCTCAGGATATCCAGTTCCTACTGCTTATAGACTTTCCTTGATTTTCCTGGAAACCGGTCAGTCAGCAAACCATTGAAAATCACCTACTTCAAGGAAATAACCTTGAAAGTAGAAGAATAAACCGACTAGAAGTTGGCCAAATCTGAACCTTAAAGAATTGTCCTATTTGATGGACTTTAGGTTCAATAGAAATTGCTTCTGTAGACAGGTTCATAGGTCAAATGTAGTGTCTTCCTTAATCATTCTGTAAGAAGCATTCATTACAGTAGTAGGGACAGAGTTCATTCTACTGGCATAGAATATCCGATAACCAATCACGATGCAAGCATATTTCACCAGATCATCAAAGATGGTTTTGATGGTCATCGCCCATTGGTCACTCACAGAACTGGTGAGCTATGTCATTTCATTTTTGGTGACCTTTCATAGAGCTGGTACCTCTCCAATATTGCAGAAACTGGTGACAACATAAATTGCTTCTGGTGTTATGTCATGTGTCCACTCGAGATACATCTTATCACCATGTACTCTACTAAGGATGATGCGGATATGATCTTATGTGAACTCTTCCAGAAAGTACACCGCATTGTGCAGTTTCATCTTCTCAAGGATACTATACTTAGGTTTGATCTTCTTATCATTCCCACAAAATAGACTTAGCTGGGAATGAATCACTAGGGATCCTAGGTCTTCCAATTTACAGTCAATATACCCTAAAATATCTCCCTCAACAATAACTCTGGCGGGTATTTAGGATAGGGCATTATATTTCATTTTCTTTTGAAGAAATTCGGTTGAATCTATAGGTGCACTAGAACTAGAGTACGATGCAAAAGCCATGATAAGAGAGAATTTCAAGAAATACCTTCACAATCTGAAATTTAGGGTTTGCCAATTTCGCCCACAATACACCACTTCGATTGCTAGATTACCGCTTAGTGTTCTTCACTGACAGATTGAAAAATATCTCTAGATTCCTCTACAAGATTTTGAATTCACTTTGAATTGCTAGATGAATCGCTCTTTATCGCTCTGCTCTTAAAAATTCTTCTCTCAAAAATAGACAAGTGAAAATGATGATGAAAACCCTTTTAAACAAAGTCTCACCTACCATAATAAATGCATCACCGTTAGGGCACAAACCCTAATTTTGCCTTTTATTGCTTCAAGTCTTCTACCGACTGACAGGTAACATATATCAGTTAAGGTCTTTACCGATATAAACCAAGGGTTCAAAATATTTCACTGATATGTTCCCCCTAAGCTTTTCTAAGCTCAATTTGTCAGTTCAGAGACTTCCACACTAGGTGCAAAAACTGGTTCATCCAGTGACACTTCTTCTGATTTCTTTTTCCAAGTTTTATTCATTTCTATTTGAATGGTTTCAACATCAATATTCCCTTCTAGAGTGATCGGTATATCATCCGATAGGTTCTTTCTTAGTTTGTAAGTTCTAGCAGTGTGTCTCAGTTTGTTGCAATGATAGCATACCATTCCAGGTGTTCTCCAAGGTTCATTATTCATACTACCATTCTTCCTACTGCATGTTGCAACAGTGTGACCGCTACCACGACAGATCAAACAAGTTGTTCTCCAACTAGTTGCCGCTTGATAACCAACTAACCGATGGTCATAGGTATTGTACCGGTTGGGCTTCCGGTTCACAGAAGGTTCCGAGATAACTCCTTGATTCCTTGGAGGATATCTCTCAGTGTTGTGCAAAACTAAACTGCATTCAAATGCTTTTACGCCCAAACTTGTTGCATGCATAATAGTTTCCATTGAATCTATTGGATCTAGGCATATTGTTTTGAAAATAAGGAAAATTGTTATAAGCCTTGCTTCTACATACATTGCGAGTATGTCCTTCTTTGAGACAATTAAAGAAAACATGTTTAAATTTTTGCTTACCTTTATCCTTGGATGTTGGTTGCTTCTTTGATGTTTCAGCTTTTGTTCCAGAGGTCTCACCTTCTTCGCATCTAGAGAAACCAAGTCCAGTGGTATTTTTTACTGGTTTTGCCGATTCTATCTTTTACTCTAGCTTAGCAGTACTTTGATTAAATTTGGCAAGTATTTCCCTTGACTCAGTAAGTTCCTTTGAAATGGAAGCATTAGATTCCATCAAGGTTGCATTCTCAGAAATAGCCATGTTTAAGTTCACCTTGCATTTCTTCTTTTTCCACTTTACTCTCTTGGAGATGAGTGGTAAGGGTATTGATTTCTTGCTTCAGCTTGGAGATCTCATGATCTTTTTCTTTTACCAAATCTTCAGCTTTTCTTCTGTTCTCAAGCTCTTGACACATTCTGATAGTTAGTCCTTCCAACTCCCTTCTCAGGTTGGCATTAGATTCATTCAGTTTTTCATTTTCTTTGACTAGGGCATCCATGTTTGCTTCATCAGAAGAGCTATTTTCAGTGAGTTCCATCAGTTTCTCAACATGCTCTCTTCTTTTGGCCAAAGAGGCTTTATATTTGACTTTGAGTTCATCATAGGCTCTCTCAGTCTGAGTGAGATGATGAGTAAGTTCCCTCACATTGTATTTCCCCATATCTCCTTCCAAGTGGTTAGACTTATAGAAAGGCTGGCTCTGATACCAATTGATGAATACTAAGAGGGGGGGGGTGTGAATTAGTATACCAAAAAATACTATAAACAAATTCTTGAACAATTTAGTAGATAACCGGTACAATAGACTCACTAATAAACTAGTTAAGATAAATGCAAAACAAATAGAAAACAAAGCATTCACCCACAAGAGCACAATCACCATAACACAATATGTTTGACGTGGAAACCCAAATGGGAAAAACCACGGTGAGCAGAAACTCACAAGTAACTATCTGTAGAATAGAAACCATACCAGTTAAGGTCGGACCAATTAAGGTCATACAATGTTCTTCACCAGAACATATCCTGTTAGGAATCTAGATCTCTGTTAGGAGATAAGTCTTGTTAAAGACTACCTTGTTAAAGGATTTCAGATCCACAATTGTGAACCACCTTGTTAGAGTATTTACAAAGGCTTTGCTAGGCCTACCCGGTTAAGGGTTTCAGACTTGTCGAAGATATTAGTAATCAACAAGTGAATGATCTAGACAATAGCACAATATGCTTAATTAGATCCGTGTCAGCTCATTGTTAATGCATTTCAGCATTACTTCAGTCTTCAATATTTCCACACTCTATCTCTTCACACAGACCTAATCTGCTCTACAATGATCGCACATAACCTTTTCTATCACACATATCTCTCATGCAAACCCTAGACATGATGTCCTTATAAAGGAAACTGATTTCATGTCGGTCCAATAGAATTAGACTATAAGTTCCTAGGTTCAGTGCATCTAGACACATTTGGTAACATGACACAAAATCACTGCCAAAGTGTCGGTGGATGATAACTCATCACACATTACAGAAATGCCAGTTGGTAACTCATCACATGGTAATACCAGTTAATACAATATACCAATTATCGATTGTCAAAAATGAAGACTGGTAGATCATAGTGTTCCAATCAAAAGTTAACTACCACTTAGGTCCTTCGTACAGCTTGAGCTCCTCGTACCACTTGGAGTCTTCATACCGCTTGAGCTCTTCAATCAATCTGTGACCGGTAAACATCTTCTGCAAAATACCGATTCTAAAGACTATACTTTCAATAATACACAATACCAGTTGGAACAATTACCGATTGAGCATATTTCATTAATCAAGAAAGTGTGTCCATCAATGACAATCAAAACATCATAAAAATGCCAACAAATTATTGCATATGAAACATTGAATGGTAAAGGTAGTGGTTGGAACATTATTCATGTTGTTCATCATATTATTATTGTTCATCATTCCATTATGCATCCCACATCTACACTGACTTTCCATATGACCAAACTTGTTGCAAGTAAAACATCTACCATTGAATTTATGAGCATTAGGTTGTCTTACCAGAGGATTCTTTCTCTTCTTCTGATCAGGTTTTTCATTGCCTTGTCCAAATCTGGAGGATTCACCTTTCTCATATCCTAGGCCTCACATATCCTTTCCATGTCTCTGACTTTCTAGCATCTCATTAAGCCTTTCTGAACTAGCTTTGAATTTGTCTTTGTATTCATTGGCAGTAGAAAGTTCATCCCTCAAGGTAACAATCTATCTTTCAAGATCTTGACCATTATTCCTTGACTGTGTTAACTCAAGCTTCAACTGATCATTCTCATAGGTAAGCCTGAAGCATTCATCAACTCTTTCCTTCAGTGATTGTACCAAATTTTCTTCATTCTTCTTCCAGTCCTCAATCTCCTTAGTCAATCTCATAAAAATAGATTGCATCTCATTATTCAAAGCAACACTTTCTCTCAACTTCATCAGCTTTATACTTGTATTCCATGATCTGATCTTCTTTCTCCTTCAACTTGTCCATTAATTCCTTCCTCTTTTCCCTACAAATGCTTTATTAATCCTTTAGCTCACCATTGAATTCATCATCAGCATTCAAGTTCTTCTTCAAGGTACAAACCTCATTTCTAACTGCATCAAGATCCTCAAGTGCCACATTGAGTTGTCTCTGAAAATCGGAATCCATTGAATCAATCTCCCAGATCTTCCTCAAGCAGTTAAGCTTCCTAAGAGGAACTAGGCACTGATACCAATTATTAGAGTCAAGGATCACTGAGAGAGGGGGTGAATCAGTGATCTACCAGATTTTAAATCCACAAACTTATTCTTTATCCACCGGTTAGCAATTCATAGCAGAAAGGAACATAAACATGCAACAAAGAATACACAAATCCACAACACTGAATTTTTTACGTGGAAACCCAAAAAGGGAAAAACCACGGTGGGGCTGGAACCCAGAGTATTCATATATTATGGCTAGGAGTACATAAATATTACATAGATGGGAAATGCACTTGCATTCAAGCTCACTGCCTAGAGCTCATTGCTCAAATATAGTTTCCCAGAAAGCTACAACCTTCAGGAAAGTCTCACTGACTTACAATTTGATTACAATGAGAAAATACAAGGAAATGAACTCTCAATTAGCATTTGACTATGCAAGAATGAGTTTTGGTTAAGCACTGGATCTTTGACTGTCTTTTCTTTGCTGAATACTTTGTTTTTGTCTCAGTCAGCTACCGGTTGGTCTGAAACCAAAGTACACACGTGAAAATGTGCTCAATCGCACCAAAATGGATCATCACACCACTAACACACACTGAAAATCAATCGACAAATCGATCTTATGTATCCGGTCTTAACACAAACACAATCTCATTTAAGTTGGCTTCAATAAGTGTAGTGTGTAGATCCAAGTCGACTCCATCGCCCATTACAATAGTAGGGATCTGCAATTAATAATAGTGGACGGAGCCAGCCGCAACTAGCTTACCCATGCGCTCATCTTCAATCTTGAACATAACATAGCATTGGACCAAAAAAGTGTTTTCACACATTTCCTAAAGATCTTCCCATTCACCAAGAACACAAATTCAACCACCAAAATTACCACAATCATCAGAAATTATTTCGGATCAAAACATTATAGAAATACCCTATTTTACCGGTTAACTACCTACCGGTTACCTCCTTCTTCCAGATAAGATGAATCATGACTGCCAAATCAAATAATCAAGAAGAGTCTCCATCAATGACAACTCTAAACAAATAAGCAACTACCAAAAGTCACCTGAAATCACCGGATGAGTGTCAATTGCCAACATCAAAGGTATCTCGTAGAGTGGAAGGGCATCACTATGGTCACCCAAGGAGTGGAAGAGCTTTCCAAGAAGGTTGACATAGGATTTGTACCTACAAAGGCCAAGAGACTCCCCACCTTCATGAGTAGCGGATGTGAAAAGGAATTTGTATAGCATAAGGGTGGGCCACTACTAAGACATTGGAGATGGTGGAGGAATGGTCATGAACACATCTAGATAAGGGATAGGGTGGTATGTTAGGAACCCTACATAGCATGGAGAGTGTGTTCAAAGATATATTTTATTAGTTGTAGAAGGTAAACCACTTAGAAAGTGAGGCTGAGGTAGAGAAAATGGCTGAATTGGAGTAGGAAACAATTGCTCAAGAGGAGTCGATTCAGCAACAATGACTTGCCTTCGTTGAGAAGGAGTAGAGAGTGGATATAGAGGAAGAGTTGGAGAATTAGAGGGTGGCCACGATAGAGACATATAGGCAGCAGGGAGAGACATGGGCACACTTAGTAGTAGGGCAGTTGGAGTGTACGAAAAAGGGCCTTATGAAGGTGGTAGACCTAGTGAAGATAACACATGAGTGCTAGAAGGTAGCTTAGTGAAACCTATAGCTTCGAGCTGAGCAAGTGCAACAACTTCACCAGTAACTCTCCACACCCCACAATGCACCCAAGTTGATGTCCTCAACCACTCTAGGGACATCCTCCCACCCCTTTATTCTTCGTAGATTTTGTATTTTATTAGCCCCATTTTGTCTTTGTCATTTGGAAGACAACTTCTTTTTTGGGGGGGGGGTTGATGTTAGTGACAATTTTGCCAACGTAGGTAAATAATGTTTTATTGATAATAATTGGAAATGTAATGAATAATTGTTCCCGAGTAGTTGGTAGTTACTGACTAATGACACTCTTAACCAACCATCAAGTAGTATATATTCCTTAATTTTATTACGAACAAGGAATGATTGTATAATCATTACATATTCTGAAAATAAAGTTATATCATTCTGGCCATATGTGGATGTTTTATTTTTGGACTGTTGTGTTGATTATGTGTATTGTTACATTCATGTTTACTCTATATAGTTATAGAACACTTCTGTAGGGAGTAAACAACCTGCCTTATAAAATTTCTCATTCCTACATACACATACTCACACACACCATTAGATAATAAAATAAGAGGCCAAAATTCCTCCATAAGTGCCTTCTTTGTGGAAGCTTTCCTCTCTTCTTTACTCTTTTCTTCCAGTGCTACTTTCTGCACTTCTTCCTCTCTCCATTCTTTCTTGTCTTTCCCCATGTTCTCCACAATGAGAACTTCCTTCACCTCATCCAGTGCATTTTACTCACTTGGAAACTCTCTGTTGTCCAAACCTCTATGGGTTTCTCTCGTACTTCCATCTTTTCTTCTGAAGGTAGCCATCCTTTGCCTTCTTATCTTCTTCACAATCATCTTTACCAGCCACTTAAAAACTTATTTTCCATTGGCCAAAACCAAATATATTCTTGGCTTCTTCCCTCAATCCATACCTTCAACATAATCTTACACCTCTCAAAATCCCTTCTCAACTTTGTCATTTCTCTATCAAATTTTGTATCTTGCTTTCTCTTATTTGTCTTCATATTTTCTTTCTTCTCAATATTTTCTTTCTTCGTATGTTGCTGCATCTTTCTATCCTTTCTCCTCTTGTCTTCTTGATACCTCACCTAGGGCTCTCTCCCTGTTTCCCTTACTACCCAGTCTTTTGGTAGCTAAGTTCTTCTTTAACATGTCAATTTTCAATACACTTACTTTCCAAGAATCTATGAACAAACTAACTTCTTCACCCAAATCTTTGAGACTGTCAACTTCTTATTTCCAAACCTTTTAGGCTTTGATACCAAAATGATAACACACCCCTCACATATTCATGCTTTGATGTTTATGTGAGGACACACTCACACAAGTTACAAATATAGTAACTTAATGGAAGACTTTCTATTATAAAGTGACATGATTAAAGCAGTCCCAACATAAATTTTTGTATAACACGTTCTAGGCAACATGATCCTCAAGAAACATAGTACAATAATGGAGCAACACAATGATCATTTTGTTATCAATTAAATGACATACAATTGAATTAGGCCATACATACATGTGTTCCCTACATAGCCACATTTGGTTGGTCTGATTCTTCTAAGATTCAATGACCCTCTTTCCTATTGACTCTGCTTCCATTCTCTTTGATCCATACTTCCTTCTTTCCCAATCAATTACCTACTTCTATAGACATTCAAAACTATCTTCTTGAACCATTGTTTCTTCATTCCAATGTCTCTGGCTTGCCTTCATGTCCACATCTTCCTCTCTTATGCCCCTCCATGCTCTTTTGTTCTCCCTCTTTCTTTGTTTGGCCAGAGCCTTCTCTTCCCAATCGACTTCCCCCTTATAATCATTAATTTACAATAATTAGTGTCCTTTTCTTTTTTACTTCCTACTTCCTTCCTCTCAACTATCTTTTAATCAACCAACATTGTCATCATTTACATGCATAAATTCCATAACTTTGATAATTGACATAAAACCAAGATTCTTTAAGTAAACCGAAACTAAATGATTCGATGCTCCTGCATCTAAAATAAACCCATGGAGAAGAACCAAGATAAAATTAATGAACTTAACAATTAAATGAATGAGGATAAAATAAAATACACTCTTTTAATCAAGATTAACCTACACCATGTATCAAAAGCCTTAAAAGAGGTATGAGTTGGTTGTATTGGGCATAGCATAAATCATTGGGATTGATGAATGTCATTGGGCACCCTATCATGGATATGAATTATACTCAACATCCTATGTGATTCCATGCTATAATATTGATACTCTTAGGTTTAAGTAAATGCAACAGTTTCCCAACACCCTTATTCCCCCACTAAAAGGGAGTGTGGGGAAAGTAAATTAATTGGAGGCATGTGAATTAATTGAGGGATCATGATGATTTTGGTCATCATTTTTAGTCTTTACATTAATCTTATGCATTAATTGGAAATTCATAGTTGTAAGTGGATTTTTTTGATGTGGTAGAGCCAAGAAAGAATCTAGGATGGAATGTGACATCTTAAGGGTCCACAAAGACCAGATTACAAACCTTAAATCCACTTGAAATTCTATTTTTATTGTGTTCTCTAGTTACACAAGTGGGGAACGTGTGTTCTCTTTGACAAAAAAAAGGATGATGGGGAACGTGTGTTCTCTTTGATTGTTTCAAAATATCTTTTCATTTTTTATCTTCCATTCTTACATGTTCAAAGGTTATTGGGAATCCATATAGCTTCACGTGACAATGTTAGTTGATGCTTGTAAGAGTATACGTTGTTGAGGCTAAACACACGTGTCGAGAGCTAGTGTATATCATTCTTGTCCTATGTATCGACTTTTTTTTGGCATTCTATCACTTGTAAACACTTGAACAAGAGTGGTGTAAGGAGTTTTATGTCGCCAGGAGTTTTAAAGGTAGCTCGTTGTTTTGTTTGTGTGATGCTTATTTTAGCATGTTTTACTTTTTAATGCATGTCAATAGTTTAAATGAATTACAAAAAATTACTTTATAATCCATTATAAGTTGTTTGAAAGGTTTTTGTAAGAGTAGTTGCTTGGGAATTCATATGAGGAAACCATCTCATTTACATATTAGGTTCTATCAAAGTATATTTTATAGCCAATGTTCATTAAGTTTTTTAATTGTTTGTTAATTCTCTAATTTATGCCTTAACCTAAAACAAGTGGGAGATGTGATATTTTTCCTTTAGATCCTAAAATCACAAAAGAGAATGGTTAAGTATAGTTACGATGGAAAGTGATGCCAAGGATGATGGAGATGCATGTTTTAAAAGTTTAGAAGTGAATATTGTGAGGATTACCGATCCTAAAGAGAAGTTTGATAGATCTTAGAGCACAATGCTAACCTTGATAGGGGAAATGAGAATGCCAAAAGAGCTTTAAGAGGAAAGTAAAGTTGAGAAGAGCAATCATGAGCAAGAAGAGTTCTCATTTGAGAGGTTATTTAAAAGAGAAGAAATAACAGTTATTTATCCCTATAATGGTGGAATTAGTGTAGATAAGATCAATCAACATGTCTCACAAATGGAAATTAAATTCAACCTTCACAAAATATGTTTGAATTAGTAGATTTGTGTTGCTAGGTTGTATTTGTGAACGCGTTCATTCACATGGTATGAGAGTTGTACACACTCTTTTGGAAACCCAAAAATGGCACAAATATTCAAGTGGAATTATTCAAATGGTTTTATTTAATCTGCAAGCAATTCTATTTGATTTTACATGAAGAAGAAAGGGTGATGCAATGACATCATTTGAAGCAAGAGCATAGGTAGGGTGTACAATATTATGCGTGTTAGTTTAGAAATATAGTTGTTCAATTTGGGAAGGGAAAATGGAATGTGAGGTGTTGATTAAGTATATGTGAGTTTTTGGATCACCTACAAAGAGAAGTACTAAGGGAAAAACCCCAAAATATATATGAGGCATGTGTTGAAGCATACTATGTCAAGTTGGACAAGAAGGGGGTCCCTTTAAAATAGCATAGATGTAGTGCGCATCAACATGGTTGCAAGAAAAACCATGATGGACGAGTATGAAGAATGCTCCAAGGAAAATCAAAGGGTAAAAGCAAGAGTAAATTCTATTGCATCAATTGTGATAAAGATGGTCACATGAAAGAGAGGTGTTGAAAGATAGATCTTGAATTGGCTCCTTCTCATGCGAAGGGTAAAAATACCATTATACATGGAAAATTACACAAAATTCAATGGAGTCTCCTATGATGAAGAAGAGAACATAGCTCATGCCAAACTCAAAAAGAGGGTTTCGAACAATGATGAAAAATCTCACGGTGAAGAAGATCTTACCTAATTATTTCAAGAAAGGATACGAGTGGAACACCAAAAAATTTAAATACTTTATTGAAATCATTTTATCACATTAATATCACTTACTCCAAGATAATTACTTAGTTGATTGGAGTTTGCACATCAACCACATCCATATACCTTGGAATGGTTGCAACACAGAGTAGACATGAAGGTAATCTGCAAGTTGTGCAATTTGGTATTGATTCTAAAGTCAAAGCTCAAGGATGATGTTTTGCTTTATATTGTGCCTTTGAAGATATATGATCAAATTTTAGTAGATCCTACTTGCATATGAGGTTTGTTAACTATTTTGGGCACAAGAATCAATATAGATTTTACTTGAAAGGCAATTATTTATTTGTAAATAAATTCATATGCTGGTAGGCTAGGAATAACCATTGGTATACCTTGAAATAAAGAGGACTAGTTAGTGATTTTTGAAAGTTAGGTGTCCTAATGAATGAAGAAAAATATTTGCATGAAGGCACCTAGTTATAATAAATGTTGCAGAGATTCAAAATGATAAATGATAATGTATATAGTTGCCACAAAGTGGAAAGCATGTACACATTGTAGAGAAGGATAGTGAGATTCAAGTGACGTTTACATGGGTGAGAAATGTTTTTCCTTGTGGTTTTGTTGATGTTTTAAGTTGATTAGTCAAGGGGTAGATTTGTGTCCATGACTAATTCATATATGCTTGAAGAATAGAGCATGCGTGTGAGTTCCAGGTTATAAAAAGAAGGTTTCTTAAGGAAACTTGTGGACTTGGGGAATTATTTGATTGATTTTTAAATTTGGTGAGATTCTAGGGACCAAAAGCCTCTTGGTTAGGGAGGTGTGATATGAAAATTCAAGTCACGTTGAAAGGTCATCAAGATCATGTTTATTGATTTCAACCTTTAGGTCAATCTTATGTATAAAGTTGCTAGATTGTTATGTATATGGGTTTAGACCTTTCTCGATTTACTTAATTAAAATCTTATGCATAAAGTTCTTGGAAATAATCATTTTTAGTGGATTTTGTGATATGAAGGGATATGATAGAGTAAAGAACACACCTTGGATGAAATGGGACATATTTAGGATCTACTAAAACAAAATTATAGACCTTTAATCCACTTAGAAATCCAAATTTGGCTTGTTCTCTTTTTCATTGGTGGGTAATGTGTGTTCTCCCCAACGAACATGTGTTCTTTGATTTGATAGAAGTGGAGAACATATCACTATATGGTTAGTACATAGAGTTTGAAGGGTTTGAGCATTTCAAAACCTCTGTCAGGGGTTAGTCTTCTATTCTTATGTGTTTGGGATGTTATTGCCTGAAGCCATCTCGCTTCATTAAGAAGTTAGTTGATGATTGTAGAACCATAGGGGAGTAGGAAAACTCATTGGTAGAACCTTCCTAATTCATGTTTCTAAATTGCATTGTACAAGAGTGTAGCTTTGAACTTGACAAGGCTAAATGCAAGTTCTAGGAGCTAGTGTAGAATGGCCTTGGACTATGTATACATATTCTGTGGTATCCTATCAGTTGTAAGCAATTGCAAATTAGTGGCATGAGGATTTTAATGCACTCTTCCTATAATTTTACTCATAGTTAAATCTTTCTCCATTTGTAACTTATTGTTTCAATTGTGTGATTCTTCTCTACATCTTCCTTTAGGTCTATTTTTCCCTTTAATGCATGTAAAAGGTCTACAAGAACTAGAAACATTGCTATATTATTCATTGTTTGTGGAATATTTTATGTTTGAAGGTTGTTTGTAGGATTATTACAAGAGGATCCATTGCTAGTGAACTTGTGTGAGGAATATTCTCTTAGTCTACAAATCTATAAAATTGGCATGTATCACTCTTCCTAGATGCATGATTAATTGGTTATATGTAATAATGATGAATATCATGCTCTTAAAATATCATCCATCGGGTCTCTTGCTAAGTGGATGGTCCTTTCTTTTTAGGGTGAGGTAAAAATATGAGATTTCTTCTCTTTTCTAAGAGAGAATCTATGAAGAAGATAGAGCATATTATTGGTACTTATTTACACATTTTGGTCTTGGTTCTCTTGTTAGAATTGAATGAACCCCACATGTATCTAATACTAGCATTAGAGCCCCCACACCTCCTCCTTGCCATCAATTGCAAGGAAATCCTGCCTACTTAGGAGATCCATGTTTTGATTGATTGCACTCTTTGGGCATCTAATGTTTACATTGAAGTCCTCATAAGTCCTTTCTAACCCTTTGTAATTTGAGATGAGTTTATTGTTCTATATCATTTGTGGGTTGTGTTCTTGCATCCTTTAATTTTTTTTGTAGAGTTTATGTCTTGTTATTATGGCACATTGCCTCATTTACTTTTATGCATCTCTTTGAACTCTTTGTTGCAAGGTGTGCGCCCTTGGTCTCCTTGTGTTGTGTAGTGTAGCACTCATCTTTGTGACATGGCTTAACCACCCCATGTGGATTCTCTAAGTCAAGTGGTTGTATCGGGCATTAACAAGTCGATCTTTTGGTGCAACGATAATTGTACTTCTAACAAGTGGTATCAAAGCTTGGGTCCTAGGTTCAAACCTCCCCGCTTGTGTTGGGGGGGATTGTTGCAAGGTGTGTGCCCTCGGTCTCCTTGTGTTGTGCAACGCAACACTCGGGTTTATGACATGGCTTAACCACCTCCTATGGATTCTATAAGTCTAGTCATTGTATCGGGCATTAACAGGTTGATCTTTTGATGCAACGACAACCGTACTTCTAACACTCTTGTCTCCTTGTATCCCTTTTTTGTACGAATGATTAGTATAGGTTAGCATTAGAATATATTAGATAGGAGATGACCTTCTTTGGAGGTTCCTTACATAGTGAAGCTGATTTGAGCTTGTTACTATTGTGGCTAAATTGTTTTCAAGTCTCAATATCATTCTCGAGACAAATTGAGCTCTTTAACCTTATGTTTCTAAATAATCTCCTAAAGACACCTTTTAACACCATGGAGCTTTCAAATACAAGTAAACATCTTCTACAAATTAAAGAAACACAAACCAATTTTAAACTAGCAAATATAATAGACAAACTTGTCTAAATAATAAAAAAATATTATCAATCTATTTATACTAATTAATCATCATTCATTATAAAAACTAAGTAATCACACTAATCATAACTTATCAACCAATCAAATACAAAAACAACAATCACATTAAGATAACCAAAAAAAAACTCCTCATGGATCATTTATAACCAAAAAAAACTCCTTATGGATCATTTAAATTCATATGTCTGATCTCACTTATTATTAGTTTAAGTTGAGTTTCATTCCTATTAATTTAGAAATGATTATGTCTACCCTATATGTTACCAAATCTACAAATCTCAATTGGTTGGGGGCGAAGTATGGATAGGAATGGATAAGAGTTGGAACACTTGTCACCACTCAGTTGGGTTGCATCTTATACCAAGCTAAGGCTAGTAATACAAAGAAGCCCAAACAAGCATAAGCAATAAGCATATGCACCATCCATACGATTAGCAAAGAGACGATGGCTGCAATCACCGCCAGTGTTGTGAAGCCCAAAGCTGCAGTTCATGGCCTATGCGGCGCCACTCTCCCTCTCTCTGCTCGGAAGCTCTCCATGCCTTCACGCCGCCTCAGAATGCCCAAATCTTCCAAGAGGTAATTCAAACTCACCACCATAATCCCCAAATTCTCTTCAATTCTTTCTGTTCTGTTTGTTTTTTGGGATGTGAGAATCAAGAAAAACAGAGTGGAATAAGAGACTAGATTTGCAACACAGGAACGTAGTGGTGGCCAAGTATGGGGATAAGAGTGTTTACTTTGATTTGGAGGACATCAGCAACACCACTGGCGCCTGGGATCTCTATGGCTCCGATGCCCCTTCTCCCTATAACCCTCTGCAGGTACCTCATAATTTGTTGATTTTTTACTAATTCTGCATAATGGGTTTTATTGTTCAGTGATGGAAAAGTAATGGGTTTGGGGTTTTGCAGAGCAAATTCTTTGAGACATTTGCTGGGCCATTCACAAAAAGAGGGCTTCTGTTGAAGTTTCTGGTGTTGGGAGGAGGTCTAGCGTTGACAAGTGCCACCAGCAATGCTACAGGTGACATCCTCCCCATTCTCAAAGGCCCTCAGCAGCCCCCTACTATGGGCCCCAGGGGAAAGATCTGAGCATATTCTATGTTATTACACCACCTCTTATTCAGTTGGATTCTTATTTTTAACTGTTTACCCACCTACATGCCTCCATGTTCTAAATATGGTTCCTCCAACTGGTGTACAATCTGAGCTCTTTTGACTCCCAATCACCATTGAATGTGAATTCCTTTCAGCAGGTTAATTAAGCCTCTGTTATACACTGTTAGTTCTTTTGTATGCTATTTTCATGTTGTGATCTGCAATGGGCTATGCTTGTTTCAGTAAAGTGGTAGGGCATAAAAGCATTCTAAATAATAGATAATAGATAATGTGTTGAGCATATATTTTGGATATCATTGTTCATTGATCAGAATGTATCATGTTATGGTTAGATGTTATATAATTGAAGTTTTGATTTTTCATAGATGAGGATGTTTGTAGCTTGTGCACTCTATTGTCATTGAAGAGAAGTCAGAATTTCAGTTATGTAACATCCAATTATTGATAGCATGATGCATCATGATGGTTGGATAGTCATTTAATTTCTCTTTCAATGATTAAAATTTCATACAATGAATGCTAATTTTATGTTGTGATCTCCAATGGTCTATGTTTGTTTCAGTAATGTAGCAAAGCATAAAGACATTCTAAAAAATAATAACAAGGTGTTGGGTTTATTTTTAAATAAGTAAAATTTAATAAATTTTAATTTTTATGTAAATGTTGTATTTTATATTATAAATAGTTTATGTAGAAGACAAAAATATTAATATATCTATGGATGCATTTTTTTTTTTTTTTAATCAGTTGTCATGAGCAGCAATGTTATATATTACAATTATTGTTTTTATTTAATAATATTGAAATGACCATATATCTCTTTTAATAATTTTAAAAATATTATTTATCTTTCTTCTATTAATTCATGTTAGAAACAATTGTCACATAAATCAAATTATTAATACTATTTATTGGCATATCTAATATATTAAATACTTCTGATCAAATTTTAACTCTATTAATGTTTTGTTGTTGTTGCTTGAATGTCATTGAACATTATTATATATACAGTAAAAATTGTTTTGTATTGTGAGGAGGGAAGTCAAATTAATATGAAAATAAATTTTGTTTTCAATAAAAAAATATTTTATGAAATTACATTATTGACTTTAAAATTATTTTGTTTGCTAGAATGATATTATTAACATTACTAAAATCTAAAATCTTCACTTTTAAATATGACACAAATAAATTTTAATATTTATTTTACTATCAAAAGACAAATATAATATTTTATAATTTTTTTTGAAAGATCTTCTCAACTAGCTTTGAGCAGCTTTATTAATAAAGTGTTTGACTACCTATGGAATTGCATAACTAAGGAGGCTATGGTGATGGCATGCTCATTTTTATTAGATATGAATGTCAATGTATTTGAGCATTTCAATTAATTTAATACTCTTTTGCTATTGCCAAGTTTCATGGTAAAATATTCAATCTCAAGAAAGAGTGTAGAAGAGGATTGTTTTTTTTTGTGTATAGATATTGAAGAAGAATCATATAAAAAGTAGTTCAAAACATATATTTTATTTCATATTTTATGTAATTATCTGAATTATTATTTTCAATTATATTATGATTTTTTTGTTTATCAAGTTTGAAAACTAGAAACTCATTTAGAAAAAATAAGGGAATGGATCATCTAAGGATGGATATGATTATAATTTGTTTTTTTTTAAAACATAATAGATACTATCATCTATATTTAAGTTTACTGCTAGTATTATTAGGGTATTTTTATTGTAAGCTAGCAAGTATAAGTAGATTTGGTCATTCTCAAACAAGGTTTATTTTGCATGTTAGACAACCTTCATTTTCTAGTTTGAACTTTCACACAAGACCTTATAAAAATTTATAGATTTAATATACACTTCATATCAACTTTGATTGGTAGATAGAAGGAAACCATTTTTTTCTATTATTAAATATTTGTTATTGGAATGGACATTTAGTTTGACCTTAGATTTCTTTTGTACCTTTGAAAATTTAGGTATATTTGCATTAAGAGTGCTAGCTTGAATTGTGTGGTATTGAGATTTAGTGGGATATTCTTTCATAAGAGTAAACATAGTTTGGTCTACAGATGCCCATAAGTAATTTTTTTAATATCAATCATGGGAGCTTTGGTGCCTTTTTTGAACTATTATTTATAATATGATAGTAAAATTGTACAAAAAATGCAAACAACTTGCTAATAATTGGCTCTGATAGGTTTGGTATTATTGATGTTGAGATTAGCACAACCGACTCTAAGTGAACAAAGATCATCAACCGCTCTTGAAAAGTGAGAGATATCACTCCAAGGTTCCTTTTGAGTTAGGTCTTGATTGTGTGGGACAACTAAGTGGTCTATGTGATCTGTTATACGAGGGACCTTTGGTAGTAAGGAAATGTCGTGTAAGCTTGGATTTGTTTAAGATGTAATAAATTTAAACTCCCATAAAAAATCATACATTCTAGTTTCTAAAATACCATTCATAGTTTGAGCTACTTATTGTCATGTCCCTATCCTACCAAAAAAGTTATACTTTTGGATATAGATATTGTAACATACTTTTGGATTAAAAATAAAAATAATAAAGTGAAGACAACTAAACTTACAAGTGAGAGTAGATGAGGTATATGAGTGTAGACATCTAATATTTTCCTAGTACAACTATGTCCCAATTAACTAAATAAATACATTATCTACTTAACTCACCTCACTTAGTGTATCCAACCTTCTATTATTTAATTAGCCCCTTTCCACCCTCATACATAATCATATAATTATTTAAGTACCCTATTTTCCACCTTAAATGGCTAAATAATACATAATTTTATTATTTAATTATGGGTATATTCCTTCCACCAAATCTCAATATAAAGGGCTTCCTAAATACACTTGTCTCATGTATTTCCTATGATTGCAATAAATTACTATTTTTGGTAAATGCATCCTAGCCTTTCACATTCAAACAAACCCCATTGTGACCCTTCATTCTCTCTTCAATCCTAACAAAGTCTTCTCATTCATCCTCCACCATCGATATTCTTATCACATCTTCACCATCCAATGTATATATAAATTGAGACACCATCATATGTAATTAATCCATTCTATTTTATTCTAATTATATGCTACCAAAATAGGTATTTTTTATGCACAAGAGCATCCACATCCCAAATTATTGGAGAAAATCTCAATTACAAATAGATTTTATGATAATGTTTATTTTATTTCCTTTTGTTTAAGTTCTATTTGCATTCTCTATCTAAGGTTTGTAGTAGTTTAGAAGTTGAAGCTTTTACTTGCATTTGTTTCCTCTTAAATTTCTAGACTAGTGCTTATAATGAGAAAAGGAGAAAGGCAATCTTGCATCAACCAAAATTATTTCCTTTCCATTTTGCATTTCATTCTGCATTTTCTGGCATTGGCTCATCGAATCTCGAGGAGTTGGATTTTTCTTGAGGACTTGATCATCTACCTTATTCCCAAACTATGGAGCATTTGGATCGTAGTCTGGTAAGTTATCACTATCGGTTTCCGAGATAGTTTTCTAGTACCAGTTGCCTGGTTGTAATCTATCAGGATCTACCGGATCCCTTTTGTATCTTGTGGAGCCCTGAGCGTTGATTCCGATGTTTCTTGGCATGTGGCCGACCTTCCCTTTGATCTACACTTCATCCTTTGGATTTTCTGGAGGAATTTCTTTGGAGGAGGCCGACCTTGTTGTTTTTACATGTTAGGTCTTGTTCTTTGGCATTTGATTCCTTTTGGGCCGATCGAATCCCCTTGGATCGTATAAATCATTGTAATTGAGCATTAGAAAGGGATAAGTTAAGACATAGAACATAGAAGATAGATCTGAAGATTTGAGGTCCCGAATGTGACCCGTTATGTGATTAAGCATGTTTTAGCAGGCCAATGAGCCAGTTTCTGTAACCTGGTTGCTAGTGGTTGATTGTAAACAATTTTCATGATATAATTCATTCAGTTCTGCATTGCCTCCATCATATCCTTGTGTTTCTGTTGTGTTTACTCTTGCGGACCGACCTGGATTGATCTCTTTGAGGTCTCTCCTAACCGGTGACTGCACCAAGTGGTATCAGAGCGAGCTTTCATTCCGAAGATTGCATGTCTTGACAATTTTTATTGTAGGGTGGTGGACTGTGGATCTGACCTGTAGCTGCAGAGGATTGGCATGAAGATGGCGTGAAGAGGAAATAGGAATGGTGGAGAGCGTGGGAATGCAGACTCTATTGTGGTGGAAATGTTGCGATGAATAGTAGCCCGGTTGGAAGCCGTTGAGACAACCCAGAGAAGAGGCCAACATGTTGAAGATGTGAGTGAAGATGAAGGAGAAGAAGCCTCGGTGGAACAAGTAAACCCACCGACGATTGCTCCTAATGAAGAAAGGTTTTTGAGGGTTTTGAGTAGGGTGAATACCAAACCTCATTTTACCCCACCGGAATATGATGGAAAGTTGGATTTAGATGAATTGATGGATTGGACCTCGGAGATGGAGAAATTTCTTTATTTTGAAAACACCGCGGAAGAAAAGAAGGTGAAATATGCCTGTACCCGATTGAAGGGTCATGCATCTCTTTGGTGGGAGCATTTGCAGCTTGATAGACAGAGAAGAGGTAAAGAGAAGATCAAAACATGGGATCAGATGGTTGCTAAGTTGAAATCAAAATTTATGCCAACTGATTATCAAGTGAATCTATTCTGGAAGTTGCAAAATTTGAGACAGAAGGAATCTAGTGTGAAGGAGTACACCAAAGCATTTACGAGTTAAATATCCGATCCAAACATGTTGATAATGAAGTCGAACAAGTTGCAAGATATTTGAATGGATTGTGGGTGTCTATACAAGATGAACTCAGTTTGATCAAATTGCAGAATGTTGAAGAAGCTTACTAGTATGCCTTGAAAGCAGGAGAGAAGCTAAACAAAAGACATGAGCAGAGGCAGAGAGGCAGAAGTGGAAAGTTTTCCGAAGGAATATTTCAAGGAGGAAGAGGATATATTGGAGGTAGAGAAACCTGTATGGATTAGGAAAAGGACAAGGAAGTGAGAAAAGAAGGTAATTCAAACTAGAAAGATGATAGAAATTTCTACCGGAGGAGAGAACTAGATGGCTACCAGAATGAGAATTTTGGAAAAGATGACAAAAGACAAGACAAGAGAGTGTTTAGAGAAACTTGCTATAAGTATGGAGGAGAAGGACATCATTTTTTTGAGTGTATGAAGACAGAGAATACTGGAAGAAAAATAGTGGTGGAAGAAAACCCCACCAGATTTGTTGGGACTCATTAAATTTGAGTCAAGTTTAGAGGCCCATTTCAAAAAAATTCTCTGCATTTCCAAATGATCATGAAATGAGTCAGTTTGAATGGCCTAGTTAGAGAGAGGGCAAAATGGAGCCAGTAGATTTTCAAGGGGTAAGGCTTGGGAAGCATGTCCTACACCTTTCATTTGGCCTATGGAGTGATGTGCAACTTTCAGATTTTAGTTTGGATCAATTTATCAGGTAACCATTTCAAGGGGTGAGCTGAAAGTGCATTTTAGGTGCAAATGCATATTTTACCAAGTAGCCTACTTTGAGTGTTTATATCTTTTGCCCCATTGATCGTCATGGTAAAATTCAAAATAGATTCAATTCTATGCATAAATATGAGTCAGCATGTAAATTTTCAAGTCTTTATGAATCCATTTGCCCAGTTTTCAACGCTCAATCCGTTTGCAGTTGGTGTTGTTTCACAAGTCCCTGTTTCAGCTCCTAATCGGAGCCCTGTTTTGCATAAGTTTAAAAGTTGCCTCAATGAGTGTCATGTCATAATGTTTGTTCCGGGATATTGTTGGTAAAAATGACAAGCTATGTTTCTAGTTTCAAGCTCCTACCAATCCGTTTGATCAGTTTTCGAAAGGGTTTCTTAAGCCATCTGTTTCAGTGATCCGTACTTTCATTGCTATATCAGTTAACGTGGCTATTTTCATGAGCATACCATTTGCACCCAGTCAGCCTTTTGGTCAAACTGAGCATTCTAAGTTTTGATATGTAATTCAAAGTACCTATGCCTCAGATTTGAGGGTCTACGGAGATCATTTGAAATTTTTAAGACATGCATCATGAGTTGTCTGCGCATTGACTTCATCAAGTCCGTAGTGCCGACAAAGCCAGTTGGTCATTTTTGACAATTAATATCTCTTCACTCGGGATTCATCTTGAAAAACCTATTGGTAGACTTCATGCTTGTATATCAGAGTACACGTCTGTCACATGGCATGGTCCAGAAAGGTGTTTTGACCGGTTTGAAAATTACGCCTTCGCGATTAAATGCGAAAATGTGGCGCAAGCGCCTGAAAGTTGCAAAACTCAGTTTGATGATCCAAAAATGATGTCGATCAATTCCAGAGGCATGTTTAAGGTTCATGAGGCATTTCAAAGGTCAGTTGCATGAAAACAAATTTTTTTTTTAGTCGGACCCACTTTGGGGCCCGACTTGGCTTATGCTCGCGGATTGATTTTATTGGCGACTTGGTTCACTGAGAGAATTTCAGAATATTTAAATGGTTGTTCATTGGTAAATGAAGTGTCTAGGGTAGTCTTTCCAGAGGATCTTAATTTGTTCAAAAAAGAGAAAAGGTTATTTGATCCTCAAGATGAGGTCCTTCAGAGGTGGAACATATTTTTTATTATATCATGCATGGTTGCAATATCTGTTGATCCATTCTTCTTTTATGTGCTACTTGCGGGTGATGGATTAAATTGCCTCAATATAGACAAGAATTTGGCAACTGTTGTTACGAGTTCTACACCCTTGGCTGCACAATATCTTTTTGTTACTGCAACATTGCCACTAGATGAAGACCAAGCTAGTTTGGAAGACTAGGCTATGTTAGGATCGGGCTTACACCGTACATGTTCTGGTCTGGAAGAGATTCTCATCGATTGTAGTGTGGAAGACTGAGGAAGATCATAGAAACTTCCAACAAAATGCAATCCGGTAGAGTGTGGCATGGAGCTCCCTTGCCAGGCATCTTCTCCCTCACGTGGAAACCAATGAAACCCCCCATGCGTAGTATGGTGGAGGAGAAGTAGTATGGAACTTGTTAGGCAAAGCAAATAGCAGGTGTATGTGCTAATTTCCTCTGGTGTGTGTAAGCTAGCAGATGGAACATAGTGTCGTTGTAGATTATAACAATTGAGCTCCCAGTCATCCCCTCAGCTCCTCTCGTGGATCCTCTGCATTAAAGGGGAGGCATGTAACAACAGTGTTGTAAACTCCAGCTAATGCAATGGCAGGTGTCCTCCCTCTGCATGGCAGTTTGAAACAAGTTAAATTAGAAGCTCAACACACCTCTTTCCAAAGACTCCCCTGCGTGGAATGAAGTGGTTTTTGGAAAGTTATGTTGAAACCCTCAAGCAAATGCAATCAGCAACCAACTACGCTCCCTCCTCCCGCGCATGGTCAATTACATTTCAAACTTTAGCAAAGGCAACGTGGCAGGCATAAACCTCTACGTGGGCATGTTTGAAGTTGCAGAGAGATTAAAGCAAATGCAAAATAAAATCAGCCCCCCCTCCTTTGCGTGGAACATGAAACAAAGGCAATTGACAGGTTTGAAGCATCAAATTCTCTCCCCCTCTGTGTAAAAATGGATAAAGCTGCAAAAATTGTCAAGTAAATTGTATGTGGCAGGTGCAGAGCTCAGCCTCCACGACTCTGCCAGTCCTCCCTCTTGCGTAGAAGATGTTGATAGTCATTATTGCTCATGAAAGAAATTATGGATTCCAATCATTTAAAGAGGGAGTGTGGGATAACAATACTCAGCAAGAATACAACGATAATGTACAAGGATACAAAGATCAATGTTTCAAAAACTCAAGCGAACACCATTGGTGCCATTAAAAGCCTTCAACATGTAGTTTCGGGCTAAAAAGTATTATCCCACATTGGTGGTGAGAACGAGATATTTGGTATTTAAATTCAAGGCTTCACACATTCATAGTGTCAAAGCTTTGGGCTTTTGACACAAGGTGTTGGCTGGGTGACTAGGCAGACCCCACACACGCGAGTGCGCTTCTCGAGGCAACCAAGAAGGCCGAGTGGCGACCAGTTTATCCCATGCAAGCATGGATCACAAGGTAGACGAGTTTTGTCGAGAACGGATGACTTAACCATTGAGCAGGTTCGATGAAGATCGACGATCGACGTTGATTCGCAAGCCAGAGATGCACATTGGTTAAACCCTGCAAAATGGCGAAAAGCTCAGGCAAAATGGAGAAGTGTTAAAGACCCATCCAACGGCCGACACAATTTCGTGAAAGGGAGATGCTCACCAGTTAAGATAATCCGACAGCGCGCATGATTTCGATGCCCGAAGGTGCACGTTTGTTAGCCATTGCGAAATGGTGAAAGACAAGTGGTAGGTCCAGGTGGAGGTCCAGCTTGCAGGTCCTGTTGAGGTGGCACTGAGGTGGTCGACAAGTAAGTAGACGAGTGGCGTACATGTGGTAGTGATGAGGCAGTGAGGTGGTGGATTGATGAGGTGTCATCCGAGGTGGCACTCAGTGGACCCTATCGGCGAATCAGAGACTACCACGTGGCGGGGCATCAGGTCAAAAATCAGAGAAAAACCAAAGTTAAAATCAAGTTAAATATGTAGTTGAAAATTATATAGAAAATCCAAAAATTTAAATGATGTGCACATATTGAGGATTAATTCGCCCAGAGGCTCATTTTTACCCAAAAGATCAAGTATCATATATCACCGGAAAGCTCTCAGGATGAGGAATGAAGTTGTGGAGTTAATTTTAACTAATTTGGGATATTTGGAGAGCATTTTCCATGGGAAAGATGAAGGAATTGAAATTCAGTTGGAAAAAGAGACACTTGGCAATTTCGGTTGCAGACCTAATCTTTTTCCCTCTCCTTCTTATTCCAATTTCTTCTCAATTGTAAGGGTTCTAGAATTATGTGAGAGTGGCTCCAGTTTTCATGGCTTCCAGTTCTGAACTTCTTGACCCAAATTTGTAAAATTCTTTGGTTTGTTTCAGGGTACAAAGATTACATTGCAGGATGACAGATTGTTTTTTCTAGTTGCAAATCTTACTTGTGTCAGGCATGAGTAAATTTCTCACATTATTGTCTTTGTGTACATATTTCATTATTATGAATTGAATCCTTAAGGAGGATGGAATTTTTCAATTTCAAGGAGATTGTGTGATTGTTGCATAGGTATCCTTCAATGAAGGTTTTAAACTCCGTAATCAGTCATGAATAATGGAATGTGTCCTAGATCTGATAATTTTGCGAATAAATTGAGTAATGCATTAGTATAAGGTATTAGTGCAGGAATATTGTTTAAGGAGAACCAATTTGTGACTAGGATACACTTTTACAGTTCTGTGTGTGACTCTGTTGCCCAATGAACAAGGCACTGGTCTTTGAAAGATTTGGGGATAGTTTCAGATTCAAATTTAAAGACAAATCTATTTCCTTTTATGTTTAGGGGTTTGTGTTCTATTCTTTCCAAGCTCTATTTCATTCATTATTTGTACAAGATCTAGCCAATCTGTACGTGTTTCTAATTTGTTGAGCTTGTGAGATCTATCTGCTTTATTGATGCAGTCATATGTCTGTAATTGTTGTATTTAATGCATCAAAAAGGTGTCCTCCCTAGGTCTATCAGAACTTGAAGTGCAGGAGCATCAATTAGGGTCCTACATTATGTTGTCCAAGCCTTGATGTGTTTCGTAGACTAAAATTGGCCATTTCATAGAAGGATTGCAGGTGTACTTGGGTTAATCATTTTTTATGAACAACAAAAATGGTGACTCTGCTGGGGAAGCTGAATAGAAATTGCCTAATTTCATCCAGTTAGTCAGTCCATTGTGTTTGCACAGAGTTTGAAAGTGATTTTATGGTGAAGAGAATGTTCCTTATTCTAGATCTGTAGAATTATATGTTTTTCATGTCATATTTTATAAAAGAGTAACAACAAATTCATGTTGCTGAGTTGTGAGCAAGTCCTCGTAGCTGTATGCAAACTTTTCCCCAATTCCTTATTTGGGTGGTGACTCTGTGGTTCATACCAGTGTTGAATGTCCTTGCAATTAGTATTGCATAAGGTTTTTTATGGTTCGATGTATAGTGCAGAGATATGAGTTATCATTGCTAATGCAGATTTACAGATAAATTCTTCATCATAAAAGTTTGATATAAAGTGCAGTAGAAAGATACACATAGATTTGGTGTTAATTTCCCAAATCCATATGTGTTAAATAGCCTAGATTGTTTATTGCAATGAGATTGAAGGAGAAAAATATAGAATTGAATTTGTGTTGAATAGTATTCTGCTGTTCAAAATGTCCTCTATGCAAGAGGTAGTGACTCTGAGGTAAAAGACCGTGTTGAAAGTGGAAGTTAATCTTCAGATCTACAAGTCTTACAACTGCAAACACCCAGGTATTTTCAGAAGTTTCAATGCAAGATGTTTGTTCTGAAAATTTGAATGAGTAATGTAGTTTTCCCATTAAGTGAACAACACTAGTAAAGAGGGAAAAGAGAGGAATCACAAATTAATTTGCATATCCATTCTGCTGAAATGTCCAATACATATTTTCTTCCGTAGTGTGCAAATTTGGAAAAGCTTTGTGTCAAGCAATGATTTGAATAAGGATATGTGCTTGAGGTGTTTTATTATTCAACGCAAGGTTGTATAATTATTTGTAGGAGTAAGAAGAAATGAGTAGTGAAGTTTTTCAACCTTGTGTATTTCCACATACAGCCATGCCTAGTGAAATGTCACAACCATGTAATAGGAAAAGTTTCAGTATGAAGTATTATGTTGCTCTAAATTTCAAAGATATTTCGGGTTACCCAAATCCCATACCCACATAAATTAGAAAGTATTTGCCCATATTCAGTGGGAAGAAATCAGAATCAGCATGTCAACATGTTAAAAGATTTTCAAATTTGATGGGAGAGTTTGAAATTTGTCAAGAAGATGTGTGCATGAAGTTATTCATCCAGTCATTGAAAGAGGATGCAAGGGATTGGTTCTCTTTTTTGTCGGCAGATTGTATTTCCTCATGGGAAGAATTAGTTTTAGATTTCATAGACCAATTTGTTGAAAAGGTGAGTGATTGTGATTTGCTGAAAGAGTTCACGTACATACAAATAAGGGAAGATGAATTGGTACCAACATTTAATATCAGGTTTTCACAAACATTCTCTAAAATCTCCAAAAAGTATAAGTCTGATGATAAAGTATCTCTGGATATTTATATGAGTTCTTTTGATAAGAAGATAGGTTTCTTATTGAGAAACAAAGAACCCAAAACTTTGTATGAAGCTTTCAACACAACTAGGGACATTGAAAATAATTTGAAATTTGGGATATCCAAGAGATTTGTGTCTGTTGTTGTTTCTTGTCGAAGCACCTTCGATGGTGAGATACCATTTGAAGCTGATCAAAACATTCCATGTCAAAATATGTCAAGCCCTGTTGTTCCTAGTAGTTTTGCTGATATATGTGATTCAAATTTAGATGAGAGTCAAGAAACTCTGTTGTCAATGACGGTTGTCTCTCACAATAATGATGGAATGATCAGTGGGAAATGTTGTTATAATGTTGATACATAGGTAGATTTGTATAAAGGATATGTACCATTTGATTTGTATGCCGGTTATGCTGATTATGTGACTACAAATTATGAAGTTAATCATGCATCTCCTAAGAATAATGATAATGAAAATAATGATGATGATGACCATCAATCTTTACATGTTGCTGATGTATTTGATGTTGAAATACCAAATACTGAGGGATCACTAAATGTTGCTAATTATGCAAGTGAAAATGTGCAATATGATGTAAATCGGATTTTGTTTAAGTCTGATAAAGCTGAAAATGAAATTACGGATGATGCTGATAGTGTTTTCAATGCAAGTATACCCAGTGGTGAATGTGTTTCAGAATGGAGTGGTGTTGCTGATTATGAGGATATTGAGTTTTATTTTTAGCACCTTGAAGGTATACAAATGAACAATGAAGAGCAATTTCAGAATAGGAATGATCTTGGCATGAGTTATTCACTTTATTATGATCAGCAAATGAATGCCAGTCATGCAACTGATGATAGTTATGAGAATTCTTATTATTCATCTTGTGAAGATGATATAAGAGGAGACCAAGTTATATACTTCAGTCATGAATCTAAAAATGAAAGTATTTTTGAAGATAAAAATGTATGTGACAGTGCAGATAATGTTTTATTTTTCAGATTTAAATGAACCCATATTTGAATGCTTTTAGAATTTGAAGTACCATGAAGAGAATGTGAATGTTGATAGTATGCTTGAACTGGATATGGAGTTCTTTGCCTTTGATATTAATGTTCATAGTGCTGATTTCATTATGGAAAATGCTGAAGTTTCCCCTTGTGTTGAACAAGTTTGTAATGTTGATGTAGTTCCGAACAGTAGTAGAATGTGTTGTAAGAATTTACTTCATGAGGAAGATAAGAGGCATGGGTTGTGTGATGATTACTTCAGACCATAGATGGAAGTTTTTCAAATGGATATAAGTCTGAATGAAAAAGACTTAGCTGAGGATTTGCTTCAACTAGAGGTATGCATTCTTTTCCATGAATGGGATATTGAGGATGCAGATGTATTGAGTTTGATGAACAAGGATAGTATAAAGTGTGATTAGCATAGGGAAGTATCACATCTGAACCAAAATGTTTATGTTCCTTGTTTGCATCAGTTGATTAGTAATGTCCCTCATTCTATGAATTTAAATGATAACAAAGCAAGTGCTGATGAGAGCTACAGTGGTAAGAATGAATGTTTTATTTTTTAAGTTCAGCATGATGATGCCTTTGCAAATGAAAGAATTGATTGGGATAGTGAAATGTATTGCAGTTTGTGGGAAGGCCTCTATAGTGATTTGTCTCATGATTTTACCTTTGTTGAAATAGTGTGTGATTACAAAGTTCAAAATCAGATAAAAGTTATGCACACCAACTGTTACAGGAATGAGATGAAAGAGGTTGATTGTAAGGATTATGCTCAGTTGTTTTTGAAAGATTCCTTTATTTGGATCATGATGTTAGGTGATGAGAATCAGATTTTTGACAGAGGTAAATGCTGAGGAAAGTGGAGCAGTTTATATTCAGTTGTCAGTATGTTTGTATATCTTGTATAGTTGCTTTACTTTAGTTGTGTGGTTTTTAATAAAGTGCCCTGTTGCTTGGGTAGAATAAGGAAGCCTTTTTTTTTTGAAAAGAAGAGAGATGTATTTCCGTTTTTTGGGTGGTCTGCTCTACCATAGATTTTGAATTCTTGTGTTGATCTTGCAATCAACCATCCCCAGTTAGAGCCACTGTTGGGACTCATTAAATTTGACTCAAGTTTAGAGGCCCATTTCAAAATTTTGCTCTGCATTTCTAAATGATTATGAAATGAGTCAGTTTGAATGGCCTAGTTAGAGAGAGGGTAAAATGGAGCCAGTAGATTTTCAAGGGGTAAGGCTTGGGAAGCGTGTCCTACACCTTTCATTTGGCCTATGGAGTGATGTGCAACTTTCAGATTTCAGTTTGGATCAATTTATCAGGTACCCATTTCAAGGGGTGAGCTGATAGTGCATTTTAGGTGCAAATGTAGATTTTACCAAGTAGCCTACTTTGAGTGTTTATATCTTTTGCCCCATTGATCATCATGGTAAAATTCAAAATGGATTCAATTCTATGCATAAATGTGAGTGAGTATGCAAATTTTCAAGTCTTTATGAATCTATTTGCTCAGTTTTCAATGCTCAATACGTTTGCAGTTGGTGTTGTTTGACAAGTCCCTATTTCAAGGCCTAATTAGAGCCCTGTTTTGCATAAGTGTAAAAGTTGCCTCAGTGAGTGTCATGTCAGAATGTTTTTTCGGGCTATTGTTGGTATAAATGACAAGCTATGTTTCCAGTTTCAAGCTCCTGCCAATTTGTTTGATCGATTTTCAAAAGGTTTTCTTAGTCCATCTGTTTCAGTGATCCGTACTTTCATTGCTATATCAATTCATGTGGCTATTTTCATGAGTGCACCATTTGCACCCAGATAGCCTTTTGGTCGAACTGAGCATTCTAAGTTTTGATATGTACTTCAAGGTACCTATGCCTTAGATTTGAGGGTCTATGGAGATCGTTTGATATTTTTAAGACATGCATCATGAGTTGCCTGTGCATTGACTTCATCAGGTCCGCAGTGTTGACAAAGCCAGTTGGTCATTTTTGACAATTAATATCTCTTCACTCGAGATTCATCTTGAAAAACCGCTTGGTAGAGTTCATGCTTGTATATCAGAGTACACGCCTGTCAGATGGTGTGGTCCAGAAAGGTGTTTTGACCAGTTTAAAAATTACGCCTTCGCGATTAAATGCGAAAATGTGGCGCAAGCACCTGAAAGTTGCAAAACTCAGTATGATGATCCGAAAACGATGCCGATCGATTCCAGAGGTGTATTTAAGGTTCATGAGGCATTTCAAAGGTCAGTTGCATGAAAACAAAAAAAAAATTTAGTCGGACCCACTTTGGGGCCCGACTTGGCTTATGCTCGCGGATTGATTTTATTGGCGACTTGGTTCACTGAGAGAATTTTAGAATATTTAAATGGTTGTTCATTGGTAAATGAAGTGTCCAGGGTATTCTTTCCAGAGGATCTTAAATTGTTCAAAAAAGAGAAAAGGTTATTTGATCCTCAAGATGAGGTCCTTCAGAGGCGAAACATATATTTTATTATATCATGCATGGTTGCAATATCTATTCATCCATTCTTCTTTTATGCGTCACTTGCGGGTGATGGATTAAATTGCCTCAATATAGACAAGAATTTGGCAACTATTGTTACAAGTTCTGCACCCTTAGCTGCACAATATCTTTTTGTTACTGCAACATTGCCACTAGATGAAGACCAAGCTAGTTTGGAAGATCAGGCTATGTTAGGATCGGGCTTACACCGTACATGTTCTTGTCTGGAAGAGATTCTCATTGATTGTAGTGTGGAAGATTGAGGAAGACCATAGAAACTTTCAACAAAATGCAATCCGGTAGAGTGTGGTGTGGAGCTCCCTTCCCAGGCATCTTCTCCCTCATGTGGAAACCAATGAAACCCCCCTGCGTGGTATGGTGGAGGAGAAGCAGTATGGAACTTGTTAGCCAAAGCAAATAGCAAGTGTATATGCCAATTTCCTTTGGTGCGTGTAAGCTAGGAGGTGGAGCATCATGTGGTTGCAGATTATAACAATTGAGCTCCCAGTCATCCCCCCAGCTCCCCTTGTGGATCCTCTGCATTAAAGGGGAGGCATGTAACAACAATGTTGTAAACTCTAGCTAATGCAATGGCAGGTGTCCTCCCTCTGCGTGGCAGTTTGAAACAAGTTAAATTATAAGCTCAACACACCTCTTTCTAAAGACTCCCCTGCATGGAATGAAGTGGTGTTTGGAAAGCTATGTTGAATCCCTCAAGCAAATGCAATCAGCAACCAACTACGCTCCCTCCTCCCACGCATGGTAAATTACATTTCAAACTTTAGCAAAGGCAACGTGGCAGGCATAAACCTCTGCGTGGGCATGTTTGAAGTTGCAGAGAGATTAAAGCAAATGCAAAATGAAATCAGCCCCCCCTCCTCTGTGTGGAACATGAAACAAAGGCAATTGATAGGTTTGAAGCATCAAATTCTCTCTCCCTCTGTGTAAAAATGGATAAAGCTGGAGAAATTGTCAAGTAAATTGTATGTGGGAGGTGCAGAGCTCAGCCTCCACGACTTTGCCAATCCTCCCTCCTGCGTAGAAGGTGTTGATAGTTATTATTGCTCATGAAAGATATTATGGATTCTAATCATTTAAAGAGGGAGTGTGGGATAACAATACTCAGTAAGAATACAATGATAATGTACAAGGATACAAAGATCAATCTTTCAAAAACTCAAGCGAACACCATTGGCACCATTAAAAGCCTTCAACATGCAGTTTCAGGCTAAAAAGTATTATCCCACATTGGTGGTGAGAACGAGATATTTGGTATTTAAATCTAAGACTTCACACATTCATAGTGTCAAAGCTTTGGTATTTTGACACAAGGTGTTGGCTGGGCGACCAGGCAGACTCTACGCGCATGAGTGCGCTTCTCGAGGCAACCAAGGAGGCTGAGTGGCGACCAGTGGACCCCATGCAGGCACGGATCTCAAGGTAGGCAAGTTTTGCAGAGAATGGACGACTTAACCAGTGAGCAGGTTCAATGAAGATCGATGGTCGACGTTGATTCGCAAGCCAGAGGTGCATGTCGGTTAAACCTTGCAAAATGGTGAAAAGCTCAGGCGAAATGGCGAAGTGTTAAAGACCCTACAAGTTCAAGAGATCCAACGGCCGACGCGATTTCACGAAAGGGAGATGCTCGTCGGTTAAGCTTTGCAAAATGGTGAAGGGTTAAAGTGCATGCAGATTCAAGATAATCCGACGACGCGCATGATTTCGGAGCCCGGTGCATGTCCATTAGCCATTGTGAAATGGCGAAAGACAAGTGGAAGGTCCAAGTGGAGGTCCAGCTCGCGGGTCTTGCTGAGGTGGTGATGAGGTGGCCGACAACTAAGAAGATGGGTGGCATACATGTGGCAGTGACGAGGCAGTGAGGTGGCGGATTGGTGAGGTGTAATCTAAGGTGGCACCCAATGGACCCTATTGGCGAATCAGAGACAACCACGTGGCAGGGCGTTAGGCCAAAAATCAAAGAAAAATCAAGTTAAATATATAGTTGAAAACTATATAGAAAATCCAAAAATTTAAATGATGTGCACATATTGAAGATTAATTCGCCCAGAGGCTCATTTTTGCCCAAAAGATCAAGTATCATATATCACCGGAAAGCTCTTGGGATGAGGAATGAAGTTATGGAGTTAATTTTAACCAATTTGGGATATTTGGAGAGCAGTTTTCATGGGAAAGATGAAGGAATTGAAATTCAGTTGGAAAAAGAGACACTTGGCAATTTCAGTTGCAGACCTAATATTTTTCCCTCTCCTTCATATTCCAATTTCTTCTCAATTGTAAGGGTTCCAGAATTCTGTGAGAGTGGCTCTAGTTTTCATGGCTTCCAGTTCTGAACTTCTTGACCCAAATTTGTAAAATTCTTTGGTTTGTTTCAGGGTACAGAGATTACATTGTAGGATGACAGATTATTTTTTCTAGTTGTAGATCTTACTTGTGTCAGGCATGAGTAAATTTCCCACATTATTGTCTCTGTGTATGTATTTCATTATTATGAATTGAATCCTTAAGGAGGATGAAATTTTTCAATTTCAAGGAGATTGTGTGATTGTTTCGTAGGCATCCTTCAATGAAGGTTTTAAACTCTGTAATTAGTCATGAATAATGGAATGTGTCCCAAATCTGATAATTTTGCGAATAAATTGAGTAATGCATTAGTATAAGGTATTAGTGCAGGAATATTGTTTAAGGAGAACTAATTTGTGACTAGGATACACTTTTACAGTTTTGTGTGTGACTCTGTTGCCCAATGAACAAGGCACTGGTCTTTGAAAGATTTGGGGATAGTTTCGGATTGAAATTTAAAGACAAATCTATTTCCCTTTATGTTTAGGGGTTTGTGTTCTATTATTTCCAAGCTCTATTTCATTCATTATTTGTACAAGATCTAGCCAATCTGTATGTGTTTCTAATTTTTTGAGCTTGTGAGATCTATTTGCTTTGTTGATGCAGTCATATGTCTATAATTTTTGTATTTAATGCATGAAAAGGGTGTCCCCGCCTAGGTCTAGCAGAACATGAAGTGCAGGAAGATCAATTAGGGTCCTATGTAATGTTGTTCAAGCCCTGATGTGTTTCGTAGATTGAAATTGACCATTTCATAGAAGGATTGCAGGTGTACTTGGGTTAATCATTTTTTATGAACAACAGGATCAACTAATAAACCAGAAGATGGAGAATTGTTGATGATTAGGAGAGCTTTGTGTCATACCAAGAGAGATGAAGAGCCCTTGCAGAGGAAGAATTTGTTCAAGAACAGATGTAAGGTATCCGATAAGTACTGTAAAGTTGTCATTGATAGTAGTAGTTCAAATAATCTTGTTTCATAAGAGATGGTGAATAAGTTGAATTTGGAAAGATTGAAACACTCCAAGCCTTATCAAAAATCATGGATTCAGGATGATCATAAGTTGTTAGTAAGTGAGCAATGTTTGGTGAAATTGAAAATTGGGAATTATCATGATGAAGTCTTGTGTGATATTATGCCTATGGATATTTGTCACATTTTGTTGGGTAGACCTTGGCAGTTTGATAGACAGACAATACATGATGGGAGGAGGAATACATACACTATTGTGGCCAATGGGATGAAGCAAACCTTGTTGCCCTTGGAGGAGCCTTTGAAGAGTGAAGTGTGTATGAATGCTAGAATCTATTTGGTGGATGGAAGGAAATTCCTAGATGGAATGAGACATGAGAATGTGTGTTTTGCCTTAGTTCCTAAGAAGACTGAGAACCCGGAGCATGAAGAAGAATAACTAGAAGAGATAAAAGATTTGCTGACAAAGTATGAAGACATCATTTCAGATAATGTGCTTGGTGGATTACCACTTGTGAGAAGTATCAATCATTGCATGGACCTAATTCTCGAAGCTAGTTTGCCTAACAAAGTTGCCCACTAGATGACACCAATAGAGAATGAAGAGTTGAATAGACAAGTGCAGGAGTTGTTGAAGAAAGGTTTGATCAAAGAAAGTATGAGTCCTTGTGCAGTACCAATAGTATTAGCATCCCAGAAGAATGGGGAATAGAGAATGTGTACCGATTCCAGAGCAATAAACAAGATCACAGTGAAATACGATTTCCTTTGCCTAGGATGGATGACATAATGGACTGTTTGAGTGGAGCCAAATACTTTACAAAGATAGACTTGAAGAGTGGATATCACCAGATTAGGATCAAAGAAGGAGATGAGTGGAAGACAAATAAAGGACTGTATGAATGGTTGGTGATGCCTTTTGGGTTAACTAATGCACCGAGTACTTTCATGAGGCTGGTGAATGAGGTATTGAAGAAATTCTTGGGTAAGTTTGTTATTGTATATTTGGATGATATTCTAATTTTTAGTAAGACAAAAGATGAGCATTTGTTGCATTTGAGACAAGTTTTGCAGAGGTTGAGAGAAGAAAAGTTGCTGATAAATCTTGAGAAGTGTAATTTCATGAAGGATGAGTTATTCTATTTGGGATTTGTGATATCTGAGGAAGGTTTGAACATGGACCCTGAGAAATTAAAAGCAATTATTGAATGGCCTAAACACCGAAAAGCACTGGAGAAGTAAGATCATTTCATGGATTGGCTACTTTCTACCGGAAGTTCATTAGAAATTTCAATTCAGTTTGTAACCCTATGATTGAGACAATGAGGGGAGATAGGAAGGAGTTCAAATGGACCACTGAAGCAAACAAAAGTTTTGAACTGTTAAAGTGAAAAGTGATTGAGCAGCTTGTGTTAGCTTTACCGAATTTCAATAAAGTATTTCAAGTGGATTGTGATGCAAGTGGAATGACAATAGGAGCAGTCTAATTGAGTCAGGAAGGGAGAGAAGTAGCTTATTTCAGTGAGGATTTGAATGATGTCTGAAGGAGATATTTAGTGTATGATCAAGAATTTTATGCCATACTTCAAGCCTTGAAGAAGTGGAGACATTACCTGTTGCCTAAGGAGTTTGTGTTGTCTACGGATCATCAAGATTTGTAGTATTTGAATGGTTAGAGTTAGTTGAATCAGAGACATATGAGATGGGTAGAATTTTTGTAGAGTTACACCTTTGTGTTGAACCATAGAAGTGAGAAATCTAAAAAATTTGTTGATGTATTAAGTAGGAGGAATTTGTTGACAAAGATGAGAGTGACAATATTAGGATTTGAGGAGTTGAAGACCTTGTATGATGATGACCTAGATTTGCAGAACCTTGGAGAGCATGTAGAGAACCAGTTATAGTAGATAGAAGCAAGTGGTTGGATTACTTCATGCAGGATGTGATGTTATTCAAAGGAGTTCATTTGTGCATACCTAAGAGTTATATGAGGGAGAATCTGATAAAGGATAAACATAGTGGAGGATTAGCCAGACACTTTGGTGTTGATAAAAAAGTAGTAGTGGTGAGTGAGCATTACTTTTGGCCCCAGATTCATAAGGATGTTAGGAAATATGTGCAAAGTTGTAGAGTTTGTCAAGTTGCAAAGGGTAGTAGTCATAATATGGGATTGTATAAACCTTTGGCGGTACCAGAGAGACCTTGGGAAGATATAAGTATGGGTTTCATACTACGATTGCCTAAAACACATAGAGGGAATGATTCTATATTTATGGTAGTGGACAAATTCTCGAAGATGTCTCATTTCATACCTTGTAAGAAAAAATTAGATGTAGTACATATAGTAGACCTATTTTTCAAGGAAGTGGTGAGATTGCATGGATTACCTAAGAGCATAGTTTTAGACAGAGACACTAAGTTTGTTGGATATTTTTGGAGAACACTTTGGAAGAAGATGAAGACAGTTTTGAAGTTCAGTTCTACTTTTCACCCACAGACTAATGGATAGATAGAAGTAGTTAACCAGAGCTTGGGAAATTTGTTAAGATGATTAGTTGGAGCCAAAACCGGAAGTTGGGATTTGATTCTTGCACAAGCAGAGTTTGCCTACAATAATTCAGTAAACATGAGTACCGAAAGGACACCTTTTGAGATTATTACTGGAGCACACCCTAGAGGTATATCATAATTAAGAGATATAAGCAGTGAAGACCAGAGAAGTGTAGAAGAAGAAGAATTTGCAACTCACATGAAGGACTTAGATATTCAAGTTAAGCAACATTTGGAGGACATGAACAACAAGTATAAGAAGAAAGCAGATGAGAAGAGGAAACATAAGGAATCAGAAGTTGGTGATGAAGTGATGGTGTATCTGAGAAGAGAGATTCCCGGATGGAACTTATAACAAGTTGCAGATGAGGAAGTTTGGACCTTGCAAGATTTTGAGAAAGTTCAGTTCTAGAAATGCATATGAAGTGGAGTTACCAGATAGTCTGAGTATTTCACCTATATTTAACATTGCAGATATTCATCAGTATCATGACCCAAAATTTAGTGAGGACAATACAGCAGACTTGGAGAAACAATTGCCCTGGAAGGAACCAGATTAGATTGAAGACATTTTGGACAGTAAGATTGGGGGTAGTACTCGGAGCAGTCAGTATAAGGAGTATCTTGTGAAGTGGAAGGACATACCAGTTGAAGATTCATCTTGGATTTCTCAGGCAAAGGTAGACTACCTTGGTTTTCCTCTGACCCCAGCAAAGTGAGAGACCCACTTTTTCAACAACCCTAGATGTTTGATGTAGGAGCATCCCCGGTTCATGGAAATCTTGCATCAACCAAAAATATTTCCTTTCTGTTTTGCATTTCATTCTGCATTTTCTGGCATTGGCTTACTAGATCTCAAGGAGTTGAATTTTGCTTGAGGACTTGATCATCTACCTTATTCCCAAACCATGGAGCATTTGGATCATTTTCTGGTAAGTTATCGCTACCGGTTTCCGAGACAGTTTTCTGATACCAGTTGCTTAGTTGTAATCTACCAGGATCTACCAGATCCCTTTCATAGCTTGCGAAGCACTGAGCATTGATTCTGATGATCCTTGGTGTGTGGCTAACCTTCCCTTTGATTTACACTTCATCCTTTGGATTTTCTGGAGGAATTTCTTTGGTGGAGGCTGGCCCTGTTGTTTTTACACGTTAGGTCTTGTTCTTCGGTATTTGATCCCTTTTGGGCCGATAGGATCCCCTTGGATCATATAAATCATTGTAATTGAGCATTAGAATAGGGATAAGTTAAGACATAGAACATAGAAGATAGATCTGAAGATTTGAGGTTTTGGTTGTGACCTGTTATGTGATTAAGCATGTTTTAGCATGCCAGTGAGTCAGTTTCTGTAACCCGGTTGCTACTGATTGATAAATAGTTTTCATGATATAATTCATTCAGTTCTACATTGCCTCCATCATATCCTTATGTTTCCAATGTGTTTATTCTTGTTGATCGGCTCAGATTGATCTCTTTGAGGTCTCTCCTAACCGGTGACTGCACCAACATTGATGCTCCTCCCATCAATCGTGCTCCTACAATGGTTACTACCATTATTAATGTTGATATATTGTACTATTATTTTAGGTAGTTTAATCTGAATAGGATTATTAGGTATATATTGTATTGAGTTTGAAATATGTATCTAAATATGTGCTTTGTTTATATGACAAGATGTTCAATTTATTTACTAGTTTTTTTTATTGTTCTCATCATGAATTAGTTTTTTCACTCAAAACAATAAAGTGGATATCTCAAAACATAAACACTCTTGAACAACAATATGATAAAAATAAATTCCTAACCACTTTCTACTTGCTTTTTTTCAAGCCCTAATTATTAGCAACATCATAAAGATTTTTTTTTAAGTACATGTAAGAAGTACATAGAGAATAAATAGTACATTTCTCCATAGTCAAGGTCCATTACCATTGGGCAATAGAAATTAAAGGTATAATTGTTTTGTTCAAAGTCTTGAAATTATACACTATATAGTGCATTGCAAAGAAATTCTAATTATTCTAGAAACACTACATTTTTTTTCGTGGATGAAAGAAAAACAATTATAGTTTCACCTTACAATCATACATTCTAGTTTTTAAATTAATATTTATTTTTCTTTTTAAATAGATAAGATAGGTAGTTCACAAAAAGGAATTATATACACATAAAATTGGCTATGAGAAATTAAATAAATATTTTATATTTATTTAATAATTATTCTTCTATTAAATAGTTAATTTGAAAAGATTAATTTATATAATTTATTTCATGTCCTTCTATTAATTAATTTAATTGAAACATTTTATTAATTAATTCGTTATATCCTTTTCTTCTAATCAATTAATAAATATCTAATATTTAATTATTCCTCTATCTACTATCCTATAATCTCATTAATTAAATAATTTCTTAATTATTTAATCCCTTTTCCAACTCACCTTCCATCTCCACTTCATTTTTCTTTTGCCAACTCATCCATCATGTGGCTAAATTAATTCAACAAAATAAAATAAAATAAAATCATTTATTAGCCACTTATCTCCAACTTCCAAAATAAATGAAATATTGTGTATGTACACATATTTCATAACTTTCTTCTATATTCTCTCCTATATCCCTATATCTTAGGAGGACTTGAGTCCACTTGTCCTCTCATTCCTACATCTTCTCCAACTATCTTATATCCTCTCAAGTCTTTAACTCAGTCAAGGTGAGATGAGTGACACTTGTCTTCTCCTTCCCCCTTTCTCTCAACCTCCAATTTCTTGTTCATAGCCATCCAATTTGCAAGATTCAATCATGACCATTGATCTCTACCACCTAAGCTCATGCACACAAAAATCTATAAAAAGAGGTATCCGAAGCCATTTTAAAACTAATAGACTAATAGCTAATCATATAATCATTCTAGAAGTTTTCATCTCAACATCTGTGAGTTTAAGATTGAAGCAATTAGCAATTTTAGATTTCTTATCATAGCTTAATATCATGTTAGCTTAAATCATTTGCATATGCATATCAAAGTATTAGTTAACTATCAGTCCATTCTTCATATGCCATCTTGGAAGCTACCAGTGCTTGTCTGAGAGCAAATCATCTGCAACCAGGAACAATGGAGTTAGGACACAATGAGGTGTAAATCATGAAAGGTATAATCTTGTTCATTTCATTTACTTCATGTTACTTCATTGGTTGAAGTTAAGTTTCATGTAGCCTTCCTTTTTATATTGTATGATGGACTAACAAGTTTTAGGATATTTCTTTAGAGTTCAACTTTAACCTCAACAAGAATTATAAAACATTTGTAAAAAAAAACAAAAAAAAACTCAGATGAAATCTAATATTCAGAGATATATTAAATAGAGAGAATTGTATGCTGATATAAATTTATCTATATTTGGTAAAGATTGTGTAAATTGGCTCTATGACTATAAGTTGCATTTTCATCAAAATTTTCATTTAAGCCTTTTCAAGATATCCATTTTATGTACATCCTAGAATCATTAGATTTCATGAGAGTGCATTTCTTTGAGCCATTTTATTGGAAAGTATTAAGCTTGATCAATAATGCTAAATTTTGTAGATATCATAAAATCATTACAATCTATCAAACCATATCTTTTTGCTATATTTTTGCAGTATCTTGTCCAATAATTTATGTGCCTTGACTATGCATTCACATTTTGTGTGCATACCAACCAAGGAATTTGCAACTATATTATCTAAAAAAATACAATTTCAATTATACTTTGATGTATGCAAATGCTCTATTGTGAATCTCCCATCTTAGCATAGAATGAAAGGATGTTGGTAAAGGTTGCAAAGATTATTTTTACATTTATTTTGGTCATTTTGTTAAATAGTTGATGTGTCATGTATATGCTTCCATGTTTCACATACATGTCTATTATAGCATAAGAAACCACAACAACCAAAGAAAATCAAGCCTAAAATTGCATGCGTAAAATATTGAAAGTTGTTAATGTTGGGAATATAGGATGAGATCCACCCTTTCCAAAGCTCTTGTGTTAGTGTGGACTAGGAGTATGATGGTAAAATTGAACTAATTAGATCAGACACATTTTTGTTGCATTTGGTGAAATTGTAAATGCTCACACTAAGATCATGTTTTCTTTTATTGACATATACTATTCTTGATGCCACAAATTATAGATTTTTTGGAACATTTTAAAAATATAATAGAAAACATTTACCATACTTTATTTTACATCAAGAGTTGTGAGAATAATTCTCATTTTTATTATCAATTTATATCAATATACAATCAAATTATGAAGCAAAATAAACTCTTTCATTAATATTCGAAATAAAAAATATACAAGTTAGAAACTAAAACATTGTCCTACTTTTTTCATTCAATATACAACAAATGATTTTTTGATTGGAACTATAAAAATTAAAGCTTGATTGTTTACTATAATTCTATGGAATGAACCAATAATGGAGGAGGTACAGTCATAAAAGAGCACTAAAGTAAAAAGGGATTGGTAGTAAATTCAGATATGATCAAAATTTTACAAAGATAGAAAGTAGTCTTCATTCAATTAACAGACATAATAAATTATTATTAAAATATATTTAATTCAATAATCAAAAATAAATTTTGACTAATCACAATTAAAATTAGTAGTCCCAACTATTAAATATTGAAATATAAAATGATAAGACAACCCTGAAAATGGAAATAAGTATATCTGCCGACATGGTGAGGACATGAAGAATTTCAAGTCACGTAAGTTTGTGTTGTTTGAATAAATTGATGAAGAGAAGTAAAGGAGAAAATCTAGATTGAAGATATTTTGATAGGATTAGCAGAGACAATGATGATGATGAGACTATATATCAAAATCGGATCTGAAAAATGAGTAGAGATTTTCCTCGCTCAAATCAAACTGGGCGTCCATGTGGAAAGTGGAGTACACAGGATTCTCTCAAACTAGCGATAGATAGTTTCAAATCAAATGTGCAACGTCAATATTACTAGGTTTATATGGCAGCTAAACAATGGGACAAGGGGTTCATTCAGACCATTCAAAGGATAGTCCATCAATAATCATCGATCTGTGTCCTCCTTCTTACTTTAGTCAATTATTTCATTTTAAAAAAAAGTAAAAAAAAGTAAATTTGGTTGTGTAAAAAATTTGGGGTTTTGATCTTTCACTTGCATCCATGCTTACATATACCTTTGCTATCACTATCAATCTTTTGTGTCATCAAGCCCATCATTGTTCAACTACCTCTCTTATCACTCCTTTTGTTGTTTCCTTGATCCTTGAGGTCTATGAGCTGCAAAAATCAACTAAATATGAAGCTATCGATCTTTGAGCCATTAGTATTCATCCTTCATACTACTTTTAGTATCCTCACCCCATCTTCCCACTCTCTGAAGTCTAAACCCTAAGAAACCTAAGTGTAAACCTTATCGATCTTTGGGCCATCAAGAGCTCCTCTTGCTCTCTTCCCCCTCTCATCCGTCTTCCTTGCATTTCCTTGATGGCCGAAGTCTGCCTTACAAAATCGCCTTAGTGTTGACCTTATCGAGCTTTAATTTGTCGACATCTTCCATACCCTTCATTCCTTCATAACATGCTTCTCTTTAGCTTCTCAACCCTTGATTTCCAAAGTATTTTCCTTGCTAAGTGTTGATATGATCGACATTTGGGATTTCAATTGTCTCCTCACCTTCATTCCTTTTTGCTATGAGTTAAGGATTCTTATTGATTCTCAAATCCCAATTCATTCCTCTTCAAAAAAATTTATATATTTTTCATCAAGTTTCGAGTATTGGACTTCACCTTTACCTTCTCAATTTTGACATGAGTTAATTTTTCTTGATTCCCAACCCCCAGTCAGTGCCCCTTATAAATGTCATATAACAAATGCCATCCATCCTTTGCTAACACCATGCCCCTTCATCTTCATGTTGATTCCATCTTGCTTTTTTCCCCCATGATGATGTCATGTTGGGATCATCATTGTGTAAGTCCCCATTTTTTCAATTATCTTGCATTGCAATTGGAATTGACCTTCTGGGTGTGGGTCAACTTCATTAAATGGGTTATTTAAGGTTATCAATGAGTTCAAATGGACTAAACAACTCATATAATGCTTTTAGATGCAATTTTTGACTTCTAATGCGTTCTTCAAGATTCTTGGGGAGAGTGTCTATTTATAGCGAGTCACTCAATCAAGTTTGATTCTCATCATTCATCATTAATATCCCTCCAATATGGTTAGTTTTTTTATCCCGATGCCTTTAAGTCATTTTCGCTACTCAAATATAATATTGAACTTTACTTTAATTAATTTAACTAAGGTTGTTATTTTAATTAAAACAACTTAATGAACACCTTAATATAATAGCTCGTTGGAATGAGAATGAAAATTTTTAAATGTTGAAATTTTGATAAAGTGATTTTATGTATCAAAAATATTTAAATAACAACTTAAACAAATTTTCGAAGAAATACGATTTATTTATGTAATGAATAATTTTATATTAATTTTTATAAATGAAAATTTTGGAGTTCATTTAATATTAAACAAATTGAACTTGGGTCATGTCAGGCTTGTTCATCCCTTTTGAAAAAGATTAGTTTTGATATAAAAGATTCTTGCATTCTAGTGTGGCTTTTTGGGAGATTGGACGAATATAGCTAATTTTATTTTGGTGTGCACACAAGACTGGACTTATAATTTGTTCCAATGATTCTTCTATTTGCTTTGGCGTGGAGCTAGGCATGTCATCAAATTGCTTCCGTATTTAATTTTTTTGCTAATTACTAGTGCACGTGAATGCTGGAAGAGAACAAATGTATTATGTTGGCCATTGGGATCTATAAAGACTATATTTTTTATTAGTTCCTGCCCGCAGGGACTATAGGGGAGGCCTCTTTCATTAACTAGTGATTAATGTGATGGCACTGAACCAATCAAAAATCATTGTTGTAAACTATTTTTGCATTTGCTAATGCTCAATATCGGTGAACTTGCGTATTAGTTAAGAAAAATATTCTTAACAAATTTTGTGGCGTTTAACTATTGGTATTGTTGGCGGTTTGCAGGGGTTCACGCAGTTCTCAACGAGAGAGAACGCACAGCTCTAGAGACAGGTGCAAGGCCGCCAAAATGGAAATTTGATAGAGTGCAGTCGGTAGAAAAACATGGCCAACAAAAAAAGGGCCCGCGGAGTGAGAGCAACATTTGGCAAAATCATAGGACAGATTGCAGAGTATGGAGCTAGGAAGGACTCTTGGCGAGGGGAAATTCGCAAAGGTTAAACTCGCCATTGACGAGGAAACAGGACAGAGCTATGCCGTGAAAATCTTGGACAAGGAGAAGGTTTCCCGGTGCAAAATCGTGAATCATGTAAGGAAATGGAAAACATATAAAGCTTTGATTTGGAACAATTGCAGTATTTTTATGTACTGATTTGATGTGCAAGATTTCTTTCTTCTGTTTGTAGATTAAAAGGGAAATATGCACGCTGAAGCTCATTAAACATCCTAATGTCGTGAGATTATACGAGGTATTTGCTTGCGCAGGCATTATGATAAGAATCTTCTAAGGCAGTTTTTAACAGATATTTAATATGATTACTGATGTCAATCTCTGACAGATTTTGGCGAGCAGGAAGAAAATATATATTGTTCTCGAGTTTGTTACCGGGGGAAATTTGCTTGACAAAATCGTGAGTGTGATGAAGCTATCTTGTGAAGCTTTTCCTTTATCAAATTAGTGCTTTGGTTTTTCACATATAAATGTTATCTTTAGATTGAGGCGAGTAACAGAGAACTCCATGAAAACGTAGTGAGAAAGTATTTCCAGCAGCTAATTGACGCCGTCGGATATTGCCACAGCAGGGGTGTCTACCACAGGGATTTGAAGGTGAGATGTCTGAAAACGATGCAATTTGTATTTGTTTGTAGGGTTCTGGAAAAATAATCTTAAATAATAAACGGAAAAAATGATTTTTCAGCCGGAAAATGGCGGTTGTGTCTGTTTTTGTTTAATTACATTGTTGTTTCTTATTAAGTACATATGTTTGTGCTTGTTGATCTTGGGTTATGTTTATTTGTAATAGTTGCATCTTTGATCTATGAATATCTAAAGTAGTTGAATGCTAAGTAAATCCTTAAGTGTTGTGCGCTAGGATCTACAATGTGCCACTGTAATTATTGCTTGCAATGGTGATGTCAATGTGAAAATGCTGCAAGCATTGGAGATTTAGCTACTCATTTTCCATCAATTGACTCCTCTTCTTTATCTTCAACTTGTTCCTTTGGCTTTTGAGTGGATGAAATATACAGGTTTCCTTCCTTAGGGCCTAGATCTTCCTATTCCTTTTTCTAGGTTTTCATGACCTTTTTCTAGATTGTACTTAGATATTCATCAGCTCTTTTTGACCCTGGATTTCATATAGAACCCTCTTCTTTGTTGCTTCAGCGTGCCCTAGAATACCTTCCAAATTCTGTATGCACGCCGAACAGGGGATTTGCAACTACAACACTCGATAAAATTTGCTTCAGCGTGAAAAAACCAATAGACTAGCATTGAAAGATGAACACCCGTTAATTCTAAATAATACAATAAAACCAAGAAAAAACTGATAAATCTTGTTTCTAGCAAAAGGATTGCCATTGCAGAATCTCAACGTGCTCTGCAGGGATGAAGATTTTGGAGAACAAGTCCAACACACACAGCTCAACATTAAAAATAAGGCAGTAAAGCCACTCTTAGGTTGTTCTACTATTCCACATACCAAAATTGAAGAATAAAACTGTAATTCTCAGATCAACACTTTGAATCGCCCCAAAATATAAGCTCACAAAAAACGTGCTAGAAAATATTTAAGGAAGGATACTTTTTTAGAAGATTAGGAATCTTGATAATTGCTCATAAAAGACTGGCTACTAGATTTTTTTTAAGGAACTGTACTTTTTTAGAAGATTGAAAATCTTGATAATTCTTTTCCAGAACAGATGTTCAATTTTGTAAAGTTTGGTTTATAACCTAATAAGAAATTATTTCCAAGTTCTTTGAGATATTATATGGATCCTGCAAAAAGCTGGAAAAAAATTTACTTTTACAGAAACTGAAGCAAATCTTTAATTTTGCAAACAATTTTTAAAATATCCAGTTTAAAAATATTAAGCCAATAATATAAATATGAGTGTAGGATTACCACAAATACGCATGCAAGATTTTTCTTTTTTTCAAGTTTCTTGCTATATGTATTGATGGAAAGGATTTTCATAGAATTTGATGTTATAATCTGTATAGATGAAAGTTATGTTAGAAAGTGACCCATTTTAGTACATATTGCTAATTTGTTAGCTCTTTTTCCTATTTTACAGTACAAAATTTGAGATGTCAAAGCCAGTTTACAACTATGTTTTTCATGCTTAGGAAGACATCGCTAAACATCTAGACATTTTTTCATTCCAATTCTTTATGCTTCGATCAATGTCAATATCTTGTTCCAAAGCTCTTGTTTTGCATAGACAAAAAGAACATTGAGAAAGGTTTTGCAGTCTAAATCTACATCTGCCAATTGCATTTGCATGAAAGTTTTTAAACTCCTTTCAGAAAATGCAATTTGTGTCCATCCTGCAATCAAATGATAGGATGGCTAGATCATTACACAAATTTTCATATAATTGCATAAATGGAGACTTAAAGTTGTTAATATATATTTTTTAAAATACTATAAGAGTTTGAGGATCCAACTTCAATCATCTCAATTCATTCTAGATGGACATAAATGTTGGGGATAGAGTAGAGTAGGCAAGGATTAAATCTAATCACCTTCTATCTCATACAGTCTAGATTCTTACATGGTTTATTACTAGATTTTCTCTTTCCAGGAATATATAACAATAATGGCTACTTGAAGGTGTCTTGCAATGGACGCTTGAATCAAATGACAACAGCGGTATGTTTAAAAATTATCTGTTCAAGAGCACTAATCATATTAGAACTTATTACGTCACATTAAGAACCTATATTAACATGCCTTTTATGTTTCTATGTTTCTAATGGAATAAAGATTGAGCGTTTTATTGAATTATGTTATGTTGTAATGAGAAGCCCTGGAAAAATGTAGCAATTTTACTGTCTAAGTGAATAGATTTTTGATATGCTGACCATAGCATGGTATTTGAATTTGACTCTAGTGATTCCAGAGCTTGATAATACATCATTTTGGGCTGATCCCAAGTTTGTACAGGTGCAAGTCTATACTATTTTGTAGTGATTTAGAACTGTAAAATATTGATTGCACTTAATTTATTTTAGTTGCCATGCAAAGGCAATGTCACCACACTTCCTGGGTCAATGATACATCTGCAAATGCTATTGCCCATGTGTTCTCTTGGCAAATCCATGAATTAATATTTTTTGCACTAGTAAATTCGTTTTGTAGGTCAACTTTTGACTTAGGTGTCTTTACCAAGGGTATCTCATCTGTAAAGCTACCTAGGACTTCTATCTCTCATTTTCATTGTGGTACGACATATAAAAGCCTGACGATTTACCACTAAAACTCATCCCACCCATCAACTCATGAATTAGGATCATTATTAATATATATTGTGTTTTCACATTATATTTGTAGAAGCTGCTATTTTTAACCACAAACACCTACTTGCAAGAATGGTGAGGAGGACAATATAATTGTCAAGCATGTTTTCAAGAGTCTTTCCAATCCTTTTTGTTGCTAGGAATAATCATTATGTTATGTTGTTATATTATGTTTATGTTGTCGTCGGTAATAATGAGTTACGGTGGTCAGTTAGTTAGCCAACAGGTAGGTAGTTGGAGTCGCGACGGTTGTGTCGCACCCCTTCGGGTATTATATATTGTGTACCTTTTCTTCGAAGTAGGATCATGTTAGTCATGTCAGATGTAATGTTATAAGCACTTATTGTACATGGATTGTGGAATTAATACAGAGGCTGGTTATTTAATATATTTCCATTATGTTCTGTGCATTTACTTTCTGCATTTAACCGTTTACCCGAGAGGGCAAACATTTGGCGCTGTTGCCTAGACGAACTCGGGAATGGAAGACACGGATGGCGCATGGACACAACGGGCCTACCCGTCGGTGAGATTGACCCAGAGGGCGACGACGCGCAAAGGGAACAATCATCGTGGGACGTAGAGCGTGATGGCAAGAGGCGAAGGGGAAATTGAACCTTGTAATAATCCCGACACACTGCTGATATAAATTGTGGCCGAAAGGCAAAATAAAAAATAAAAATAATAAAAGTTTTTTTGTGTACATGGCGTGTGTTTGCTGTGTATGGAAGTGACTTATGCCCAATAGACTAAATAAGGACAAAAATAAAAAGATATAGAGTGACGAATGGGAAGTGGCACAAACCGCGTTGAATCTCAGACAGCAGATAGAACGAAGGTGTAGGCTAAGGCAGCTTGCCGAGGGACGACCGGCCGAGGGGTTGCCCGAAGGGAACCCAGGAGGTGTCACGGAGGTTGCGGAGGCAGAGATAGATGGAGAGAACTACACTATATACACTGTTGTAGGGCTGCCAGAAGGAGTCACGAAGGGTGCCGAAGGAGAACTCTACAGTTCGCCAGAATACCACCGTAGGGTAAGAAGCCGCAAAGAGTTGGTGGAACAAACAAGGCGAAGTCTAAACCTGATCGACGCTACCAGAGACTTGCTAAAGAATTTGTCCATTTCAGAGGACAACCGGAGGGAGACAACCAACCGAAGGGAGACACCGGAAGGTGACTGTACGACCGAAGGTGCCGAGGGAGCACAAGGGTACCGTACGGGAGGCAATTTGTTTGGTTCGGTGTCAACAACTTTTTTCGGAGGACCCACAAGTGGAGGTTCAGTTGTAGGAGGCGGAGGATCGCTAGGTACAAGCACACAAGGAATTAGAGGAGCGAGACCCAGCGGAGGGATGGCGAGTAAACAAAAATTGCCAAAGTTCACAGGGGAGGGCAAGGAAGACCCCTTACGGCACTGCCGTACATGTGAAACCATTTGGTCCACCAAAGGAGTAACAGACCAGGATGACTGGGTACAATAGTTCCCAACTGCGTTACGAGGAGTTGCCATAGATTGGTACTCCGATGTGGACAAGCAAAAAGTGGCCACGTGGGCCAATCTATAGAAGGAATTCACGGGGGAGTTTCGGTTGCTTCGTGATGACAATGAAATTGTAATGGAGATATACAGTACCAAACAAGGTACCAGGGAGACAGTACGGGCATACAGTCGGAGGCTGAAAGAACTCTTGGGTAAAATGGAAAGCCAACCCACAGATGGATTGAAGAAACGATGGTTCGTTGAAGAATTGAAATCCTCCCTACGGAGGAAGATGAAAATTGTACCCCCAATGTCATATGACGATGCTTATAATAGGGCAATGGACTTGGAGAGTGAACACAAAACATCAAAGAAGAAGAAAAGTAATAAATCCTCATCCGAGGACAACGACTCTTCGCAGGAAAGCAGCAGCGACGACGAGGCTGGCAAACGGGTGCAAGCGCTCTAGAAAGACATGGAGCAAATGAGAAAGGAATTCAAAATAATGAGAAGCACTGGTCGGAACGAAGGGGACATATGGTGCACTGAGTGCAAAGAGGAAGGGCACACAAAGGGTACTTGCCAAAAGAAGGCATTCTGCGAGATTTGCCAAGTGATGGGACACTCCACCAAGGAGTGCCCATACAACATGAAAACCTGAAGTACGCAAATGAACCAGGTGCTATTCACGGAGCAAGCCACAACATCTGCACCAGCGGGTACCGGCCAACATACTAACACAACGACATCATCTGGAGGATACCGGGACAATAGATGCGGCGGCGGAAGGAATAGCAACAATAACAATAACGGAAGCCGTATCCAGTATGATGCCAAGGGCTGGCCAATTATCTAATGTAGGGCCTGTAATCAGTGGGGGCACTTCGCCCGTGATTGCACGAAGGAAGCCACCCCTCAGCACCTCTGCCGTTGGTGTGGGTCAGGCGACCATGAGGACGCAAATTGCCCGTAGGCAGGGGTTAATCTCCTCAACATTGAGAAGGCTGAGAAGACTGGTGAGAAAGAAGTACTGGCGATCACCCGTGCCTAGACGAAAAAAGCCACTTATCCCGACCCTCGTACGAAGAAGGAGAGATTACGGGAGGCAAAGGCCAATATTGAACGTGAGATGACGACTGAATGACAGGACAACGAGGTGGCGAGTACATCATCCCGTACGGAAGCGGAAAATAACATCATTGGGCAAATCTTGCAGATAGAGGTGCCGATAAAGGTAAAAGACCTTCTAGACTCTATGCCACAATTGAGGACTGCCATCCTCACCAATGTGCAAAGCACCGCAGTGTCGAGTGCACCACAGGTAGGGGTTCCCGCCACCGCATCGTCGAGTGCACCACAGGTAGGGGTTCTCGCCACCGCATCGTCGAGTGCACCATAGGTAGGGGTTCCCGCCACCGCATTGTCGAGTGCACCACAGGTAGGACGTTTCCGTCAGCCCTTCGACTGACCCAATGTTACTAGCCTTGAGCAGTGGTAGACACCTAGCTGTGGTAGAAATGGGTATCCGTGGGACCATTCTGAAGGACACCATTGTGGACGGGGGATCTAGGGTGAATGTACTACCAGAAGAAACATGGAAGCGGTTGGGGAAGCCCACCCTATGGCCACCCACATTCAACCTGGTGGGAGCGGACCAACACGACATTAAGCCACTCGGCTTGTTGATGGCCCAACAAGTGACAATTGGTACGCAACCATTCTTGTTAGATTTCGTGGTTATTCCCTCGAAGAAGAAAGGCTATGACGCCATCCTGGGGAGAGCGTGGTTGATCAACGCGAGGGTAAACCACAACTGGAAGAAAAATACACTTTCCATGGAGAAGGGAGGGCGGAAATATACCATTGACCTACACACCCAAGATGTCGGTGAAGAGCTCGCCTCTTCAGACTCGGACTCAGAGGACTCTAATAAAGGGGAAGGGGGTCCCGATGAAAGCAAGGGCAAGAACGCGATGGAGCCGAACAGTGAAGGGGTGCTAGAATTGGAGGGATGTTCTGAAGATGAGGTATGCTCACTTAATGGGCTCTTCCACTGGCAAATGGAGGATTATGAAATGTTCCAAAGCTATAGGCTCAAAGTAGAGGAACCAGAGCAACCAACAGAGGTGTACCTGCCGGAATACAGAGAATATTGGAAGGGAGACGCCCCAAACCCTGGCGACGTAAATAATCCGAAGAGTGTCGGCAACGATTGGAACCCTGTGTGGAAGACCACAGTCTTCAAAATCTTTATTATTCTTCTTCTTCTTATGTACGGGAAGGAGGTTGTGGTCCCTATAGAATTTGTGGTTCCAGGTCTTCCGATGGCCATTGAAAATAGACTTGCCACCAATGGGCCCAAATTGAAACCCTACCACGCGAAGAGCGCAGGGAACCTGAGAGGCCGGACGGACACTCGAGAGCCCAGACAGACACCCGAGAGAATGGAAGGGGACTCGAGACGCTAGGCAGGCGACTCAAGAGGCACAGGACCACAACAGGTGACTCTCGGGTGAGGAAAACCGAGAAGGATGAAAGGTAATCCCAGATTCAGGGGACTCGAGTAGACGACTCTCTAAGACATCTAAATCAGGAGATGAAAAAAAACAAAAACGTACGGTCATATGACAGGCGATCGTATGGTCAAAATTTATAAAATGGAAAAAACCATACGGTCGTACGACAGCGACCGTACAGTAAAAAAAATTATATATATAAAAAAAGGAACGGACCACCCTACGGCGGTGACCACCATGTGGTGGGCCACCAGCGGTGGTGGTAACACTGATGGCGACCACTGTGCAGTGGTAACACCGACGGCGACCACCGTGCGGTGGGCCACCGGCAGTGGTAACACCGTACGGTGGATGCCATCATGCGGTGGTCAACCGCACACCCAGCATAAACCCCCACACAACCACACACAAAGCCGCATAGCTGCGCAGCCGCTCCGTCGTCATGGTTTGCCGTACGATAGAGGGGTGTAGGCCACACGGGAAGGTGGCCGCACGATTGGAAAGGTGGCTGCACGATCGGAGGTGCTAGTGCTGTTGTTGATCGTATAGGGAGGTTGTATGGCCAGGGTGCCATCGGGGACATTACAGTGCCCAAAAAAAAAACAAACAAAACGACGACAACTAGATTTAAAATGATTCGCTGGAGTTTGAAGCCAGGACACTGGAAATTTAGAGTGGAAAAGAAAGGTTTTTGGCATCTTAAAATATCACAGAAATGCTGTGCACCATGGACTTTCATATGGTTTTGAGGGTTGTAAATTGGTGTTGGCGGCGGGGGCGCTGCCCCTCGACCCCGCAAGGGGCACTGCCCCTCGACCCCGCTGGGGCGTTGCCCCAGAACCCATGAGGGGCGCTGCCCCTCGACCCTGCTGGGGGCGTTGCCCCCGGACCCCCAGTTTATTTTTGAGCTACAGAGTACCACGGGAAGTGTTGTGGTTGTTCGTACTATGAGAAAGAAGCCTGCAGCTAAGCATTGGCGAGGAAGCCATAAGCCGTAGAGGGAGACGGATTTGGAGGTTGGGAACAAACAGAGTTTGAGGGAAGGCATTGCAGGTCCGCGCAGTTGTATGACACCAGGGAGTTATTTAGTTCAATTTTTAGCCTTTGGGGAGTGTGATGGAGGATTTGAGGTGTCTCCTAGCCTTTGTGCCAACGGGTTGTGGCCACCTCCAGGCATGACTGGTATGCTTTGAGGAACTCAGAGTATGTCTCGGCTGGACGTGAGGTTGCCTTGGTGGATGCACAGAGGGCTCGGGAGGAGCTGACCACTAGGTTGGGGGCAATAGTCGCGTGAGACTTAGTTCAGCGTACCCAGGAGTTGGATGCCAAGAGAGCAGCATGGGTCGCTATCGAGGACAACTTGGCTAGGGAGACAGTATCATTTGAGTAGCAGTTGGTGGAAGCTGAGACTGAAAAACGTGTTTTGCAGACAAGTTTGGTTTAGGCACAGGAGGACTTTGATGTCAAAAGAAGCAATAATGGGGAAATCCGCACTTGAGCATCGGATGGTAGCAGAAAAGGGTTTTCAGGCGAGGACGCAGCAAGTGTATAAGATCCGGGCCCAACTGGCGTCAGTAGTTCCTGCTGTTCATCTCTATTTTGTATTAAGTCATCGGAGTCGACTTCTTTTCTTGGGGGGGATGATGTTGCCGGGAATAATCATTATGTTATGTTGTTATATTATGTTTATGTTGTCGTCGGTAATAATGAGTTACGGCGGTCAGTTAGTTAGCCGACAGGTAGGTAGTTGGATTTGCGACGGTTGTGTCGCACCCCTTCGGGTATTATATATTGTGTACCTTTTCTTTGAAGTAGGATCATGTTAGTCATGTCAGATGTAATGTTATAAGCACTTATTGTACATGGACTGTGGAATTAATACAGAGGCTGGTTATTTAATATATTTCCATTATGTTCTGTGCATTTACTTTCTGCATTTAACCGTTTACCCAAGAGGGCAAACACTTTTTATGTTTCTTGTGACAATTTTTGGCGTATTACCTTTCTGTTGATATTATGCTAGTTCTGCAAATTAATCCAGGAGCCTAATGAAACAGAGGTTCTACACTAATTTGATTTGATCTGTTGTTTTTGTAAAGTTTATTTAATCTTTTCATGACTTCCCTTTATCACAGTTTGACATTTTGTTAAGTAGTATTTACTATTTTCTTAAAGTAGATTATCCCGCGTTTTTGGAAATTTGCTGACAAGCATAGTTCTCTTGCATTTGATGCATAAAATCTCTCTCTCTCTCTCTCTCTCTCTCTATTTTTGTTCTCTATTGTTGGTGCTGACTTGGATGTTGTACATCGATATTGTATGGGGCCTAAAACATGACTGACCCATGGCCCTGTAACAAAGACATGATCAATAATGTGCTATAAGGGCTTTATTTGAACTCTTAAGCACTCTTGGGAATCACGTAAACAAATTTTACGTATGGGCTTAAACATTATAAATACTGTTATATTGGTTGCAATTCTTGATTTGTTAGAATGTAAATTGAAATTGAAGATACCAAGATTGTTAGCCTTGTTGTAAACAAAATCATATATGAAGTGATGGCTATGTGTTGCCTCTAGTCATATCACTGTATATAGAGACATCAAATGGTTAAACTTGATTGATTTGAAAAGTAGTCGCCTATTGATGTGAGCAAGGTTATTTATTCTTATAATTTATAAATATGACTAAGAACTTTATAGCTTTGTTGTCTATTTGATGAGGTTACTTTTTTGTGTTTTAGCTTTCTGTACCTTATTGTAAGCTGCGTTTGTTTTGGAAGTTAATATTTTTGTTGTTTCTTCCTATTACTTATTCTTTTGGTGTTTGTGTGTGTAGATTTTAATAACTTAGCATATTGTGTACACTGTAATAGAATTAAGGCGGGGAATTGGCTGAGCATTAAGTGTGTCAGGGAAAGAAAACATCAAACCTATGATCCCCCAACAGCCCCAAGCATTGAAGCCAATGCCCTTCACAATGATCAAGCAAGAAAAGAATCCTACTGTGTAGAATTATAGTGTTTTATACAATGTGCAGATTGAAACTGAAGATGATGCTACACATTCCAAATGGCACGATTCACCCATGGAGCTCCTTGTGCACATTCTTGTGCTTGCAGATGACCGCTCTATCATTGTTGCCTTGGGTGTATGCACTGGCTTGAGAGATGCAATCTGTGTTGGTGTTCAAGATCTTTCACTTTCATGGTGAGAATTTGATGTTTACTTTTTTATAGTAACCAAGCCAATTAAAATTGATTCTATCTTTTTCACTGTTGAGGAAATTTAGAGTACTGGGGCCATGGAAGGTCCCCTCACCAAGGAAAAAAGCAATCATAATAGTCAATAAAATAAATTAGAAGGATCTCTAAGTACGATTGAACAATTTAGCTTGAGTACAAGAATAGATATGGTGGTCTAAATGATTAACAAGAAACAAGAGAAGTAATGCCTCCTAAGGGTTTTGAAATTATCCTCTTCAAACAAGCTGTTTGATTGAGAAAGATATGCTTCTTCTGATTATGATAGTGTACTTAAATTTTGTTTCTCTATTCTGAGGTCATGAACAATACTCCATTTTGTCTATACTAAATTTTTAGATTCTATTCCATACCCCTTCCATGTGTTCCACGAGTAATATCCCTTTTTAATCCACATCATGAAAAATATCAGATATCCTCTGTAGTAGTTCTGGAAACGAGGTGGTGATTATGTTTCATGCCCATGTGACTGCCTTGGACATTTTTTAATAAATGATGCTAGCTACTTGGGTTAAGCTACCTAGAGTTTTGAAAATTTACTTTTTTTCTTACCCAAGGTTGCCTTTTTTTGGCTTTTTATAGTTTTGTGGTTGCTATATACTGATATGTGAGCAGTGGTAGTGAATCTTAACATTTTAGCATCAATTTTTTTGGTATGATTGAACATCATTCTAAGACATTTTAGCCCTCTGAGGTATCATTAGCAGGCAGTTTTATGGCTTGCCGTGTTAGTATGGACCTTAATGTCTTTAAAGGTCATTCCTTGTAGTAAAGTAGTCATTTTTGTAAATCCTGCTGGACTCCTTACATTTTTCCATAAATTAGGACCTCAAGATTGGTGTCTTGATCTTCATCAGGTTAAAATAATTGTGCAAAGGTGCATTTGTAAATTCAGCTAGTGGTGTGTGTCCTTCGCTTATATGTTGAAATGTCATTCTTGGAATATATATTTATTAATATGTTGAAATGTCATTCTTGGAATATATATTTATTATTAATGGTGTGTGAATGATATAACCGGAATATCATTTTGTTGTCTTTCAAGCTGTTTGTTTGCCTCTAGTTTACGTTAAAAGTCTTTACATTAAATTTTGCTCTTCAAATTGTAATTATAGTGGACGTTACAAATTATAATCACCTGAAGCTAACGTCTATCATCTATAGATTAAATGTTGGCTTAACTTAAAAGAGGGAGATTCTAGTTGATTTTTCCTAAAGAGTTTTTCCTTTTTCACCAAAGGTTTTTCTATTGAAATGTCCTCATAGTAGGTCTTCTGTGCACCATATATAATTTTTTTAGTCTATTCCTACTCAAAAGGTGTTTAAGTGGGGGTTCATCACGAGTGTTTTTATGTCAAGTGCAGTGACTATATCTTTTTGCAATGTAGGTGTAAGCGGAACATGAGCAACTTGGTTCTGTCAGCTGTTCCTAGGTTCAACTGTTTGCAATCTCTTAATTTACGCCAGAATCAACACCAACTCAATGAACAAGCAGTAGAAATAGTTGCAAAGCATTGCCATGATTTACGTGCTATAGATCTTCCAAACAACACACAACTGACAGATAAATCTCTAGAGGCATTGGCACGTGGTTTTAGTCTACTAGAAAAGCTTAACATAAGTGGATGTTCTGGAGTCAGTGATCATGCACTTATCTTTCTATCAGAGAAGTACAACAAATTGAGGCATCTAAATTTGTGTGGCTGCGTTAGAGCTGCATCTGACAGAGCTTTACTGGTAGGTCTATTAGCAAGTGAGGCAGATTTTATTTATTTCTTGGAAATCAAAGGGTTCTGTAATGGAATTTTTTGACTTTCAAGATGGTATGGGAAGCAAGTTTATTCTTCATTCCTAATTTAGTAGGTCAATTAGGATCAATTGTAATCCAAAAGCTCCAACTTGTGTTTGGTATCTAACATTTGCATATATGTTGTGATTCCCAGGCACTGGCTCATAATTGCTGCCACTTGCAATCTTTGAATCTAGGTTGGTGTGAGATGGTTACTGATGTTGGTGTTACAGGATTGGCATAATGTTGCCCTGAGTTAAGAGCTCTCGACCTGTGTGGTTGTGTGTTAATAACAGGTATAAAAATGAAAGTTAGCATATGTACTGCAAAAACTTTCGTTCAATTTAATAACAGAACATGAATTTGTGCTCATTTATTTATTTATTTTTACATGGTGCAAATCAAAGTGTTATTGCATTGGCTGGAAATCGCCATGACTTAAGATCATTGGGACTGTATTACTGCCAAAACACCACAGATACTGCCATGTACTCATCAGTGCAGGCAGTTGCAGCAGTAATGATCGCACTGCAGCTACAAGTCGTGATTACATGGAATCTGTTTTGAATGACCAAGAAGAACATGTTCTAGGGAATTTAAACATTAGCCAGTGTAAATCATTATCTGAACATAATCTCAACATTGAAAACAAAACAAAGTTTATGGTTTGAACTTTGTCATTCACAAAACATTCATATTATTCAATGAATCCACTAGAAACAACATGATTTCAGTACCTAACAACCCTTGTTCTGGAAAGCTCCTTTGAAGGAGTAAAGAAGAGAAATGCATGGATCATGTACATTTTCTTTAAAAGAAAAGAAGGAAATAAGTTATATACCAATGTTCAACTCTTACAAGGGGAAAACTTGTTTTATCAAGAAAATAAAAAAAAACACCTTTTCAACATTTTCTTTAGTTATCTCAAGTCCCATTTCTGTTTCCATCACTTGTTTTACTGCAAATTTATTAACACTGTACTAGTTTTGTCTTCAAAATGTATAGCTAGCATAGTTAATAGTTAATAGTTAATAGGCAAACAATGTTCAGACCAAGTACTTTCATTTTAAATTCCATGTAAATCAGTTAACAATGTAGGTCTTATCAAACACATTTAGCACATATATATATACTTTGTATTGAGTAAATATTGTGTATATGTATTGAGTAGATATCTACCATCTTCCCCATTGATTCTGATAGTTGCATTTATAAAATAAAAATCTTTTTGATCTTCCTACTGCTGCACCACACCAAACAACTACACTTCCTGCCATTGCTCGGCAGGAACTTCACTGCTTGCAACTCCTGTTTGTCAAGCAACTTAGGCCAAGATTATTTACTTAGGCCAAGATTATTGAGCAATATCAATTTATTTGCTAGATTTATTAATCAACATTAAGATCTTCTTCTTGTATTTATGAGTTCAATGGTAATATTGAAATCACCTTGTACTCTGATTTTTATAATAGAAATAATTTTTCATTCAGTTTGAGCAATCTATGTTGTAATTAAATTAATGCATGATGTTTACCAGTAAAATTCACCATAGCTAACTAGAATTAAATAGGAAATTATGAATCATATTCTATCTAACAAATTCTAAATAAATATCAATGAAAGTATGCAAACATGACAATAAGGATATAAAATATTTCAATCAAAACTCCCTATTGCATAATTGCACGTTGCTTCCATTATCCTTCTCTTCGTTGATGAATGTTGGCTCTCAGATATCGCGCTGCTAACTTGCAAATGGCACAAAGATTCAAAGTTCGTGATTGTTGAAAATGGAGAATTGAGGTTGAATTTATAAATTTTTGGAGAAAATTGGTTGAGAGGTGGAACTCAAGTGAGCTCACATGTTGATTGATAGTTGTACTATTGATTAGGAAGTGGAACTCAATAGATTGAATTGTTAAGTGAATAGATTGAGCAGATGACTGATTAGATTGATTAGTTAACAAAGTTAACTAGGGAGATGATTGATTGAATGTTTTTTATAAAAAAACGGATTGGGAGATAAAAAGGAGATTGAGGAGTTAATTGAGTTAACTAATTGGATAATTGTATTGATTACTCAGTTATAAATTTTGCATGTGTTGTAGGATATTTAATTTAAATTCAATTTTCATTTGCATGTATTTGAATTTTGATTTTCAAAAAGTGAAATTGAAATGCAAATGTATTTGAAATTAATTGAAATGGGAATTTGGGGAAATTAGAATTTGAATTAGAATAATATTGAAATTAAACAAAATTAGAATTTGGGGATTTGGAATTTGAATTTTGAAGAATTAATTAGTTAATTAAATAATTTTAAAACATTATTTAATCATCAGGAATTGAATTTTAATTAAATAATAAAGGTTATTCAATTAAGGGTTTTATTTGTTGGCATTTGCATGAAGATTGCATTAATGATATGATATGTTGTCATTGATGTCAATTAATCGGTAATGATATTGTTGTAATATTATTACTGTAACCAATAGGAAGAATTTGTGGAGTGAATTGAAAACCGGTGTAAACCTTATCTATCGATATAACCGGTAAACCCTACCTGTTATTTTTGATAACCCTATCCGATTAAGTTTGGTGAATTTGTTATATTGGTTTATGATCTGATGATGAGCGGTAATGATTATGACACGTATGATTATTGTATGGAGACAACCTAAAGAGATTTGGGTGAGTTGTAACAGTTTTTGTCTAGGGAATGAGCAAATGTATTGCATCTAATGCAAAGTGCGTGATGAGTTACTAAGTTAGATGAAGCGGTGATCAAGGAGCGATCAAGGTTTTCTTGATTGATGTGCAGAGATTGCTATGTAATCCAATGGTCATACTTGAACTGATTTGTTTGTAATCCCTATGGGAATTAGGTTTTTGTTGTGTTACCGACCAGATTGATTTGTTTATAAGGTCGATGAAGTTGTTTAGTTTAATGAGTTGGCAAAGAGTGAGCACATATTAGTTGAGTGTGTGGTTGCCGAACTAGATGATGTATTTGTAGTTTGAGTAAAGGCAGATAGGAGCATGAAATGGATCTGATCAATCAAGTGTAGTGCTATTCAGACAGATCAACAAACTCCTATTGTTTTTTAACAATTACAGCAGAATTGAAATCCCCTAACTGGGTAAGCTCTAACAAGCTTGGTGTTATTCAAATCCTCTAACAAGGTGATCCATTAGATTGGATTTTGAAATCCTCTACTGAGGTTACTCCTTACAGGGTATTACTTCTAACAAGGCATTGTAGTCAATCCCTTAACTAGGTGATTCCTAATAGGATCAGTTCTTAATAGGACTTTTTCTAAAGCTTTAACAGGCTAGGCTCCTAACAGGGTGAACTTCAGAAGAGTTCAGATAGTTATCTTGTGAGTCTCATCTCACCGTGGTTTTTACCTATTTGGGTTTCCACGTCAAAAATATTTGTGTCAAGTGGTAAATGTTTTTGTGGTTATGTTTTTATGGTTGGTTTACTTAACTACTTAACTACTTTGATAAGTCATGATAACCAAAAGCATTGAGAAATGAAGAAGTTGTTTACTATTAATTTCCTGTAACAGTCAACTTGTTTATCTTATGAGTTTTAATCTTGATAGAGGTATTACATTGATAGTTCTATGTTTACTTTGAGAGATTGGTGAAGTTTGTATCAGTTTTTCTATCTACTGATTCACCCCCCTCTCAGTAGTTGACCAAATACTTAATCTTTCATCATACCATCAATTGGTATCAGAGATTATCAGGTCCTCTAAGGTCTAAGCCTAACAGCTTGAGGTAAAGATCTTGCAGATCATGATGAAGAAAGAAGGTCCAAAGTTTAATAGAAAGAACTACATGATATGAAGGTGACAAAATGAAAATTTATATCAAGAGTTTGGGAAGTCAATATTGGGAACATGTCAATACTAAATATATTGCACCTACTGGGATGTTGATTGATGATCAGAAAAAAGAGAAACAAGAAAATCATCAAGCATTAGAGGCCATTATCAGTTCTTTGTTGGATGTAGAGTGTGTAGATTTTTATGGTCTAGAAACTGCATATGAGGTATGGAAAAAACTTGAATAGATTTATAGCGGTGATGAAGCAATTAAGATTGCTAAAGAAGAGATTCTAAGAGGAAAGTTTGACGACATGCAGATCGCTGAAGGTGAGAATATCCAGGAGTACATGGTCAAAGGATAAAGGAGATAGTCGATGAAATTAAGAGTGCAGGAGGTAAAGTGGAAGATTCCATAGTGATCAGTAAGGTACTGATAACCCTGCTACCGGTTTACGCTCTGAGTTGTAGCTATTCAGGAGCTAAAGTCCATTGACAAAACTAAGGTAACTCTTGACTCCATCATTTGGCAAGCTTACTGCTTTTGAATTAAATGGTTATGATGATAGTGTACAAAAATACGAGTCTGCATTTAGAGCTTCTATTTCTAACCCATCTGTGAGAAAAAGTAGAGATACCAGTCACAATTATGAATCTAGATCTAGTAGAGAATTTGATGATGAAGATAGTTTAATTGAGCTCGAAGCATTGTTGGCCAAGTGGTTGCCTAGAGGTACAGGTAAATATAGAGGCAAATTAGCTTTGAAATGTTTTGCATGCAACAAGATTGGACACATTGCTGCTAACTGCCCTAATGGTGATAATGAGCACAAACGAGAGAAATTCAAGAAGTACAAGGGGAAAGGCAAAAGAGATTGTCTTATTTTTGTTGATGGTGGTATCACTGATGAAGAATATGATGGTGATCCTAATGAAGACATTATGTTTGTAGTCATTAAAGAAGAGATATCAGACCAAAAGGCATTAGTATCCAGGATGGATAACTCTGATGATTGGATCATTGATAGTGGTTGTTCACATCACATGATCGGTGATCAGAGCAAATTTCTTTCTCTAAAGGAATTTGATGGCAGAGTTGTAAGATTTGGTAATGACTCACCCTACATGGTTAAAAGTAAGGGAACTATTTCTCTTAATGGAAAGAGCAGTACAGATGATGTCTACTGAGTTGAAGGTCTAAGGCACAATATTTTGAGTGTGGCACAACTCAATGACAGAGGATACCCATTGGAGTTTAAAAATGGTATGTGCAAAATCTATGATAGAAAAGGTGAACTGATTGCAACCGAGAAGCAAACTAAAGGTAACTTGTTTCACCTTAATCCTAAAGTCAACAACTATTTAATTGCAAAGATTTTGTCATATAAACTTTGATAACATTGTTAAAGTGAGTAAGTCCAAGACAGTGAGAGGTTTGCCTCAGTTGGACAAACCGGTTAATGCTTTATGCAAATAATGTCAGTTAGGAAAGATGACATCCTCAAATTTCAAGAGAAAATCTTTTTTAGCGGAACATTTGTTAGATTTGGTTCATACAGATCTTTGTGGACCAATAATAACAAAAAGTATTCAAGGTGAAGAATATTTTATGATCTCCACTGATGATTGCTCAAGGATGATGTGGGTCACATTATTGAAGGATAAGACTGAAGCTTTTGGTAAGTTCAAGGAATTCAGGGCCTTAGCTAAGAAGGAGAGTGGTAAGAAGATAAAGTGTCTGAGGATAGATCAAGGCAGTGAATTTACTTTTGAGGAATTCACTAGGTATTGTGAAGAAAATGGTATCAAACGATATCTTTCTGCACCGAGGACACCACAATAGAATGGTATCACAGAGAGAAACAACTGGTTAGTTGTTGAAGCTGCTAGGATGATGCTGATATAAGGAGGTGTAGCGAAAACTTTCTGGAGAGAAGCTTTCAGCACAACTGTCTACACTATGAACTGGATTCTAGTAAAGAGAGGCAAGGACAAGATTCCTTATGAATATTGGTATGGAAGATCACCCGATGTTAGTTATTTTAGAATATTTGGAAACAAATGTTTTATTAAGAGAGGTGATTATATTAGAAAATTTGAGGCTAAAAGTGATGAAGGTATATTTCTTGGCTATTCCACCAAGAGTAAGGCCTACAAGTGTTTTAACAACCAGACACAGATAATTATTGAGAGTGCTAATGTTCGAGTGGATGAATATCCTAAAGTCTTAGAGAAAACTAGTTCAGAGAAAAATGATGAAGATCCTTGCATTTTGTTTTTGGAACCAGAAACTGTGAAATCTAAAACCGACAGAGAAAATATTGATGTACCAGTTCAACTGGAACAAATAAATTCAGAAGAAGATGATGATAATGAATAAGTTGAACCTAAAGATAATGATCATGTTATTCCAAGATATGTGAGACTAAATCACAATCTTGAACAAATTATTGGAGATAAGGATGCTGGAGTACTAACCAGAAGAATAATCAGAGAGAATTCTTGCATGATCTCCACTATTGAACCAAGAACTGCTAAGGAAGCATTTGGTGATGATCATTGGGTTAAAGCTATGGAGGAGGAACTTGATCAAATTGAGAAGAACAACACAAGGACCCTAGTATCCCGACCAGTAAATAAAAATGTAATAGGTACTAAGTGGGTATTCAGGAACAAGTTGAATGAAGATGGTGTTGTAGTTCACAATAAAGCTAGGTTGGTTTGCAAAGGTTATGCATAAGAGGAAGGAGAAGACTATGGTGAGACTTTTGCACCAGTGGAAAGACTAGAAGCTGCCAGGACTTTACTTGCATTTAGAACACACAAGAGATTCAAGGTATACCAAATGGATGTTAAGTCAACATTTTTGAATGAGATACTAGAAGAAGGAGTATACATTGAGCAACCAGATGGTGATGCTTTGACTGATAAGAAAGACATGATATGCAGATTGCATAAGGCTTTATATGGATTAAAGAAGGCACCAAGAGCATGGTATGAAAGGCTTCATACACATCTAATGAAGATAAGATTTCTGAGAACCAGTGATGATAGTAACATATATCTCAAATCTAAAGGAGATAAAATACTAGTCAGCGAAGTATTTGTATATGATATCATATTTGGAGGTAATGATGACATGAGCAACAATTTTGCAGATGAGATGAAAAATGAGTTTGAAATGTCTTTAGTGGGAGAAATAAAAAGCTTCATAGGCTTGCAAATACAACAAATGAAGAATGGTATTTTCATCACACAATCTAAGTATGTGAAAGAGGTTTTGAAGACATTTGGCATGAGTGACTGTAAACCAGTTGGGACACCTATGGTTACAGGTTGTAAGTTGTCTAAGGAAGATGAGACCAAATCTGTTGATGAGAAGGAATATAGGTCAATGATTGGAAAATTGCACTATATTGTTCACAACAGACTGGACATAGCTCATGCAGTTGGCATAGTTTCTAGATTCCAAAAGAATCCTAAGGAAACACATCTGATAGCAACCAAAAGAATTTTTAGATATCTGAAAGATACTGTTGATTATGGGCTATGGTATCCATATGGACGAAACTTTGACTTGAAGGTGTACACAGATGCAGATTGGCAGGAAATGTTGATGACCGGAAAAGCACAATTGGTGGAGCATTTTTTCTTGGAGGAAGACTTGTTTCATGGAGTAGTTAAAAGCAGAGTTGTACATCATAATCTACTATTGAAGTTGCGTATGTTGCAGCTTACATGAATTGTACTTAGGCTATTTGGATGAGGCACATTTTGGAAGGTTTAAAGATGAAGATTTCATAATCTATAAAGATCTTATGTGATAATACAAGTGCCATAAATATTTCCAAGAACCCTATTTTGCATGCACGAACCAAGCATATTGAATTGAAGTATCATTTCTTGAGGGAAAAAGTGCAGAGTAAAGATGTGATCTTAGAGTATGTTTCTACCAAGGAGCAACTTGCAGATATTTTTAATAAGCCTCTACCTAAGACTACTTTTGAGTATCTTAGAAGTCAGTTAGGGGTTGTCCCTCTTCATGAAGTTAGTTAAGCATGATGTAGATTACATCAGTCCCGAAGCTACTTGCATAATTTTACAGAAGGATTGGTGTAGAAGTGGATTTATTCCACAGGGGGAGCATCAAGCTATAGATTGTTGATGATGCACAATGAAATTTGACATTACATGTTTTACTTTCAATTTGGCATTGTTGTCAAAGGGGGAGAAGAATTATGTGATTATGGGAAGGAGAACCAGTGACAAGCTGAAGACACAAAGAGCACGGTGAATACTTGGTAATGTAAACTAGGATTCCTATTCTCAATCACGCAGCAATCAATGGTATTGATATTTGTATTGCCATCAATGCCAACGGGGGAGATTGTTGGCATTTGCATGAAGATTGCATTAATGATATGATATGTTGTAATTGATGTCAATTAACTAGTAATGATATTATTGATATTGTTGTAATATTGTTACTGTAACTGGTAGGAAGAATTTGTAGAGTGAACTGGTAACCAGTGTAAACCTTATCTATTGATATAACCGGTAAACCCTACTTATTGTTTTTGATAAACCCTAACCGATTAAGTTTGGTGAATTCGTTATAGTGGTTTATGATCTGATGATGAGCGGCAATGATTATGACATGTATGATTATTGTATGGAGACAATCTAAAGAGATTTTGGCGAGTTGTTGTTGTAGACATATAAAAATGACCATATTCCTAAATGAATATTTTATGTTCATTTCTCTATTTAATTAAATCCAATTTAATTAAATTACCCACATTCCTCTATTTAATTAAGTAAAATACTCAATTAAATTCACTATACCCATTTAATGAATAAATCATTTTATTCAATTAAATCCCCTCTATCCACTTTTAATTAAATTCAAATTTAATTAAATAGTTATCCTAAATTGAATAAATCTAATTTGTTTAATCTCCCCAAATTGAAACCAAATTGAATTAAATTAACTTTATTTCAATTAAATCCTATTATCCCTCCATCCACTTGCATTTTCCTACATCTCCCACTTGCCTTCCTAAACCCCTTCCTAATTTCTTCTAGACTCTTTTAATCACTTCTAATTAGCCTAACCCATCTTCTAAGCTTTGTCACATCCCTAAGCAAGGGGAGGTCACTTCTCAAAACCTTAAAGTCTTTGATAACCATTAAAGGCTTCAAGTCTTCAACCACTCAATTTTCCAAAGTCTCCCAAACCATTAATGGTTAATTCAACCCTCTTACATGGTTAGAGACTTTTTACCTAACTTAACCTTCATCCAACCCAAGGGTCTCATCAAGCCTTTAATGCTTTGACCATGATTATCTCTTAATCATTTGCACAAGAGTTTATCCTTGGATTAACTCTTAATCCAATGGGTAAGCCTAACTTAAGCTTAACGCTTATCTCTAGATGACCATGAGGTCTTCTCAGGCATTTAATGTCTCCAACCCCTTCTCTCAACCCAACCCTATGTTGACATTTGTCACCATTTTATTGGTGCAAATTGCAAACATGGATTCCCAACTTTCAAACTCAACCCTTGATTAACTCTTTCAATCCTGGCCATCCATTGCCCTATTTTTGCTATAAATAGAGCTCTCATCCCTCCATTTTTATCATCCCAAGTTTGTAGTATCATACTTATGCTCAAATACATTCAAGCTTTCATTTCATATATGCTCATCATTTAGCCTCTCTTTAAAATAGAAATTAATCTAATATGCACTTTAGAGTATTCTATTATCATTAGCTTAAATCATTGAACTAATATAGTATGCTAGGATAGTTTGTTTACTAACCTTGTTATCTTATAGTTAGTTTATTGCATTTCTAGAATCATGCATAGCTTAGGATGCATCTCATATTAAATCATCAAAAAGCATCCCTCGTTCTTGCATTTGCCATCCCTAAACCATTTTGCTCAGTGATCTGAGAGAAAAAATGTTGGTTTGAGGGACCGTGCAAGATAGAGAACCATGGGACCAACCTTGGGAAGCTGAGTGATACTTCATTACTCCATAGCTTGCACCAAGAAGTCCTGTGAGTGTGTGAGCAAGGCTCCATAGAACTCCATTTTTCACATTTTAAGTTCTATCGACCTGCTTTTCCCGCATACAGTTGTAATAGTTTATGTCTAGGGAATGAGAAAATGTATTGCATCTAATGCAAAGCGCATGATGAATTACTAAGTTCGATGAAGCAGTGATCAAGGAGCGATCAAGGTTTTCTTGATTGATGTGAAGAGATTGCTATGTAATCCAACGGTCATACTTGAATCAATTTGTTTGTAATCCCTATGGGAATTAGGTTTTTGTTGTGTTACCGACCAGATTGATTTGTTTATAAGATCGATGAAGTTGTTTAGTTTAGTGAGTTGGCAAAGAGTGGGCACAGATTAGTTGAGTGTGTGGTTGCCGAACTGGATGATGTATCTGCAGTTTGAGTAAAGGCAGATAGGAGCATGAAATGGATTTGATCAAGCAAGTGTAGTGCTATTTAGATAGATCAGCAAACTCCTATTATTTTCTAACAATTATAGTAGAATTGAAATCCCCTAACCGGGTAAGCTCTAACAAGCTTGGTGTTATTCAAATCCTCTAACAAGGTGATCCATTAGATTGGATTTTCAAATCCTCTACCGAGGTTACTCTTTATAGGGTATTGCTTTTAACAAGGCATTGTAGTCAATCCCTTAACCGGGTGATTCCTAACATGATCAGTTCTTAATAGGATTTTTTTGTAAAGCTTTAGCAGGCTAGGCTCATAATAGGGTGAACTTTAGAAAAGTTCAGATAGCTATCTTGTGAGTCTCATCTCACCATGGTTTTTACCTATTTGGGTTTCCATGTCAAAAATATTTGTGTCAAGTGGTGAATGTATTTATGGTTGATTTACTTAACTACTTAACTACTTTGATAAGTCATGATAACCGGAAGCATTGAGAAATGAAGAAGTTGTTTACTGTTAATTTGTTGTAATAGTCAACCGGTTTATCTTATGAGTTTTTATCTTGGTAGAGGTATTACATTGATAGTTCTAAGTTTACTTTGAGAGATTGATTTTTGAGATTGGTGAAGTTTGTATCAGTTTTTCTATCTACTGATCCACCCCCCCCTCTTAGTAGTTGACCAGATACTTATTCTTTCATCATACCATCATTATTCGCAATTAATTAAATAATAAATATTTAATTATTATTAGAAAAGGGTTCATAATTAATTGATTAAGATATAAATAGAATAGAAATTGAGTAATTAGTAAGATGATAAAGGTGATGATTAAATTAATTTAGAAGAATAAGATTAATAAGAATAATTAAAGAATTATTTAAGTAATAAGACGAATAATTAGTAAGCCATTAATGAGACATTTTTAGCTGTCTACATTTCCCCCTCTTTGAGACAATGTTGGAACAACATTGTTTCAAAGAAAATGAAAAACATTCCTGCCCCAGTATGTTGAGAGATGGAGGTGGGATGCCCCCTTGAGAGATTGTTTGTAAATTGAAGACATGAATGATCTCTCGAAAGAAGAAGAATGTTAGATGAAAGATAGAAGAATAGTTAGTTGATGACATGAATGGGTTTGATTGGATAGAAGAGATGGTTAGAATGATTTGTAGATTGATTGTATTGATCGAATTGATTGGAAAAAGATCAAGTCTAGTTTCAGGAAGGACACATCCTGTATAAGACAAAGATAGATGAAATATGATGAAATGAAGAATGATTAGTAATAAGTGAAGAATGTTAGGAAATAGAGTTGAATGATGGATGAAATAGTTGATGTGAGGAAATGATTTGAGATGGAATTAGGAGAAATGAGAAGATGAGTTAAAGAGATTGGAAAATATATAACCATGACTTCTTGTGCCCTTATTTTTTAGCACAACATATTCATCATTGAACCTTATTATGTATCAATGGAGCTTTGTAGACCAGGGTATAAAGAACCAAGGTGTAAATGATATCTCATTATAGAAACAAACATGTTGCAGACAAGGAATATACTCTCCATTCTAGGTGTAGTGCTAAGGGTCGAGGTATGTGTGATAGTCACAAGCATAACTATCCTTGACATTTTGCATATGATAATTGTCGAATGAATGTACCAAAACAAACACCCTAGGCACCATTGCCCCAAAATTTCAATAGTTCACACCACAAACAACAAACAAATAAAATGATCATGCCCATCTCGGCTCCTCTAGTCACTTGTGGAGATCCTTGAGTAGCATAGGAACATGAACTATTGCCAAATGATAAAAGATAAAGACTAACTAGGATAAAATATAGTAGCCATACTGATCTGCGCCTTTGCTTTGATTCTTTGATCTGATGGTTGATAATGTTCGATCTCAAAAAATGAATACCCCATTTAAGACCCGATCTGTTTGATTTCGAGTGTAACCTTCTCTGTTTAAGACAAGATGATGATCACTTGATATAGTTGGTTGATATGATTGATAAAACAACTTGATCAATTTGATTACAGATTATTGATAAGATAGTTGTATCCTTTATTAACTTCATGCAAAGTGTTTGCTGTATATTTGCTAGGGTGTTTGATTCTTGCGAGACATTTTATTGCAATTTTTTTATTAGTTTTAGATTTTTAGTTCTTTTCAAGAGCTTTTTCGATGTTTTTGTATTTTTTTTAGGATCACATTTGAATGTTTTTGGTGATATTTTTTAGGATCGTATTTGAATGTTTTGGGTGATTTTGTGTTTGATTTTCCAATTTTTAGAGTTTTTGTTCTTTTTCGATGTTTTTCAATTTTGTGTTTTCTAATGGTTTTGTATTTTCTCAAGACATTATCTGATTTTTAGGGGTTTTTTAAGGACATTTTCCATTTTTTAGGGATTTTTGAAGACTCTTTCTAATTTTTTCAAGACTTTTTCCAATTTTTAGGGATTTTTTCAGCTATTCCCCTAATATGCGGGCAAGATGAAAATTCATTCTCATATTTGAACAAGGGTGATCACATGCATCTATCACTTTGTAATACACGAATTTAATTATAGGTGCAAAACATTTCAGAGATAGGGGTTCATTCTATTCTCAAGAACCCTTGAACCATGCAAATTAACACACTAAGTGGCTAGGATTTGTAAATAGAGATGTGGAAAAATTCCCCACTGATTCTTGAAAATTTTGGTCTTCTTTTTCCTATGTGTGTGCAATTGAGTTTATTTCGACCCTTAGATTGTTGGAGACTCTTAGAATCCTACATGACAAGCTACTTGAGTTATTCTAACTTCAAAAGCATCCTGGATAAAGCCTTGCTGGCAACATATGTTTATATCCCAATGGGGTTATCACTGTAATCTCTTGAATATTGCTCCATATCCAGTAGGCATCCATAGCCCCGATGGGGTTACTCACATGTTCCCATAGACAAGCTTTTAATGCACTTTTATGTATGATAGTTATTGTACTCTTTCTTTTCTTGCTCTTTTGCCTTGATTTTTTGATATGTAAGTAGGCATAGCTCTTTTTCTTTCATATTTTGCATTGGCTTGTAAGTAATGAAACCTACATGGGTGTGCCAATTACAGCGATGTTGAAGTAGAATTTTGGATTTTTCACTAGTCATATGATCAACCAGGTATCTATAATGATTTAGAGAAAATGATTAATGTGTAAGATATAGAAATTGATAGACTTTAGGTAACAAGGCTCAACAATGAAATTTCTACCCAACCATAGACAAAGCTCAACCACAAGGTTATGTTGAAAGTGAGTGACCTTAGGTTCTAAAATTTTCATGCATGAGTATCTAAGAAATGAGGATCCAAAGTCAAACTAGGTGAGAGAGGATTGGAGAATCTACTCGGCGGTCTGCAACTCAAGAGAAAAGGATGATTGAAGGTCGATCTTCGCCCAAGCGGAGAAGGCCTTTAGGGGTGGCTTCAAGTTCATAGTAAATGTGATCTCTCTCGCATATGGTTGTAATACTTCCTGTTTATGGGCGATGGGAACTACTTGGACACTCATTCTTCCTCTTTGGCGATTGTTGAGAAGGGTAGAGGCTCTTTCTTGCAACTGTTTGTGGGGTTCAATTCCGTTCCAGAAGGTGTCGATTTTGAAGTCGTCCTATCACATACAAATGGAGACGATCTAGGAGGAACCAAAGGAGGTAAGCCATCTTCCAATGCCTCTCTATCATAATGCCTAATTCTAAAATGAACGCAATGTTGTTTGAGGAATGTAATAGACTTAGGGATGTTGCCATATTATTGGTCATTGCCGACCCGTCTAAACTCCCTGCTAGAAGTTCTATGAATAATTGGCTTCAGTCTGTGTGGGTCAATAAACTAGGGTTTCAATTTTAGTTTTTTTGAATGGTTCAAAGAGTTATTTTTATTATTTTCTTCAAAGATTCCAAAAGCTAAAAGGAAGTGCTCAAAAAAGAATTTTTGACCATAGGTAAAGGGTGTTTCAAGGGTATTAGGTGGGAATCGAAAGCTATCCATGAGGAAATCCTTGCTCTTTCATGCCCTATATGGGTCTCTATCAAGAATGTCCCCCCCATCATGTGGAAATGGCTTGCTAAAGCCCTCGAATCAATTGGCAATACTATGAAAATGGACAATTCCTCCACTTTGCTCCTGCACATGGATGCAAGAATCTCGATCTCTATTAAAACTGGTATTGATATTTCAAATGAGATTAAATTTGAACTTGAAGAAGAATTTTTTGTGTGCCCCATTGAACTTCTGGGAGGAATCAATGCATGTTTTCTTTGAAAAAAGGAAGCACATATTCGTAAAAACTACCATTTGCTTTAAAACGGGTCTTCCAAAACTACCAATGTCGGTTTGGCCAAAGACATCTCTCTCTCCAAGGCTAATCCCCTCTAGAATTTGAACCATGCTTTCCACGATCCTATTCAGCCTACCACTTCCCCTGAGTCCACTCCTCCCTCCAACACTGTCTCGCCTATTGTCAATTCCCCAATTGGAGAAACAAAATGTGATAACTTTAATAGGGTTGGAGAAGGTTCACCCTAGGAACATTTGAGAATGTCATTTTAGAGAAAGCCATGAAGGCCTACAGTGTGAACCAAGCCAAAGCTAAACTAGAGAAAAATAAAAAATCTATTAAGAAGAAGTTAGCCTCACCCTCATTGGGTGTTGAGCATATTTTTGAGTTCAAAGACCAAGAGGCAGACCTAGGGGTTCAAGTGTGAGTACTTCTGGCCCCTCTAGTAAAAATAAGAGTTTCCCTAATGTTATAAGTCATTTAGGGTTCCAATGGACATTTCTTCATAGTCTAGATGGATTTAAGTTGTGTGCCATGGAATGTCAAGGGTTTAGAATCCCTTAACCAAAAATATGTGTTAAGAGGTTCCTTAGGCTGCATAAGGATGTGGATGTCCTCATGATGCAGGAGATTAAGGTAGTCTAGTTCACTCTAGAAGTTAACCTTAAGTGTATATGGAGAGATGTCATTTCATTCTCTACTAATCATCAAAGGGGTAGAGGGGGAGTGGTCATTCTACTGAGCAATAAATGGAGTGGGGTTGTACAGAGATGGGGCTCCTCCCCCTATAATAGGATGGTTTGGCTTGTGCTTAAGGTGCAGGATACAGAGTTTGGGATAGGCTCTATTTATGCCTCCAATGACTACATAGAGAGATCAGAACTTTGGAAGTGGATGTCACAACTAGAAGAGATTCCCTGTGTATTTGGTGGAGATTTCAATATGATTGAGAGATATTTAGATAAACTTGGAGGGGGCAGGTTTGAATGGAAAGAGGATGAGAGGTTCTATTGGAATAAGATGATCAATAAGCTTAAGCTCTTTGACCCCCTTTCTGGGAAGAAAGATGAATTTAAGGACATCTGGTTCTCTTGGTGTAACTGTCAACAAGGTCACAAGAGGATTTACAGTAGGTTGGAAATGATCTATACTAACATAGAAGCAATGCAATTTAAGAGGAACAAAGTTAGTAGTTGTGTGAAGGTAATTCCATACACTCTCTTTGATCATCACATGGAGTTAGCTACCTTGACACTGGACCACCCTCCTTCTATCCGCCCCCTAGAAGCTCTAATTTATGCCTTAACTCTAATATGTTGTTAGATGAGGATGTCAATCAAATTTCCCTTATAATCAAGCTCTTCAATGACTGTAACAAGTCTCTAACAATTGAGAGGGATATATGGAATCAAAATGTGGCAAGTTGGAGAATGCTATTCCAAACGGTGGGAAAGAAGAAGGCCAAGGATGCAAGGAGGATAGAATATACTCTCCATGATAAGCTGGTTGTAGCTAAATCTGAAATCCAAAACAACCCGAGGAGTGACATTTCCTGTGAGGCCTTATGGCAGGCTAAAGATGCTCTCAGGAGGGTGCAAAATTACAAGATCCAGGGGCTGAAAACCAGGGCCAGAATGAATTGGTTAGAACATGGTGACAAGGGTTCTAAATTCTTTTTCAGTCTATTAAAACATAAGGAGGATAAGAAGAGGATTGGTGATATATGGGAGGAGAGGTTTTCATTGAAGAATCTAAAGGAATACTTAATTCTTTTTGTTAAATTCTACTCTACCCTATTCAAATAAGAGGATGGAGATCTCATTAAGACCCATCTGAGAGCTAAAATCAAGTCCATTATTCTATACAAAGTGTTTAAAGAAGACATAGATATTCAAATTAAAAATAATCTCAATGTAGGAGGTTAAAAATGATATTATCGCTCTAAACAATGACAGAGCCCCAGGGTCAAATGGGCTCATAGTTGAGTTTTTCAAGAAAAATCAGGATTGGATTAGTGAGGCTCTATGGAAAGTCTACATAGAAGCTTTTGGGGTAGGAACGTTAGGGGAGGAAATCAATAGTGGGCTTATCAAACTACTCCCCAAGGAGGGGGACATGAAGTTTTGGTCAAAAATTGGAGGCTTGTCACCCTCCTTAACGTTTCATATAAGATCTTATCTAAACTATTGGCCATAAGAGTAGAGGATATCCTACCTAAAATAATATCACATACTCAAGTAGAATTTGTAAAGGTGAGATACATCCTAGAGAACCATATCACTGTTGGGAAACCATGTTTTGGGCCAAAGAGTCCAATCAACAACTAGCAATGCTACTACTTGATTTTGAAAAGGCCTACAATAGGATTTAGTGGAGTTTTGTTTTCATGATGTTAGAGGGGTTAGGGTTTCTTGGAGATTTCTGCAGAATGATTGAGACCCTATTGACCAATTCTAATGCCATCATTGAAGTTAATGGTGTTAGATTGGATAATATCTCTCTCCAGATCTATTAGACAGAGGTGCCCCTTAGCCCCTATCTTATTTCTTATAGCTGCTGATGCCTTACACTATATTTTGAGGGATGGGTCACTATCCAACAGGCACTAGGGTTAATCCTACCTAACTAGGAGGAACTCTCTAATGTACAATTCTCCAATGATACTGCTATCATATTTAAAATGGAGGAAAATGACCTAACAACCTTAATGAACAAATTGGATATATTTTGTGCTGCCTCTGGGAGAAAAATCTCTCTATCCAAATCAATCATGCTTGGCTGGGAGAATATCCCTCCTCTTTGGTTTAGTAAATATTCTTTACTATGGGGGGACTTGAGTTTCAAACCAAATACTTGGGTGCTCCCTTCTCTATTAATCCCAACGCTAAGGAGATGTGGCTATGGATCAAAGAAAAAATAGACAAAAAGATCATAAAATGGGACAAATAGTATCTTTCATTGGCAGGCAGAATTCAGGTATGTCAGAAGATTCTATCCTCTTACAACATATATTATGCTTCAACCTAGTTATTTAGCAACTATCAATGGAATCATATTAAAAAAAGATCAGGAAATTTCTTTGGTCTAATGGTATAGGGAATAAGAAGATGCATATGGTTAAATAGAAATGGTGCTCTATGAGTAAGCTTAAGGGAGGGTTGGGTCTCAAAGATCTCAGAGTACAAGGGTTGTCCTTGGTGGCCAAATAGATCTTTGGGGCTTTAGAAGGGGAGGAGCCTTGGAAAATCCTTATTAGGCACAACATATCTCAATTTGTTCCTAATCAGGGTAAAACTTGGAAGCATTTGCCAATCAATGATCTAATAGTTAGGAACTTTGTAGTCAGGCCTAGGGGATCCGTAGTATTCAAAACCCTATGGAAGGCATGGGAGGAGGTTAGACACCTGATTGCTAATACAAGGGTTGTCCTTGGTGGCCAAATAGATCTTTGGGGCTTTAGAAGGGGAGGAGCCTTGGAAAATCCTTATTAGGCACAACATATCTCAATTTGTTCCTAATCAGGGTAAAACTTGGAAGCATTTGCCAATCAATGATCTAATAGTTAGGAACTTTGTAGTCAGGCCTAGGGGATCTGTAGTATTCAAAACCCTATGGAAGGCATGGGAGGAGGTTAGACACCTGATCGCTAATAATAGCATTATAAGCAATGATGGCAAGATCTGTGAATGGTCAATTTGATGGAACCTCCATCACAAGGGTAAACCCTTAGCTCTTATACAGGGGTGCTTGACAAAGTACTGGGAAACAAGAGACATCAAATGATTAAGTGATATCATCAGGGATGGGTATATGATCTCGTGGCCACAAATTAGTGAGAACTTTAAGATCCCTCAGTCTCAATGGTGGACATATAATATTCTCTCTTCTAATCTCTCTACCCTCGGCCTTCCCAGAGACTAGGATTGTTAATCTGGGAGGATCCAATTAATACTGAGAGGGGGGGTGAATTAGTATTAACAACAATTCATAACTTTAACTTAAATTGATAAAACTTCACCAAATCAATCACAAAATAGTAATAAACTATTTAACAGTACCGATAATCACTAATATCCAACTGTTAAACTGATTTATCAGAACTGCTCATTAAGTGTTCATCAACATGCATAAACTAAAAGTAAATAAAAACAACACATCATAAATATTAAATACCACATGAACACCAGAATTTTCACGTGGAAACCCAAATAGGGAAAAACCATGGTGGGAATTGGTACTCATAAAATTGTGCACTCTTTCGGAATGTGCCTTGTTAGGAGCCTAGCCCGGTTAGGAGCTTACAATGATGCCCTGTTAGGAGTAGACCTTGTTAGGAGTCACCCGGTTAAGGGATTGCTATGATGAGCCCTATTAGGAGATTTTCCTTGTTAGAAGAAACCTCGCAAGAGGATTTAAGACTCAGATGATGAGCTACCCGGCTAAGGGATTTACAATTTGAGGCTTGTTAGAACCTACCCGGTTAAGGGATTTTGTCTGCTACAACTGTTAGGGAACAACAAATGAATGATCTAGAAATAGCACTAACTGCTTGCTTGTTCAGATCCAATTCATCTCCAATCTGCTACACTCTGGTAGATACACCACACTAGTTCAACTTCACACTCTTTACTCAAAAATCACCAACACAACAAACATCAACTCTATCGACCTAAATAACCTTTACAACTTAGTTGGTTACAAAACCCTAAGACTTACAACATAGATCATCACAAATCTTTACAACTCATTACAGATCATCAAATAGATCATTACAATCAATTACAATTGTTGAATGATTATTGCACCTTGATCCGATACACTTTCAAACCCTTAGCTCATTCTGCTAAGCACTTCACACATTCCCAATAAATTCACTCTTTGATCGCGCCAAAACATCATTCAAACACTTCATGTGATTTCAGCCACGTCATCACCAACTTACAAACATAATGTAATACACCGCTGAACTCAAAATCATTACCGGTTATAAGAATTGAATACCGGTTCTTAAACCCTACAGAAAATACAATAGAAATCATTAACATGATTTTCGGTAATAAAAACATGAGGCGGTTCTGGTCAAAGATACATTACAATGATACAAATACATGTTCCAAACCTCAACACTTGACTCATCACCAATCACTAGAACCAATCAAAACATTTCCATATTTACCGATTAAGGTCCTAATTCCTAGTTCACTGCCTTCATTACTGGTAAGGCATTTCCGGTAGACCAAAAAGACTTAGATGACAAAATAAACATGAAAAACATAGTTGCCATATAGTTTTCCATCAATGACAATGCAAATAACTGATGAAAGTCATTAAGCCAATAATCTCAATCTCTTCATCACTATATCATTACCAACAATCCCTTACCGGTTCATCAACATTCTCCATCAGCATTAGTTATGCCAATCATGCCAACAATCTCCCCCTTTGGCATTGATGGTAACAACAACATATTTAATTGTCAACTATGAACTTATCTATTGCCTTCACTCGCTCTTCTTCTACTGCATTTCATTTGCCGATTTCTTCTGTTGCATTTCATCTATCGGTTGCACCTACTTGAATTCTTCTCCTTTGGATCATATTTCTTCTCCCCCTTTGACAACAATGCCAAAGGTGGAAATGCATCTCCGTTCTTCATTCCTGCTGCAGGTGTCTCCAATATCTTTCCAAATCTCATCTAAGTTTCTCCCCCTGCAGAGTAGCCAACATTTCATCAATCCACAATGAAAAATATTCATTAAGCCCAATGGATTGATGCATCTCCTCCATCTTAGTTGATCTCATGTAGGGGGTCTGACCCCTAATTTACCTATGAGGTACTCAAAGGTTGTCTTTGACAAAGGTTTAGTGAAGATGTCTGTTAACTGCTCTTTGCTTGTCACATACTCCATTCTGACTTGCTTCTCTTGTACTCTCTCCCTCAGAAAGTGATATTTTAGTTCTCTATGCTTTTTCCTTGCATGTAACACATGATTTTTTAAAATATTAATACCTCTAGTATTGTGACAATAAATAATCACCGGTTTAGACATATCTTGCTTAAAACCTTCCAACACATGTCTCATCCAGATTACCTTTGTACAATTCATAGATGCTACAACATATTCTACTTCAATTGTTGACTGTGATACACATGTTTGCTTTTTACTTGTCCAAGCAAGCAATCTACCTCCAAGAAGAAAAGCTCCACCGATAGTGCTTTTCCGGTCATCAACATTGCCTGCCCAATCTGCATCAGTAAACATTTTCAAGGAAAAGTCATCTTTATAAGGATAACATAGGCCATAATCCATTGTGCCTTTCAGATATATGAATATCCTTTTCACCGCTACCAAGTGATTCTCCTTGAGATCTTTCTGAAATCTAGCTACTAAACCAACAACATGTGCAATATCTGGTCTACTATGAACAACATAATGCAACTTACCAATCATGGACCTGTATTCCTTTTCATCTACAGAGGGTGAATATAACCTATCACCATCAGAGTACCAAGTGGTCAAAAAATTTCAATACTTCTTTTACATATTTAGTCCGACAGATAAATATTCCACCATCTAGTTGTTGGACCTGCAACCCAATGAAAAATTTAATCTCACCAATAAGAGATATTTGAAATTCTTTCTTCATTTCCTCAGCAAAAGCCATACATATATCATCATCACCACCAAAAATTATATCATCAACAAAAACTTCTGCTATCAACATTCTGTCTCCATCAGTCTGTAAATATAAATTACTATCCTCACTGGTACGTTGGAATCCAATCTTGATCAAGTGTGTATGCAATCTTTCAAACCATGCTCTCGGTGCTTGCTTCAAACCATATAGTGCCTTGTGTAATTTGCAAACCATATTTTCATCTTCACTTAATGCAAATCCATCTGGTTGTTCTATATATACTTCTTCTTCCAGGATGCCATTTAGAAAAGCTGATTTAATGTCCATCTGATATACCTTAAATCCTTTAAAAGAAGCAAAGGCAAGTAACACTCTTACACCTTCCAATCTTGCCACAAGTGCAAAGGTTTCACCGTAGTCTTCTCCTTCTTCTTGTGCATAGCCTTTGCATACAAGTCTTTCTTTATTCCTTACAACCTTGCCATCTTCATTTAACTTGTTTCTAAAAACCCATTTTGTACCTATAACATTCTTGTCTTTTGGTCTGGGAACAAGTGTCCAAGTCTTGTTTTTCTCTATCTAATCCAATTCCTCATTCATAGCATTAATCCATTCATCATCCTTCAATGCTTCTCTTACTCTTTTAGGCTCAATAGTAGAAATCAGACAAGAGTTTTCTCTGATTTTCCTTCTAGTTTGTACACTAATATTCTTATCTCCTATAATTTGGTCTTCTGAATGATTTAATCTGACATACCTTGGTATTAATGGTTCTAGTGCTATGCCTTCTGCTTCATGTTCATCATCTTCTTCATCGCTTTCTTCATTTTATCAGTTGAGCACCTATTTCTACATTGTTTTGTTCATCATTGTTCTACACTTCTGGTTCTATAAACACAAGGTTTTCTTCATCATTTTCAGGCTCGAATCTGCTGGTCTCATCATTTTTCTCAGAGAATTCATCAAACTTAAAATTTACATTTTCAACTATCTTCTTAGTTCTCTTGTTATAACATTTGAATGCTTTACTCTTGGTAGAGTATCCAATAAATATACCTTCATCACGCTTAGCATCAGATTTTCTAGTAACATCATCTCTCTTAATAAAATATTTACTCCCAAATTTTTTAAAGTAGCTGACATTAGGAATCTTAACATTCCAAAGTTCATAAGGTGTTTTATCATTACCTTTCTTAACAAGTACCCGATTCAAAGTATAAACAACTGTACTAACTGCTTCCCTCCAAAATATCTTAGGTACTGCATCTTGTATCAACATTGTTCTAGAAGCTTCCACAATTGTCATGTTCCTTCTCTCAGCAATTCCATTTTGTTGTGGAGTTCTGGGTGCTAACATCTGCCTCTTAATTCCCTGTTCATCACAAAAATTTACAAACTCATTAGAAGTGAACTCACCTCCCTAGTTAGATCTCAGACATTTCAAACTCTTCTAGGTTTCCTTTTCAACTAAATCTTTAAATTCCTTGAATTTACTGAAAGCCTCAAACTTTTCTCTCAAAAAAGTTACCCACATCATCTTTGAAAAATCATCAGTAAAAATAATATACCTATCACCATAATAGCTTCTAGTTCTCATAGGACCACATAGATTGGTGTGAACTAAATCAAGGATATGCTCAAAAGAAAAAATTTTACTCTTAAAAGATACAAAAGTCGTCTTACCCATCTGACAGTCCTTACACAACATATTGTCCGGTTTCACAAGTTGGGGCATACCTCTCACAATACTTGATTTGATAACCTTTATCAAATTTTCAAAGTTCACATGACAAAACCTCTTTTTCCATAACCAACTATCTTCAATCTTAGACACCAAAAAACCATTCACATTAGTATTCAAATGAAAAAGATTACCTCTAGTCTATTTTCTAGTAGCAATCAACTCTTCTTTACTTCCAAGGATCTTGCACACTCCACTCTTAAATTCAAGAAGATATCCTTTATCATTTAATCGTCCAACACTCAGTAAGTTATGTTTTAATCCATCTACCCAAAAGACATCATCTGCATGACTTTTCCATTCAATAAAATAGATCATTTACCTTTAACCATGTAGGGTGAGTTGTTACCAAACCTTACCACACCACCATCAAATTATTCAAGAGATATGAACTTCTTTCTATCACCAATCATGTGGTGTGAGAAACCACTATCTATTATCCATTCATCACTACTATTCATGTGTGATACCAAAGCTTTTTCATCAGTCAAATCTCCTTCACAACAACAAAGACAATTTCCTCATTGTCCTCTTCCTCAGATTCCTCATTTGTTACACCTTCATCCACTGCAACATAACAATGTTTCTTTCCTTTTCTTTTAAATTTCTTAAACTTTTCCTTTTTATCACCATTAGAACAATTTGTAGCAATGTGTCCAATCTATTGTAGGAAAAACACTTCAGAGGAAGTTTACCTTTGTACTTATCAATGCCACTAGGAAATCTTTTAGCCAATAGTGCCTCAAGTTCCATCAGATGATCTTCATCATCACCATCTCTTCCGCTACCACCATGAATAGACCTATAGTCATGATTATGATAAATATCCATTCATTTCTTCACAGATGTATCGGTTATAGAAGCCTTAAAAGAAGATTCATATGGCTTAGAAACACTATTATCAAATGCAGTCAATTTACCAATAAGGGAATCAACAGTAACTTTATCTTTAGAAACAAATCTCAATTCTTGTATTGCAGACACCCTAATAGCATATTGTGGTAAGAGAGTTCTAAGAATCTTACTAACAATAGTATCTTCTTTAGATTTACCTCTAGCACTCTTAATACCACCTACAACTTCCTTAATCCTTTTTCCATATTGTGCTATATTATCACCATCAACCATTCTCGTATCATCAGATTTACCTCTAAGAATTTCTTCCTTAGCTCTTTGTACATGTTTAGCACCTCCATAAATCAAACCTAATTTCTCCCATACTTCAAATGTAGTCTTTGATCCATGAATATCTATATACTCAGAGTTAGACAAAGTACTTACAATTGCTTCAACTGCCTAGATGTTTTCTTGTTGCTCCTTAAGCTCATCAGGTGTCAGGGGACTAGTAGTAGGAGCCACATACTTGTTTGTCACATGATGCCAAAACTGAGAACCCATTCTTTTGATATATATCTTCATTTGATCACTCCATATCCGGTAGTTGTCCTTGGTAAACTTGGGACCCTCCTTCTTCATCATCTTTCTCGAGATCTTTTCCTCAAGCTGTTAAGCTTCTACACACATAGGACCTAAGGCTCTGATACCAATTGTTAATCTGAGAGGATCCAACTAATATTGAGAGGGGCAGGGGGGTGAATCAATATTAACAACAATTCATAACTTCAACTTAAATTGATAAAACTTCACCAAATCAATCACAAACCAGTAATAAACTATTTACCAGTACCGGTAATCACTGATATCCAACTGTTAAACTGATTTATCAGAACTGTTCATTAAGTGTTCATCAACATGCATAAACTGAAAGTAAAGAAAAACAATACATTAGAAACATTCACCACATGAACACTAGAATTTTCATGTGGAAACCCAAATAGGGAAAAACCACAATGGGAATTGGTACCCACAAAAATTGTGCACTCTTTCGGAATGCACCCTGTTAGGAGCCTAGCCCGGTTAGGAGCTTACAATGATGCCCTGTTAGGAGTCACCCAGTTAAGGGATTTCTATGATGAGCCTTGTTAGGATCTTTGACCTATTAGAAGCAACCTCACAAGAAGATTTAAGACTTAGATGGTGAGATACTCGATTAAGGGATTTACAATTTGAGGCCTGTTAGAACCTACCCAGTTAAGGGATTTTGTTTGCTGCAACTGTTAGGGAACAACATATGAATGATCTAGAAATAGCACTAACTACTTGCTTGTTCAGATCTAATTTAGCTCCAATCTGCTACACTCTAGCAGATACACCACACTAGTTCAGCTTCACACTCTTTACTCAAAAAGCACCGACACAACAAACATCAACTTTATCAACCTAAATAAGCTTTACAACTTAGTCAATTACAAAACACTAAGACTTACAACATAGATCATCACAAATCTTTACAAGTCATTACAGGTCATCAAATGGATCATTACAATCAATTGCAAATCAATTACAGTCATTGAATGATCACCGTACCTTGATCTAATACACTTTCAAACCATTAGCTCATTCCGCTAAGCACTTAGGACATTCCCAAGAAAGTCTCTCTTTGATTGCGCCAAAACATCATTCAAACACTTCACACGATTTCAAACACATCATCACCAACTTACAAACATAATGTAATACACCGCCGAACTTAAAATCATTATCAGTTATAAGAATTGAATATTGGTTCTTAAACCCTACAAAAAATACAACAGAAATCATAAACATGATTTTTGGTAATAAAAGCATGAGGTGGTTTCGGTCAAAGATACATTAAAATGATACAAATACATGTTCCAAACCTCAACACTTGACTCATCACCAATCGCCATAACCAATCAAAACATTTCCACGTTTATCGGTTAAAGTCCTAATTCCTAGTTCACTGTCTTCATTACCGATAAGGAATTTCTAGTAGACCAAAAAGACTTAGATAACAAAATAAACATGAAAAATATAGTTGCCACACAGTTTTCCATCAATGGCAACACAAATAACTGATCAAATTCATTAAGCCAATAATCTCAATCTCTTCATCACTATATCATTATCAACAGTCATTTACTAGTTCATCAACATTCTCCATCAACATCAGTTATGCCAATCATGCCAACATAGGATTGCAATTATTAGAGATGTATTATGTACAAATGGCCCAATGGTGTACATATTAGCATAATTAAAGACAGATATTTACTCTCAACTAATGGACAATAATGAAGTCTTTGACCACCTGAACACCTGTTGGAACACTTCCTACAATGAGTCCACTTGGGTAAAATATTTCGAACAGTCTTGTCGAGCCCAAAATTAAACGTTTTCGATGGTGTCTTCTATTGCATAGACTCCCTATCCCACGTTATGATGGTCTTCCTAGTCTGTGTAAATGTTGCAGGGTCCCTGAGACAGTGATGCATATTTTCTTTGGCTGTTTCTTTGCTAGAGAGGTGTGGAAACTTTTCGGTGTTCATATTAATGGTACTGTTTTCAGTTTGGAATGTGTTACTGGTTATGTGTCATCTCTATCAAAGTATGTCAATATCTTTTGGTCTATCCTTTCCTCAATAGTCCTGTGGTTTATTTGGAAATTAAAAATAATTATGGTTTTAATGGCATTGAAATCCTGCTTACTGAGTCTCTCAAGAGGCTCATAACCCTGAATGTTTCCATGTAGGTAATGGTAGTGATGAGGATTTCAAAGAAAAAGTTTGAAAGACTCCTTAGTGATGGGAATGCATCTATGTTCACATGGGAGATATCCCATGGATTTACATGGAAGAGATGGTTAGAAGAACGAACCTAGTTTGAGACTGCCCTCAACAAATTCATGGTGGAGATGGATAAAAAGAAAAAGGTGCAACCCCATCCCATTGCTGCTCTTCCATTGGAAACTGTCTTACCATACTCCTATAAAATTCTTGAAGCCATCCCCCTTGCCAGCCTAGTGCCCTGGAGACTTGTTTGGATGGACGAGCAGTGAGGGTGGACTACATGGGTGGAAGATCAAAATGTATTAAGATGATTGTTATTCTCTTGACTGCTCTTTAGTGCTATTTTTTTCCTTTTTGTGTCGACTCTAGATGATGTCTAATGACAGATCCTTGTAGTTATTGATCATTTTTTGATACTCTTCCAAGTTAGAACAATTTAACATCTATGATGTATATCCTTTATCTTTAATATAAAAAAAAAGAAATGAGATAACCTTCACTTAATCATGTGCAGATAGGTGATCAACTGAGATAATCACCTTGCCTTGTTGATGTAGCTATATGTGTGTAATGATTATACGCTATGAAAATGCACTTATGATGCAACTTGAAAGAAACTAAATGCAATGTAGTGCAAAGAAAATGATATGCAAATGCAGAAAATAGAATCTAAACTAATCATCCCTTAGATGTAGTATCGTTTAAGGTGCATGTTGTTCATGGTATCAGGGAGTGGATCTCCCTCCATTCTAGTCAAATTATAAGCTCTTCTACCAATGACCCTTGTTATTACAAAAGGACCCAACCAACTAGGTTCAAAGTTCCTTGGTTTTTCTTGCTCTGCTAGATTCCTTTGATTTTCTTCGAGAACTAAATACCCCACATCAAAGTTTCTTGGTCTTACTCTCTTGTTGTAGCTCCCTTTTCAGCCTATTATGGTAGCCTTGCAAGTGATTCAATGTGCTCTATCGCTTTTTATCCAACATTTTTAACTCTTGCAGTCTTGCAACTCTGTAGTCTTCCTTTGATATAATGTGTTTCAGGGAAACTCTTAGGGATGGTAATTCTATTTCAATGGGAACATAGCTTCTGAATCATAGACCAATGAGTATGGTGTCATTCCTGTAGTTGTGTGCATGCCTGTTCTATAAGCCTAGAGTGTGGGATTTACCTAGAGGTGTTAGTCTCATCCTGCTTCATTGACAATTTTCTTTAGAATTTTTCAGAATTGTTTTATCAGTTGCCTTTACTTGACCATTACTTTTTGGGTAATAGGGAGTTGAAAATCGCTATTGGATCTGAAATTGATCACAAAGCTTGTGCATCTCTTGATTTTTGAATGGGCACCAATTATCAATAACAATACACATTGGGATTCCATATCTATAGATGATATAATTGAGCATGAATTTTACTATCTACTTACCAATGGTATAAGTGAGAGGGATTTCCTCAACTCACTTAATGAAATACTCTGTGGCTGTTAGAATGAACTTGTCTCTATTAAAAGAGGTAGGGTTGGTTTTCCCTACAAGATCTAATCCCAATTGAGAGAATGGTCATGGTGATGTAATAGGTTGGAGATCCTATGCAGGTGTGTGAATAAAATCCCCATGTATCTAGCACTGTTTATATTTATATACATATTTATAAGCATCATTATCCATGGTCGGCCAATAATATGCAATTCTCAAAAGTTTCTTTGCTAGTGTCGGGCCACTAGAATGAGTACCACAGATCCCATCATGTACCTCTTTTAAGGCAAGTTGTGCAACTTCAGAATTCATACATTAAAGAAGGGTTCCATCTAAGATCTTTCTATACAAAGTGTCAACAATAATATCATGTTTAGACGCCTAACAAATAAGAGTTTTTCATTGATTTTTGAAAGATCAAGAGACATGTATTAGTCGTGTAAGTATGCATATACTTCATTGTACCATGGGGATTTAGGACCCACGACCACACACACATATTTATGTTGGAATTTGCATGAAGATTGCATTGATGAACTATTATGTTGTCATTGATGTCAATTGTAATTGGTAATGATGTTGTTATGATGTTGTTTTGCAACCAGTAGGTGAGCTAGTTAAGGAAACCAGTATTACTTAAGAAGGAGTGAGATCAACCGATAACCCTACTTGTTGATATCCCAAACCCTAACCAATGGAGCTTGGTGAATCGATTGTATTGGTTTATGATCAAATGATGAAGGGTAATGATTATGCCATGTATGCATGTTGTATGTAATGAGTTTCAAATGGTTTTTGGCAGGTAGAGATAACAGTTTTGTCTTGAGAATGAGCAAGTACATTGCATGAAGAGGAAACCGCGTGATGAGTTATAGGATTCGATGAAGTAGAGATCTAGGAGCGATTGAGGTTGTCTTGAACAATGTGCAATGATTGCTATGCAATCTAACAATCATATTTGAACCGATTTGTTTGTAATCTCTATGAGATCTTAGGTTTGTGATGTGTTACCGACCTATTGTTTTGCTTATAAGGTCAATGAGTTGTTTTGTTGTAGTGTTGGGAATTTTGGTTAAGTGTTAGTGTGATTGATTGCCGAGTAGTGCAGTATGTGTAAAGGAAAATAGGAGCATCAAAAGGATTTGATCAAGCAAAGTAGTGCTATTTACCAGATCAACAAACCCTTGTTGTTCTCTAACAATTACAACAGTCAAATCCCTTAACCGGGTAAGCTTTAACATGCTTAGTGCTATCTAAATCCTCTAACTAGGTGATCCATTAGCTTGGATTTCAAATCCTCTACCGAGGTTACTCCTAATAGGGTATTGCTTCTAACAGGGCATTATAGTCAATCCCTTAACCGAGTGGTCCATAACAAGATCTATTCCTAATAGGACTTTTTGTAAAGCTTTAACAGGCTTGGCTCCTAACAGGGTGAACTTTAGAAGAGTTTAGAATACTTGTGGGTATTCATCCCCACCGTGGTTTTTCCCATTTGGGTTTCCACGTCAAAAATCATTGTGTCAAGTGGTGAATGGTTTTTGTGGTTATGTTTGATATGGTTAATTTGCTTTACTATTAAATCCACTTAGATATGATAAGATGACCGACAGTAATCTGAAATGTGCTTTTACTATTGTTAGTTAAGTATTTTGATGTTTTGGATAAATGGTTTGGCAGTTTTAGAGCTGTTATATTGTTATTTTGATATGCCAGTCAAACTGGTAAACTGTCAATGCTTTTGAACTTTGTAGTTTAGTGTTTGAACTAGTTAGTTTTGAGATTGTTATAAAGGTTGGTGAAAGTTTAGTCAGTTTTCTATCTACTGATTCACCCCCCCCCCCCCTGTCAGTAATTATCTAGATCCTCATTGATTCATTATACCATCAATTGGTATCAGAGCTTTTCAGGTCATGTAGTGTCTAAGACTAACAAATTGAGGTAAAGATCTAGAAGAACATGATAAAGTAAGAAGGTCCAAAGTTTACTAGGTAAAACTATAGAATATGGAGTGATAGGATGAAAATCTATATCAAGAGTCTAGGAAGTCAATACTGGGAACATGTTGTTACACAATATGTTGCACCTAGTGGGACTATGTCTGATGATCAAAAGAAAGAGAAACAAGAAAAAAATCAAGCATTGGAGGCCATTATCAGTTCTTTGTCTGATTCAGAGTATGTTGATGTCCATGGTCTGGAGACTACTTATGATGTGTGAAAGAAACTTGAGGAAATCTATAGCGGTGATGAGAATGTGAAGATTGCCAAAGAAGAGAGTCTGAGAGGTAAATTTGATGACATGCAGATGGATGAAGATGAAAATACTCAACAATATGGTCAGAGGATCAAGGAGATAGTTGGTGAGATCAAGAGTGTTGGTGGTAAAGTGGAGGATGCGACAGTGGTTAGTAAAGTGTTGAGAACCCTTCTACCAATCTACACTATCTGAGTTGCAGCCATTCAGGAGCTAAAGTCTATTGATAAAACAAAGGTAACTCTTGACTCCATCATTGGTAAACTTATTGCATTTGAATTAAATGGTTATGATGGTAGTGCTCAGAAATCCAAATATGCATTTAGAGCTTCAGTTTCTAACCCACCTATGAGGAAGAGCAGAGATGTTAGTCACTTTTATGAGTCTAGACCCAATAGAGAAGTTGATGATGAAGACAGTTTGATCGAGCTTGAAGCATTGTTGGCCAAGCGGTTACCCAGAGGTACTAGTAAGTATAGAGGTAAATTACCTTTGAAGTGTTTTGCATGTAGCAAGATTGGACACATTGTAGCTAACTGTCATAATGGTGACAATGAGCATAAACGTGAGAAGTGCAAGAAGTATAAAGGAAAATGCAAAAGATATTGTCTCATTGCAGTTGATGGTGGTATCACTAATGAGGAATCTAAGGGAGATGCTAATGAAGACATTGTCTTTGTTGCAATTAAAGAGGAGACAACTAATCATAAGGCATTAGTTTCTTGCATGGATAGTTCTGATGATTGGATCATAGATAGTGGTTGTTCACACCACATGATCGGTGATCGGAGTAAATTATAAGTTTGAAAGAATTTGATGGAGGAGTTGTGAGATTTGGAAATGACTCACCCTACATGGTGAAAGGAAAGGGAACCATTTCTCTTAATGGAAAGAGAAGTGCAGATGATGTCTATTGGGTTGAAGGATTAAAGAAAAATATTTTGAGTGTATCTCAACTCAATGACAGAGGTTATCCATTGGAATTTAAGAATGAAATGTGCAAAATCTATGGGAGCAAAGGTGAATTGATTGCATCCGACAAGCAAAAAAAAGGTAACCCGTTTCACCTAAATCCTAAAGTCAACAACTATTCAATTGCTAAAGTAGATGATAGTTGGCTTTGGCATCGAAGATTTTGTCATATAAATTTTGATAACATTTTCAAAGTCAGTAAGTCCAAGTCGATAAGAGGTTTACCTCAGTTGGACAAACTAGTGAATGCTCTGTGTAAGGAATGTCAGTTAGGAAAGATGGCATCCTCAACTTTTAAGAGAAAATCTTTCTTAGTAGAACATTTGTTAGATTTGGCTCATACAAATCTCTGTGGACCAATAAGGACTACAAGTATTCAAGGTGATAGATATTTTATGATCTTCACTGATTATTGCTCAAGAATGATGTGGATCACATTCTTGAAGGATAAAACAGAAGTCTTTAGTAAGTTCAAGGCATTCTAGGCCTTAGCTAAAAAGGATAGTGGTAAGAAGATAAAGTTTCTGAGGACTGATCAAGGAGGTGAATTTACTTCAGAGGAATTCACAAGATATTGTGAAGATAATGGAATTAAGAGGCAACTTTCTAAACCTAGGACACCACAGAAAAATGGTATTGCAGAAAGGAACAACCAATTAGTTATTGAAGGTGTTGGAACGATGCTAATACAAGGAGGAGTAGCCAAAACTTTCTAGAGAGAAGTTGTCTACACTATGAACTGGATATTGGTAAAGAGAGGTAAGGGTAAAAATCCTTATGAATATTGGTATGGTAGATCACCTAATGTCAGTTATTTTAAAAATTTTGGTAGTAAATGTTTTATCAAGAGAGGTGACTATGTTAGCAAGTTTGATGCTAAGAGTGATGAAGGCACATTTCTTGGTTACTCCACCAAGAGTAAGGCCTACAAATGTTACAACAATCGGACAAAAAGAATCATTGAAAGTATTGATGTCCGAGTGGATGAGTGTCCTAAAGTTTCAGGAGAAACCAGTGAGGAGAAAAAGGAAGATGAACCTTACATTATGATTTTGGAACTAGAACCGATGAAGCCAGAAGCTGGTGAAATGAATGTTGTAGTACCAGTTCAACCGGAATAGGTAGTTTTTGAAGATGATGATAGTGAGGAAGAAGAACCTGAAGATAATGATCATGTTATTCCAAGGTATGTGAGACTCAATCATAATCCTGACCAGCTTATTGGAGATAAAGATGTTGGAGTATTAACCAAGAGAATTAGAGAGAATTCTTGCATGATCTCCACTATTGAGCCTAGAACTGTTAAGGAAGTATTTGGAGATGATCACTGGATCAAAGCTATGGAAGAGGAGCTTGACTAGATTGAGAAGAACAATACATGGAACCTAGTACCTAGACCGGTGAATAAAAATGTGATAGCCACTAAATGGGTATTCAGGAGTAAACTGAATAAAAATGGAGTAGTAGTCAGAAACAAAGCAAGATTGGTATGCAAAGGTTATGCACATGAAGAAGGAGAAGACTATGGCGAGACATTTGCACCAGTTTCTAGATTGGAAGGTGTTAGGACTCTACTTGCATTTGCAACACATAGGGGATTCAAAGTATATCAGATGGATGTGAAGTTAACATTTTTTAATGGAATAATGGAAGAAGAAGTATACATTGAGCAGCCAGATGGTTATGCTTTCACTGATGCAAAGGATATGGTGTGTAAACTACACAAGGCACTGTATGGTTTGAAGCAAGCACCAAGAGCATGGTATGAAAGACTACATTCACACCTAATGAAGAAAGGTTTTCAGAGAACCAGTGAAGACAACAATATTATCTCAAGACTGAAGGAGATAAGATACTAGTTAGTGAAGTGTTTGTGTATGATATCATATTTGGAGGCAATGATGACATGAGTGATGACTTTGCAAATAAGATAAAAAACAAATTTGAAATGTCTCTAGTAGGAGAGATAAAAAAATTCATAGGTTTGCGAATTCGACAGGTGAAGAGTGGTATTTGTGCACATGTAAAATTCATCTTATAAAAACAAGTAATCAATTAGAAGCAAAAGGGAAATCATGAATCCCTTCTAATAAAAGAATTTAACAAACTAACAATGAAATGATACAACCAAGCAAAATAGGAATTATGAATGAAATCAGTAAAAACTCCCTATTCCGCGACTACGTAGAACTTCCATTGCTTTTCTCCTCTTCGTGGTATGATGGCTCTCAGATATTGCGCTGGTAACCTACAAGTGACACAAAGATTCAAAGTTCGTGATTATTGAAAATGGAGATTGGATGCTCAATTTATAGAAAATTGGAGAAGATTGATTGAAAGGTGGAACAGAATGATCAAGAGGTGGAACTTGGGTGAGCTCACATGAAAATTGATAGTTGAAATGTTGATTGTAGGAGTGAAACTCAATAGATTGAATAGATTAAATAAGTCAACTAATTGAGAAAAAGCTAACTGAGGGAAGAAAAATGATGATTGGAGGAAATAAAGAGGATGACAAAGAAAACTTAATTTAGAAAAAGCTAACTAAAATATGGGAATAGAGATTGCAGAGATAAATGAATGAATGAATTAATTGATTAAATTAATTAATTTAGCATGTGCTTGCATTTTAACTTAGATTTTCAATTTAATCTTTGCATGAGATTTTAATTCAAATATTGAATTTATTAATAAAATTTAGTATTTGAATATATTTAGAACTTGACTTTGATTTTCAATTTGGTTTTTGAAATCATGCACATGTATTTGAATTTGGAAGAAATTAGAAGAATATGAAATTGAATGAAATTAGAATTTGGGGATTTGGAAATGGAAGAATTAATTAGTTAATTAAATAATTTAAAGAAACTATTTAATTATTTAGAAATGGAATTTAATTAAATAATAAAGATTATTTAAATTGGGGAATTAATTAGAATTAATTAAATAATAAATATTTAATTAACATTTAGAAAATGGTTAAAATGATTAAATGATGATAGAATAAAAAATAGAATAATTAGTAAGATGATGAGGAAATATGAAATTAGAAGAAATAGATTAATTAAATTAATTAAATAATAAAGATTATTTAATCAATTAGACAAATAATTAGTACATGATCAATGAGACATTTTTAGGTGTCTACATTCGCCCCTTTGAGACAAAGTCGGAACAACATTGTTTCAAAGAAAATGAAAAATTCTGCCCCATTATGCCTTGGTACTGTTGAATAATGTAAATATGCCCCCTCGGAAAAGGCGGACGAAAAATTCCAAAATTGAGACCATGTTTTCGATATTAGTGTAATGAGCAAGCGTGTGAAATTTCATGCGATTTCGAGATCGTTTGAGTAGGCTATGAGGTGTTTGAAGCTGGCAGGGACCACGGGTGTCGAGGTGTCAAAAAACCCTAATTTTGAGCTATAAATAGAGATTTTTAGGTTTTCATTTGCTCATTTGCACTTTGGTAATTCCTTGGTTTTCTCTACAATTTGTGTGTTTTTTTCTGAGTATTTGATCATCATGGTTGGTTATAGAGCTCCATCGCACCTGTTTGACTGAGTACCTTCATATCAAAGACCTCCTGGGACCGGGGGCATGGTATTTTTCCAATTTTTTTCCTGATTATGCTTGTTTTATGCCTATTTTTTTCAAAAAAATTCCATGATCAATTTTTGCTTTGTGTTACGCAATCGCTTGTCAATTTTCACACATTAGTGTTAAGTGTACCGCAAACGCTTCAAATGTTACGCATGCATCCTGAGTATTATGCATTAGTGTTAACATGCCACATTCATGTATATCATTATGCATAAGTGTTTATCATTACGCATGTGCCCATTTCATTATGCATTAGCTTTAATCATTACGCAAGAGTCATATTTGTACTGCATAAGTCATAACTTTCATGCATTCATTGTATATGTAATTGTTTGTCATGTGTTTAAAAATATTTAAGTTTTTCAGGATTCGATATCTGATATTTTGATCATTTTCTCGTTGCAGGAGAACATTGGAGTGTTATATTGCCAACAGAGTAGACCTAGTGGACTTGATCTTCGAGCTGACTTACCAGATGAGGAGATCGAGCATATCTGACAGCTTGGTCTATACGATGTTTTACATTTACTAGAGGTTACGGCCAACAAGGCCATGATTACAGCTTTGATAGAGTGGTGGCATTCTGAGACCTGTTCTTTTCATCTTTCGATTGGTGAGGCATCCATTATGTTAGAGGATGTATGGCGTATACTGCGTATTCCCATTCATGGTGAGAGAGTTGTATATGACCATGTTGATGGCATTGTTGGACTATGTGCACTTTTAGAGTGTGAGATTCAGGACTTGCAGATCAGGGGCCGTTATGAGATCCCTTGGGCCCGATTAGACTATGATAACCTGACCATTGTATTATGCGGTATTGTCGGTGGTTTACTGATACCTGACCGACGAGGTCATGGGTTTCTAGTTGGATGGGGCAGAGTGCTCCATGATATGATTGTGCATCGTCGACTATATGCTTGGGGTCCTTGTCTACTTGCCATGTTATATTATCAGATGCATGGTATTGTGTATCTTGGATACCGTTCTATCAGTTGTGGTGTTACTTTGCTTCAGACATGGGCATGGGAGCATATTTCTATTTCGAGGCCTATTATTCATGTAGACTTGCAACCTAGTGAGCCTTATGCCTTCTGGTATACAACAGGTATCAAACGCAGGGGTTCGGGGAACACCTTGTACTGGAGACATCAGTTTGACACATTGCAGCATTTTATTTGGAGACCTTACTTAGATTGCCCCAGTTGGCCTAATGATGCAGTGCACTTGTCTTTCTGCCGACAGTAGAGATATCTTATTGGGAGGACCTTTGAGACCCAACGGATTATCGAGATGTATCTTCCAGGGCAGGTTCTTAGACAGTTCGGTGAGGTACAGGTGACACCTGTGGTTACTACCTATTTTGCTTGTGTATTGCAAGAGGTATCTGATTGGGGTGTGTACATACAACCACATGCTGCTTCTGCTGAGTTTGATTCTCTACAGCCATTACTCTGGGGTTGAGGTAGAGGTGGATCGGATCCAAGGATGACGATGGAGTATGATGTGTGGTTTGCTAGGCACGGGCCACTGCCTTTGACTGATCCTGTTGTTTCGATTACAGCATAGTAGATTCATCATCCTAGACAACGGTTGAGGATAGACGCAGGAGAGAGAGCCGATGGAGGAGGAGAGGGTGGAGCTGGGGGAGGAGATGAGGGAGATGAGGGAGGAGATGGGGGTGATGAGGGAGATGAGAATGTAGACATTAGTGGGGACACCAAGTCTATTAGCAGTGAGGACAGTGATGATTCTTTTGAGTCATCAAGCAACAAGGATGAAGGTGAGGATGAGGATATGGCAGAGCTGGAGAATGTGCCTGGTGCTAAGGATGGGAAAGGATAGGTTGATGATGAGCTGGAGACTCTTGGAGCGCGGGTCTAGAGTTTGGAGGATGAGGTTGCCAGATGAGATATCGAGCGAGAGACCTACCGTGCAGATTATGGTGCTCTTGAGGTTGAGAGAGATCGTCTCCAGAGGGAGAGAGATGAGGCAGTGTGGAGATGTCAAATTACCATGGATGCCTTTGATCAGCTTTTTAGAGCAGGTACAGATGCATGTGACTAGGTAGATAGGTACTTCACTGCTGCGCAGGAGTCTATTTATTATCGATAGGCATATGAGAGAGCCATCCCCGAGGGTCAAAGAGAGCCTACCTTTAGTGCATTCATGGGGAGGAGATTGAGTAGATCTACTTCACGACGGACTAGCAGTGGTGGCACTATGGGACCACCTCAACATCCTGGGGCAGGATCTAGTGGACAGGATCCACCTGTTGATAGAGGCAGTGTTGGTTGATCATGTTATTTGAGCCTTTGGGCTTATTTATTGTATTCACACACATTATCATTTTTGAGTTATATATATATATATATATATATATGGCATGTCGGTTTTGGTAATGATCTATGTATGTTTTGTTTTTCATAAATGCTTATATGATGCTATGAGTTTTATGATGCATATCTATTTTAATTCTATATGATTCTAAATGCAATGGTAGTACATGTATGTAGTAATGATGTAAATGAAATTTAAATGAATGCAAATGACTCTATAATGAATGCTAATGGAATCTATAATGAATGTTATGCTAATGAATCTATATGAAATGCGAATGAACTCTATAATGAAATGCAAATGAAATCTATATGAAATGCAAATGAACTCTATTAATGAATGCTTTTTGTATGATAATGGTTGAACCAATTTTAACTCAGATACATCTTGAAGAAATGTTAGTCAGATAGTACAGAGAAAAATTGATGATAGAAAGGATGTTAGAAAGAATGCGATTTAGACAGAAGATGAGAAATCAACAAACTATCAATAAGAAAATGAGATGAACATGAGAATGAAATTGCATGAATCATGAACCTGTGTCACATATTTTATTGCGTCAATATATATTCATCACCGACCCTTATTATTGAACAATGAAGCTTTAGTGCATCAGGGTATAAGGAACCAAGATGCAAAGATATCTCATTGAAGAAACAAACACGTAGTAAACAAGGAGTGAACCCTCCATTCTGGGAATTGCATTAGGGGTCGAGGTATGTGTGGCGATTTCACCTTGATGTGAAGGATCTTATCACAGACACCCACTAGAGAAATTTCCCTATAATTTCATCGGTTCACACCACAAAAAACAAATTAAGAAAAAGATAATGCCCATCATAGCTCCTCTAATCACTTGTGGACATCCTTGAGTAGCATAGGAACAATATCCGTCGCCAAATGATAAAAAGATAAAGACTGACCCAGACAAAATTTAGCAGCTATACTGACCTTGTGCCTTCGTTCTCAGTTGTTTGATGTGATGGTTGATAATGTCTGATCTCAGAAAGTTGTGGACCCCGTTTAAGATTGACCTGTTTGATTTTGAGTGTATCCTCTTCTGTTTAAGACAAGATAATGATCACATTGATATGGATATGATACGATTGATAAGACAGTTTCATCAGTTAATTGCAAATGTTTGACTGGATAGTCGTATCCTTTGTTAACTTCGTGCGAAGTGTTTGCTGGATATCTGCTAGGGTATTTGTTTCTCACAAGACATTTTATTGCAAGTTTTTCTGATTGATTGATTTTCAATTTTTAGTTATTTTCCAAGAGCTTTTGCGATGTTTTTGGATTATGTAGATCGATATTTGAATGCTTTTGGTTGATTTTTTCAGGATCGTATTTGAATGTTTTTGGTTGATCTTTTCAGGATTGTATTTGAATGTTTTTGGTTGATCTTTTCAGGATTGTATTTGAATGTTTTTGGTATTTTTAGATTTTTCAATGTTTTTGGATTTTGTGATTTTTGATTTTTTTGGATTTTGAGTTTTTCACTATTTTTGGATATTTTTGAAGGATGCTATATGATTTTTAGGATTTTTTCAGGACTTTATACGATTTTTTGGATTTTTTCAAGAATTTATATTATTTTTTGGATTTTTTCAGGACTTTATCTGATTTTTAGGATTTTTTAAGTTATGCCCCCAGTGTGCAGACCTATATGAGATGATGATCTGCAGAATGTATGTGGAGACAAATGAATTTTGGACATGACCTATGTGAATGCAATATGCAGGATGAAGATGCATTTCCTATTCGAACAAGGTTGACTGTCTTTGTTTTTACATTGGTAATACACCAATTGAAATGGAGGTACAAAACATCTCATAGATAAGCAGTCAATCAATCTCTAAGGCCCTTTGGAACATTCATCTCAACACACTTAGTGACTAGGATTTACAAATGGAGACGTGAAAAACTTCCCCATTGGTTCTTGAAACTTTGATCTTCTTTTGCCCATGTGTGTGCAAATGCGTTAATTCCCGCTCTTGTGTTCACTAAAGATCCTTAACATCCTATATGACTAGCTACATGATTTTTCTAACTTCAAAAGCATCTTGAATAGAGTCTCACTGCCAGCAAGCCTTGAGAGCTTCGACGAGGTTATAGACTGTAATTTCTCAAATATTGCTCCATTGCTAGGAGGCATCCATAGCCCTCATGGAGTTACTTGCATGTTCCCATAGTCAAGCTTTTTATCAAATTTGTATACATGATATTTTAGATATATATCATTGCTCTATTTGCCTTTAGATGGATATTTGACATAGCTCTTTTTTTCTTTTTTTTCTTTTCTTGCCTTGACTTGTAAGTAATGAAACCTACTTGGGTGTGACAATTACAGTGGCGCTGAAGTAGAATTTTAGATTTTTCACTTAGTCATATGATCAACTAGGTGTCTAGAATGAATTAGAGATCTTCTTAATGTGTGAGATATAGCAATTGATAGATTGTGGGTTAACAAGTCTCAAATAGTGAAATCACTACCCAACCATAAGTAAAGCATCATCACAGGGTAATGTTGAGAATGAATATTTTAGAATCTCAAAGACTTCATGTCCAAATATCTAAGAAAGGAAATGACCCTTGTTTTCCTTAGATGCAAATGAATGATAAACTCGAACAGTTGCCTTGTTTTATTGATGCTTCTATATGAAAATGTGGAAAGTTTAAGAATGTGATTCATTTAAAAAAAGAAACTATAGGTGATGCAGTGTTTTAAATGATATGATATGCAATGCAGAAAGTAAAACCTAAACTACACAACCCTTAGGTATAATATCACTTAAGGTTCATGTTGTTCATAGAGTCAGAGATTGGATCTCCCTCCATGGTAGCCAAATTATAGGCTCCATTTCCTATGACCCCTGTTATAATGAAAGGACCTAGCTAGTTAGGTTCGAATTTCCCTAGCCTTTCTCATTCCACTAGGTTCCTTTGATTCTCTTTAAGTACTAGATCTCCCACTTGAAAATTTCATGGGCAGACTCTTTTATTATAACTTCATCTCAGTCTGTTTTGATATCCTTGTAAATGATTGAATGTTGTTTGTCATTTTTCAACAAGGGTCTCGAGTTCTTGCAACTTTGCTACCCTGTAGTCTTCTTCTGATATAATGTTCCGCAAGGATACTCTTAGAGATGATATTTCTATTTCAATGGGGAGTATCGCTTCTGTACCATAGACCAAGGAATATGGTGTTGCTCCTATAGGTGTGCATACTCCTGTTCTGTAAGCCCAGAGAGTGGGATTTAACTAGAGATGTCAGTCCCATCCTATGTCAGTGACTACTTTCTTAAGAATTTTCAATATCTTTTTATTTGTAGCCTCTACTTGTCCATTACTTTGTGGATAATATGGCGTGGTAAATCTTTGTTGTATGTGGAATTTGTCACACAATTCTTTCACTTCCTAGTTTTTAAATGGATGCCCGTTATCTGTAACAAAGCACATTGGAACTCCATATCTACATATAATGTAGTTGAGCATGAATTTTGCTATCTGCTTTCTAGTAATATATGTTAAAGGAATTGCCTCAACCCATTTGGTAAAGTATTCAGTGGCTGTCAAGATAAACTTGTGCCCATTGGAAGAAGTAGGGTTGATTTTACCCACTAGATCTAATCCCCATTGTGAAAATGGCCACGGTGATGTGATGGGTTGAAGATCTTGTGCTAGTGCATGAATAAGGTCTCCATGTATTTGGCATTGTTTACACTTTTGTACATACTTGTAAGCATCTTTTTCCATGGTTGGCCAGTAATACCCTATTCTCAGCAATTTCTTTGACAATGGCGGACCGCTTTGGTGAGCCCCATAGATTCCATCATGGACTTCTTTTAAAGCAAGGTGTGCTTCATTCTCATCTAGACATCGGAGAAGAGTTCCATCGAAACCCTTTCTATACAAAGTATCAGCTATAATGGTGTATCTAGATGCCTAGTGAATAAAGGTCTTCTTTTGATTTCTAGACAGATCTGGCGACATGTATTGGGTGTGCAAATATGTATATATTTCATTGTACCAAGGTGATTATGGACCCACAATTGCACATATATAGTCTGATAGGGGAGTATCATATGCATGTAGCATTAACTATTCTATGATAAACTCAAACTGAGTTTCGTTAGCAGGCATATTCAGAAGAGATCCTATGGTTGCCATTGCATCTGCTACCTTGTTTTGTATCCTTGGGATTTGTTCGAAGGTAATTTTGCTGAAGTGCTCCTTGTAATCTTCAGCCAACTTCTTATAAGGCATGAGTTTGTCATCCTTCGTGTTGTAATCATCATTGACCTGTTTTACAATCAACTGTGAATCACCATAGACCTAAAACTCTTGTATTTTCCATTGTACAACTGTACGAAGCCCTATGAGGAGAGCTTCATATTCATCCATATTGTTGGTGCATGGGAAATTGATCCTAAATGACTTAGGTATAACATCCCCTTGAGGAGTAATGAAGAGAATGCCTGCTCTAGATCCGTGACTTGTATGTAACCCATCAAAGTATAACTTCCACATTACTGAGGCAGTTAATGTAAACACGGATTTGTCTGGAAAGTCTATCAGTAATGGACGACTATCCTGTATAGGAGCCTCTGCTAATTGATCAGCTATGGTTTGTCCTTTGATGGCTTTTTTGTCTATGTATTCTATATCAAACTCGCTCAAGATCATAACCCACTTAGCCAATCGCTCGGTCAATGTTGCTCTGCTCAATAGGTACTTGAGTGGGTGAAAGCGTGCAATGAGTTGCACCTTATGACTTTGATAGTTCTGATACTTAAAGATAAGTACAGATGCCAAGCTAATAAGATGAGAGGGGGGGGTGAATCATACAAACTTAATCTTCCATAAAAACATCAGATTCAACCTCAGTAACATATACTTTAGTAATATAACCAAAACTACTAAACATGCAAACTCAAAAGCATATAAACATCATAACATTCATAACACCAGATTTAACGTGGAAACCCAAATAGGGAAAAACCACTGTGGGATTTTGGACCCACTAAGAAATATACTCTTCTAGAGTATGCTCGGTTAAAAGCAAATCCTGTTAAAGATTACAAACACATTGCTAGATGTGACCTGGTTAAGGGATTTCCCTCAGATCTATTAGGATCTTCACCTTGTTTTGATTAAGTAAAAGCAGGTATTTGAAAGGTACTCGAACCTTGAACAAGCCAGGAGAGAGAACTGCTAAAAAAAGTGCCTGGTCACTTCAAAAAAACAAAATGAACCCACCAAAAGGGATCAACTAAACACAACATTACATAATAGAGTATCTTGTTATAGACAGCAAAAGGAAAGCATAAAGACAACAAAGAGACGTAAACAGGGACAGCAACAGAAACTAAATACTATTCATAATTTCCTCAGTGTGAACAACCATTTGTTTCATGCTGTTCGCTGAGGTCTTCAGATCCTCCAGCTCATGACCTTCGATGTCACCTTTTTTCTTTGTGTTCTCTCTGGTCCTCCTTTCATGCCCTTTCTTGTTCAACTACTCTTTATGACCATCCTTTTTTGCATCATTCTCAAACATGTTAATAAGGATGTTCATATTGTCCACTGAGGATTTGAGGATTTGGAAATTTTGGTCGGCTATCTTCTTTACATTGAGCTCCAGCTTGTCAATTCTGGTGCTGAAATCTTTCATTTTGTTTTCCATTTCCTTAGGATCTCCCATCTGGTTGACCTTTTTCTCCATTGCCATAATTTTTCCAACCATACATTCAATAGCTTGTGCATTATGCAAAATGGCTACCAGTTCTTTAACATGTTCCGCCAAGGGCTTGTCACCAACTGTAATTCTTGCAATGACCTGTGTATCAGTTTTCAAACTGTTAACATCCTTCACCATAGTAGCAATGGTCTCACAGAAGGCCTTAACAGTGTCTTTGTCACCATTGTCACTTTTATCCCCTTTTTTGTCCTTATGTAGATTCGTGGTATTCATGGTCTCCAAAGGATCTTCACCTTGTTAGAAGTGACCTTGTTAAAGGATTTCAAACACTTAATCAGAATGTCACCTTGCTAGAGGGTTTTACAAATAAGACTGTTAAGTCCACTCGGTTAAGAGATTTTCTGTCACTTCACAAAATAACAGTAATAAAAATCTATCTGCAACTTCATATCTAAAATGCTAAAGCAGATTCTTATTTGCTCAATACAATATAGACATAGAACTAATCTTGTCCATCTGCTGGGCTCTATACTCTGTTATTCAAAATAGATCTTCAAGCTTTTGTGCTCGGTAATCACTATGTAGCATCCCTATGCATACACTTTCCCGCATCCATTGTTTATCAACAGTTCCCTATTTATAAACAATTTTCCAACCGCTTAATCTCCTTGATCACATTTCCCATGATCAATCATAGCCATCAGATCTTCAAACTTTGACCAGGTTCAATGTATCCTTCGATCTGAAAACGTTTTACCCCACCTTGGAACTTGCATATATTTCTTGGAACTTGTGCTAGGGTATTGTAGTTCAATCTGAGCTGTAGATCTTCTTGCCGATTTTACTTTGCCATAGATTCTTTAACAAACTTCATTCACGACATACCAATCATTTAATCATAGCCAACTCATTAGCTTCCTTCATTAAATAATGCTTTTATTCATTCAATGCATTCTGTTATTACCCGGTTGCAACTCGGTAAATATTAAACTTCACTCGATAGACATTCTGCCTTCATTAACTGATAGCGATAACCTTAGGGTTTACCGACTACGTTCCTTAGGGTTTATCGACTAGGTTCTTTGCTTGATAACATAGTATAGTATTAACCTTTCAATCAATAACATATGTAGGATATCAAAACAATCTAATCATCATGGTCTCATCATTGTCTAGCTCGGTAATAGTTGCCCATTGAATAACTTATTTCTCCCCTTATCCATCATATTCTTTCTGTGTCTTTTACCGACATCTTTATACTCATCAAATCATACTTCTCAAGATATGGCAACATCATACTGAATTAGAAAATCAATTTCTTGACATCAATGACAAAATAATAATATTAAGACAGTAAACATCCTTAATCAGTTTTATCCATAATCATCAACAACCTTCTCAATATCCTTATTGAAATGCCAACAATCTCTCCTTGTCTGTTATAATGCCAAATGCCAACAAACTCAACATCTAATGTCTGAGCTTTTAGGATGCAAAGATTACTGCTAAGCATGCTCGCTCTATGGGGGTATAATTAAGTTCATAGCCGATCAGAGTCCTACTTATATAATAAATGGCTCTTTCTTTTCCATTTTTGTCATTCTGTGCCAATAGAGCTCCTAGAGTTGAGTTCGTTGTTGATATGTATAACAATAGAGGTTGTCCTGGAGTAGGAGATATTAACACTGGTGTGTTCAAAAGATAATCTTTCAGAGCTTGGAAAGCTTCCTGGCATTGTTCTGTCCATTTAAAAGTAACTCCTTTCCTGAGTAAATGTTGGAATGGGTGACACTTATCTGCCAACTGTGCTATGAATCTCCTTATGGATTGCAATCTTCCTTGTAATCCTCTGAGTTGTTTAAGTGTTGACGGAGGTTGCATATCAATGATTGCCTTGAACTTGGCAGGGTCTATTTCAATTCCTCTATTTGATACTATAAACCCTAACAGTTTACTTGCTGTTTCGCCAAACACACATTTCTTTGGGTTTAATCTGACATTATACTATTCCAACCGATCAAATATCTGTGTAAGAAATGCAAGGTGACTTTCCCTAGTTTGTGATTTAGCCAATATGTCTTCCATGTAATCTTCCATTATGTTATGGATCATGTCCTGAAACAAAGTTGTCATGGCTCTTTGATATGTTGCTCTGACATTTTTTAGACCAAATGGCATCACATTCCAGCAGTACATTCCCCACGGGCATGTAAAGGTCATTTTATGTTGATCTTCTGGTGCAATTTTAATTTGGTTGTATTCTGAAAAACCATCCATTAAGGATAGCATCTCATTTCCAGTTGTTAGGTCAACTATCATGTCGATATTGGGTAGCGGGAAGTCATCCTTAGGACAAGCTTTATTTAGACCTCGAAAATCAGTACAGATTCTTATGCCTCCTCTGGGCTTAGTTACAGGTACTAGGTTGGATATCCATTCCACGTAGTCAATAGGTCTAATAAAACCTACATCCAACAACTTTTGTAGTTCTATTTTAACCAGTAATGCGATACTTCGATGCATTTTTCTCAATTTTTTCTTGTAAGGTTTAACTCCTAGTATCAATGGTAAGTGATGCAACACTAATTTAGAGTCTAAGCCCGACATATCTGAATAGGACCAAGCAAAGTTGATAGGTCATTGCTTGAAAAAATGAATGAATCTGTCTTTATCTTCTTTGCTCAGTGATTTTGCCAGATGGATGTTATGTACAACCTCCCTTTCTTCTATGTTTACTTCTTCTGTTTCCTCTGTAAGTAATGCTAAACTTTCTCTTTCTATAGGAAGATTACCCAAGTCACTTTTGTCATTATGGGTAGTTTGATCCTTATCTTCTATTGGAGAAGTACTTTCTTCTCCAAAGTATGTCGTTCTATTTAGGTCTATAGAAAACCCTGCTTTATGATCACCTTGTGGAAATCCCTCTCTGACTCCTAGAAATTTTGAAATTGCTTCATCATTTTCAAACCAATCCAGCATTGGTCTTCCTTCTTGACCCCAATCAATCAAGTGTGAATGTACTAGGGGTAAATCATTACTCCTTTCTTTAGTAGACTCTAATAACATGAGGACTTGATTGTTTGACTGACTTTGAGTATCTTCATCCTGTATAAGCCTTATTTGATTCCTTAATATTACACTTTTTGATGGGCTAGAATCATGGAGTGATAAGAATTCATAGTCATGAGTTTCTATCTCACTTTCAATATGTGTTTCAGCATAGGAGCTATCATCACTTATTTCTTCTTGTTCCTGTGCCTAATTCTATTGTAGATTGTCCCGTCTTCTTTGGACATTAGATACCCTTCTTAAGCCTGGTATAAGCCTTTGCAATCTTTCTTCATCTATTTTGTTAGGTTGGGCCTGAGTTGCTTCTCATGGTAGAAGTAGTGACAATAACCATGGGTGGGATTCAGGTGGTGGGGGTAATCCTGCATCCGTCGCCACATTAGCCTGTACTGTTGTGTCAATAATTGCATCATTTTATTGATAGTTCTGATACTTAATGTAAGTACAGATCCAATAGCCAACAAGATGAGAGGGGGGGGGGTGAATCATACAAACTTAATCATCCATAAAAACATTAGATTCAACCTTGGTAACATATATTTCAGTAATATAACCAAAACTGTCAAACATGCAAACTCAAAAGCATATGAACACCATAAACCTCATAACACCAGATTTAACGTGGAAACCCAAATAGGGAAAAACCACTGTGGGATTTTGGACCCACTAAGAAATATACTCTTCTAGAGTATGCTCGGTTAAAAGCAAATCCTATTAAAGATTACAAACACATTGCTAGATGTGACCCGGTTAAGGGATTTCCCTCAGATCTGTTAGGATATTCACTTTGTTAGAAGTGACCTTGTTAAAGGATTTCAAACACTCAATCAGAATGTCACCTTGCTAGAGGGTTTTACAAATAAGACTATTAAGTCCACTTGGTTAAGAGATTTTCTATCACTTTCACAAAATAACAGTAATAAAATCTATCTGCAACTTCACATCTAAAATGCTAAAGCAAATTCCTATTTGTTCAATACAATCTAGACATAGAACTAATCTTATCTATCTGTTGGGCTTCTATACTCTGTTATTCTAATAGGTCTTCCAGCTTCTATGCTTGGTAATCACTATGTAGCATCCCTGTGCATACACTTGCCCGCATACATTGTTTATCAGCAATTTCCTATTTATAAACAATCAGGTAACCGCTTAATCTCCTTGATCACATTTCCCATGATCAATCATAGCCATCAGATCTTCAATCTTGTTCAGGTTCAATGCATCTTTTGATCTGAAAATGTTTTACCCCACCTTGGAACTTGCATATTAGTCTTGGAACTTGTGCCAGGGTATTGCGGTTCAATCTGAGCTGTAGATCTTCATGCCGACTTTTCATTGCCTTAGATTTGTTAACAAACTTCATTCACGGCTCACCAATCATTGATCAGTTCCAGCTCATCAGCGTCCTTCATTAAATACCGCATGTAAACATTTAATGCATTCTGTTATAGCTTGGTTACAACTCAATAATAACTCGGTGAATACTAAACTTCACTTGGTAGACATTCCGTCTTCATTAACCGATAGCGATAACCTTAGGGTTTACCGACTAGGTTCTTTGCTTGATAACATAGTATAGTATTAACCTTTACATTTTACAACATATGTATGATGTTAAAACAATCTAAAACATCATGATCTCATCATTGTCTGACTCGATACTAGTTGCCCATTGATTACCTTATTCTTCCCCTTTATTCATCATATTCTTTCCTGTGTCTTTTACCGACATCTTTATAATCTTCATATCATACTTCTCAAGATATGGCAACATCATACTGAATTAGAAAATTAATTTCTTGACATCAATGGCAAAATAATAATATCAAGATAGTAAACATCCTTAATCAGTTATATCCATAATCATCAACAACCTTCTCAATATCCTTATTGAAATGCCAACAATCTTTCATTGTCTGTTATAAAGCTATGTTGCCAACAATCTCCCCCTTTAGCATTGATGGCAAAACCAATTGATTTGACCTTTAAAGATTCGGATTGTTGTGATTCTGAAATGCTGAAATGCTCTCCCCCATACATTAGACTTCTCCTGGTTTCAGTCTTCTTTCTGATCTGTAGTCTGCTCAGTTTTCTTTTAGTCTTCTACCCTGATTAGTCTTCTCCCCTTTATAGAAGTCTTCTCCCCCTTTGACAACAATGCCAAAAAGTAAAGAACTAAAACATAATTTCTTTCTGTAAGAAGTTATTTCCTGTTGTTGTGTATCAACCGAGTCTCGGTCAGAGCATTTGTCTTCAATTTCTGTTCCCTATAATATTTCCTGTATTATTTCCTGTATACCTTTAGAAAACATCCTAAAGTGTATAAATCAGCATCAACTCCCAAAAGATATTCATTAGAGTCATCAAATTGATGCTTTCACCAAACTCGATCAGTGAGTAGAAGATAGGGGTAGGACCCCTAACCTACTTCTAAGATATTCAAAAGTGTCCCTTGGTAGTGGTTTGGTGAAGATATCTGCTATTTGTTCCTTTGTGCTAACATACTCCAACACCACTTTCTTCTCTTGAGCTTCTTCTCTAAGATAATGATATTTGATAGATATGTGCTTTGTCTTAGAGTGCATAATAGGATTCTTTGAAATGTTAATGGCACTAGTATTGTCACAGAATATAGTTATTGGCTCGGTAACTTTCTCATTTATACCTTCCAACAATTGTTAGATCCATGCAATGTTGGTACAATTCAATGCTGCAGCAATGTATTCAGCTTCTTCTGTTGACTGTGAAACACATCCTTGTTTCTTGCTAAGCCAACTCACTAGTCTTTCTCCTAAAAAGAAAGCTCCTCCACTTGTGCTTTTTCTATCATCAATGTTTCCTACCCAATCAACATTAGTATAAACTTTTAAACCAAAATCATTTCCTTTCTGATATACTAAGCCATAATCCTCTGTGCCTTTCAAGTATCTAAAAATTCTTTTGATTGCTGTCATGTGTGTTTCCTTAGGATCTGCAGAGAATCTTGCAACAATACCTACTGCATGTGCTATGTCTGGTCTGCTGTGAACAACATATTGTAGCTTTCCAATCATGGACCAGTAAAGTGTCTCATCAACAGATGTAGATGCAGATGCGTATTTTTTTGTCTACTTTCACATGATGCTATCATATTGATGCCATTGTAAGCATAAATTGTACTTTCAGATTTTGGCCATTTTTGGCTCTCTTGGTACTTGTATATTTGCTTGAATCTCAGTTAGATTCATTGCACTGTTGATTGAAGTCTCTTGTATCTCATTTGAGAAGTTGTAAAATTTGCATCATAAGTCCACTTTGCCTTTTTTTGCAAGTGGCTCATTGTAATCGCACTAAGTATAAAGTGCCAAAATCATCACTTTGGGGGGGGTACTTTGATTGAGTGAATTTGGGGGGGTGTCTCTTGTGCTTTTGTGCTCTTGTGTTCCTTCCTTTTTGCTGCTATGGGTTCTTCTAAGTTTCCTCTCTTAACTCCTCATAATTATGCTACTTGGAAAATTGATGCATGGAGTAAACTTATAGAAAAAGGACTCACTCATTACATTGATGGAACTATTGTTGCTCCCGCTAATCCTAAGGTTGATCCAGTTGGTCACTTGGATTGGCTCACTAAAAATATCATGGAAATTGGTACCTTAAGAAAGTATGTATCAAAGGATCTCATTTTTCATATTGAGAAGTGTACTCTAATCAAGGATGCTTGGCAAAAGTTTCAAGACTTGTATGGTCAAGTTGATGAGATTAGGAGATATCAAATTGATAGTGATCTCACCATGTTAGATCCTTAGAACTTTGATACTATACAAGATTATGTCACTAAGGTAAATGAGTTGAGGGCACAACTCAAAGATTGTGGCATTGATAAAAAGGATACTCAATTGATATTCAACTTGATAGGCAAGCTTCCACAAGAATATGCAACATTTGTTTCTAGTTTCCAAACCCATAGGATGACAATGGGTTCAAGCTACAAAATGCCTACATTTGATGCTTTCAATGAAATGTTGATGATGGAACAAACTAATTTGATAAGCATGGGCATTCTTAAGGCTTCTAAGTCTCAAGCATTAGTGGCAAATCAAGGGAACAAAGGAAATCAAGGAAAGGACAACTCAAACAAGAAGAAATGGCAATCAAAGCCTAAAGAAAAAGCACCATCTTCTCCACAACAAGGAGATTCATCCTCTTCCAAGAGAGATAATTCACCAAAGAGGGAGAGACCTACTTGTGCTTATTGTAAAAAGATTGGTCATGAGGAGCATCGTTGCCATTCTAAGAAGATTGATGAGCTCACACATATAATCAAAAAGCATAACATTGATTTGCCTAAAGTCTACAAGAAGGATGATTCATCAACTTCCACTTCCTCACATTCAAAAGGAAAAGGGCAAGCATTCATGGCTTCTACAAGTGGGAAGACTCACTCTTTTGGAACAAGAAAAGGAAAAGCTCTATGTGCTACTATCAGTCATAATTTAGAGAGAATGCTTCTAGATTCAGGGGCTTCTCATCATATGGCATCTTCGCAGTCTATGTTCTCTACATTTGAGCCTTGCACCATGCCATAGATTTTTGATGGGCAATCATACATACATGGATGTGATTGGGAAAGGATCTATTGACATTGGGATAACTCCTTCAATGATGTGTTGTGTGTACCCCACTTGACAAACAATCTCCTTTCTATCTATCAAATCACACATGGCACAACTAAGAGGGTTGTGGAGTTCACACCTGACTCAGTTTTCATTAGAGACTTGGAGACTAGAGCTATCATTGCGACTGGGGTGGTTGATCATGCATCTCGGTTATACTCTTTTTCAGATTTTGTTGATGATGATGATTTCACATTTGATGATTCTATACATGATGATCACACTTCTTGTGATGGTTCAGATTTTGAGGAGAACTTTGGGCACTTGAACATGGGGATTCTCACATGTGACCCCATTCTTGAGCCTTCTATTTCATCTCCTCATATTGATATCACACCACCTATTGCACCTGATGATGCAGATAGTATGATAGTTTTTCCTTCATGTGATTCAGTGCAGCAGGATATTCATTGTCTTCCAGCTTCAGATTCATGGGATGATTACTTGATAGATATTGCACGATTGTTTGTGGAATCCTACATTGCAGATTTGGGAGACATCATTGATGACATTCATCTTCTCTTTGATGAAGGTGATCCTTCTTCAATTGTTGTGAGGGAACACTCTGACCCTCTTGTTCATTCTCTACATGATCATTCTTTCGAGGTTGACATGATTGTGGATACTTATGTACAACAGTTGGAGGAGGTCTCTTTATTTTTTGAGGAGACATGTGAGTCTTTGGGACATGTTCTACATCCATCTCCACTAGATCTTGGAGTGCCTTTTTCAGTAGTGTGGCACAGTTTACCACCTTTGGAGGGGGTATCTTTTAGCATCGACATGAGGACACTTGAACAGTTTTCAGAGATTCCTTTCATCATGAGTTTTCTTCATACATCTTCCCTTCATGATTGGGGAGACTTCATGGATACACCTTTGGTTTTGTTTTTTCCTAAGGGGAGGAATGTTGTTCGACGTTCGTGGAGTAGTTTCTTCATACATCGAGCTTCTATCATTGGTGCAGATTCCACATTGAGGGGGGGCTTCCTAGCTTCTCTTCTTCTCTCATATGGGGGGGACTTTTTCCTCACATGGGGTTTTGTTCCTCACATTCTTCTATGAGAGTTCTCTTGTATGTTTTCATCTCTCTTTTGGGGGAGGGTTTTTTCCCATTGGGTTTTTCTCTCTTTCCCCATTTTGTGAGAGTTTTCATTGCATTGGTTTGCATGCATTTGCATTTGTACATGGGTACCTAACATGGCCTCATAGCCGGGACCCATCTTGCATTGCTTAGTTGCATTGTTGACTTAAGTGCATTCCCCTAAGTTGCACTTAAGGGGGGATGTTGGTGTAAATAATTATTCATCTTGGATATTATTACACTTACTTAAGTTTACTTAGGAAATGCATTTCATAGTAGTTTGGGTATGAGACACTTGGGTGTTTGTGCCACATTGGGATAGTGTGTGTAAGAGAAATTCCACCTTTTATGGTGTTGATTTTGTTGTTACACTCCACATTCAGTGGGTGATCCACCTCATGTGGACTATTATATTATTTCTCCTACCTACCCACACCTATTTTATACCTACCCTTGTTTCTTATTGAGCCACATGTCATGTTTGTGTGCTCACATATCCCTAGCCTTGCCTATATAAGAAAGCTCATCTACATTGTATGTAATTGATATTATTGATCATTTTCTATTGATGAGAATATAGTTTATTCTTGTCCTATATTGTGTCTCTATTTTGTACATTTCATTGAGCTCTTGATCTTGGCAAAATCTCACAGTTAGAAGTGACCTTGTTAAAGGATTTCAAGCACTCAATCAGAATGTCACCTTGCTAGAGGGTTTTACAAATAAGATTGTTAAGTCCACTCAGTTAAGATATTTTCTGTCACTTTCACAAAATAACAGTAATAAAATCTATCTGCAACTTCACATCTAAAATGCTAAAGCAGATTCCTATTTGTTTAATACAATCTAGACATAGAACTAATCTTGTCTATTTGCTGGGCTTGTATACTCTATTATTCTAACAGGTCTTCAAGCTTCTGTGCTCAGTAATCACTATGTAGCATCCCTATGCATACACTTGCCCACATACATTGTTTATCAACAATTTCCTATTTATAAACAATCAGGTAATCGCTTAATCTCCTTGATCACATTTCCCATGATCAATCATAGCCATCAGATCTTCAATCTTGTCCAGGTTCAATGCATCTTTCGATCTGAAAATGTTTTACCTCGCCTTGGAACTTGCATATTAGTCTTGGAACTTGTGCTAGGGTATTGCGGTTCAATCTGAGCTGTAGATCTCCATGCCGACTTTTCATTACCTTAGATTTGTTAACAAACTTCATTCATGGCTCACCAATCATTGATCAGTTCTAGCTCATCAACTTCCTTCATTAAATACCGCATGTAAACATTTAATGCATTTTGTTATAGCTCGGTTACAACTCGGTAACAACTCGGTGAATAGTAAACTTCACTCGGTAGACATTCCGTCTTCATTAACCGATAGCGATAACCTTAGGGTTTACCGACTAGGTTCTTTTCTTGATAACATAGTATAGTATTAACCTTTACATTTTACAACATATGTATGATGTTAAAACAATCTAAAACATCATGATCTCATCATTGTCTGACTCGGTACTATTTGCCCGTTGAATACCTTATTCTTCCCCTTTATTCATCATATTCTTTCCTGTGTCTTTTACCGACATCTTTATAATCTTCATATCATACTTCTCAAGATATGGCAACATCATACTGAATTAGAAAATCAATTTCTTGACATCAATGAAAAAATAATAATATCAAGATAGTAAACACCCTTAATCAGTTATATCCATAATCATCAACAACCTTCTCAATATCCTTATTGAAATGCCAACAATCTTTCATTGTTTGTTATAAAGCTATGTTGCCAACATTTATAACTCAGTGGTAGGTTCTTGCAAGAGTTGTCTCATGTCTTCCCCATCTGATTCTGCGCGTGGTGATGTAGGTACCTAATTACTTGTTTGAGATGAAGATGGAAGCGCCTGTGTGGATAAATTCCTTTGTGATATGTAATCTGATGGTTTTCTTGGTCGATTTAGTATATCAAGAGTACATTGTCTTGCCTTGGTGATATGTTGTACATGCTTGTATCCCAATCCTTGATTTCCTGGATTATCATTAGGAACAACAAATTCTAGTCTTCCTTTTTACTGTAACCCAAGGCCTATGGTACCATCATATCCATGTCTTTGGAGTATTTTGAATCCATTGCCATACTAATCTGTGTGTATTCTGGGTATTGTCATATGATCTTCTTCTCTATATATCCAATGGTTAACATCTTCGTTCAAGGATTCTTCTTGTAAGTCACCCCATCTAATGAAAGAGCATGAATCTGTGTATTTGACAATTTCTTTTCCTTTGTCTCTCTTTTGCACTGTAGTGTGAGGTTTCCCAAAGGACTTAGGAGAAAGAGACAATTGTTTCCCACTTAAAGTATTTGCAATAGAGTACTCTCCACAACCTATATCCTTAATTTGTAAGGAGGATTTTGTAGGCATACCTTTTTTTGTTTCTATGATCTTTAATGTTTCCAGTTGCGTAGTGAGAGGTGTGGCCTGATTGATAGGCACCTGATTATCGACACTGTCTTTTAGATAATATCAATGTTGGAATAGGTTTGGATCACCCTTTATGGTGATTTCAATTTCATTATATGGGAATTTGACACACTGATGAAATGTGGATGGTAGTGCTTGCATGGTGTGGATCCATGGGTGGCCCAATAACATGTTATATCCCAGCTCTCTGTCCAAGACTTGAAAAGCGACCTCTGTCATTATTGGTCCTAGTTGTACAAGTAATGTTACAATGCCTTTAGATGGATGTTCTTCGTCATCGTAAGCCTTGATATTTATCCTTTTGGAAGAATCAATGTGAAGTTCTAAATATCCCAGTGCTTTGACCAGCTTTAAAGTACAAATGTTGAGACTGGCTCCCCCATCTATGAGTACTCTTCTGATTCTTTTCTTATGAATGTAAGCTTCCAGATGTAGTGGGTCATTATGAAGCAATTTATCACTAGGAATATCTTGTTCTGTGAATGCAATATGTGTGCCTTGTGTCAGATTTCCAACCATAGACTAGAAGGCATGTTCATCTATATCTCTGTCCACTACTGAATCTTGAAGTGCTTTGTCCAGTATAGCTCTATGATTGAGTGAAATACGTAATAGTTTGAATAATGATATCTGTGCCAGAGTTTTCTTAAGTTGCTCAACTACATTGTAAGTCCCTACTGCTGGTGGTTGATTTTGTGGTATCCCATGTAAAGTTACCTTTGATCTACGAGTAACCACTACACAGTCTCTGTCTCTGGGAGTAATTGTGATTGTATCATTTGTATCATTTGTATCATAGGCTGTTTTATCAAGATTTGTGTTAAATCCCTCTTCATAGTCTTTATGTGTATGTTTGACATCCATAATATGTTCTATGAGTTCATCTTCAAACCAAGCTGAGTGAGATGGTTGATCATGTCCCTAGTCTCTGAGACAAAGATTTGTGTCATCATTGTACTTTGGTGCTTCAGATATCATGCAAATTTGGTTATCATCTCTATGAGTGTCTTGATATTGGTCCTCTTGATTAGGTGTTTCTTGTGAATCATTGTTTGTTGTATCTCTTGAGCTAATGGCATGAATAGTGTAGTCGTATGAGACCTTTGTATAGTTAGCCGTATTGTCTTGGGTACCTGATGTGGTAGCTTTTCCCTTGTCATTCTTAACAAATGGATCCTTAAAAATCATATGATTTGTGTTTGCTGAGGTCTTATCGGTATCAATTGTGATGTCCCCTTGGTCTATCATATCTTGGACCAAGTTTTTCAATTTGTAGCAACTTGTCATTTTGTGACCTTTAGTCCTATGATAATCACAGAAATCGTTGTCGTTCCACCATGTGGGTTTGAAAGGACCTGGTTCATATACTCTTGCTTTAGGTAAAGTGATCATGTTTATTTGTATTAAATTTTTGATCGTTGACTCAATAGGTTCTCCTAAAGGTGTGTAATTTCTTCTTGGAATGTTTACCCTGGGGTATCTTGTGTTCGTGTTTTGCGTAACATTTACATTTTCTGATGTTGTGTTATTCCCTATATGTGGATTTGTTGACTGAGTCGTTCCCAAAGATAAAATGGGTTGAGTTCTGTTTATCGTTTTGGCGTCTACAATACCATCATTGGTCACATTTTTGTTTTTCGACCAAAACTTAGATTTGTCATTGTTGTTGGTGTTGCCATACTTAATAAGACCTTGTTCTACTAATCCCTTCTCACATTTGAGAGCCTTTTCTGTGATTTGTTTGAATGTGGTTAAACATTGCATTTGTATCAAATATTTAATCTTAGGAATCAAATTTTCTGTAAACATATCCACTTGCTCTGTTTCTGGGATAACTATCTCGCACCTCCTATAGAGAGCCCTCCATCATTGTATGAAGGATGCAAATGTTTCATTCTCATATTGTTTAGGGGCACATAAGTCCATCAAATTAATCGGGGTGTCAATGTTATGCGAGAAGTTTGCAATAAATTGTTCAGCTAATTCTCCCCATGATGTGATAGTTGGTGGTAAATGTGAAAACCATTCTAAAGATGGACCTCCCAGACTTTTAGGAAATAGTCTCATTAGATAAGTATCTTCTGAGCCAACTTCTATACATGCCGTAAAAAATTCTCTGATATGATCTCTAGGATCACCTTTCCCTTGATATTTATCAAATTTGGGTGTTTCAAAATGTTGTGGGAAAGGTGGCATGTATAATGTGTGATCGAATGGATATGGATGTAAGTCCTGCATTGTGTAGCTCTTTTTATCATTACCAGTTTGCATGGTCATCATTTGTTGTTGCAAATTCTGTATTTGTTGTGTTAGAATATCTGTTTGTGTCAAAGGTATACCTTGTGTTTGTGTATGTCCCACAAAAGGATTCATGGTTGCATATCTAGGAGGTTGTTGGAAGGTACCAAGATTATAACCTTGTGTGTTGTCCGTTCCACTAGGTACTATGAAATAGGTGATATGCGAACCCATGTTTGGTTGAGTTGTACTTGTTGTATTGACAAGACCTAGATTTGCATTTTGATAACTATATGTGGATCCCATGGAATAGGAAACTGGAGGCTGGGTTGCACTTGTTGCCTGTGTTTGAATAGGTGGTGAGATACTTGATATTATTAGTATGCTTTGTGATGGTATACTAGCATTGATCGTTGGGGATGACACACTTGTTTGAAAGTTTGCATTTGTGTTGACATTTATTTGGATAGGTACGTTTTGAGGAAAAATAGAGGTTGTTGCTTGTATTTGTGTCAAAGGTGGTGTTTGATTGTTAACTTGACCTAAAGTTTTTCCTTGTGGTAAAATCTTTGTGACATCAAAATCCTCAGGTAGTTTTACCCCATTTTGTATTAACAGCGAAAGATACGTGTCCCTATCGCTATGTATAAGTGCATCTAGGATCATGAGGACATGTGGGTCTTGTTGTGTAGACTCAATTTCTTTTTTTATCAAATGATGTTGTAATTCGTTTATGGCGGACATTGTCTGTGTACCTGAGTGTTGACCTGTTGACATGTCCATGTTCCAAGTAGGGTTTATAGATTGTGTTGTTCTGGTCCATTATTCCTTTCGCTTTCTGCGACCTTGTGACGGGCATCTAAAATTGCTTATATGAAGGTGGTTCTATGAAAGATGATGGCCTAACACTAGACTGTAGACATAAATATGAGGTATGCAAGACTATATTAGATTCTATTGAGGATTTTGATGTGAGACCTTTTTAGCATTTCTAGATTTCTCTAATGCAAGTCTTTCTATTTGTTGATGAAGTTGTTCAGCCTCAATCTCTCTATCAATTATACGGGAAATCCTAGACTCAATATTTATCTCGTGTATGACTCCTATATATTGAGGTGCACTTCTTCTTAAATCCCAAGCTAATTTAGCTAGACCATCAATGATTTCTTGTTGACTGCTGTTTGGAACTAGATTAGGTTGCTCGAAGGGGAGCAAACCATCACTTGGGAGACCCATGAAGGCACATGCTATGAACCCATAACTGACAATGGACTTAGACGTATATGAGGTCTAGATGAAGATGCATATGATAATGTAGGACTATGCAACTAATATGGATGATAATGAGGATGTAAGTGGGACCATGCAAAAGACGTGGGATGATAATGAGGATGTAAGTGTGACTATGCAAAAGACGTAGGACGATAATGGGGATGTAAGTGGGACTATGCAAAAGACGTAGGATGATAATGAGGACGTAATTAGGACTATGCAAAAGACTATGTAAAAGACTGCCTAGGGTCACAAGTATGTAAGGACTTTTTGAGAATCGGTTTCAAAATGGACTTTGTTTTCCGTAACTTTGTGTGTAGGACAATGTTTTGTAGTTTTCCAAATCTGAGAACAATTGCTGGTAGGTATGTATAGCTAACTGACTCAATTTTCATACAATCTCGGAAAATTCAGAAATACGTGGGATAGGGCCTAAAATAGCCCAAGGGACTGACTCAATACTGGTCTATCACAATGATACATAAAAAAGAATGGAATACAATCTTAGGCTGGATAGTGGACACCATTCAGTGAGGCCCTTATGAAATACCGAGACAAAATGAACAGATAAAAAGTCTGGCAGCACTGGCTCCACTCCACGACACACACTTCTCAGGCATGCCAGTCTCTCTTACCCCGAAGATCCGAGGATCTTATAGCTGAGGGATTCCTGTATCTTAGTGTAAGGTACATGAAGGGTATCTATGGTGTACAATCCACACTCTTGGAACCACTGAATGTAGGATTTTTGGCAACTAAATTGGTTCTTAGTATTAGGTTTCGAGGGGTCCCGATCCAATGACAGATTCTCAGAGCAAGCCACTTAAGACTTTAGTTGAACTTATTGGTATAGGGAAGGCCCCCACATACATCGAATTCACTCAACACTCTAGCTGCCTATCCAGTATATTTATATAGCGGCTCGAAAAACCCGCTCGAGAGTACGCTGGGAGAGATGATATCCCCAACGAATCCCAATTCGAAGTACCTTTGTGCGGTGATGAATCCCCAATCAAAGATACCCCTCACTATGTAGAGTAAAAGAAAATTTGGATGTCATTGTCACCTTCCTTCTTTCTCCCAAGAGCTTGATGGCGGGTAGAAAGTCAGTTAGTGCAACAATAGGTCCACCCCAGACACAATAAAAAGTTCTTTTTCTTAAGAAAATGAAAAAATGATTTAATCTACTATAGCCTGATTCACGTTCGTTTTATAGCCCAAATTTAGGTGTTAGATACGCATGTGCATGTCAATTTTAAACACTAAATCCAAGTATGAAGGCATACATGTCCATTTTAACCATTTGTTGATTTTTAAGCACCAAAAACGAAGTGTGAGATACATGCATGTCCATTTTAGCCCATATTTATTTTAAACACCAACAACGAAGTGTGAGATTATCCATGCATATCCTTTTTAACTGTTGTTGATTTTAAGCACTAAAAATTGAAGTGTGAGATGTGCATGCAAAATTACTAATCTAATCCTCCCTGCGAATCCGCCACAGGCTGTAAACAGAAGATTAGTAATAAAATTAAACCAAACAAAAAACAGAAACTCAAAACTTGACAGAGGTGATTGCGTAATACTACCTGAGCGAATGCGTGACTATATCTGGTCGATTGCGTAGCACTAATAGGTCAATTACGTGACAGAATGCAGACAACAAAAAAAGTTAAAAAATAAAAAAATAAGAAAACTAAACCCAATCAGGAACCTACGAAACCAATTGTGAAGCCCTAGCCAAATCCCTCATCATCCATTCAATATTGATTAGATCATATTTAACTATATAAGAAAGAACTAGGTTATTATATCTATCTAAGGCCAGTTGTTCTTTCGAATCCTGTATCAATTTTTCTTCCTGGAGAACCTTTTGATAGCGTTTGGCTTCTCTCCTTTATTGTTTCATCCTTCTTGCACCTGAAATCTTGAACTAAACTTTTCTTGCCATAAATTTTGTTAGTCAAATCATGAAATAAAAAGCAATTTGATCCCGGATTAACTAAATTTAAGGCAGAATTAAACAGAATAGATAACAGAAGGAAGAAAAAATTAAACAACAAAGCTTCCTGCGAATGTGTGATCTAGAAAGGGTGATTGCGCGATCGTGACAGGGCGATTGCATGACCTTGTCAGAATGAATGCATGACCTCGAAGGGTCAAATGCGTGATTCTATCTATTCGATTGCATGACGATGTAAGCTCGATTGTGTGATGGAAATATCTTTTCTCAAAATCTGTGCAACTTGCAAAAAAAATGAAAAATCCGCACAATCTGCAAAATCACACAGAACACAAAAAAGGTTAAATTGTTGCTAGTTCACATCGGGTTCACCAAAATGTTGTACATGTAAAATTCATCTTATAAAAACAAGTAATCAATTAGAAGCAAAAGGGAAATCACAAATCCCTACTAATCAAAAAATTTAACAAACTAACAATTAAATGATACAACCAAGGAAAATAGGAATTATGAATGAAATCAATAAAAACTCCCTATTCCGTGACTGCGTAGAATTTCCATTGCTTTTCTCCTCTTCATGGTATGATGGCTCTCAAATATTGCATTGGTAACCTACAAGTGACACAAAGATTCAAAGTTCATGATTATTGAAAATGGAGATTGGATGGTCAATTTATAGAAAATTGGAGAAGATTGATTGAAAGGTGGAACATAATGATCAAGAGGTGGAACTTGGGTGAGCTCACATGAAAATTGATAGTTGAAGTGCTGATTGTAGGAGTGAAACTCAATAGATTGAATAGATTAATTGAGTCAACTAATTGAGAAAAAGCTAACTGAGGGAAGAAAAATGATGATTGGAGGAAATAAAGAGGATGACAAAGAAAGCTTAATTTAGAAAAAGCTAACTAAAAGATGGAAATAGAGATTGGAGAGATAAATGAATGAATTAATTGATTGATTAAATTAATTAATTTAGCATGTGCTTGCATTTTAACTTTGATTTTCAATTTAATCTTTGCATGAGATTTTAATTCAAATATTGAATTTATTAATTCAATTTCGTATTTGAATATATTTAGAACTTGACTTTGATTTTCAATTTGGTTTTTGAAATCATGCACATGTATTTGAATTTGGAAGAAATTAGAAGAATATGAAATTGAACAAAATTAGAATTTGGGGATTTGGAAATGGAAGAATTAATTAGTTAATTAAATAATTTAAAGAAACTATTTAATTATTTAGAAATGGAATTAAGTTAAATAATAAAGATTATTTAAATTAAAGGATTAAATCACAATTAATTAAATAATAAATATTTAATTAATATTTAGAAGAGGGTTGAATGATTAGATGATTAGAGATAGAAATTGAATAATTAGCAATTTATTTAAATAATAAAGATTATTTAAATTGGGGAATTAATTAGAATTAATTAAATAATAAATATTTAATTAACATTTAGAAAATGGTTAAAATGGTTAAATGATGATAGAATAAAAAATAGAATAATTAGTAAGATGATGAGGAAATATGAAATTAGAAAAAATAGATTAATTAAATTAATTAAATAATAAAGATTATTTAATCAATTAGACGAATAATTAGTACATGATCAATGAGACATTTTTAGGTGTCTACAGTATTTTTATCACACAGTCTAAATATGTGAAAGAGGTATTGAAGACATTTGGAATGAGTGACTGTAAACCAGTTGGGACACTAATGGTTATAGGTTGTAAATTGTCTAAGGAGGATGATGTCGGATCTATTTATGAAAATGAGTACAAATGAATGATAGGGAAACTGCATTATGTTGTTCACAATAGACGGGATATTGCTCATGCAGTTGGTTTAGTTGCCAGATTTCAGAAGAACCCAAAGGAGACACACATGATTGCAACTAAAAGGATATTTAGATATTTGAAAGGTGCTATTGATTATGGATTATGGTATCCATATGCAGTTAAATTTTATTTGAAGGTTTATACAGATGCAGACTGAGCAGGAAATGTTGATGACATGAAGAGCACAATTGGTGGTGCATTCTTTCTTGGAGGAAGACTTGTATCTTGGAGAAAGAAGAAGAAGAGTTGTATATCACATTCTACTGCGGAAGCTGAATATGTTGGAGTGTATATGAATTGTACCCAGGCAATCTAGATGAAACACATTCTGGAAGGATTAAAGTTGAAGATCACAGAACCAGTAAAGATTTTATGTGATAATACTGGTGCAATAAATATCTCAAAGAACTCGGTGTTGCATGCTAGAAACAAGCATATTGAGCTGAAATATCATTTCTTGAGGGAGAAAGTGCAAAGTAAAGATGTGTTACTGGAGCAAGTATCTACTAAGGAGCAGCTAGCAGATATCTTTACTAAACCTCTGCCTAAGACTAATTTTGAGTGTCTTAGAGGTCAGCTATAGGTTGTGCACCTACATGAGGTCAATTGAGCAAGATGTGGATTACATTAGTCCCAGAGCTAATTGAAGAATCTTGAGGCAGGATTGGTGTAGAGTGGAGTTACTCCACAGGGGGAGCATCAAGTTGCAGATTATTGATGCAATGACTTTGCATGTTTTACTTTCACTTTAGTATTGTTGTCAAAGGGGGAGAACAACTATATGATTATGGGGAGAAGAAATTTATGATTGATAGAGAGAATATCTATAGCCAGTTACCAGTTGAAGACATAGAGACTCATTTAAAGGAGAGTACATGGTAAAATGTAAACCAAGATTCCTATACCTGTGTATGTGCATTACTCTCAATCATCACAATCAAGGGTATTGATATTTATATTGCCATCAATGCCAAAGGGGTAGATTGTTGGCATTTGCATGAAGATAGCATTGATGAACTATTATGTTGTCATTGATGTCAATTGTAACTGGTAATGATGTTGATATGATGTTGTTTTTCAACCAATAGGTGAGCTAGTGAAGGAAACTGGTATTACTTGAGAAGCAGTGAGATCAACCGGTAATCCTACTTGTTGATGTGCCAAACCCTAACTAGTGGAGATTGGTGAATTGGTTGTGTTGGTTTATGATCAAATGATGAACGGTAATGATTATGCCACATATGTATGTTGTATGTGATGAGTTTCAAATGGTTTTTGGCACATAGAGATAACGATTTTATCTTGGGAATGAGTGAGTACATTGCATGAAGAGGAAACTGCGTGATGAGTTACATGATTCGATGAAGCGGTGATCTAGGGGTGATCGAGGTTGTCTTGAACAATGTGCAATGATTGTTATGTAATGTAACGGTCATGCTTGAACCGATTTGCTTGTAATCTCTATGAGATCTTAGGTTTATGATGTGTTACCAACCTATTGTTTTTCTTATAAGGTCGATGAGTTATTTTGTTGTATAAGTTTTGGTTAAGTGTTAGTGTGATTGATTGCCGAACCAGAAGGTGTATCTACAGTATGTGTAAAGGCAAATAGGAGCATGAAAATGATTTTATCAAGTAGAGTAGTGCTATTTACCAGATCAACAAACCCTTGTTGTTCTCTAACAATTACAATAGTCAAATCCATTAACCGGGTAACCTTTAACAGGCTTAGTGCTATCTAAATCCTCTAACCAGGTGATCCATTAGCTTGGATTTTAAATCCTCTACCAAGGTTACTCCTAACAGGGTATTGCTTCTAACAAGGCATTGTAGTCAATCCCTTAACCGGGTGGTCCCTAACATGATCTGTTCCTAATAGGACGTTTTGTAAAGCTTTAACAGGCTTGGCTCCTAATAGGGCGAACTTCAGAAGAGTTTAGAATACTTGTGGGTATTTATCCCCACTGTGGTTTTTCCCATTTGGGTTTCCATGTCAAAAATCATTGTGTCAAGTGGTGAATGGTTTTTGTGGTTATGTTTGTTATGGTTGATTTGCTTTACTATTAAATCCACTTAGATATGATAAGATGACTGACAGTAATCTAAAATGTGCTTTAACTATTTTTAGTAAAGTATTTTGATGTTTTGGATAAATGGTTTGAGAGTTTCAAAGCTATTATACTGTTATTTTGATATGCCAATCAAACCGATAAACTGTCAATGCTTTTGAAGTTTGTAGTTTAGTGTTTGAACCAGTTAATTTTGAGATTGGCTTGTGAGATTGTTATAGAGGTTGGTGAAAGTTTAGTCAGTTTTTTATCTACTGATTCACCCTTCCCCCTCTCAGTAATTTTCTGGATCCTTATTGATTCATCATACCATCAATTTAGATGATGGGATCTCGTATGCTGGTACCATCAATTGTTCTTCTAAGAACTCAAATTGAGTTTCATTGTTCGACACATCGAGTAGAGAACCTGTAGTCGCCATTGCATTTGTTGCCTTGTTTAGTACTCTTGGTATTTTCTCAAAGGTTATTTGGCTAAAGTGCTACTTGAAATCTTCCACCATCTATTTGTAGGGCATCAGTTTGTCATCCTTAGTGTTATAATCATCATTGACTTGATTAACAATGAGTTGGGAATCTCCATAAACTTGTAGCTCTATTATCTTCCACTGTATGGTGGTGTGAAGTCCTATGATGAGGGCCTCATACTCAATTATGTTATTTGTGCATGGAAAGTTGATTCTAAATGACTTTGGAATTGAATCACCATGAGGGGTAATGAAAATAATTCTGGAACCTACTCCATGGTTTGTGTAGGAACCATCAAAGTATAATTTCCAGCTTGTGGATGCGGCCAATGTGAATATTAAATCATCAGAAAATTCTATCAATAGAGGATGATTGCCTTGTAAGGGAGATTCTTCCAATTGATCTTCTATAATTTGACCTTTGATTGCCTTTCTATCCATATATTCTATGTTGAACTCACTCAAAATCATGACCCATTTGTCCAATCTTCCAGTTAGTGTTGCCCTGCTAAAATGTACTTAAGAGGATCAAAGCGTGCAATGAGTTTAACTTTATGACTCAACATACAGTGTTTAAGATTTTGGGATGCAAAGAGAACAACTAAACATGCTCATTCTATGGGAGTGTAGCTGATTTCATACCCTACAAGTGTTTTATTGATGTAGTAGATAGCTCTTTCCTTCCCTTGGTCATCATGTTTCACCAAGAGGGCTCCCAAAGATGAATTTGTTGTTGATATATATAGTAGCAAAGGTTTACTTGAAATTGGTGAAACTAAAACTGGTGTTGTCAAGAGATAATCCTTCAACTCCTGGAATGCTTCTTGGCACTAGTTTATCCACTTGAAGGTGAATCATTTCTTTAGTAAGTGTTGGAATGGGTGGCACTTGTCAGCTAGTTGTGCAATAAATATTCTTATTGATTGTAACCTTCCTTGTAATCCCCTTAACTATTTGAGTGTAAATAGTGCTGGCATTTTAAGATTTTTTTTTCCCTTTGTGGGATCAACCTCAATATCTCTGTTAGAAACAATGAAACCCAAACATTTTTCATTTGCGACACCAAACACACACTTATTTGGATTTAGCCTAACTTTGTATTATTAAAGTCTATCAAATATATTGACAAGAACATCTAGGTGACGATCTCTGGTTCTAGATTTTTTTAATATATCATTCACATAGTCCTCCATGATATCATGTATCATGTCATGGAACAATGTCGTCATTACCTTTTGATAGGTTGAACCAGCATTCTTGAGACGAAAGGCATTACATTTCAACAATAGGTTCCATGTGGACAAATGAATTCTATTCTGTGTTGGTCCTCTAGAGCAATTTTGATTTGATTATAGCCGAAAAAATATGTTTGACAACATTTCACTTCCAATAGTTAAGACAACAATCATGTCTATATTGGGGAGTGGAAAGTCATCCTTGGGACAAGCTTTGTTCAAATACCTAAAGTTTGTACATATTCCTATGCACTAGGAGGTTTAGTTACTGGTACTAGATTCGATATCCATTCTGGATAATCAATGGGTCTTATGAATCCCACATCTATCAGCTTTTGTAATTCCACCTTACCTATCAATTCAATCTATGGATTCATTTTATGGAGTTTTCATTTGTATGACTTGATTCCTGGCAACATTGGTAGATGATGTAGCACTAATTCTAGATATAGCCCTGGCATGTCTGCATATGACCAAGCAAAGTTTATTGGTATTTGTTTGAAGAGCTAGATGAAGTTGTCTTTCTCTTCAGGATTCAATGATTTAGCCAAGTGTATTTTGTGCATAACTTCACCTTCTCCTATGTTGACTTCCTCTATCTTTTCAACAAGTAATGCAAAACTTTCTTGGTTAATGGGAAGATTATCTAGCCTTCTTTTACCTGTGTTTTCAATCTCATCATGATCTTGTGAGGTAGAGGAGCTTGCTTCTCCAAAATATGTTGTCCTATCTAGGTCTATGGAAAAATTAGCCTTATGATCATCATAGGGGAACCCATCTCTCACATCCAAGAACTCTATTATAGCTTCATCATTTTCAAACCAGTCAAGATGCACTTTTTCTTGTTTCCCCTAGTCTATCAAATGTGGATACATGAGACACAAATCCTTATTCTCTTCAGCGTGAGGTGTTGCTGACATCATGTATATACGGTTGTCATAAACATATTTTTTTGTATTTTGATCTAGTTCTTTATCTTCATAAGCAATGCTATCATCAATAGGTGGTTAATTTTGATAAGCTCTATCTATTGTATATGTGCTACAAACATGAAGAGATAGGAAGTCATAATCATGAGAATCAGTTATACTTTCGATGTATGTCCCAGTGTTCAATCCTTCTTCATATGGTTCATCAACTTCCTCAATGGGAGAAAGTGAATTTTCAACTGTATTGATAAATAGTGAGATATTCCCATGACTTATAGATCCTCATTCTATGATGGAGAAACCTCTCATTTATGGAATAAGGAGTTATATTCCTTTGATACTTGAATGACTTATTGGTGCCAAACCTATTTCCATTACCACATTAGCTTGTGATGATGATGCAAGTTTCATATTTGAATCATTGGCGGGTGCTACACTGGTTTCTTGAATGAGTTGGAGGTCTTCACCACTTGGTTCATTAGCAAGGTATACTTCAATTGATTCACTTGTTTGAGATGATGGTGCAAACACCATCATTAAGAGATTAATTTGAGATGTTGAATCAAAATTCTATGTTGTCAGAGTAGGAATATTTAGTATAGCCAGTATATGTTGTTTGGCCTTTGATCTTTGTGTTATATCCTTGTATCCCTAGCCTTGATTCCTTAGATTCTCTTGAGAAAAAATAGGTTTTTTCCTTCCTTGTTTTTGTGGTCTCAAGCCTATTGTACCATCATAGCCATGTTTTTGCAACATCTTAAAACCATTTTCATATTGATCTAAGGGAAGCTTGATTATAGTCATGTCATCCTCTTCTCTGTATCACCATTGGTTCACATATTCATCTAGACATTCCCCCTGTAAATCAGCACATCGGATGAAAGAGAAAGAGTCTAAATATTTGACTATTTCATTTCCTTTGTCTTGTCTAGTTGGAGCAGATAGATGCCTCCCAAAAGATCTTGGGGAGAGAGATAATTGTCTAACAGTTGGTGCATCTGAAGTGGAATACTCCCCACATCTTACTTCTTTGATTTGCAAAGGTGCAGTAGGTGTACAAGGTGTTGATGTCTGTATGTCTTTGATTGTTAATCACTCCAACTATGATGTGAGCGGAGCTAATAGATTAATATGCACTTGATTATCAATAATTTCCTTTGAATAATTGCAATGTTGGGATGTGTCTAGGTCACTATGTATGGTGATATCGATGCCATTATGTAGGAATTTGACACATTGATGAAATTTTGATGGCACGGCCTACATTGTATGAATCCATGGGCAACCTAACAACATGTTGTATCCTAGTTCTCTATCCATGACCTAGAATGTAACATCAATTGTGACAAGACCTACTTGTACTAGTAGAGTAACTACACCTTTTGATAGGCGTTCCTCATTATCATATGCCTTAATGTGTTATCCTCTTTGTTGAGTCAATATGTAGATGTGAGTATCCCAAAGCCTTAATCAAGTTGAGTGTACATATGTTTAAACCAACTCCACCATCTATTAGCACCTTTCTAACCTTCTTATGGATGAAAACTTCTAAGTGTAACAAATCATTATGTAAAAGCCTGTTTGTAGGAACATCTTGGTCTGTGAAAGCAATGCGGGTAGCAATAGTCAAATTTCTATCCATGCATTGGAAATTATTTTCATATATATCCCGGACAAAAACTGAGTCTTGAAGAGCCTTGTTTAAAATATCTCTATGATTTGGCAATATTTGAAGCAACTCAAAGAGTGATATTTGTGCCAGAGTCTTTTTCAACTAATCAGCCACATTGTAACTTCCTGCTACTTGAGGAGGATTAGAAGGTACTCTTTGTAATGTAACTTTTGACCAGTGTGTAATTACTGCACAATCTCTATTCCTTGGATTTATGATGATGGTAGTGTTGGAAATTGACACTCATCCGGTAAGAGTTAATGGTATTCCAGGTTGTCATTGATGGCAACTCATCATCTTAGGGTAAATGGTTTCATTGTTTGGTTAACTGACATTCACTGCACTTAACCGATATTCACATTGCTTTACATTGACATCGACATTCACTTCATACCCTTCTAAGTCCTGATCCCGATAACATTTTCTGATCCTGGTAATGTGTATATGGAACCCAGTAATGGATAGGACCCAGATAGGAAATCTTTTGGTCCCGGTTATTTCTTTCGTGGATTTTGTGGTAACGTGTGATGGTCAACATGGTCATTAGATTTATGTTTTGATTTCATTATGTACCAATAGCCGACATGGTAAAGTTAGAAGGAAATTTAAGAAGATCGTTTCAGTGATAGATCAGATATGTGATGGAATGTGAATTTTTAGTTGCGAATATTTCAGTGAGTATTGGTATACATTCTGGTTAGTGATTAGAAGCATCTGTGTGCAGTTTCACGTGCATAGCATAATCGGTATCAAAACAGAGCATCAATGAACTAGTATACAGAGAAAGATATCAGAGCAATCACCGAAACTTATCCAACATGGTCAGATACAATTTATAAGTTCATTTTTATTCGTAAACACCTTGTAATATTCTATAAGTTAGCGAGACTTCTTATTTTGTGTTTGAGTAGTGTGCTCTAGGTTGTTTGCCTTTCTACATGTACAAACCCCCTTGTGTAATATTTGTATACCTTGATCAAGTATATAGATATTGTGGGTATCAACCCCACCATGGTTTTTCCCTTTACCAGGGTTTTCCATGTATAAATAATGGTGTTATGGTGTTGTCTTTTTTGGTGTATGCACTTTAATTTTTTTACTGTTAACCGGTTATTAAGCTGTAAGTATAATTATATCTTTACTGGTAGAAAATTGATTCACCCTCCCCCCCCTCAGTGTTCTTGGATTCCAACAATTGGTATCAGAGCTTGGTTCCACGGAAGAAGTTTAACCACTTGAGGAAGATTCCAAAAGGCAACAACAACTTTCACTTTCTCTTGAGGATCTTGATAATGAGCAAATGGAGAATAGTAAACTGAAGAATAAATTGAAGCAAGCCACAGAACACATCATTTCATTGCAAGGAAAGCTTTTAGTTGTCAAGGCTAAGAGAAAGGAACTTTGTGATCAATTGCAAAATTAGAACAGTGATGAGGAAGATGCTATGAAGGAGCATTGTCAGAAACTTACTCAAGAGAACACTATCTTGAATAATGAGATGCAAGCCCTAACTATGAGAGTGTGCAAGGAGATTGAGGGTAGAAAGAAAAATGAAGAAAACCTAGCTCAAGTGTTGAAGGACAGATCTGAAGAATGCAATAGACTAACTCATGATAATGATATGCTAAAAATTGAATTGACCCAGTCCCGGAATAATGAACAGGAACTTGAAAGATAGATTATAATCATGAGAGATGACTCAGTTATTGCAAATGAGTACAAGGACAAATTTCAAGCCAGCTCTGCTAAACTTGATGAAAGGCTAAAGAATCAAAGAGATGCTAATGATAGAAGAGGTCTTGGATATGGAAAAGGAGAAAGCTCTAGTACTGCACAACAAGATCAATCATATAGATAGAAGCAAAAACATGACAACTGGAACTAGAAATCACTGGTAAGACACCCTAATTCTCACAAATTCAATGGTACATGCTTTATTTGCAATAAATATGGTCATATGGCTAGTCAGTGCAGAAATAGGAATAATCAGAACAATGCATCATTCATCGATCTTGGAAATGTAAGATGTGATGCATGTAGTAGATTTGGACATATGGATAACCAATGCAGATCAAAAGGAAATCAAGGAAATCAAGGGGTTAACAAGGCAATTCAGAAAAAAAAATATTGTTTGTTATGCATGCAACAAAATTGGGCATATTGCTATATATTGCAGAAGTAAGAACCCATTGACAACTAATGGAAATGCAGATGAGAAGGGAAAGGAAAAAATGGAAAACATCAGGAAGCAACATGGGATGAGATGGGTAAGAAGATCTAATACACCACATGCAGAATAACTGGTAGAGTCATCAGGTCCTACACTGGTAGCAGATACAACTAGTAACTAAGGCACTCGACCTTAGGGGTAGGGAAATTATTGAAGATCATGAAAATACCCCAGATTAGGTCTATAGTCAGAAAATTCTAATTGCGGATGGGCACTCAAGAGATTTCAGTTGTTTACCAGAACCTACTTGTAGACTATGTGAATTGGTCAATCCTAACTGATAACATTTATGACAATAAAAAAATAGGTTAACAACGATAAAAGGGAAAAGTAAAGTTATTTTCTTCACAAAGGGATCGAGCATTCAAATGAGCGAAGTTGCAGAGCATTTCAGAGTTCAAAGGCGATTTGAGCAAGCACTTTCTTTCAAGGCAATCTGATCTCCCGACAACTTTTCAAGGTATTTTTCATGTTGTAGAAACCCTAGTTTATGTGCTTGGTTATAATGGCTTCATCTTCATCCAACATCGATACTCCTTTGGTGGTTGAGATTAAGAACTGCCCTCATCCCATTTTCAAGAAGCATCCGTACAAATCTTTTTTGGATGAGCCATTGGGCACATTTTTGAAAGTCTATCATGGAGTTCTCCATACTAAGGATATTAGGGCTTATATCCACTGTGACATCAAATAACTTGGAGGTTATGAGTTGTCCTTCATTTTCACTCAAAACCTAATTTTTGACAACCAACTCAAACTGGAATTTGCACACCTGCAGAGGAAGGGTTTTACACAGTTCATGGATTTTCCAACTTTTGATGAGGCAAAATGGGTGTGATATGTTTTGAATCGCATTCATGGAGGGTTCATCTTGTTGGACCGTCCATACAAGATCACTGAGGAAGTCATAAAAAATGTTACTTGTTTGCACAAAATCGGAGGCGTTCTTGGCACAACGTGTAAGTTATCTAACACAAAGCTTAATAAACTTAGTGGCACAACTTTTGATGGATTTTCTTTAAGAGTAGATGATGTCAGGGATATAGATGTGAAGTTTGCAATGGTGATTATTGGATATAAGGTTTATCAGTCAAACCAGTTAAACTTTATCTCCCGTAACACAATTTTGATGGCACTTTAGATGGTTAAGGAGGATGCCCATTATGATCTATACAATGTAATGTTGAGAGAACTCATGACTAACCTACAGAAGATCAAGCTAGACAAGATGAATACCTTCCAGTATGGCTCCTTCATTATCTATTGGTATTTTAATTTTTGGGTGCAGTTCCTAGTTTTGGCAAAATTCAGTGGGCTTATGACCACCCGGTAGAAACACAAATTGCACAATTTTTGGATAAGCAAGGGGACAAGTCAAGTAAAGAAAATTTATGAGCATTTTCAAGACATTTCAGGAAGAAATGAAGAATAGTTCCCAAATCCCCAAATCTATATTAGAGAAATATAAGGATACAATTTGTTTTATGGTCAATAAAGATGAATTTATGATGGAGGTTGTACAACCTAGAATAATCTAGATCATGCCAATGGGCTACAAGGTAGATGAGGCCACACTAGTTTCACAACATCTATTGCGAGCACCGGTTGATGAGAAGGAATAAAAAATTGGAACTGCCCAGGATAAAGGTCCAAAAGTTCATCAAGAATAGATAGCTTTGGCAATCCGGAAGAAGATGACCAAGGTAGTAGTAGAAACATTGATAAGTGAAGGTCATGATAGGGCCAAGGTTGAGTAGAAAGTCAAAATTTTGGAAGAACAGAGGAAGGAAGAAATGAAGCAGTAGAGAAAAGAGGAAAGGGAAGCCCGAAAAGTAGCTCAGGCCACACCCAATGTGGTCCTAGTTACAATAGAGACTTCCAAACAACCAGAAGAATCCATGACTGAGCCTGCTAGTCATAAACCAATAGAGCCACCTAAGAATTTCTTATGAAGAAATAGAGTCTGATGCATAAATTAAGGAGGTTCCCAAATAGAAAGGCATTTTTGCTAGAGTTGTGAGGGAGAAGAAAGATGAACAAAAGAAAGAACCAATCAAGGAGAGTCCCTGGAAGCCAAAGATCACAATTGTACATAAGAGAAAACACAAATCAGATGAACAACCCAAACTTGAACCAAAAAGAAGAACCAGTAAGAAGATGAACGCTCAAGATTTGATTGATCAAATAATAAATGATGGTAATTTAGATAATATTTCTCCATTCTTTGATGGTTTTGAGGAAAAGGATAAGAAGCAAATAGAAGAGGCTATTCTTTTGTATCTTGATTCTTGTAGTAAGACATTGATTGAATTGGAAATGTTTTTGTCTAAGAAGTTATATGATAAGTTAGAGGTCAAAAAACTACATGCTCAGTCTTTGGACCAAAAGATTAAAGAAACCGAATTGGTCAATCTTTGTCCCACAATAACTCTTCTGGAGATGGCTGACTTGATCAATAAAATTGGATCATTAGAATTTAACCCTAAGTACAAGATAAAATGTCTTATGTTGGAAAGATTTGAAGAAATTAGAAAGAAATTAATTGAGATCTGGATAAGAATTCTTTTAGGTTTAGGCTATGAGTTGTGTTCCAGTTTTGTGTAATCCCAGAATATTCAGTTGCCTATGGATAAGCAACTGATAGATCAAAAAAGTGTATATACTAAGAAACCGACAAGCACTCCATCGGATACCACTGTACCGGTTACTGAGTTACATTTTCTAAAAGAGGATATACCAATAGAAAATATACAGATTCCAGAGGATATAGAGGTAGATGTAAATAAGGATTTAGAGAATAAAGATGTAGAGGATACTCAGGTTTTGGATAAGGCACCAAGTGGTGAAGCCACCGGTGCACAAAAGTTGAAAGATTCTAAAGTTATCTCACCAGCTGATAAGGGTAAGGAGACTATGGTGGATCTCTCCTCCAGCTTGGAAATTGACACTTCTACCATAGCTAAAGGAAATTTACCATAAATTTCCATCAGTTTTGACAAAGCCTACTACAAAATGTCACCGACAGAGAAGATTTTGGCAGTAGCAACTCTTCAAGCACAGGTGACTCAGGAATTGGTTCAAGAAGAATCAAAGAACAAAAAATTAATTGAATGCAGTTTTGAGGTTTTGAACTGGTTAGTTCCTGAATTTCAAGCTCAAGAAGGTGAAATATCTTTGGGTAAACTAGAGGAAATCATTGATTTTATCCCTAAACACTATGATTATTTATTGAAAATTTCACTAACAAAGGCTAAAGAAAAATTTGTGGTGGCCTGGAAGTTAAATATTTTTGCAAATGATTGAGATTCATAAGGAGAAACTCCAAAACTGCTTGCAATCCATTGATGCATCTTTGGTTGAAGGAGGTAGTGTATATAAGACTTGTCTAGATTTTGATAAGCTCACCGGCTCCATAGACAAGCAACTGTCATATTGTAAGAAAAACTTAATTCAGATTTCTAACTCTTACAACCTGACAACCAATCTAACAAACTCTTTGGATGGTCCAATTTTGGTGGTTATGGATCAAATTTTGAAATTGGAGAATGATAGGGACAAAATGATAAGGAGAGCAAATGAGCTCCAGAATTTGATTGGTCCATGACTTGATAATTTGTTGTTTCATAAAAAAAAAATGTATTTCTAACTTGCAGAAGGAGGATCCCACTACTTTGGATGAAACTGAGTATTATTCATTTCCATTATTGAATCTATTAAGCAGGGTTGGGATACCTACTTTTCATTTTTGAAGTTTGTATAGAACCGTCTCATGTTTATAATTGAACAAAATTCTTTGTGGGCACCCCACTTTGTCATTGATGTCAAAGGGGGAGGAATAAGTGAAAAATGTATAAATTTCTTAGGGGGAGCATCAGATGTATATAATAGACTCATATACAGGTCAGGAGGTTATGGAGATTCAGTGGCAATTTCACGAAAGGTATCTTATTTCACATGAGTGTTGCCATCAATGCCAAAGGGGTAGATTGTTGGTAATTGACACTCATTTGGTAAGATTTAATGGCATTTTGGGTTGTCATTGATGGCAACTCATCATCTCACGGTAAATGGTTTCATTGTTTGGTTAACCGACATTCACTGCACTTAACCGATATTCACATTTCTTTATATCGACATTGACATTCACTTCATACCCGGCTAAGTCCTGATCCCAGTAACATGTTCTGATCCCAGTAATGTATATATGGAACCGGTAACGGATAGGACCCAGATAGGAAATCTTTTGGTCTCGATTATTTCTTTCATGGATTTTGTGGTAACGTGTGATGGCCAACATGGTCATTAGATTTATGTTTAGATTTCATTATGTACTGGTATCCAACTTGTTTATATTTCTCATTGAAGCTGACATGGTAAAGTTAGAAGGATATTTAAGAAGATCATTTCAGCGATAGATCAGATATGTGATGGAATGCAAATTTTTGGCTGTGAATATTTCAGTGAGTATTGGTATACATTTTGGTTAGTGATTAGAAGCCTTTGTGTGCAGTTTCACATGCACAACATAACCGGTAGTAGAACATAGCATCAATGAACTAGTATATAGAGAAGGATATCAGAGAAATCGTTGGAACTTATCCAGTATGGTCAAATACAGTTTATAAGTTCATTTTTATTTATAAACACCTTGTAATATTTTGTAAGTTAGTGAGACTTCTTATTTTGTGTTTGAGCAGTGCGCTCTAGGCTATTGGCCTTTCTGCATGTGTAGACCACCTAATGTAATATTTGTATACCTTGATCATGTATATAGATATTGTGGGTAGCAGCCCCACCGTGGTTTTTCCGTTTGTAGGGTTTTCCACGTATAAATACTACTGTTATGGTGTTGCCTTTCTATGCGTTATTTGGTGTATGCACTTTTATTTTATTTACTGTGAACCGATTATTAAGCAATAAGTCTAACTCTATCTTTACTGGTTAACACTAACTCACCCCCCCCTCTCAGTGTTCTTGGATTCCAACAGGTAGCAACTATCTCATCTCTTGACCTGAGTGTAAATAGGAAATGTGGAAATCATCAAAGCAACATAAACAATAGCCTAGTTCAATCACAAAAACTCAATTTCCATGATAACAATCCTAAAAACACTCAATAAAGACATGAAAACAAGACATCAATTCAAACGTAAACCATTGCAAACTTGAATGTCTCCTTCATGTGGCTCCATTGTCCTTCTTTCTCCTTCAAATAGCTTTGTTTGTGGATCTCACCTACTAGTGCATAAGCATGATGTGAAAGTAAGTAGACAAGATGGTAGCGCAAGAATACTCGAAGCGTGATTGATTTAACCAGGGACCTTCATTGAAGAAATTCATCCAATTTATAGACAAATTGGAGAAATGACAAGATTAGCATGAATTTGATTCGAATGGAAATTTCAAATCAAGAATGACAAACATGACAAATTATGACAAATTTGCACTTTCTATGCAAGATTGATTGATTGATAATTTTGACAAAATTATGACAAATTTCTATGTCAAAATTGATTGATTGTCAATTATGACAAATTATGACAAATTAAAATGTCATTTCTATGAAATTAGGAGAAAAAAAGGAGAAAATTGAAATAAAACGGATTAGAAATTAGGAAATTAGGAATTAGGAAAATTGGAAAATTAGGTAAATTGGAAAATTAGGTAAATTAATTAATAATTTGTCATTTATTAATTAATTCACAAAAAGAGGAATAAATAGCTAGCCAATTAAATAAACATTTAATTGTGACACAAAGACTTAGGATAAATAAATAATTTATTAATCCTAGAGGGAGAAATAACAAACAGGGTTAAATGAATAAAATCATGAAACCCTAAAATATGAATTAGAAATGCAAGGATGACAATTAGGTCCTGACAAAAGATAATTGATGTTGATTCGATTTGATCATGATTCTGACTTGATAAAGGACCAATGCTGACGAATGATTTGATTGATAAATGCGCCAATTGATGAGGAACAATAACTAATTGATCCAAATTGACATGATTGAGAAGAAGATGACGATCGATGACAAATCGATCGCAAAATGACAAAGTTGACAAGAGGACAAGGATCGATGACAAAATAGATTGCAAGACGACAAGATTGAAAATGACCACGATCGATGACAAATCGATCGCAAGATGACAAGATTTGAACATGACAACGATCGATGACAAATCGATCACAAAATGACAAGATTGAAAATGACAAGGATCGATGACAAATCGATCGCCAGAAGATAAGATTGATAAGAGGACAAAACCGTAATTAGGATTGATGATGTCCAAAATGATGACAAATGAATACGCACATTGATGCGACAGGATAAGATCGACCAAAATCATGACTGAAGATTGTTATTGACAAGACCAAATTTGAAGGTGAGACGAACGAAGAATGTAGAAGAATGACTCGATGCTCGCAAATGATAAAGACCAAGTGCGAATAATAGGAGAAATGTTAATGCGACGCAAAAACCCTAAAATAAGGCAATGCGTCAATGTTAAAGTATGACTCCGCAAGCATTGACCATTTTTAGACGTCTACATTTTGCCCCTCTTTGGGACAATGCGATTCTAAGTGTTGTTTCAAACAACTTAAATGAAAATGCCCTAGACAACTGACAATGACATATGCATGCCCCCTCGAGCAATTGGCCAGAAACATATAGAAAAGAGGCCAATTGATCGATAAAAATGATAGGATCGAACGGACTGACAATCAGAGATCAGATACATAAAGGACAAGCAATTGATGGTGCAAAAGACTGTGACTAGCATAAGATGGAGAGAGTGCACGTCCATCTATGCACTGACAAAGATCTATAAATGAGACAAAGAGAGTTAAAATTGCTCATTTGCACTAGCCACAGAGGAGAATTTGTTGCTCTGGAAAAGGACACTTGCAGAGAGATGGCAAACATTCCAATGGCAGATCACCTCGAAGAACATGTACGCACTTATAGACAATCAGACGACGCAGGAGCAACGATATGTATCTTAAAAACCCATATTGTCAATTTCATGATTTTGACTTACTTGCGGGACATTGCGGGGCCCACAGAGAATGCAGAAACTGACTTCTGTGCCTGTGTGAGCGCATCCTGCGCTTGTGTAGGGTATCCTGTGCTTGTGTAGGGTACACAGGTGCAATTTGTTGCTACACAAGCACAAGACTTAGCACACAGGCGTAGTTGTGCATTGGGGACCCTAATTTGGCCAAAAATAGCATGCGAATAATCCCGAAAAGGGGGATAAGAATAGGATAGGTTAGAATAGATAAAGAACACCCTGATTTGGACATGAACCAAGGACATGCAGCCCGTAGGAGCAAACCCAGAAACTGACAAAATGTGCCCCAATTGTGATGCAGAGTCGACAGTATCCATTGATCACGCGGGAGAACCGACCGGACTGCTTCATGTTATGACATAGACTCAGGAGCACAGATAGAGATACATTAGCAGGACTTGGGATAAACTGTATCACATTCATGCCCGAGATTAGGGCAAACACAAGACTGCTTACCGCATTGGCAGAGCGATGGCATTCAGAGACCTCCTCATTCCATCTGGCGACTGGAGAGGTGACTGTGACACTAGAGGATGTATGGCGTATCCTCCGCATTCTGATTCATGGGGAAATGATAGAGTATGACCCAGTGACAGGGAGAGATGCATTGTGCAGATTATTTGAGTGTGACGCAGATGATTTGGATATCGTAGAGATGGAGATCGACTGGGAGACGATGGCATCTGAGTATGATCGGCGATATGTGGTGATAGCAGTGGTGATAGCACGCCTAGTAGCAGGGGATAGACGAGGACATGGATTCCCTATTGGATGGGGAAGAATGATAGAGCGGATAGTGACAAAGGGGACAGTGTACGCATGGGGACCATGTGTACTAGCTATGCTATATTTTTAGTTGCATCAGATAGCATATCAGGGGGTTCAAACTTTGAGCTGTGGAGTCACATTGTTACAGGTATGGTCATTTGAGCACATAGCCATATGTCAACCGATTGCAGAGAGACAGGTATTACCACATCGACCATATGTGTACTTCTATGGAGGAGCACTGAGACAGGGTCCTTTTGGATACATATTGTATTGGCAACATGAGCTAGACAGATTGAGAGATTTCACATGGAGGCCATATCTTGATTGCTCTGGATGGTCAGATGATAGTGAGCAGCTACTGTATTGCAGACAGGAGAGATACCTGATTGGGCGACCAGTGAATCACAAAAGAGTGATTGAGATGTACCTACCGGAGAGAGTTAGACGATAGTTTGGAGAGAGGCAGGATGTACCTAGAGGGACTGCACACTTTGCGCGATCTCACAGAGAGATGAGTCAGTGGGGGAGGATGATTCAGCCACACATAGCATATGCAGATTTCTCACAGGTATAACAGAGACAGTGGGATTGGAGATCAGATGTGGTGGACATCCGGACAACAGAGGAGTATGAGAGATGGTTTGTACGACGACGGCCAGTGCCATTGACAGATCTTGATATTCCAGTACCGAGGAGATAGGAGGATTTCCCACTCATTGGAGAGGAGGGAGATGATGAGGATGAGGAGGATGAGGGTGGTGATGAGGATGAGGGGGATGATGAGGATGTAGATGATGAGGGGGATGTCGATTATGAGCCAGATTAAGCCGATCAGGAGTCATTGCAGGATATACCCATAGAGCCGGAGACAGCTAGGATAGAGGAGATGGAGATGTGTAGGGCTACCATAGCGAGTCAGCATGATCATATTGTGACATTAGAGAGACAAAATACCAACTTGAGGAGAGAGAAAGATCAATTCAGAGTGGAGATAGCCAGACTTACAGCGGCTCGAGATACAGCAATAGCTCAGGCACAACGAGAAGAACAGAGAGTCACTGAGTATATTGGGTTGATTAGGGATGCCAGTGCACGTGAGATGGCACAGATGTTGGTAGAGACCGGAGAGGAGATACGCCATTGGAGGACACTATATGAGAGTGCAGTTCCACCAGAGCAGAGAGCAGCTTCATATCGGGCACGATCGAGGACAGAGAGCAGGCTATGTTCTCGGAGGTCAGTGAGCAGCATGGGGGTGAGTGGACCTATGAGACCACCACAGCCAGGACCAGGGACAAAAGGGACATCATCCTTGAGACATGGCAAGGACGAGGAGGACAGAGGGAGCACCCAGTGACAGAGGCACGTACTCCTATGACAAACAGATGTAGTTTGACATTATGTAGTCAGCCTGAGGACCATACTTAGGACAGACAGTCCAATTTTGTACTCCGATATTATTTTGACATATGATATGATATCCATTGATATGATGGGATGCAATGTGTTATGACACATGTTTACTTTTCATGCATGGATATCTTATGCACTGTTTATTGTGGAACATGTATGGATACATTTTGATGTGTTTTTTATGCATTTATAATATGAAATGGATAAAATGCTTGATGTGATACTTGATGTAATGCAAATGTACTAATCAATGTATGCAGGATGCAACATATGTTTTTTTGGAGATCGGAGCACTAGACCAAACTGACTGCCCAAACTGACGGAAGAAATGTTAGTAAGAAGAAATGATATAGAGGATAGTTAGAGGCGAAGAAAAACTTGCTTTCACTAATACACTTTGTAGGTGAGAACCTTTATTTAATGTAGCAAAATGGATGCGTAGCATCATGGCATGGAAGGCCAGAGCTAAAATACAGCCCTTTTTGCAAGAGACAGACACTTCGCACACAAGGAATGAGTGAGGCATCCTAGGGTGTATACATCAAGGGTCGAGGTATGTGCGGCGTTCTCAAAGCGAACGTACTTATCACAGACACCCAATGATATAGTTGCCCCAGTTTGTGACAAACATTCCACAAACAACAATCACAACAAAAAAGAAAGGAAAAGGACCATGAACCATCCCAGTCACTCTAAATCACTCAGTGACATCATCGAGCAACATAGGAACATGATCGAAGATAAATCAATAAAAAGATAAGACTCACTAATTCCAACAAGTCAAACAAACATCTTGATCTTCATTGTCAAAAATTGAAAGCGTTGATAGGACGATCATGCTATTTGGTTTCAGGGAATGCGGTACCCCATCTAAGATAGGACACAGTCTGGTTTCAAGTATACCACACCCTGTATAAGACCCATGATAATGTGCCAAAGTCAAATGATATTGATGTTGACGTTCGATTGATATGACAATTGTGATCAGTTTGAATGTCTGGTTTGATTGAAAAAGGTCATTTGTTAGCACATGATTCCATTAAAGCACAATGTGTGATTGCGTGTCGTTGGAGGTATGCTCAGTGATCTGTCTTATGCACAGAGGTGATATATTCTTTTGTCTTGCTTTTTTAAGTTTTTACAATTTTTTTTTTTTTTTGTTCATTTTTTCAGGACTTTATTTGACTTTTTAGGGATTTATTTCAGGATAGTATTTGATTTTTAGGGATTTTTTCAGGACATTATTTGATTTTTTTGGATTATTTCAGGACTTTATTTGATATTTAGGGATTTTTTCAGGACATTTTTCAATTCAAAAGTTCCAGTGATTGATCATGACAAGGGGAACGCACCCAATGCACATCTGAAAGACATATATAGAGACCAGGACCGAAACATATGCACAAGAAATGGAGTATGCAAGACAATGATGTTGACCAATTACAGGCCTGAAACATAACATTGGGTCAGGACAAAGATGGACATGATAAATCTTTAGAGAGAAAGCATAGCTAGAGGTCATGATAGATGACAGAGCAATGATCATTCTTACACATGGTACCTGTTTGGCAGGTTTTCACCAATGTACTTGCCCAAAGTGCCTGTTTGCCAGGTTTTTACTAGAGGGCGAAACATTTTTTCTTTACTTTTTTGTTCTTTTTCCTTTGTTTTTCACTTCTTCTTTTTTTTCACTTTTTTTGATTTGTTTGTATTTTTTGCTTTTTGATTTTTTTGTATTTTTTGCTCTTTGATTTTTTTGTATTTTTTTCAGTATCATACTTGAAGAAGTGCTGATAGAAAATTATGCCTAGTACTTGTGAAGGTGCATGCTATTGATAGGATCCGACAAAGGTTCACCTTCTGGAGTGGCAAGCTGATATGCCCCCGAACCATAGGCTGCAGTAACTATGAAAGGCCCAACCTAATTAGGTTCAAACTTGCCTTTGATGATGTCAGTAGATTGTACATTCTTGGGGTTTGCCTTTAACACCAAATCTCCCACTTCGAAGTGTCGCCCTTTGACCTTCTTATTATAAGAGCGACGGAGACAGTTTTGATATGCTTGCAAATGTGTTAGGGTTGTCTGACGTTTCTCATCTAACATCTCAAGCTGATGCAACCGAGAGACTTTGTGTGTCTCATCATCAATCAGATTTTGCAAGGAAACACGCAAAGAAGGAATCTCCACTTCCAAGGGTAAAATGGCTTCTGCACCATACACCAAGGAATAAGGTGTTGCGCCAGTAGGTGTGTGGATAAAAGTGAGATAAGCCCATAGTGCTGGATTCAACTGTACATGCCAATCTCGACAAGCATCATTGACAACCTTTTTCAGGATCTTGATAATGGTTTTATTTGATGCCTCGGCTTGACCATTACCCTGCGGATAGTATGGACTGGAGAAATGGTGTTGGATATGAAACTTTTCACAGAGTTCCTTGACATCTTTATTCTTGAAGGGACGACCATTATCTATGACTATGGCAAGGGGAACCCCATATCTGCATATGATATAATTCAATAGGAATTTTTAAATTTGCACACCAGTGATATAGGTCATGGGGATAGCCTCAATCCATTTTGTAAAATACTCTGTGGTTGTAATGATAAACTTGTGTCCATTTGTAGATGTTGGGTGAATCTTGCCAATAAGATCCAATCCCCATTGAGAAAAGGGCCACAAAGATATGACAGAATGAAGCTCTTGGGCTGGTGCATGAATATAATTTCCATGGATCTGACATTTGTAGCACTTCTTAACAAAATCATGAACATCTTTTTCCAGAGTGGGCCGATAATACCCAGCATGAATCAACTTTTTGGCTAAGCTCAGACCATTGAAATGGCCCCCACATATACCATCGTGAACCTCATGTAAAGTCATTTGTGCTTTGTCAGAATCCAAACACTTGAGGAGGGTATGGTCAAAGGAACGATGGTAAAGGGTATCAACAATGATGACATATTTGGTTGTCTGTCGGATGAAGGCTCAGCGTTGGTTAGCAGAAAGGTTAGGCGGTAAGGTTTGGGATTTCAAATATTGATATACATCATTGTACCATGGGGAGTTAGGACCAACAAGAATGCACATCACATCTGTTGTCGAAATGTCAAAAGAAGGGACAAGCAACTGTTCAACCAAAAATTCACATTTGTCCATATTGTGGGACATATGTAACATGGAAGCGATCATAGCCATCGCGTCTGCCGACTTGTTTTGCAATCTTGGGACTTGACTGAAATGGATAGCCATGAATTTTGTCTTGAAGAAATATACCATATGCTTGTAAGGAATAAGCTTTTCATCTTTTGTTTCGTAGTCATCATTCACTTGACAGATGACTAACTGAGAATCTCCATAGACTTGTAAATGTGTGATGTTCCAGTCGACCGCTACTCGGAGTCCTGTGACCAGAGCTTCATATTCTGCAATGTTATTGGTACAATGGAAAGTTATTCTGTAGGACTTGGGAATATCATCACCTTGAGGGGTGACAAACAATATGCCTGCTCCAGACTCGAACTTGGTATGGGATCCATCAAAGTATAACTTCCATTCATTAGAAGATGTGAGAGCAAAGACTGATTCATCCGGAAAATCGGTCAACATGGGATGATCATCATAAATAGGAGCCTCTACAAGTTGATCCACTATGACTTGCCCTTTTATTGCCTTTCGCTCCATGTACTCTATATCAAATTCACTGAGGATCATAACCCACTTTGCCAGGTGACCCGTCAAAGCTGCTCTACTAAACAAGTATTTCAAGGGATCAATTTTTGCAACCAACAATGTTTGGTGATTTAACATATAGTGTCAGCGTTTTTGTGTTACAAAGACCACTGCTAAGCATGCCCGTTCAATAGTTGAATAATTTAGCTCATAGCCTACTAGTGTCCAGCTGATATAATAGATAGCTCGCTCTTTGCCGTTCTCATCCTGTTGGGCCAAGAGAACTCCTAGTGCCGTTTCAGTTGCAGAAATATACAATATAAATGGCTTTCCTTCTATAGGAGGCATTAGAATAGGCGGCGACAACAAATAGTCCTTGAGAGCTTGAAATGTTGATTGACATTGCTCAGTCCATTTAAAAGCGACACCTTTATGCAATAAATGCTGGAAAGGATGACATTTGTCTGCTAATTGAGCTATAAATCGACAAATTAACTGTAGCTTTCCTTGCAGACTTCTTAGTTGATGGAGATTGGAAGGAGGAGACATATCCATTATTGCTTTAACCTTGGCCGGGTCGACTTCGATGCCTTGGTGAGAAACAATTGTACCCTAGTAATTTGCCGGCTGTGACACCAAAGACAAACTTCTGACAGATTTGCATAATAAGTCATCAACATAGTCCTCCATCAAAGTATGCATGAAATCATGGAAAATTGTCGTCATCGCTCTTTGATATGTTGCGCCTGCATTTTTAAGACCAAAGGGCATCACATTCCAGCAGTAAATACCCCAAGCACATGTGAATGTAGTCTTATGTTGATCTTCAGGAGCAATGCAAATTTGGTTATAGCCACAGAAACCATCCATCAATGAGAGCATCTCATATCCAGCAGTCATGTCAACTATGATGTCTATATTTGGCAGTGGAAAGTCATCTTTAGGGCATGCTTTATTGAGATCCCTAAAATCTGTACAGATTCTGATGCCCCTAGTTACTTTGCTAACCGGTACCAAATTTGAAATCCAGTCTACATAATCAATAGATCTGATAAAGCCCACATCTAGTAATTTTTTTAGTTCTACCTTGACCAAGAGAGCCACCTAGGGATGCATCTTTCTAGGTTTCTGTTTGACAGGCTTGGCATCTGCTTTTAATGGCAAATGATGAAGGACTAATTCTAGATCAAGGCCAGACATATCTGCATAGGACCATGCAAAGCTGATCTTCTTCTCAAGAAAGAAATTGACAAAATCTATCTTTTCCTGTTTTGATAGAGAAGCAACAAAATGGATAATCTTAGGGTTGTCAGGTGTACCCAAATTTATCTCTTCGGTCATTTCCACAAGAAATGTTGATTTATCCTGACTAGATGGGGGTATGTCCACTCTTCCACCTTTGGGCGCCTCAGAGAGGTTTTCACCTGCAGGTACGTCTTTTATTTTTACTTTTATATGATCAGAGAGTGCCTTACGGTTTTCACTCAAAGACCTATTCTTTTGATTTTTTACTTTTTCTTTTCTTTTGTCATTTTGATAACTGGAAGATGGAGTTGACTCCCCAAAATAAGCTATGGAATCCAGATCAATAGCAAATCCTGCCTTATGATCACCTTGTGGTATGCCTTCCTGTAGTCCAAGGAATTCTGCAATTGCTTCGTCATTTTGAAAACAATCCAATGTGAGTGGTTCTTGTTGGTCATGCTGGATAAGCTGGGGATAGACAAGGAGCATGTCATCATCGGTTTTAAGGAGAGAGAGGACTGAAATGGTAAAGATGTAAACATCTGTGGTATCACTATCTAAACTGCTTGTATCTGATTCAGAGCTTGGGTCCCAGAATGACTCTATCCAAGCATTAGGACATGTTTTAGGAGGGGGAGTTATTTCATGTTTGTCTTCCATAGGAAAATCATCAGGGTCAAGGAAGACATTGTCAAGGGCATAGGAGCTAGAAGAAAAAGAACTCCACTCCCATTCATTGGAATCAGTTTCGGGTCGGGTATCCTCAGGTGTTATTTCATCATCAGTGTCGCGCCCTTTTCCACACGTGGTCACTTTGGTAGATGAGGTTCCAATTCGTAATGGTACAAAACCTAACCCTAAAGCTGGAGGTCACATCTTGGGTATAACAGGTTCTAGCCTTCCCTTCTTGTCCGGGCCTAAGCCACTGCAGCCATCATATCCTTTCTTCTGCAGCACAGTAAATCCTTTTCCGTACCGTTCCACCGACAACTTGGCAGGTGGGGTCTCAATTGGATCCTTATAAAGCCAATCTATGATATCATCATCTAAAGTTTCTTTTTCAAGTTCACCCCATCTTGTAAATGTAGTGGGAGGCTGATATTGAATAACTAACTTAGGTTCCTTTTGCAACAAATGTAGTTTGCCATATGATTTTGGAGATATTGGTAAATTCCTGATGAGGAATGTTTGATCCATTGAATATTCTCCGCATCCTTGGTCCTGTATCTTCAATTTTCCTTTGACAACATGTAACAATTCATTAGGATCAACAGAACTATGTGAGTGGCCCTCTCTATTGACTGGGACTTGCTGCTGAGGGGAATCCTTTAGAGTAGCACAAAATTGAAATGGATTAGGATCTCCAGGAATTGTTATCTCAGTTCCATTGTAAGGATATTTTAAACATTGATGATAGGTGGATGGAACTTCTTTCATTGCGTGGATCCATGGACGACCAAGAATCATATTGTAAGGGAGATCAAGGTCTAAGACCTGCAAGAAAGTGTTTTCTGTTACTGGACCGACTCTGATAGGCAATGCAATTATCCCTTTAGATGGGCACTCAACATCATCATATGCTTTGATTGTTATTCTTCTGGAAGCATCAATGTCATTTTCTATATAACCAAGGCCAATGACCACTCTCGAGGTACAAATATTAAGACCCGCTCCGCCATCTATCAAGACTCGTCGGATTTTGCAATTATGGACAAAGACTTCAAGATGTAAAGGATCATTATGAGGGAGCTTATCAAGTGAGATATCATTATCAGAAAATGCAACATTTTGGGAAACAACTAGATGTCCAATTCGGGCTTGAAACTGGTCAACATCAATGTCTGTCGGGACAGTGGACTCAATTAAAGCTTTATCTAGGACTGCGCGATGCATGGGGGACATTTTCAACAACTCAAGGATTGATATTTGTGCATGTGTCTTTCCTAGATGATCTAGGAGATTATACTGACTCACAGGAGTTGATTTGGGAGGAACTGCCGGAGCTCCTTTCAGGACTATTTTGGATCGATGAGTGGTGACTGCGCAAGAAGGATCTTGTCCCTTTATTCTTAGGGTGGCAACATACTCATTTGACACTCGAAAACAATTTATGACATTGTTATAACCAATATTCGCATAATTTGCTGTTTGGGTAGAGTTTGAAGAAGATGCTTTACCCTTGTCATGATCAAGTAAAGGAGTTTTGAAAATTGTATGATCAGTGTTAGAGGTCGCGTTGGGCAGATCTACCTCAATTACTCCTTGCTCTAACAAGTCTTGAATCATATGTTTCAATTGAAAACATGATGCAGTTTTATGTCCTTTTGACCAATGGTACTCACAATATGCATTATCATTCCACCAATGCGGCTTTACCACTGGTTCTGCCTTGATATCTGTAACTTGATAAATTTTGCTTGTATTAATTATTTCATTACTGACTCAATAGGCTCTCCCAATGGCGTAAACTGTCGAGGAGGTCCATCCCTTGATCGGAAAGGTTTGCGTTGCTGGTTTTGTTGCTGACCTTGTTGTTGATTATATTGTTGAGTGTATTGTTGAGTATGTTGTTGGTATTGCGGCTGTTGAGTAACATTGCTCACTGGTGTTTGATTTTGTTCCATAGTTGACATATTAGGAACACTCAATTTCTTGATTGTGAACGGGGGTTGATTTGCATTCACCGTTCTTGCATCAACAACTCCATCATTAGTGACATTCTTGTTTTTGTACCAAAATCTATTTCTATCTCCTGCATTGTTTGTGTTGTCACTGTCTTTATTGAGCTTAATGATTCCCTTGGCTACAAGAGTAGTTTCAATGTTCATCTCTTTCTTAATGAGTTTCTCAATAGTACTGGGACTTTTCAATTTTAGTTCATACATCATTTCTGGGACCAAATTTTGGATAAACAAATTCACTTGTTGTTCTTCAGGTATATCTAGGGAAGAACGACTATACAAGCTTTGCCATCATTGCAAGAAAGTCACTAATGGCTCACCTTACTTTTGCTTGGTGTTGCATAAATCTGACATGGTCACGTCACTGTCAATGTTGAATGCGAAGTGAGATATAAACTTTTGAGCCAATTCCGACCAAGTCTTTATATTTCCTGGCAGATGCGAATACCAATCCATGGCTTGTCCCATGAGACTTCGTGCAAATAAATGCATTAAATATGTTTCCTCATAACTCACTTCGGTACATGCCATGAAAAATGCTCGAATGTTATCTTTTGGATTGCCATTCCCCTTATATTTCTCAAAATTAGGTGCCTCAAAATGCTTAGGGAAGGGAGGCATGTATAAGCTCTTGTCAAAGGGATTAGGACACAAATCTTGATCTGTGTACAACTTCTTTGTTCCTTTGGTTTCCAATGCGTCAACTTGTCGTTGCAACTTCTCAAGCTGTTGCACAATTGTATTAGATTTTGGAGGTCCATCATTAATCCTGGTGGGTACTCTTTGTCGATACATCATGTTTCCGATCGGTTGTTGATGCTCTGAAATTGCCGTCTTTGGTGTCTCCGGCATATAATGTTCTTGGTACACCTCTTGTTGTTGTGGTTGCGCCATGCCTTGATATTGACCTTGTTGTTGTGCTTCTTGTGGTGGCATCATCGTTTGTAGCCTAGGTTAATATTGCAATTGAGGGTGTTGTTGATATTGCACAGGCGTCAATTGCGGTTGTGAAGTATGATAGCTTGTTTGTCTTGGCACATATTGAGGCCCAGGTTGTTGTTGATGTTGACGAATCAGAATTTGCTAACTTTGTGCCAATTGTTGTTGTCACGGTGTAAATCCCATCATTTGCAAAAAACTTTGTTTGGGTGGTTTTTGTTGTTTCTCCTTAAGATGGGATATGGCACTTGCATTGACTTGTGTGGTTTGTCCAATCCATTGTGGTAGATGCAAGTTTGCATTAACTTGTAATGGTGCAGAAGGCGCTGCAACTTGTTGTTGTTGTGCATTGTTTGTTTGCACATTCGATTGTACCTTTTGTGTATTACTCAATTGTTGCAACATTTGTTGTTGGTGCAAACCACTATCTGTAGCTCTTTGTGTCGCCATTATCGAAGGATCTGTCACAATAGTGTTTGGCAAATATATTGAGCTTAATGGGACATAAGAAGTTTGTTGCATTGTGGAATTATTTTGGACATTGGTGATATCAGGCATTCCAGTCGTGAAGCTTTCTTGCATCTTAGATTTTGATCCAATTTTATGCATGTGAGGAACCACTTCTTGTTGAGGGACAGTTGTCAATATTTGCGTGGTCCTCGTTTGATCTTGTGTTACAAGTGTTGTGTTAAATAATGGATTATTTATTGTCTCAAATGGTGACTTTTGAGGAATACTCACTGTCAATGCCTTTGAAGCACGTTTACTCATCAAGGTAGGTTGAGTTTCTTCTTGCACATTTTCTTCATTTGGGTGTGGAGAGAAACTTAATAGCTCACCGCCTTGTTGTTTTTGCACATTGATTTGCTCACTTGAGGAGGTCACATTACTCATCATGTCAAGATATTTTTGTGGGAACATCTTAAAGACCTTGTTCAAGAATTTATCCATCTTTTTTGTCAGCTTTGGATCTTGAAGGAACATATCAACATCATCAGAGGCATCGGAATCTGATGAAGAATCTGGTAAAATATTTGGATTTTTCTCCTGTTGAATGCCTTGATCTGAACCAAATCCTTGTGAAAGAGTTTGTTCCTCATGCAATGTTTGAATTTCATGTTGCAGGTTTGGTTGATTCCAATCGAAAGGTGCATTTCCTCTTGGTGTTGGTGGAACACTCCCATGTCCTGGTTTCATGGGTACAAATACTGGTTCATATAATGGAGGTGGTCCAAGTTGAACCATCCCATATGGTGGTAATGATGTGTTTGACAAACCTTCAATTTGTGCTGTTTGACTAGTTTGAAATTGTGAATTTGATATGTTGTCAATGGGTTAATATGTTGGTTCACCCATCTTCTTAGATTTTGACCTTGTCTCAACAAGCATGTCACTATGCAAATGCAATCTTTTTGGAATTTTTCAAGGATAATATATGATATGAAACTAAATGCAAACTAAATAAATGAAGATGCAAATCTATGGCAAGAATGAAACCTATGTTTTTGTAGTTTTTCAAGATTTTGACAAACTTTTTGGAATGCAAATCTAAAAAGAGACCCTTTAGGAAATTGAAATGATGTCTAGACCTCAAAGGACAAAATGACAATGTCTCCCTCATATGCTTGGATACTAAGCTAGGTTTGACGAAATGACATTGATGACAAAAGACAAAAGTTTGATAAGGTCTAGACTTCCTAACAATGACTTAGGGTTTATCAAAGATTTGGATTACTCAAGTATGACAAAACCTAGTTTTGACACTATATGTATAGGGACAATTACTATGCAAATGACCCTAATATGATATGATAATGACCTAAGCTTAATAAAGAGACCTAGGGTATGCAAATGCAAATGTATGACAATGTCAACCTAAGTTTGAATTATTAAATGGTATTACTCTAATGCAAGAGGACACATGCAAATGGATGACCCTTATTGACATGCAAAGGAGTATGACCTAGGTGAAACTTAACCTTGGTAATTGACAATGAATTTGCAAAATGCAAACCTAAGATGAACCTAAATCTAAGTGACATGAATGTTGAGACAAGATTTTGAAAAATGTTTGACAACCATGTTTGAAGGTGTTTTGAACTTTGTTGGATGAAATGTTCTTGTGTTTAACCTTATTTTGAATCAATTTGTCTTGTTTTTGAAATGAGACACAACTCAACTTAGACTCAAGACAATCATGCTCATTCACACATTTCTTATGGTAGGCAAGGACAGTAGGTACTTGAGAGGTAGACTCATTATGAGATTCAAGGAGAATACATAGATGCTTGACCCCACGGGCTCCCCTCCATGGCACTCACTTCTCAGGGTAGCCAAGCATCAGTCCCCATGGAAATCTCCCCATGGCGAACTTAGTATCTCTTCCAAGTATCCAAACTCCTCCTTCTCAAGCAACTAGAAGGAGTTTGGCCTCTAAATACAAGGTGTTTAATAAGGATTTCTGTTAAGCGCTACTCCTTGGTGTCACGCAAGCATGATTGAGACACAGGCCCACCAAGATACCAAACAAATGTAGTCACGCAAGCACGATTTAGACCGTGAGGCCCTACTTAGATGTTGATATGAGAAAGAGTCCAAGGGTCATCACTTCCCAAGTAACTACAATTCCCATGTAACCCTTCCTTCAAAGCTTTCACCCATCAGGTATTTATTTATAGTGAGTTAGAATGCCAAGGTACTCTAGCTGTGCTCACTTTGGGTCGTTCCCTTCTCACAATTGTCACTTGCTTGCAAAAGAAAGCAAATGGTCGGGAAGGCAGGCCCTCTAAAGGTAACACACAATCCAAAACATGAGAATGGTATCAAATATTTGGATTTCTGATCACCCTAAGAAGGATGAGAGCATACTCTCCTACTCCAATGTCAAACTCGACAAACAAAGTGAACACATGTTCATTCCATCCTACTTAGCAAACATACTAGGTGCCTAATTATGAATTACAAACACAAAGTTTGGTTGGAATATAAGGCAACCTACAAAATCACTAAGTTAGGAGTTTGATTTGTTTGGTCTTTGACTAGCGAACCTGCAAACAATTCATTAGTAGTTTGTGAAATAATTCTTTGTCAAGCGTTTCACCACAAAGCTACCAACAATGTTAGAGAATCAAGAGAAATGAATCACCATCAAAATTAATCCATAAAAGTTGTGATTCTTTGTCCTCTTAGATTAATCTATGTGAAATTTATCAAATTTACCACCCTAGATTAATCTAGATAAAATTTGCATGAATGCATGATTAATTTGCCAAGCTAAATTAATCTAGATGAAGGTTGCATGATTTTGTTTTTTGAAAATTTTGACCATTTACAGCAGCATAATTAAAAATGTCATAATTTCCTCAATATTTATCCAAATCACAAACCATAAAATGATCTAGAAAGGTAAAAATGTGATCTAATATACCCAGAAATCATCTATTTTAATTCTACACGAAATTTTTTATGTGATCAATTGATTATGACATTTTTTTTTAGAAGAAAAATCTGCAATTTCTCCACAAAAAAATCTGCAACTTCACAAAACATTCAAAAAAAAAAAAAATTAGATCCAAGCATGTTCACATCGGGTTCACCAATTAATATAAATAGGAAATGTGGAAATCATCAAAGCAACATAAACAATAGCCTAGTTCAATCACAAAAACTCAATTGCCATGATAACAATCCTAAAAACACTCAATAAAGACATGAAAACAAGACATCAATTCAAATGCAAACCATTGCAAACTTGAATATATCCTTCATGTGGTTCCATTGTCCTTCTTTCTCCTTCAAATAGATTTGTTTGTGGATCTCACCTACTAGTGCATAAGCATGATGTGAAAGCAAGTAGACAAGATGGTAGCGCAAGAATACTCGGAGCGTGATTGATTCGACCAAGGACCTTGATTGAAGAAATTCATCCAATTTATAGACAAATTGGAGAAATGACAAGATTAGCATGAATTTGATTCGAATGGAAATTTCAAATCAAGAATGACAAACATGACAAATTATGACAAATTTGCACTTTCTATGCAAGATTGATTGATTGATAATTTTGACAAAATTATGACAAATTTCTATGTCAAAATTGATTGATTGTCATTTATGACAAATTATGACAAATTAAAATAACAAATAGGGTTAAATGAATAAAATCATGAAACCCTAAAAGATGAATTAGAAATGCAAGGATGACAATTAGGTCCTGACAAAAGATAATTGATGTCGATTCGATTTGATCATGATTCTGACTTGATAAAGGACCAATGTTGATGAATGATTTGATTGATAAATGCACCAATTGACGAGGAACAATGACTAATTGATCCAACTTGACATGATTGAGAAGACGACGACGATCGATGACAAATCGATCGCAAAATGACAAAGTTGACAAGAGGACAAGGATCGATGACAAAATAGATTGCAAGATGATAAGATTGAAAATGGCCACGATCGATGACAAATCGATCGCAAGATGACAAGATTTGAACATGACAACGATCGATGACAAATCGATCGCAAAACGACAAGATTGAAAATGACAAGGATCGATGACAAATCGATCACCAGATGATAAGATTGATAAGAGGACAAAACCCTAATTAGGATTGACGATGTCCAAAATGATGACAAATGAATACGCACATTGATGCGACGGGATAAGATCGACCAAAATCATGACTGAAGATTGTTATCGACAAGACCAAATTTGAAGGTGAGACGAATGAAGAATTCAAAAGAATGACTCGATGCTCGCAAATGATAAAGACTAAGTGCGAATCATAGGAGAAATGTTAATGCAAAGCAAAAACCCTAAAATAAGGCAATGCGTCAATGTTAAAGTATGACTCCGCAAGCGTTGACCATTTTTAGACGTCTACATTTTGCCCCTCTTTGGGACAATGCGATTCTAAGCGTTGTTTCAAACAACTAAAATGAAAATGCCCTAGACAACTGACAATGACATATGCATGCCCCCTCGAGAAATTGGCCGGAAACATGTAGAAAAGAGGCCAATTGATCGATAAAAATGATAGGATTGAACAAACTGATAATTGGAGATCGGATACATAAAGGACAAGCAATTAATGGTGCAAAAGACCACGACCAACATAAGATGGAGAGAGTGCACGTCCATCTATGCACTGACAAAGATCTATAAATGAGACAAAGAGAATGAAAATTGCTCATTTGCACTTGCCAAAGAGGAGAATTTGTTGCTCTGGAAAAGGACGCTTGCAGAGAGATGGAAAACATTCCAATGGCAGATCACCTCAGAGAACGTGTATGCACTTACAGACAATCGGACGACGCGGGAGCAGCGGTATGTATCTTAAAAACCCATATTGTCAATTTCATGATTTTGACTTGCTTGCAGGACATTCCGGGGCCCACAGAGAATGCAGAAACTGACTTCTGTGCCTGTGTGAGCGCATCCTATGCTTGATTAGGGTATCCTATGCTTGTGTAGGGTACACAGGTGGAATTTGTTGCTACACAGGCACAAGACTTAGCACACAGGTGCAGTTGTGCATTGGGGACCCTAATTTGGCCAAAAACAACATGCGAATAATCCCGAAAAGGGGGATAAGAATAGGATAGGTTAGAATAGATAAAGAACACCCAGATTTGGACATGAACCAAGGAAATGCAGCCCGTAGGAGCAAACCCTAAAATTGACAAAATGTTCCCTAATTATGATGCAGAGTCGACAGTATCCATTGATCAGGCGGGAGAACCGACCGGACTGCTTCATGTTATGACATAGACTCAGGAGCACAGATAGAGATACATTAGCAGGACTTGGGATATACTATATCACATTCATGCCCGAGATTAGGGAAAACACAAGACTTCTTACCGCATTGGCAGAGTGATGGCATTCAGAGACCTCCTCATTCCATCTGGCGACTAGAGAGGCGATTGTGACACTAGAGGATGTATGGCATATCCTCCACATTCTGATTCATGGGGAAATGATAGAGTATGACCCATTGACAGGGAGAGATGTGTTGTGCAGATTATTTGAGTGCGACGCAGATGATTTGGATATCGTAGAGAGGGAGATCAGCTGGGAGACCATGGCATCCGAGTATGATCGACGATATGTGGTGATAGCACGCCTACTAGCAGGGGATAGATGAGGACATGGATTCCCTATTGGATGGGGAAGAATGCAAGAGCGGATGGTGATAGAGGGGACGGTGTACGCATGGGGACCATGTGTACTGGCTATGCTATATTTTTAGTTGCATCAGATAGCATATCAGGGGGTTCAGACTTTGAGCTGTGGAGTCACATTGTTACAGGTATGGGCATTTGAGCACATAGCCATATGTCAATCGATTGCAGAGAGACAGGTATTACCACATCAACCATATGTGTACTGCTATGGAGGAGCACTAAGACAGGGTCCTTTTGGATACATATTGTATTAGCGACATGAGCTAGACAAATTGAGAGATTTCACATGGAGGCCATATCTTGATTGCCCTGGATGGTCAGATGATAGTGAACAACTACTGTATTGCAGACAGGAGAGATACCTGATTGGGCGACCAGTGAATCACCAAAGAGTAATTGAGATGTACCTAGAGGGACGACACACTTTGCCTGATCTCACAGAGAGACGAGTCAGTGGGGGAGGATGATTCAGCCACACATAGCATATGCAGATTTCTCACAGCTACAGCAAAGACAGTGGGATTGGAGATCAGATGTGGTGGACATCGGGATGACAGAGGTGTATGAGAGATGGTTTGTATGACAACGGCCAGTGCCATTGACAGATCCTGATATTCCAGTACCGAGGATACAGGAGGATTTCCCAGCCGCTAGAGAGGAGGGAGATGATGAGGACAAGGAGGATGAGGGTGGTGATGAGGATGAGGGGGATGATGAGGATGGAGATGATGAGGGGGATGATGATTATGAGCCAGATTCAGCCGATCAGGAGTCATTGCAGGATATACCCATAGAGCTGGAGACAGCTAGGATAGAGGAGATGGAGATGTGCAGGGCTACCATAGTGAGTCAGCATGATCATATAGTGACATTAGAGAGATAGAATGCCAACTTGAGGACAGAGAAAGATCAGTTTAGAGCAGAGATAGCCGGACTTACAGTGGCTCGAGATACAACAATAGCTCAGGCACAATGAGAAGAACAGAGAGTCACTGACTATATTGGGTCGATTAGGGATGCCAATGCATGTGAGATGGCATAGATGTTGGTAGAGATCGGAGAGGAGATATGCCATTGGAGGACACTATATGAGAGTGCAGTTCCACCAGAGCAGAGAGCAGCTTCATATCGGGCACGATCGAGGATAGGGAGCAGGGCACGTTCTTGGAGGTCAGTGAGCAGCATGGGGGTGAGTGGACCTATGAGACCACCACAGCCAGGACCAGGGACAGAAGGGACATCATCCTTGAGACATGGCAGGGATGAGGAGGATAGAGGGAGCACCCAGTGACAGAGGCACGTACTCCTATGACAAACAGATGTAGTTTGACATTATGTAGTCAGCCTGCGGACCATACTTAGGACAGACAGTCCAATTTTGTACTCCGATATTATTTTGACATATGATATAATATGCATCAATATGATGGGATGCAATGTGTTATGACATATGTTTACTTTTCATGCATGGATATCTTATGCACTGTTTATTGTGGAACATGTATGGATACATTGTGATGTGTTTTTGATGCATTTATAATATGAAATGGATAAAATGCTTGATGTGATACTTGATGTAATGCAAATGTACTATTCAATGTATGCAGGATGCAACATATGTTTTTTTGGAGATCGGAGCACTAGACCAAACTGACTGCCCAAACTAACGGAAGAAATGTTAGTAAGAAGAAATGATACAGAGGACAGTTAGAGGTGAAGAAAAACTTGCTTTCACTAATGCACTTTGTAGGTGAGAAACTTTATTTAATGTAGCAAAATGGATGCGTAGCATCATGGCATGGAAGGCCAGAGCTAAAATGCAACCCTTGCAAGAGACAGACACTTCGCACACAAGGAATGAGTGAGGCATCCTAGGGTGTATACATCAAGGGTCGAGGTATGTGCGACATTCACAAAGCGAACGTACTTATCACAAACACCCAATGATATAGTTGCCCCAGTTTGTGACAAACATTCCACAGACAGCAATCACAACAAAAAAGAAAGGAAAAGGACCATGAACCATCCCGATCACTCTAAATCACTCAGTGACATCATCGAGCAACATAGGAACATGATCGAAGATAAATCAATAAAAAGATAAGACTCACTAATTCCAACAAGTCAAACAAACATCTTGATCTTCATTGTCAAAAGTTGAAAGTGTTGGTAGGACGATCATGTTGTCTGGTTTCAGGGAATGCGGTACCCCGTCTAAGATAGGACATAGTCTGGTTTCGAGTATACCACACCCTGTATAAGACCCATGATAATGTGCCAAATTCAAATGATATTGATGTTGACGTTCGATTGATATGACAATTGTGATCAGTTTGAATGTCTGGTTTGATTGAAAAAGGTCATCTGTTAGCGCATGATTCCATTAAAGCACAATGTGTGATTGTGTGTTGTTGGAGGTATGCTCAGTGATCTGTCTTATGCACAGAGGGGATATATTCTTTTGTCTTGCTTTTTTAAGTTTTTGCAATTTTTTTTTTTTGTTCATTTTTTCAGGACTTTATTTGACTTTTTAGGGATTTATTTCAGGACAGTATTTGACTTTTAGGGATTTTTTCAGGACATTATTTGATTTTTTTGGATTATTTCAGGACTTTATTTGATATTTAGGGATTTTTTCAGGACATTTTTCAATTCAGAAGTTCCAGTGATTGATCATGACAAGGGGAACACTCCCAATGCACATCTGAAAGACATATATAGAGACCAGGACCGAAACATATGCACAAGAAACAGAGTATGCAAGACAATGATGTTGACCAATTACAGGCTTGAAACAGAACATTGGGTCAGGACAAGGATGGACACGATAAATCTTTAGAGAGAAAGCATAGCTAGAGGTCATGATAGATGACAGAGCAATGATCGTTCTTACACATGGCGCCTGTTTGCCAGGTTTTCACCATGTTACTTGCCCAAAGCGCCTGTTTGTCAGGTTTTTACTAGAGGGCGAATCATTTTTTCTTTACTTTTTTGTTCTTTTTCCTTTGTTTTTCACTTTCTTTTTTTTTTCACTTTTTTTGATTTTTTTGTATTTTTTGCTTTTTGATTTTTTTGTATTTTTTTCAGGATCATACTTGAAGAAGTGCTGATAGAAAATTATGCCCAGTACTTGCGAAGGTGCATGCTATTGACAGGATCCGACAAAGGTTCACCTTCTGGAGTGGCAAACTGATATGCCCCCGAGCCATAGGTTGCAGTAACTATGAAAGGCCCAACCCAATTAGGTTCAAACTTGCCTTTGATGATGTCAGTAGATTGTACATTCTTGGGGTTTGCCTTTAAAGCCAGATCTCCCACTTCGAAGTGTCGCCCTTTGACCTTCTTATTATAAGAGCGACGGAGACGGTTTTGTCATTGGCTGAGCTCTATTCACCACATAGGCATCCACAACCCCATCATTGGTCACTTTTTTTTATTCTTTGACCAAAACTTTGGTTTCTCATTGATCACATTATGGTATGAACCACCATACTTCAAAATGCCTTGTTTTATAAGTCCCTTCTCACATTTTAGGGTTTTTTCAATAATTTGCTTGAATAAGGAAAGACACTACATTTGTATCGGATATTTGATCTAAGGAATTAGGTTTTCTATGAAAATGTCTATTTGTTCAATTTCTGGAATGTGACTCGGAAATATATGGTACAAAGATCTCCACCATTGTAGAAATGATGCAAAGGTTTCATTTTCTTTTTTCCTTGCAACACATAGATCCATCAAAGTCATTGGTGTATCAATGTTGTGTGAGAAATTCACTATAAACTATTCAGCTAACACACCCCATGATACAATCTTTGGTGGAAGATGTGAGAACCATTCCAAAGTAGAACCTCCAAGAGTTTTAGGGAATAACCTAATCAAGTATGTATCCTTATAGGCAACCTCAATGCAGGCAGTGAAAAATTCTCTAATCTAATCTCTAGGATAACCTTTTCCCCTATATCTGTTAAATTTGGGCATTTCAAAACGAGGAGGAAAAGCCAACATGTATAGTGTTTAATCAAAAAACATACATACGTAAATCTTGCATTGTATAACTTTTTTCTTGTTATTTCTTGATTGGATGTTTGTCATTTGTTGCTAAAGGTTTTGCACTTGTTGAGAAAGAATCTTTGTTTGAGTTAAAGGTGGATTTTGTGTGTACATGTTGCCAAGAAATAGATTAGTGTTGGTATATATCGGGGATTGTTGGAATGTGTTGTAATTGTAACTTTGCATGTTCCGAGTCCCACTAGGTGGAGTAAAATAAGAAAATTGTGTGCTAACATTTGGTTGAGTTATGCTAAATGCACTTGTGGGACCTAGATTCACATTCTAATGACTATATGTTGATCCAATTGAATGGGAAACTAGAGGTTGAGTTGTACTTGTTGGGTTTGAAACTATGATTCTTGTGTTTGACTCTGTGTAGGAGTACTTGATATAGTTGGTGTTGTTTGGGAAGTGACACTGGCCTATGTTTGAGTAGTAGTGTCTACATTTGATGATACCATGCTAGATTGTGAGTTGTTAGTTGAAACTATAGTTGCTTGCATTGATGATACTTGTACACTTTGAGTAGTGTTGTGTGTGGAGGTTGAAGTTGCAGCTTGGGTTTGTGACACATTTGGTGTTTGATTAATATTTTGACTCAAAGTGAACCCTGGTGGTAAAATTGTTATAACGTCAAAATCTTGGGGTAATTTAGCACCATTTTGTAATAACAGGGAAATATACCTATCCTTTTCATGATTGATAAGCATATTGAGGATCATGAGGACATGAGGGTCTTGTTGGGCGGCCTCAAGTTCTTTGTGTGTCAAGTTTTGTTGAGTTTCTTATAACAAAGGCATGTTGTTAAAGTTTACATTTCTATGGGGCTGGCTATTTGACATATCCATGTTCCAAGTAGGAGTAACCAATGGGTCACTGTTTGGATCCATCTTACTTTTTTCCTTTTGCGATCTTGTTATGGGCATTAAGGACTCTTAAGATGACTGTAAGACTTATGACAAAATATGACACACCTAGGATGTAGATGGGGGACTTGACACTGATAGAGTATGATGAATGCAACTATACTAATACCCTATTGAAGACAGGGGAGTTGTTGAGGACATTGTCGAGGAGCTTGTTGAGGATGTTGTTGTTGTAGTGTAAGTCTTTCAAATGCCTTTTGGATAAGTTATTGTTCAGATACTCTTTCAATTCTTCAAGCTGTCCTAAATTTGATGATTGGTTCAAACTCAACTCCCATATGATGAGGAGTAGTTGTTTACATTCCGAAGCGAGGTTATCCAAGCCATCAATGATTTATAATTGACCATCATTTGGGACTAGATTGGGTTGCTCAAATGGGAACAAATCATCACCTGGTAAACCCAGTTTGACACATGCTATGACTCCTAATATGAAAATGTAGCTGGTGGAGGATTGTGATGGACGTAAATGGAAACTATGTAAGGACCAAATGAATCTTATACTAAGTTCAACTTTGACAATCTTGGACTTGATTATGGAGACTATGCAAAGACTTATTCAAGGATAATAATGACTATGCAAGGACTTATGTGAGGATTATGATGACTATGCAATTACTTATGCAAGGATTATGATGAGTATGCAAGGACTTATGCAGGGATTACGATGACGCAAATGAGAATGTAAAAGAGAACTATGTAAGGAATGATGCAAGGACTGATGTAAGGACTATGCAAGGAATAAGGACTCTGGGCAAGCCTATGATCACAAAAGATACGATGTTCTATCTTGGTTTGTGAGGACCTTGTTTTGATTGTTGGTTGATCAGATTGTTGAGGTGGTTTTCTCTGAGTGAAAACACAATGTACAGTAAGAAAAGATAGTATGGAAAATGGACTTGTTTTGACACACCCTGAAAAAATTAGATTTACACAAGTAAGGGACTGAATTAGCCTTGATAGATCTTTTATTAGTCAAAAACATGAGTGATAGAACATTGAAAACATCAATCTAGGCTGGAAATTGGAAACCATTTAGTGGGGCCTCTACGAAATACCCAAGAAAAACAAACATATAGAGAATATGGTAGCACTGGCTCCACCCCATGACACACACTTCTTGGGCATGGTAGTTTATCTTACCCCGAAGATTCAAAGATCTTATCACTAGGGAATTCCTATCTCATTAGGAAGGGTACATGAGAGGAATCTATGGGGTACGATATGCACACCTTGAACCAATCAATGTAAGGATTTGGGAAACTAGATTGGTTCATAGTAAAATTTTGAGGGGTAATGATCCAATAATGGAGTCTCAAACTAAGCCACATAAGGATTTAGTTGAGCTTATCAGTGCAAAGAAGGCCTCCACATACATTGAATTCACTCAACACTCTAGTCTTCTAACCAATATATTTATATAACAACTTTAAAAACCTGCTCAAGAATACGTTGGAGAGATGATATCCCTAATGCATCCCAATTAGAAATACCTCTATGGGGTGATAAAATCCCCAGTCAAATATATCCCTTAACTACTAAAAGAAAAAGTGGGTGTCATTATGATGCAGAGGGTTTGGGATGTTATATCAATTTCTTGGTTTTTACTCAAAAAGGGTCTCCACTTGGTATCACCCAATGGACCAATGTATTTAACCTTCTCAAGGTTTCTAGAGATTTCCCTAGATCCTTCCCAAGGATCTCTTCACTTAGGACAACTCAAAATTGACAAGGAGTCTCCTACCCTTAAGGTTCCAATACTTCAACCAAGGACACCTAACAACCCCAAACCCCAAGCAACAAGATCTTAATCAAAAGGTGGAATCTAAACTATGTGAGTGTTTACACATATATTAAATGGCATTTTCACTGATCTTGACCCCTTAGATAGGTTTTTACTAGCCCTTTGTATCTTTTCCCCTTTTGGACCTAGGAAATAGGGCTACAAGCAATTAGCCCTCCATTTGGACTTTTCTTGATTTGTCTCACAACCTACCTAAAGAACCCCCTAAATAAATTTTATATTAGAATACCCTTTTGGGCATTCTAAAAGATTCCAAACTTCTGCATCTAATTTTTGCGTATGGATGGTCAAACCCTACTGACCCTATTTAGCCTCTTTTAGCCCGTATTGAGGTTTAAGCTCTCAAAAGATTCACCAATCACAAAGGAATGAAAGGATAACACTTTCCAAGGGTTTGAACTTGTCCATGTGTCCTTCTCATGCCAATTTTGACCATCCTTCAATCTGTTGTTCAAGGTTTCCACCCTCTTTTCCTACTGCATAGGCTTGCTACATGAGCGATGTCAAGCCTAGGGCTTCATCTTAGGAAAGGTAAATGACACTTCCTGCCTCCAAAACCATTAGGAATATCTAGTATACATGTCAAATCAAAATCCTCCCAAGTTTCAGGTTGATCCCATAGAGAGATGTTGATTTGTGTTACTGTTTGCATCCAAACTGTGGTTTTGAGGGTTTTGTCAGGCCAATGGGATAGAAAATTCAGTTTCTTCCAAACCCGAAGGTTTAAAGACCTCAAATCAACTCCAAATGTATGGTGAACTTATGATACAACTTTCCAAATTTTTAATTCATTCCCACCATTCACAGGGAATTATGGAAGAACAAAAAACTCAAGGAAAATGCAGGAAATCACAATAGTTGTTTTCTTTGAAGACAAGAAATTCATTCAATATCATCTCTAACCAGTAGGCATCATTCCTCTAGGCTTATATCAAACCAAGTAACTCCTCCAACTACCTCCAATGCATACAATCAACCAACTAACCATTGGAGAAACCACATTTCAAAATCTTGCAAGAAAGATGCTTGAGACAATAATGCAACTTTGCAACTTTTGTCAACTTTCTGCAATTTGGTCTTGCCTTCACACCGAAGGTCAAGATTGAACCTACCACACATTGCAGACCCCTAAACACCAAAAATACATATAAAATTCCCATACAAGGCCTTTGACCAAGTTGACACACCTTGGAGCCTCAGGGCTTATTACATTGTCTAGACCTAATCAATAGGCCTTCAAACACACACACATTGCACATTCTATTCTTAACATAACCATGAATTAAAATGATGTAGACACATGTAAAAATGAAGTAGACACATTTCCTAGTGCCCCTACACTAGGTTATCACCTTTTCCTCTCTCCCAAGACCCCAAAGGCGGGTGGAAAGGTACTCAATGTAATAGTGGGTCTGCCCTACAGATTAAGTGCTCCAAACACAAAAAAAATGATTCATTCCCTAAATATATCACAATGTATGAGCTAAGATAATCATAAGCCATGTGCATATCTATTTTAAACCCAAAATTGAAGTGTGAGATTCACATGTTCGTGTCAATTTTAAGCACCAAAATCCAAATGTGAGATACATGCATGTTGATTTTAAGCACCAAACAAAATATGAATTGCATGCATGTCCATTTTAAGCACCAAAATCCAAGTGTGAACTAAAATCTAAAGGATCCTGCAATCACATATGTTAGTAGTTTCAAAAAAAATCTTGGATCGATCAAGCCTTCTTTGTTTCCCCTTTGCCATAGGTTGCAGAAAAAAAATCAATAACAGTAGAAAACCAGAACAAAAAGGAAAGACCAAAAACATAAAGCTTCCTATTTTACCAAATAAATGTGAAACCCTATTTAGATGAATGTGAAATGAGGTCTAAACTAATGTGAATTTCTGACAATACTAATGCGAATTTCTGACAGAATGATTGCGAATTTATATCAGAGCGAATGCGAAATGATGCTAACACTAACATGAAATAGAAATTAGAATGAGAAATAAAACTAAGAAAACCTGCAAAAATTGAGAATTAGAACATAATTATTAGAAAACAGAGAGCTAGAATCTCAAATTTGTCCCATGTACTGTCTTGTATCTTTGAATGTAGCCTAGGACAATTTTGCAATAACGATAAAAAGCAATTTGATAGTTTTGTTCTCTTTCTGTCAATTCTTCTTTCAAGGCTCTTTGGAAATTCTTATGTTGTCTTCCCTATTCTGCCTTCCTCCTAGACCCTAAAATCATGAATATTACTTTGGAAGACATAAGATTTGATGCATGTTAGGCAACATATGAAAGTAATTAAAAATTTCATAATTGAAACTAAATGCATAATAGATGAAAAACAAAATAAGGAATGCAGACGACAAAATTGAATGACTGAAAATTTATGTGAGACGAATGTGAAATGAACTAAAGAGGAATGCAAGACGATGAATGGAATAATGCAAATTTCTGCATGAATGAATACGACAAGATGAATGAATGTATGCAAGATGATGTTTGGACGAATGTGAAATGAATTTATGCACTTGTGATAATCCGTATAGAAACTTACAAACCTGCAAAAATCTGTACAAAAACCTACAAAATACGCAAAAACCATAAACAAAAGATAATTAGCTTTTGATTCACGTCGGGTTCACCAAATGTTTACCAGTAAAATTCATCACAGATAACTATAATTAAATAGGAAATCATGAATCCTATTCTAGCTAACAAATCTAAATAAATATCAATGAAAGTATGCAAACATGACAATAAGGATATAAAATATTTCAATCAAAACTCTCTATTGCATAATTGCATGTCGCTTTCATTATCCTTCTCTTCCTTGATGAATGTTAGCTCTCAGTTGCTAACCTACAAATGGCACAAAGATTCAAAGTTTGTGATTGTTGAAAATGGAGAATTGAGGTTGAATTTATAGATTTTTGGAGAAGATTGGGTGAGAGGTGGAACTCAAGTGAGGTCACATGTTGATTGATAGTTGAATTGCTAATTGGGAAGTGGAACCCAATAGATTGAATTGTTAAGTAAATAGATTGAGCAGATGACTGATTAGATTTATTAGTTAACAAAGCTAACTAGGGAGATGATTGATTGAATGCTTTTTAGAAAAAAAGATGATTGGGAGATAGAAAAGGAGATTGAGGAGTTAATTGAGTTAACTGATTAGATGACTAAATTGATTAATCAGTTATAAATTTAGCATGTGTTGTAGGATATTTAATTTAAATTCAATTTTGATTTTCATGTATTTTGAGCTTGATTTAGAGATTAAATTTGATTTGCATGTATTTGAATTTTGATTTTCGAGAAGTGAAATTGAAATGCACGTGTATTTGAAATAAATTGAAATTGGAATTTGGGGAAATTTGAATTTGAATTAGAAGAATATTGAAATTAGACAAAATTAGAATTTGGGGATTTGGAATTTTAATTTTGAAGAATTAATTAGCTAATTAATGAAATTAAAATTTGGGGATTTCAAATTTGAATTTGAAGAATATTGAAACTAAATGAAATTAGAATTTGGGGATTTGGAATTTGATTTTTGAAGAATTAATTAGTTAATTAAATAATTTAAAGAAATTATTTAATCATTAGAAATTAAATTTTAATTAAACAATAAAGATTATTCAATTAAAGGTTTAATTCGGAATTAATTAAATAATAAATATTTAACTAATATTAGAGAAGGGTTAGTGATTAAATAAAAATTGAGTAATTAGTAAGATGATAAAGGTGATGATAAGATTAATTTAGAAGAATAAGATTAATAAGAATAATTAAATAATTAAAGAGTTATTTAATTAATAAGATGAATAATTAGTAAGCCATTAATGAGACATTTTTAGGTGTCTAGACATGAGATTTAGAATTAAACATATCTAGAAATGAACTAGAATGAAACCTTGCAACTATATAAACCTACAAATTATTCATAAGAAAGTCATAAATTTTGAAGGGGGATTTTTCACATTAGAGGCCAAAATTTCAATAGCCCTCATCCTTGCCTCCTTCATCTACATGATTTTTGGTGGATGTCGAATGTTCGATGCCTCCAAAAGGAAATTCCATTGATTCTCAACAACCCAAATATCGATCCATGGGAGCCACAAAAGGGTCTTAAAAGCTTTTGGTGTAGATTTAAATTTGTCTAGATTTAATACGCTTTTATGATGAAAATTGTTTTCAAAATTTGAAAAGAGAAATTCAATTCTAGATGTTAAAATCTTTTATACAATAAAGTTATAATTCACTCTAATGTGTTAATTTAGATCTAGGTGTAATCTCACAAAGCTGTATTGGAAAATATGCATCTATAGGAACTTATTAACCATGGCAATACTCCTTGTATGATTGCCAAAGTCCTAATTTCTCCCCATCTCATGGGCACATGTATGGTCATGGTCAATTTATTATATGAGCTCGTAGATTCCAATCAAGCAAGATTCTTGCTCATAGATTGTCTTAGCTCTTTCAATCACTTTCCACCTCTTCTCGTGGACACAACACTCCTAGTTAACCGGATTCTTGCAAGTTCCCTCAATTTGAACTGATTATTTCCATTATTTGTGCTCAACAATATACAAAAGATCAAGAGGAAGATGTTATTACTAACCAAGACTCTATTGATGATGCTACTATACTTGCTAATGGAGAGGTAAAATTGATGATTCTAATCTCCTTCTTATTGGTGCTACTATTGTCAATTAATGATTTTATTTATATTTAATGTTGTTTGGACTTCTAATCTTTATTCATTTTTATCTTTTGTTTAAACTCAATCTATTTTAACTCAAAATCACCTTTATACCATCCATAAATATAATATACACCTCATTCAATTAAAAGAATAAAAATAAAGTAAAAATAATAATTCACGTGGACAAACAAGGAGTGCTAGTAAATAAGGTTGGTCATAGGGTCCACATCATGATGAGCAATCAAAAGTGGGAGATAAAATATATCAATGGAAAAGAATGGGACTTCATTCAAAATTCAAACATATCAAATTGGGTTTGAAAAAGAAGCAAGATTTTCTTCCTCAAATCAAACTAGGCATCCATGTAGAAAATGGAGTAACATAAGTTTCTCTCAAACTAGTGATAGTGTGAAATAAATATGATCCATTAAAATAGTTTCAAAATCAGATATACATCGTCAACTTTACTGAGTTTATATGGTGACAAAACAAGGGGACAAGGGATTGATTCGAGGTATCAAAGGATAAAGATTTAATAATTAATACATTTAAAGATAAGGTATTTTCACATATGTAATGCATTATAAAATTGATGGGCTTAGTTTGTAGGAGATTTACTTCGAATATGTGTTTCTTTTGGTTGGAATTGTAAGATGTTAGAATGTTATAGGGGAGAGGATCTAGTAGTTGAGGATCCTATCTTTGCGTCTCTCAAAATCTTATATGGCAATTTCAAATCACTTCCAATTTTCTATAGCAACTTACTTGACACGTCCCCTACTTATAACTAAGATTTTAGTTCCAGGTCAACATGAATTTTTGTTGAGTCCAAAATGGCTCCAAAAAAGTTAGATTGATACTTGTGCACTAATTCATGTTTTATTGGTGTGTTGATGTGGTATCAGAGGATTTGTTGCTTTTTACATACGAGGAATACATTTCATTAAATTATCAATACTCATGATTAACACTAATAGAATAGTGCTTTAATATTAAAAATTTTGGGCATTAAATAAAAAAATCTATAAAAACTATTAGAACATGCTCAAGTACTAAATCCTCTCCCCTAGCCCACTTTTGTCCATTACAACTATCTAATGTCTTAAATTAGATAAGAATATTATACAATAATAGTTATGAATTGTTAGCCCTATTTTTGAACACACCAAAGCTTAAACTTTGGTGTCAAAACCCCTTGTGTTGAGTGCCTCCTAGTTAAAAGGTCCCCAATTATCCTCAAATTCTAAAGTCTCTTACTATTTCAAAGCAAAGTCATCCATTGTCACAATCAAAATCTTAGGAGCAGTTATCCAATTTATTGAGATTTATGAAAATAATTAAATTAAAATTCATGAAAGATGGTGCAAAATTATTTTATGGGTTTCTTCATGACTTCTTTTACTTACTGTGACAAGTTTTTAGGTCAGACCATCTTTTGGTTAGTGAGATTATTAAACTTTGATTTTTTGTAAGGTGATTTATTTCATAGGAGTTGGAGAGAAAAGGTTTGCATGGCAGTTTGTGTTGCCCTTATACATAATATGACAAATTTCCCTGAGAAATATGAATTTAAGAGAAAGTTATGCATTAAACTCCGTTTGTCATGTTTGTAGATTCATTGGACACTTTACTAATCAAGTTCGTGAATTTAAATGGTTTGTTGAAATATTTATGTTTCACAACAATGTATCTTTAATTTAAATAGTTGAAAATTTTGATATTAATGGGAGTCCAAAAATTATGATAAATATTCAAAATTCTAGTTCTCAATCTATCCCTTCCTACATCCCCAAAAACCCCATAAACACTTTCAAATCGATAAACAAGCCTTTATGACCACCGAATGTGAGCATTGAAACACAGTATGAGCATCTATTTAAATATATTTGTAGACATTGAAGTCGCAATTGTCATGATAGGAACACATACAAAATGTGGAGATAGAAAGACATGTGAGCCATTGATCAAAGTGCCCAAATGCGATGTGCTCTCATGGAGTTCAATGCTTGTAGATTGTGCACAAAATGAATTTATTGGTAATTGTTTTAGATAATTTGGAGCAAATGTATATCCAAACTCCTCAACCATTTACCACACCTTCATACATGACACACATAGAAGATAGAGTCTTCGAATAATAGATTATGGATCTTCATCAAATATAATCTAAGGAGGTTTTTTTGGTTAGATATTATAGTCACTATATGTCCTAGTGGATTCATATACATGAAGATGAAATGTAGACAATAAGCCTCAACCATTTGATAGAATGCTACAAAGAAATAGAGTCTCATAGAATGTAGAGTATAAGACATGTATCTACTGGATTAGTTGAAAATGGTTTTACAACTGCACAATTTATGTCTCAAGTTCAAGAATCTACTAGCACTACAATCCCATTTTTTAAGTTTTGTTTTCTATGGATTGAGGTGGCAGTAGGGGATCTTTTGATGATGAAGATGAGTTGGTCTTTTCTAATCTAGTTGAATATATTAATGCGTGGTTACAACCTTCTATACCAAATAGTCTATTTTGACACTTTGTTAGAATCAAAGAAAGATGATGTTGTGCCATATTCAAGTCAAATGTACCTTACCTCTATTCAAATTTATACAAAAGATTAATTTTAATTTTTAGTAGTAGAAAATTCTTAACAAACATTGTATACAAATGAGTAAGTTGATAGACCAAATCATGGGCACATTCTTCTTCAAGACTAAAGCATAGAGAACATAATGGGATGGGCACTAGTCAGTGATGGTAATATTGTGTAAGCATTATCTAGTGATATAATAAGATTGAATATTTCAAATGAGATGTGTGGAAGTTTATCCAAGTAAATAAAAGATGTTGATGTTATGAAATTTTGTGAAGTTTCTCTTGTAAGGTATGGAATGGCTGAGGATGTGAAGGTTAAATTCTCTTTTAATAATTGGACATGTGGGAAGAAAACCTTGGGAAGAAAACCTCCTATCAGAGCTCATAAAATAAACCTATAGTATCTAACAGATCAGTTTACACACCCCGCCCAAAACCACATACAAAATGCGGTCACAACACATATAATATCAGTTTTACATAGAGCTGCTATCAATGGAAGAAGACTCCACAACTGCTAACAATGGAAGAAGACATAATTTTCCAAAGCCCAGTGCCAAATCCCATGAGCCAAAAACCTTCCTGCCAAAAAAGAAAGTATCAAAAAACCTTTTGAAAAACACTATTGTATCAAATACCATGAGCTCAAACTCTCCTCTAGACACTGGACATGAATACTTGAAATGAAAGGGGAAAGCAGGAATAATTATCATCATAAATTTTTACATCAACATTACTCAAGAAAATCACATAACTATTGTTGCAAACCTTCCCATACCCTAGAAGGAATTTCCTCAAAACCCACCTCTTGTTGATTAGCATTGCTATCAATGGCTAAATTTGCCAAATAATCCGCAATCTTATTAACTTCTCTGTAACAATGGGATAACAAGAAAGATTCAAACATTTCTAATTTTTGTAAAATGAGATCAAGTATATATTGCAAATTCCAAAATTTCAATTTCTTTTTCATAACACATTGAATAATCACCATAGAATCACCTTCAATTATTAAGTCCTTAATTCCCAAAGAGATTGCCATATCCAATCCAAAAGACAAAGCATGAAATTTCACATAATTGTTAATTTTAAAACCAATAGCATGACACTTAGCTCGAATAAAATTTGCATTGTGATCATAAATTACCATGTCTACCCCAGCCGACCTAGGGTTACCACAAGAGGCCCCATCAAAATTTAGTATAAAGTGCCCTTGCAAAGGAGGTTTCCATCTAGCAGATCATCTCTTACCTATTGCATCATTCTTTTTTAAAATTGAACCATGAGAGGGTAAAACTGACAACATCTTCCAAACTCTAGTAACTCTACTATCCCAGTGTGAAAAAGAAGTAAGATTTTCCAAATTCTTATAAATAAATGACAAAGAAACCTCAGAGATTGAAGACTCGATTTTTAATAGAACCTCAGACACAAGAGAACTTGTTTTTTTAAATATCCTGTTGTTTAGCTCTAGCCAAACATTCCAAATCACAATAGATGAAGATATGATCCAAAGGCATGCATAAAATGATGAGGCAAACATAAAGAGCCAAGATCTAAAATGGGAAATGAGATCCTTACCAATAACAAAGGATATATTTAACTTCTCAAACAACCACTGCCAACATTCATAAGCATAATCACAATGTAGGAACAGGTGTGAAGAAGATTCCAAATTTTTGTTACAAAGGACACAAGGGAAAACAACAATAATACCAAGTCTGTCCAATCTCATACCTATAAGGACTCTATCCTGAACTACTAGCCAAGAAAAGGCTCCAGCTTTGGGAAGACAAGCCGAATGCCAAAACAACTTATAAGGCCGGGATGATAAATCTTTAGCAACCATAAGAGAGTTGTAACCATCTTTAACAATGTACTTACCAGAAATATTCTTTGTCCAAATAAGTTCATCCTCAGAATGAGAAAGAAATATAATTCTATCCCCCAAAATCTTCTGAAAATACAATTTCATACTTTGATCAACATCTAAGAAATTAATCAACTTCCATCTAGTGAGCTTAAGGGGTCCACTAGTTACAATTTCAAAATAATCTGCTACAAAAACACCCCAAAAGGAGGAAAGAATAGTGATCAGAGGAGACCAATCCCTAATATTCACCAGAGGTGTGTGTCCATTCCATACTTCATCCCAGAATTTGACCTTTCTACCATTATGAGCAATCCATGAGAGATGAGGCAAAATAACTGATCTACATTTACAAAGGAAATTCCAAATAGCAAAACCCGAAGGCAAATTTGAGACTTTAAAAATGTAATCTCTCAGTCCATTATTTAAATATTTGGCAAACATAATTTGTGCCCATAAGGAGCTAGGCTTGTCAAATAATTTCCAAACCAACTTAGCACCTAAGGCTAAATTCTGATTCTCTAGACTCCAAATTCCTGTTCCCCCAAGTTTTTTAGGCAAACATACCTTATCCCATGCAACTAAAGGGAGTTTGTTCTTGCCATCTTTATTATTGTTCCAAAGAAAATCTCTAAGAGTATCCTGTAAACTAACAATAACTGCTTTTGGAGACTTCAAAATAGGCATGAGATATATGGGAACAACATTCAAAATAGACTTCATGAGAACAATTTTACTTGCCAAAGTTAACCATCTATGATTCCATGAGAGAATTCTTCTAGAAATGACCGAAATAATCTTATCCCAAAACCAATCTTATCCTATTTAACAAAGAAAGGAATCCCAAGGTAAGTACATGGAAGATTTCCAGTCTCAAATCCCCAAAAGGATTGCAACCTATGCTGAACCAATTGTGATGTATTAAGGAAGAAAATCTTTAATTTATCACCATTCACTTTCTAACTAGAAAACAATGCGTAATTCTGTATTATTCTTTTAATCACTTTTGCCTCAACTAACGAAGCATGTCCAAATAACAGAGTATCATCTGCAAAGAGACAATGAGAAATACTTTAGAGAATATTCTGAATCCTTATACCTTTCCAAAGCCCCCCGACTTTAGCAGCCCTAATAGCCCAACTAAAGGTTTCAGCTAGGAGAATAAACAAAAAGGGAGAAAGGGGATCTCCCTATCTCAAAACCCTAGAGGAAGAGAGAAAACCACAAGGAGAACCATTAATTAAAACCGAGAATATTGCAGAAGAAATACATGCACAAATCCATTTGACCCAAGCCTTAGAAAAACCTAACTTCTCAAGAACAGCACATAAAGCCCCCCACTCTACTCTATCATAAGCCTTCATCATGTCTAGTTTAAGTATCATGGCCTGGGTTCTTTGGGTGGAAATAGAATGCATCATCTCATGTGCTACAATTGCACCCTCTGTTGTCTCCCTTCTAGGTACAAAACCACCTTGCTCCAATAAAATGATCCTAGGTAGAATTTTTGCCAACCTAAGGGAAATTGCCTTCGTAAATATCTTATACAAAGTGTTACAGTAATGGGGTGAAAGTCAGCAAAAGTATTAGTATCCTCTTTTTTAGAAATAATTGCAATCATTGTAGTATTAAGTTCTTTTAAAACAGACCTATTTCGCCTAGCTTCCTTGAGAGCCAATAAAACATCATTTCCCACAAAATCCCAAAATTTCTAAAAAAATAAAGGAGTAAAACCATCTGGTCCAGGAGCTTTATCCGGATTCATGGAAAAGACAACACTCTTAACTTGTTCTAAGGAAAAGGGAGACATCAACATCTTATTGTCTTCCAAAGATACTAAAGGAGGAATATTAGATATAATATCATTGATGAGATTTCCATTTTCTGAAGATAATAATGACTTAAAAAACCTAATTGCCTTTGAAGCAATGTCCTCTAGCTCTGTCAATAAATTCCCATTCTGACACTGAATACAAGATATCCTATTCTTACATCTTTTAATCTTGGTTGAAGAATGAAAAAATTTTGTGTTCCTGTCACCATCTGAAAGCCATAACTCTCTAGATTTATGTCTCCAATAGATTTCCTCTCTAGCTAACACCTCCTTAAGCTGTAATTTTAGTGACTTCAATTCATCAAAACTTGTGGCACCATTCCATGTTGAAGCACATGAATATTAAGACACTAAATCATATCTTGAATCCTTTGTTTCTCCTGAAAAATGTTCTTAAAATGTGAGATATTCCATTCCCTAATATTTGATTTCAAATAACTTAACTTCTTAGCAATCTGAAACATACGGGACCCAGAACAAAAAGGAGCAGAATTCCACCATTTCATAAGCAGAGGCAAAAAGGAAGAATCCCTAAACCACATGGGCTCAAATTTAAATGGAGACTTAAAAGAATCCCTATCCTCAATAACTGAAAGGGAAATTGGAAAATGATCAGAACCTGAGACCAGTAGAATAAAGGAAAAGAATTCAAAATTTGAATCAATCCAATTCTTAGATAACATAAACCTATCTAATCTCTCAGCAATCTGAGAAAAATCCCTTCTCATGTTTGTCCATGTGAAAACCCCATTTTGAGACTTACAATAAAAAAGGCTCATATGAAAAATGAAATCCCCAAAGTCATCCATAATCCTTTTATTAGGGAAAACACCTCCTCTTTTCTCACCTAAATCGGTGATAGCATTAAAATCACCCCCGAAGATAATAAAGGAACCATGTCTTAATGGGAGAATAAATCCTCTTTAATTCACCCCATAACTTACTCTTCCCTTGAATTCCTGATGGAGCATAAATGTTAAAAAGCCAAAATTTAACCTTCGAAATCTTGCTTATAGCTAAAGTCAACATCCAATTTGTAGTAGATGCCACTAATTGTACCTCAATATTATAATTATTCCAAAGCAGTGCCAAACCTCCTGAAGCACCACAAGCAGGAGAAGAAAGAAAATTCCACCTTCTCCAAGATGAAAAAACCAAATCAGCAGACTGCTTTGACAACTTTGTTTCTTGCAACATAAAAATATCAAACTTAATTAAGTCCATCTAGGACTTAATTAAGCATCTCTTGCTAAGGGCATTTAAGCCCCTAACATTCCAAGAAATAATTCTCATTTCCCTTGAGGGAAGGCCGAAGCTCCCCTCTTCCCATTAATCAGAGAATTTTTGCTTTCCCCAAAGCAACCTTGCAAATTACGTTTCACAGCCCCTAATCTTGTCACAAGAGGACTAGTCACATATCTTTTACTCCTCTTTCTTTTTACACTTACAAGAGTTAGGCATGTTTTCTTAGGCCTACCAAGAGAGACTGAACGCCTCCCTTGCCCACCAGCAGGAGAAAGGGATAAAGTTTTTTGAATTCCAGCATCAATTTCCATTTGAGTCTTAAGATTATTTGGAGGCCTACCTCTCCCAGGAGAATCCACTGGTGGTGAAAAAACCAGAGTGGTTTGGACAATTGGTAAACTCTTGCATGACTTTGGAGAAGCCAGGATAATTGGATTATCTTCAAAACCCAACTCTGTTGTAGCCAAAACCACAAAAGGATTAGCAGATGCAGAAATTGGAAGGGTTGAGTTTATACCCCCCAAATCATTCTCAATTGAACAAACAACTCTATCAGTAATACCCTCATCCATCTGATGTGCATGATTGTTAAAAATATCATTTACTTGCTGAACCGGATTCTCATTTGGCATAATAATAGGGACAACCTCTGACATATTACTATTCCCTAAGGAAGATTCATTAGCCATATTAATTTCAACATTCAAAGGGGAATTATTAGACACCAAATTCTTAATTTCCTGAACTAAAGAAGCATCATTAGGAAAACCTATGGTAGGTACTTGTTTAATAGTTTCCATATCAACCACTACATTTTTATCTAAATTCACATTCTTTGAAGAATCCAAAACCTCCTTATGAGTACATGAAGACAAATTGTCATCCTTACCCTTTATGTGATTATTTGGAATCTTAGGGCAATCTATTGTCAATGGATGATCTCCTCCATTTATCAGGGGATTACCATCCATCACTATACCCTTGTTATTAGAAAATGTCTTCAGTAAAGACGAAAGTGAGACTGACCCTGAAGTGTGATCATTTGGTTTCCCAGAACTACGACACAATGGATTATTTTCAAGATTAATGTGACATGTTTCTACCAATTTATGCAAAGAGACATTTCCACATCCTTCAACCAAAGGTCCCGCCGACAAACTATCTTTATTAAGGGATTTAGGGATAGAGCCAACAACCTACTGGTTTTTCTTAAAATCCATAAGTAACGGAGCATCCAAAAGTAAAGGAGACTTAAGAAGCTCTATATCTAATTTCTCAATTGACTGGCGCCAAATACCATCATGAGACTTGATATTACAAGTATGGGGGCAAACATTGTTAGGGTTAATAAGAACACAAATTTTTACTAGAACCTCCCCCTCCACAAAGTCCATTTTAGATGTTAAAAAAATTCCAATAGTATTTACAATTTGCTCAAGAACATCTGGATCCATAAATTCAAAAGGAATTTTAGGTAAACCAAACCAGAAAGGAATAAGTTTCGAACTAGTTGTGGCCCCTTAAAAATTTCTTTTTCTTATAATTTTGAAAATCAGTTTAGTGAGAAATTAGCTAACACCATGTAGTTTATGCTAGATTTTTTAATGAGTATATTATTTTTTACTATTTTTCAAAGTGGACACATCCTGAAAAATAGATTTTTAAGCATGGCCCCCCCTAAAATTATTGAAAAATAATAAAAAATTGAAATTTTTTTTCAATAGGTGTAGAATTGAGTCTAGTTTCTAAAAATGTAATTTGTTTCAAAGTTTGTTGAATGAGTAAAAAACTATACCCAAAATAGCACATGTTGGTTTCTGACAAAAAATAGAAACAAAAGAAATTAAAGATGAAAGCCTTAACAAAATCAAAATGTGAGACAAATTATATGGTTAGATAGCTAAGAGAGAGCTTAACATCAATGTGGCATTTTTTTATTTGCATTGAATCACGTACAAATGTGATGGAGAGCACAACAAAAAGTATTTGATTTTTTTATCTTCTCATAAAAAACGTCAATGACATCAAATGGTTGTCCAACCCTTTGGGTTGGATGCCCAAGGCAAATCCAAACCATAGGGTTGGTATTTCCCAATGCAAAAAATGCACTTTTCACATTTGACACTCACCAAACCTTCTACATTAGCAAATATTCTATTTTGGACACAAGTTAGACTCAATCCCAAAAGAAGAATATATACATGAAATATGACATATAAGTATAAGTCACATATTGAAATTAATGTGACTTATACTTTAAGTTATATTTCATGTATATATTGGTAGAATGTTTGAGAATGGTTTTAGATCCCTAGGAGTTATAATGTAAACCATAGCTTTTAGAAGATCATATAAAATTTCAGACAATTGATTTTCAATTATCAGCTTGCTCCTATCAGTGTTGTCTCACTCTCTCTATCTCACTATTTTTATCTTCTTGAAACTCTAGACCTATCTATCTCCATCTCTTCTCTCTCTCCCCTCTCTAGGTTTCTCCCACCCTCTCCAATTTTCCTCCCCTCCTTACCCACATCTCTATCCCTTCCTCCTTATGTCTTCTCTCTCCCTCTCTTATTGTTTTTCTCCCCTCAATCTCCATTTTCTCAATCATCCTCTTTCTCCTCAACTTTAAGTCTCTTACTCCCTACCTCTTTACCTCACTACCTCTCCCTCCATAACTCATTACCCACCTCTCCCCCCCCTATCTCTCCCCCCTCTATCTCTTCCCCCTGGGTCTCTCAACCCTTTCTCCCTAGGCTCTATGTCTCTCACCTCTATATCTCTTCCCTATCATCTCTTTCCCTCCCTCTCCACTTCCCTCCATATCTCCTTATCCCTCTTTCCTCTCATTGTGAAATTCTCTCTCTCCCTCACCTTTCTACTTTTCCCCTCTCTAGATTTCTCAGTCACTCCCTATCTACCCCTCCCTCCTTATCCCTCTCTCTCTCTCTCTCTCTCTCTCTCTCTCTCTCTCTCTCTCTCTCTCTCTCTCTCTCTCTCTCTCTCACACACACACACACACACACACACACACACATTTTATCTCTCCCTCCACTCTCTCGATCATAACATCTCCTTCCTCATATTGGGTTTAGGGAAAAGGGTGTAGGAAATAGGGTTTGGGGTATTGGTATGCGGTCTAGGGTACAATATTGATGGTACATGGTATAGAGTACATAGGGTTGAGGGTATGTTGCTTGTGTTGATACTTCAACAAAAAGTGGGCCCTCCTCTCAGTTGGTTAGGTGGTCATAATATGACACTGCAACTTCTTATCAAAACAAAGATTGTATTTATATATTATTATTGTTTTTCCAAATTAATAGTTACAACTGAGAAGGCTATAGAGTTTGTAAAAATAAGCTAAATATATGAGTTATGGTTATGTTGGCTTGCAACCCATAATCATATAAGATGTCTTAGCCTATGACCAATAGAAGATTTAACAAATAGTAACAACTTTAATAATATCAAATATATGACCATTAATAGCATACTAATATTAATTTGAAACTAAAATTAGGAGTTGTCTTTGAGTTATAGATCCTTCACCAGCCATCTTTCCAACTTGTAATCAACCATTAAATTAGGATTAATATCTCCATAAAATGGTAGCTAAAGTACATTTCATTCTTTTAAAATATATTAGATAGTTTCATTTCGTATAAGTAAATAATGGTAGAAATGTGTAGCTATAAGGTGGATAATAATGGATAAAGGAAAGGATTAATGGGTTAAAAGAAGAGAGGGTTTTCATCCCATCACAACCTACATCAAAATGCAATCCAATGATAAAGAGAAGTAAACCCTTTCATTAGTATTTGAACTTGAAAAATATACATATGAACTCAAATATTATCTTAGTATTTCATTTAATATAATACCAACTTTTTTATTGAATTTATAAAAAATTATTTGATTTAAATTTAGAAGAGTAAAAAGTGATTTATTATGTAAACAAATTATATGAATTATGTACCTTTAATTAACAAATAAAAATAAATAAAACATATAAATATAATTAAATGCTATGGAAAACATTTACCATGCTTTATTTTGCATCAAAAATTGTGAAAATTGCTCTCATTATTATTAACAACTTGCATCAAAATACAATCAAATTGTGAAGTAAAATAAACCCTTTCATTAATATTTGAAGTAAAAAAATATGCAAGTTAGGAATTAAAACATTGTCCTATAATTTCATTTAATGTACAACCAAATAATTTTTTGATTGAAACTATAAAAAAATGAAGCTTGATTAGATACTCTATTGACACTATAATTCTATAGAACTAATAATGAAAGAGGTGCAGTCATAAGAGAACACTAAAGTAGAAAGAAAGGGATTGGTAGTAAATCAAGTTATAATCAAAATTCTACGAAGATAGAAAGTAGCCTTTATTAAGAAATTATTCTTAAAACACAATCACAATAAAATATAACATCTCTCTTTGTTTGGCATCAACAGTTTTGTAATGTTTGGGCTGCCACTGCTGAGCCTAAACTTGGCAATTTTGCCTAGTGTATTCTTTTCCAAGGCTTCCCTATGGGCTCTCATCTTCAACATATGGGTGTCAAGGATCCCCGCTATCCTTTTGTGGTTAGCCAAAGTCTTTAAACATATTTTTTGGTTTTGTTGATGTGCTCAAACTTTGTGGAATTGGATTCATGATTTTTTTCATCATTTCCAATCAGAACCTTTCTCTTGGCACATGACTCTCTTGGTGAGTGGCCTTGTTTTCCTTTCAAGTATACCCAAATTTGGTATGCTTTTAGGGTGGAGATTCTATTTTGTTTATGGAAAAGAAATTTTGTGTTAGTTTCTCATAGTTTTATTTCCGTCGAGGTATCACTTTTTACTAAAGTGGTATTTGCAATAATGTGCTTCTTCATATTTAGGTTCAAGCTAACAAGGTAGCATTGGAGGTCTCCCACCACCAAGAATTACTTGGGCAATGATCCCTATACTATTGCCAAGGTTCTTCCTAGTGACTCTATCTCTAATGGCCACTCTCTAGTGCCTTGTGGTTGATGACAAGGTCGTAGCTCTTCCACCAAGTGCTCTCAGACTCCTTTGGTCCTTGGCTCCTCATCGCTACTCTAGTGTCTCTACTCAATGCAGCTCTACCTCTCTCCCACATGGATGCTTTACATGGGTGGGGCTTGGAGGTGTAGGGTTGGACAATATTGGTGGGAGCGGATGGTCGATTTCTGGTAGTAGTGATGGTTGGCTTGATTCTTCCAAGGGTCTTCCTTGTTTGATCCTAATGATTTCACTTGTTTGTGACTCTAGAGATAAAAAGAAAGGAGAAGTTATTGCTGACAAGGGGAGGTCACTCCTTGACATCACTTCGAACCAAATGACCGTGACCCTCCTTTGCCACCATCCTGGGATTGATCCCACACCCCTCAAGCAACTCATTTTATATGCTTTATTGTTATCTGTTTATTTAGTTATTGGGCAATGCCCTTAGACTTCCGATTTAGCTTTCGGGGCACTACCTGTTTAAACTCCAAGGAATGATTTATGTCCCCCTACCCTTTTTTTATGGATATATGTAATATCCCCCCTACCCTTTTTAATGGATATATGTAATATAATTTGTAATCAATAAATACAGGCTATGCCGACATATCTGCCGACATGGTGAGGAAATGCAGGTTGAGGTGATAACATAATTTCGACTTACGTAAAGTCAGAATGTAAGGTTTTCTTGTTTGAATAAATTGATTATTTGGTAGCATTATGAATATAAAATGATGAATATTTAAGAAAGAAAGAGGAGCAAATAATTCACGAAGAGAATTGTGTAAATGAGAATATGGAAGATTAGCAGTAGCAGTAGCAGAGAGAGTGAGAAGGGTGGTCGCAGGGTCCACATCATCATGAGCAGAGATTTCAACCGTATCAAATCGGGTTTGGAAAAAGAGTAAGATTTTCCTTTCTCAAATCAAACAGGGCGTCCATCTGGAAAGTGGAGTACACAGATTTCTCTCAAACTAGTAATAATGGGAAATAAATATCTCAATTTTAATAGGTTTACATGCAGCAAAACAAGGGGACAAGGGGTTGATTTAGGGAATTGAAAAAGATATGCAAGATCTTAAATGGGCCATCTTACATGATTTATGTTTTTGTTTTTTGTTTTTGCATTTTTTTTTCATAGATTGGTTGATTATTCTAGCTGAAAAAATAAAAAGTTGATTGTGTAGGGATTTTAGGATATTGTTTGCATTTATGGTTACATTGTCTTTTCTATTGCTATCAGTCTTTCATGTCATTAGGTCCATCCTTGTTCGACCACCTCTCTTATCATCCTCTTTTTCACTCTCCCAATGCAAGGTCTGCTTTGCAAAACTCAACTTTAGGCATGAAGTTATCAACTTTTGAGTCATCAATCTTCATCCTTCTTTCATATTGCCTTTGATATTCTTCACCCCATCTCCTCACTCCCCAAAGTCCAACCCTAAAATAACCTATGTCAACCCTATCAAACTTTGGGCCATCAAGCTTCATCTTGCTCTCTTCCCCTTTTAGTTTGCCCTCCCTCAATATTCTCAATTGTCGAAGTCCACCTTAAAAAATTGCCTAAGTGTTGACCTTATCAAGCTTTGAGTTGTTGACATCTTCCATACCCTTCATTCATTTGTAACATGCTTCTCTTTGTCTTCTCAGACCCAGTATTTGAAGCATTTTCCTTGCTAAGTGTTGATCTTATCGACATTTGGGATTTCGGTCTTCCCCTTCCTTCATTCCTCTTTGGTATGAGTTAAGGATTCCTCCTGATCCTTGACTCCCAATTCATTCCTCTTCAAAAATTCTTCTTTTATCAAGTTTTGACTATCAAACTTCACCTTTACTTTCTCATTTTTGGCACAAGTGAGGAGTTCTATGTGATCCCCAACCCCAACTACTACCCTTTATAGATGTCATGTTGAACTCATTTGTCCTTTGTTAATGTTATGCTCCTTCATCTTCATGTTGAAGTCATCCTACTTTTTTCTCATGATGACATCATGCAAAAATCATCATTGGAGGGGCAAGATTTTCACTGTCCCCCATTCTCCCCTTCTTTATCAACAAACGTTTTGGTGGATGTTTGATGCTTGATTCCTAAAAAGGAATATCTTGCTAGGGAATCACAAATGGACATGCTCTTCTTCTAGACTCGACAATAGGCAATATGCAATATCCTTGAGGCCTAATCTCCAATGGTTGTCTTTTTTAGGGTACAAAGGATTTAATGTTTTCTCTTGGCATGGTGTTAGGCTTGAGCACAAAACTCCAAGTATAACTTTAGAAGACACATTTTCAACCTAGAAATGCCATTAATTCTCAACAACTCCTACAACCACTAGATCTCGATCCATGAGAGTTGCAAAAGGATCTTAAATGCTTTTGAAATGGATTCAAATTTGACTAGATTTGGTATGATTTTATAGTGAAAATATTTTTAAAAATTTGGAAAGAATTTCATTTCTCTTTTTTAGTTGTTCAATTGATATTCACTTTTCTTTATACACTAAAGTTATAATTTACTCTAATGTGCTTATGTAGATCTAGGGCAAGCTCACACAGTTGCATTGGAAGTTGTGCATATGTAGGAACTTAAAAATCATTGGGGTAATGCTCCTTGTCTAATTGCCAAACTCCTAACTTCTACTTCCTCCCCATCTCATGAGAACAAGTGCAGTCATTGTTAATCTACTAGATGAGATCATGGATCCCAATCTCAAGGCTCTTGATCATAATGTTCTACTTATACCATGTTGCTTTTATATTGTAAATTAACTCTGACATCCACCTTCCACCTATTCTCATGGACACAATGCTCCTAGATGGCTAGATTCTAGCAAGTTTCTTCAATTTTAGCTGATTATTTCTCGTGTTTGTATTCAACAACTTGTAAAAGATCATGAGAAAGATTCTCTTACTATCTAGGACTATTGATGATGCTACTATCCTTATTGATGTCTGAAGTAAACTTGATGATTCTGATGATCTCCTTCTTACAGATGTCACTAGTGTTAATTAATGATTTCATCTATGTTTATTGTTATCTAGACTTTACCCTTTATTATTTTTATCTTTTGTTTGAACTAACTTACTTTAACTCGAGCATATCTTTCTACCATCCATATATATAATATACACCACATTCAACAATTTATGACCACATACAAGGAGAAGTGCTAGTAAAGAAGGATGCTCACAAGGTCTACATCATGATGAGGAGAATGAAGTAGGAGAGAAAATATATCAATGGGAAAACTGATACTTCATTCAAAATTCCACCATATCAAATTGGGTTTGAAAAAGGAGCAATATTTTCTTTCCTCAAATCAATTTGGGTATCCATGTAGAAAATGGGGTAACACAAATTTCTCTCAGACTAGCAATAGTGTGAAATACATATGGTCCATTAAATTTAGTTTAAAAACCAAATGTGCAACATTATTTTTACTAAGTTTATATGTAAGAAAAACAAGGGGATAAGGGGTTGATTCAAAGCATAGAAAGGATAAATATTTAATAATTAAGATGTTTAAAGATATGGTATTTTCACATATGTAATGTATTATACAATTAATGGGCTTAGTTAGTAGGAATTTTATTATAAAAATTGTATTTAGATTTTGGTTGGAATTGTTAGATCAAGAATATTAAGATGCTAGAATGTTATAGGGGAGAGGACAAGTAGTAGATGAGGACCCTAACTTCTCACCTCTAAAAATCTTACGTGGCAATTTCAAATCACTTCCAATTTTTTGCAGAAACTTACTTGGCAAGTCCCCTACTTATAACCAAGATTTTAGTTCCATATCATCAAATATGATACAACATCTATATATTTTTTCTTGGAGGCCAAAATGACCCCCAAAAGTTAGAATGACACTTTTACACTAAGTCATGTTTTACTTTATTGATGCATGCTAATGTGACATGAAATATTTCATTGCTTTGGAGATCTGAAGAATACATTTCATTCAATTATCAATATTTGTGATCAAGTTTTTAAATATAATACACATGAACAATGTACTAATTTGAATATTATAAAGGAAGCTTTTTTTTAAAAGAAAAAGTTCTTTTCCTTTAGAAATCTATAGAGTATAGGTTAGAGATGCAAACTATTGATGGTGCAACTTTTGTAGAATAATTTTTAGGCTCTTCAAGTAATTATAGTGATCATGAATATTTTAATTTTGGAAAGGATTTGGATCATTGTGTAGAGGAGGTAAACTCATATATGACGAGGATGAATATAAGTTAACATGTCTTTTATGTTGAGCCTATATCCCTACCAAATAATAGAAGTGTTGATAATTATTGGTGTAGAGGTAGTTTTATCTTTTTAATTAATTGGGAGTATGGAAGGTTTGAAGAAGATCGATCACCCAATAAGCAACTAGGAGATATAAATCATGGTGTCAGTCTTAGCTATGGGGCAATCTTCCACATGCTACGAAAAATTCAGATTATATGTATTCCCTTGTGCCTCGTGATCATAATACACTTTAGGTTGCCCCATTGCATATCTGAAAAATAAATGATCAAGTTCTCTATTAATATAGTTATTATGACTTAGTTTACATGTCCATTGTCTTTGATTTTTCACAATTCTATTAATTTATCTTTGAGTCAAATTATGATTCTAAAGGATTAGATTGAGTGCATGCTAAGGTATTCCTTGTACTTAATACCTATAAATATTTGAATTTGATGTGGAATTGGTATATAAGGTTAATATCTATGATGCATGTTGTATAGTGGATTATGAATGCTCTCATTTCTGAATTCAACTTGACAAACTTATGATAGTGCATGGTTGTGACCTTATTGACGTGAAATGTTATAATGATGGTGAGCATGACATATGTGATAAGTGCAATGTGTGGATCCCATATGGTGAGTTATTTTACTTAGTACTAGGTTGCAATTCCAAATAAGTTTGATAATTTTTAATAGGGGAAGCCTTAGGGATATGGTGAGAAATATTAATGTATAGGTATGTTATGATAATGTTTTATATTAGATTTTGAGCACTCATAAAAAATTGTTTCAATAGAGAGAGAGGTTGGTTCATCATTTTTTTTGGCCTTTTTCCATTGGAATGCTCAAAATTAATGGCATCAAAATATTGTAGGTTAAATAATTTCAAAGCATTCAAGTTGATACCTTGGTCTGTACCATGAAGTTCTATTTTGGGATCTCACTATGATTGCAAGAGAATATCTACCCAAATAAGATTCATTGGTGGGATGTTCCTATATTTTTTAATGGAATTATTAAGATTTTTTGTCTTTATGTTTTGTAACAATTTTTCTTTATATATTTTTGGTAGAAATCTACTCCTTTTATGGTATTTTGCTTTTGTATTGGTCTATTATAATGTTGACTAGTTTTCCAAGTTTATTCAATTAAGTTTACAATAGGATTCTCATAAATATCATAATATTACTATCCTATTGCTTTCATTAACCAATGTTTTCTCACACATGTCTTATTCCTTATGATTTCTCACTAGGATTTCATGCATTGATTTCTTATTGCATAATTACGGTCCTTCACATTGTGGTTTTTGTTTTATTAGTTGACAAAATCATGATCTATCAATATCATGCCATGTATCTTTGAGTGTGAAGTCATATTTTCCTATTCATAAAATTTCATGCTACACCATGTTGGTTTGATGAATTATGATTCTCCATTAATTAAAAAAGATTGGTCAATTTCTGGCAAGTGGCAATAACCTATGCAACTCATTTACATATCATGATTTTGATTGTGGATGCCACTTTAATTTTTATGATGTGTGATGTATTTATAATTTTTAAGGGTATGTAATTTGGGTTCCAACTTGAAAATATCTTATGTGTTGGTAAAAAAACAGAAAAATATACTTGTAGTGTTGTATTGTCCTCACATTAACTTGACAATTTATGATTAACTTGTTTATTCTTATATATAAACTTCTTGGAGTAAGTACAAGACTCTTGTTAGCTTGTGATATTTGGCGACATTCCTTTGTATCATGCAAACCCTTTACATCACAATTTGACTGTGGACTGCACTTTCATTATCATAATGTGCAATGGCTTTGTCCTTTTTATGAGGAATAACTAATATATTATATACCATACTTATTTGAAGAAATATCATTGTTTCAACCATGTATATCAATTATGTCATGATACTTATTTATGGTTGTTTTATATAAATGACTATTTTATTGCATAATTATCTCCCTTATTTGTATTGCTTGTTGTTGAAGAGAAGTAGATCTTCAAGTAAGGTGAAAAATATTTTCCTACACTTTTTCTATAGTTCTTTTTTTCGTACACTTTGAAAGAGGGTGGGAATATTTGTCAAAAGTAAGGTTTAGAATATTGGCAAGGGATTATTAAGTATAGTTTAGTATACATTCAAGTAAATACAAGGAAATAATCACTATAAGATAGTGGTATATATTTAGAACTACCATAAACATTTTTGTCAATGTGGAGTGTTGGAAATACTTTGTGACTATATATTTCCTTGAATAGGCATTAGTCAATCCATGGGAAACCCTCTTAGTCCACTCATAATTAAAGAAGTAAAATTATTATATGAATACTTTATTTTATTTTTTTATTTAAATTGTTCATACTTGAGCATTAAGGGTACTTTTTTTTATCTTCTTTACATTATGATAAACCTAATTTATTTCACATAGAATCTAGTTAATTATAGGGATATCTCCTAGGTCATGTAGAGCCTAGAGCAAATGATAGGTCTAATCATCTCACATTCGTTTGCCCATCCTCTTAGTAGTTTTGATCATAGAAAAAGGGAAAATGAACATCCTATAAATGTCTCTAAGACACAGTATGCACCTTTAATAATTTATGTTTTCTTTCAAATCAAATGCTCAACAACTTAATACAAGCACATTCCACTATGCCTTCAAAGTGGAAATGGATAGCTGCATAACATAGCTTGCAGATCTAAGAAAAAATTAGTAGCATAATGGGATGTAAATCAACACTTTAACAACATGAAAGAAGATGAAAATAGACAAAAGAGAAGAAACACCAATGTAAGTGGGGAAAACCCTTTTAGGCCAAAATACCCACACTTCAAAGCATCAAACAAATGTATTAATCTACAAAAAAATATTGTTATCGTACACTTTTAGGATCTAAGCATTAACATAGACATTTGCATCTTTCTTTTCTTAGGAGGAAATTTGATAGCATAACCCTATGATGACTAGTTCTCCTAACAGCTCCTCAAGAAAATACTCATATTTTTAGAGCTTATAATCCGTAAATAGTTTTTCCAAAATACAATGACAAAAATTGAATATGCACAAAGAAAGGTGTCAAAAAAATTGAACATACAAAAAGGTAAGTTTTCAATTGTCAGCACATGTAAAATGTAATATTGTGAAATACGGTTCACATGTTTATGCATGCAAATTAGGAAGTAGGTCTATTTCCCTAATTATAGCATTTAAGGAGAGGGATGAATCCACTTGGCTTAATCACCAATCTAATTGAAAAGGACTGAGAACAAGGTGGATTCAAGTCTCCTTGTTTGTGTTGAAAATGAGTTATGGAAATATGTAAATTAAATGCAATATCTAGGGATAATAGTGTAAAATTGACTATAAATCAACATGAACAAGTAGTTTTAGATTTGATTTATAGACATAAGTAAAAATCTAGAATAAGGAAGTTGAGAAGAACTTGTGTCTAAATTTGGGCTTGAAAGTGCGAGACAATGGTGCTCTGGGTGACCATGTCCTTAGAGTGACATATGCATGCAATAGGTATCTTTTCGAGATCAGAATTCAATCCTAAATATTCTCCTAAAGTTTCACCAGAAAGTTGTTGACATAGGTGTGTGGGGTGCCCTTGTCCTCCACTTTTTGCCTTTGCAAAAGCTAGATCTAAGTGTCTCTACCTACACTACCTAAAACTGCAATTGTATCTTCTGAACCTGCTACTTGCACAAAAAAAGATAAGTTGTTTTGTTGATAGGGGTTTTCCTAGGTCAAACCTCAAGTTTGGAATTAACACTATAATTGAGTTAAAATTAAAATAGAATTGACATGTAAATTGTTCCTTTAAAAAGACCACCGGATAGATTTGAATTGAAATGCTAAAATTGGAGCATGTTTGGAAGAGGATGCTAACATGTTATGGAGATCTTTGCCTTTTTCCTTGATGTAACAGGGGGAGAGAGTGCAAATGAATGTTGAAGCAAAGTGTGTAGATGAATGTGGAAAGAAAGAGTGCATATGCTTATTCTATCAATGAGTATTTCCATCAATGACAAAGGGGGAGATTGTTGGAGATCATTGTGATTGATGTCAATCCTAATTGTTCTGTTGGTATTGACATCCGAGGTATTTTCATTGATGTCAACCCTCAATGTGTTGTCATTGATGTCTTAAGTGAAATTGTGGTGCTCATGTGTGTGAAGTTGTCGTTGTTGTTGTCTATACTCAGTGTGTTCTAGATTCATTAGTGTTTTTTCATGTATGATGATGTTGATATGTTGAAGAATAGTGATGTTGATGAAGCTCATGATTAGATGTCATGCCTTGTTTGTCAGAAAATATGTTATCAAAATGATATCATATCAAGATGAGCATTAGAAGCATTAAGATGAGGATTAGAAGTATTACTATTAGGATTAGAAGCATGGTGATGAAGTGGATATGTTGTTGATGATCTTGTGCTTGCTACACACTATTGTTATATCTCTCTTATTGCTCCTGAGTCAGAAAATGGTGCCACAAAGGTGATTTGGTCTCTCCAGATTGATGAACTATGAAAATATAGGAAAGTATCATGAAGATTGTTTGGGAGAATGCTTTGCATTTCTTTATGCTTAAAGATATGATCTTGTGGTTTGGGATTTAAATTTTATGTGATGTGGACATTGCACTCCTATCACTTTATGTCATTGACATTGTCACACATGTTTTATAGTAAATGCAGTATGTTGGTAGGTTGGTTGTATGTCAAGATTGGTTCGAAAAATGCTTCACATTTCTTTGCATTGTTGTTCCTACTCCTGTGGCTTGGTGGACATGTTTATATTGTCTTTGAAATGTCTCAATTCAAATTTCAAGAGATAAAATATACCTCAAATATGTTCAACATTGTTCTATCTCATGACTACATGATTTTTAGGCTTCTAGGTATGAATAAATTTGTATTTGTTTGGTTGCACCAGCTTGTTTTGGCATGATAGTGTGAAAGAAGCATATGGAAATGTTGTTGAATGTTCATGGAATGTATCTATATGGTATACATGACATTGGTTGATATTTTCGGTGCTGCATTTTGTTTGGTTTATTTTTTAGGGTGTTTTGTGATTGTTCGATAGATAGAGCTTATTCACTTCCTTGTGTTGTACATTTTGGAGTTGTGCCAACATTATAGGTTGTGTTGAGTTATTTTTTATCCATTCTATGTCTCAATATGATTTAGGAGTTGTATTTTTAAACTGGTTATGTGATATACATTACCTTGTTGCTAACATGGGAAGATGTGCGCTAACATGTTTAATGTATGGGGTTGCATGGACATATGTAATAAGTTGTTTTAGATCATTTCTATCTCTATGCTTGGACCACTTTCATTGCAATATTGTTTTTAGTTCAAATTTTTGGGTTCATCGTTTGTCTCCTATTCTATCCGACCTTATTGAGATTTTCTTTGTTTGTGGAGGATATATATAGAAGATTAAATTAGTTGCAAGAGTGTGGATTGATATGGATGGTATAATATGTGAAGTTAAGGCAGTTAAAATTGTTAATGTTAGGTATATAAGGTGATTCCCACTCATTTCTAAATCTCTTGTTATGACATGGAATTGGAGTATGGTGGTAAAAGTGAATTGATCAAATTGGACACTTGTTACATCTGGTGAAACAATGCAAATACTCACTCCAAGGACACATATTATCTCTAGATATTTAATTAACATATATTATTCTTGAATCCATGAATTATAGACATTTTGAAACACTATTAAAAAATTTAATTGAGAAAATTATCTTTCATTCCTTCTTTTGCATGAGGAATCATGAAAATAGAGAAAAAAAAACTAAATATGATTAAAATATAAATTGAATAAAATCAATGAAGCTAACATATGCAATATTGAACAAATATACTTATCTTGAATGCCTATCCTTGTACCAACTAATTTAAACTTCATTTTCACAAAGGACATAGGAAATGAAAAATAGTTTGAATATAGGCTGTGGGTTTGCAAAATGCAATATATTGAAATTGCTATCCTAAGATATGTAATGAGTTGCTTTACAAAACTATTTGTGAAAATATGAAAGAATGTATATATAGATATTATGAATCTCATAATCCAAAGAGTTTTTTATAAGTATACTATGATCCATCCTTAATTGGATTGAAAGAGAAATGAAGAGGATTATGTACCAAGAAAAAAATATTAGGAAGTATTTGGACATGCTTTGGAATCTTGAGTTTCATCAACTTGAATCAAGCTCCAAACACATGCAACTTAGAAAAAGTAGACATTCCATTTACATAATAACCACCCACAAATAAAGATTACTTTGGGTACAACTAAAAATATGCTACGACACACTAATTTAGAGAAGTAATCAGCCCATCATTTATATTTTGGGTTACTCATTTCCATGTCCTTATCTTATAACCAAGTTATACTTTTGGATATAGATATTGTAACATAGTTTTGGATTAAAAGTAAAAATAATAAAGTGAAGTCAACTAAACTTACAATGGAGACTAGATGAGATATATGAGAGTAGACATCTAATATTTTCCTAGTAAAACCTTGTCCCAATTAACTAAATAATTATATTATCTACTTAATTAATCTCACTTAGTGTATCCCACCTTCTATTATATAGTTATCCCATGTATCCCCCTCACACATAATCAAATAATTAATTATCCTATTTCCACTTGAAATGGCTAAAATAATTAAATTATTTTATTATGGTTATTCTCATTCAACCAAATTCCAATAATGAAAGGGGGTCCTAGAAGCACCTATCCCCTATAATTCCTATGGTTGCAATAACTTACTATTTTTGGTGAATGCATCCTAACTCTTCACAATCAAACAACCTCCATTATGACTCTTCATTCTGTCCTCAATCCTAACAAAGTCTTTTCATTCATCCTCCACCATCGATCTTCTAATCCCATCTTCATCATCTAATGTCTTTCCCAAAAATATATAAATTGAGACAACATCCTATGTATCTAATCCAGTCCATTTTATGCTAACTATTTGCTACCAAAAAAGGCAATTTTTATGCACAAAAGCATCCACACCCTAAATCATTGGAGAAAATCTTGATTTCAAATAAATTTTATGATAATTTCTATTTTACCATCTTCTATTCATGTTCTATTTGCATGATTTATTTGAGGCTTGTAGTGGTTTATAATATGAATTTTTTACTTGCATTTGTTTCCTACTTGAATTTCTAGGCTAGTACATACAATGAACAAAGGATCAAGGTGACGAGTAGCAATTAAAGATAGATAAGGGCAATTGATGCTCCTCCCATCTACCTTGCTCCTCTAGTGGGTACTTCCATTATTAATGTTGATTCATTACACTAGTGTTTTAGGTATAGGTTAATTTGTATAGGATTATTAGTTATATTTTGAATTTAGTTTGGAGTATGTATCTACAATATGAGCTTCTTTTATGTGAAATATTTCAATAATCAAATTTATTTAGTAGTTTTTTTATTGTTCTTTTCATGAATTAGTTTTCTCTCCTGAAAAATGAAGTGGGTATTCAAAAAACATAAACATTCTTTAACAACAATATGACAAAAATCAATTCCTAACCACTTGTTACTACTAGCATTACAAATAAAGTTATTTTTTTTTCAAGCTCTAATTATTGCTGGCATTATATAAAGATTTTTTTTGGAATATATAAGAAGTTCATAGATAAAACATAGTGTTTTTTTTGCATAGTCAAGGTCCATTATCATTAGAAAATAAAAAAATAAAGTTGTATTGGAGGAAAATTAGGAATTCAGTTCACAATTAAGATAATAAAACCACTAACTAACTAAATTAACCCAATACATTGAAAGGGGAGTGAACCTAATAGATCTAGCTACAATCTAGATAAAGAAAGGGTTGAAATTTTGATTAGATTCACTGGTTGGTTGATAGTTATCCTCTTAGTTGACTTTGGAATGTAGTTGTGAAATTAGGGTAAAACCATGAATAATTGAAGCAAATTGTCAAAAACAGGTTGCTACAAATATCCCACTGAGCCATAAACTCAGATCTCGGCAAAAGAATATATTTAGAAACCATTTCCAAAAGTTCAACCTGATTTTTCAGGATCAGGTAGTACATATTTGTCCTAGCACTCCAAATTTTTCTTGGTTGAAAGCTTAACCTATCTGTCATTGTCAAATATGTCAAAATCTTGAAGTACAACTCCTAAACCTATTTATCACACATAGAATGAAAAGGAAAGATGTTGGGGATAGAGGTTTCCCTTAGGTTAATTCCCAGTTTAGGAATTAACCTTGAAATTGAAATAGGAATTAAAATGGAAATGACTACGAAATGCTTTCCTTTTGAAGGAAAGGCCAGATTTGAAGTAAAAATGCTTGTAATGAAAAATATATCTTGATGAAGTTTTGTTTGATCCTCATGTAGGAGTATTAGGATGTCTTGTAGAATGTCTTCAAAGAAGGTCGATCATGGATGCCATCTTGAATGCATAAGCTTGACTTCACTTCTGCTTTAATGCTCGATGAATGGTTTATTTCTTGCTCACTTGACCTGGAATAGGATATTTATTTTTACCCCTTGAAAAAGTTGGAACGATTAGGTTTCAAATGAGAGGGGTATAAATCCTTGTATAATTGACTATTTGAAAATTAATTAAATTTCTAGAGTAGTCCAGCACAATATCAAATTTCTCACTCACATGAAGTGATTGTTGTGGGTACCCAAAATTGGCCATAATTGATAGCCAAACTGTTGGGTGCCTTGGTCCCAAGCTAGGACCAAGGCGCCTAGAGCTCTAGTCCTATCAATCAAGAATCAAGTTTTGAGGAAATACAAGGAAGGTTATGAAAAATCAATATTCTAGGTGGTGTGAGAAGAATCAAAACAAGCATCAGGTATCAAAAGTTGAAGTGCCAAGGTGAGGTCTAGGCAAGGATGAAATTGTTGGCATTATGTGAACCGGTATGAGGACATAATAACATTATATGTTGTCATTGATATCAATATGCTGAAGAGGTGAGAATTGGCATATGTGAGAACCGGTATAACACTGTGAACCGACATTTGTGCCAAAGTGAAGCGGTATGTTTGTTCATGGTGAACTGACATATGGTTATGGGAACCAGCACATGGAAGCATTGTATGACTACCGGTTGGTAGTCTCAACTTCAGGGTTTTCGGTTGAAGTGCTTCAAGCCTGTGTGGCTCAATAGGTGACTTTGTGTGATGAGTTTGCATGGTAACGAAGAATAGATCATGTTGCCACGTAAGCCTTATGTGCGTGAAGGATCTTGCATGAAGGAGATTGTTCCTATCTACCTTGGGAATGTGCAAAGTCAATTAAACAGTGATAATGTGTGATGGGTTAATAGCCACCATGTAATCTACGGAAATGAACAATGGAGAATTTCTTGAGATTGGATCAAGAACTATTGCATTTAATGTAGTATGCTCAATGGTCAGGATTGAACCATTTGAATTCCTTAACCTAATAGGTTTAGGGTTTATGGTTTATGCTACCGACCTATTTGTTTTCCTATAAGGTCGATGTTGTGTCTCTTTCTAAGGTTGTTGGCAAAATTTGTGTGTGTGTATCCAAGAGAAGGGATACATGATTCTTGCCAGACCAAAAGGAGAGAAGTGATACCTGCAGAGTGTAAGTGCAGAAGGCGAAGAGGAGCTTAAGCAGACCTGCATTGACATTGAGTGCTATTACCAGATCATTGTAATACCTGTTGATCTTTAACCACTTCAACAATTGAGAAATCCCTTAATAGGGTAGCTTTAACAGGCTTGGTGTAAATCCTTTAACATGGTGACTCAAAACCATTGAGTTCTTGAAATCCTCTAACAAGGTAACCTTTAACAGGATTTAACCCTTAACTGGGTATTCTAGCCAACCCTTAACCCGGTGATCCCTAATAGGATTGGTTCCTAACAGAACCTATTGTATCAGTCTTTAATCGGACAAGGCTCCTAACAGAGTGGACTTCTAAAGAGTTCAAAAGAAAGCTTGTGGGTATTCATCCCCACCGTGGTTTTTCCCTGTTGGGTTTCCACGTGAAAAACATGTGTGTTATGTGTGATGTCTTCTTCATGTGATGCTTTGTTGTTTTCTTTCAAGTGGTGAATCTTGTTGATCTAGTTGCTCATATGTATGTCCTTGATGGTAGTTTACCTTCTCATGCATTAGGGTGAAAAGGAAATGAAGTGTTAGATTGTATGATAAGATAAGTGTTAGCCAGTTTATGCTTGTCTCAGTTATTCTGGGTTTTGTCGGTCGTACTCTGTTTGAGGATTGGTGTCACTATTTGTCTGTCAATGCACAAGTGTCTGCAGAGAAACCGGTTCAAGAGTGTTTTTGTCTATACTAATTCACCCCCCCCTCTCAGTACCAGTTGGGTACTACTTGTTCATCATTGTTTTATCAATTGGTATCAGAGCATCCTCTAGGTACTATGTGTTATAAGCTTAACTGCTTGAGGTAAAGATCCTAGCCTAATGATGAAGAGGGAAGGTCCAAAGTTTAATAGAGAAAATTTCAGTATATGGAAATATAGAATGAAGATATACATCAGAAGCATGGGTGCTCAAAACTGGAGCTATGTTGAGAATGCCTATGTTGCCCCTACCAGTACTCTTACTAATGACCAGAAGAGAGAGATATAGGAGAATGGGCAAGTCATGGAAGCCCTCATTAGTAGTTTATCTGACATTGAGTTTATTGATGTCCAAGATAAGGAAAATCCCAAAGAGGTATGGGATACTCTTGAAAATATCTATGGCGGTGATGAGCATGTAAAACAAGCTAAGGAAGAAAGCCTTAGAGGGAAGTTTGAAGATATGCAGATGGTTGAAGGTGAGACCATTCAACAGTATGGAATAAGAGTAAAAACCGTTGTTAGAGATATCAAGAGTGCAGGTGGTAAAATAGAAGATTCCACTATGGTAAGCAAAGTCCTAAGATCCCTATTGCCGGTCTATGCAATAAGGGTTGCTGCCATTCAAGAGCTGAGATCAATAGACAAGACTAAGGTATCCCTAGACTCCATCATTGCAAAGTTGACAGCCTATGAGCTAAATAGTTTTGCTGGCAGTGTACAAAAGACTGAATCAGCCTTTAAAGCTTCTACAGTACCATCCAGAAAAGGAAAAAAAGCTAGCACTAGTGGTGAAACAAGACAGAGCAGAGAAATGGATGATGAGGAAATTCTGATGGCATTTGAAGCTCTCCTTGCCATCAAACTTCCTACAAGAACTGGTAAATCACTAATACATTTGGACTAGATTTTCGACTAAGGTTTCTGATGGAGAAGGTATATTTTGGCCAAATTTGATTTTTTTTTTTTAAAATGCCCGCATTTGTCATAATTTGGATGGAAATTACCCATTTGGTTTCGACAAAGAAGGCATTAGCAATGAGAATTTTCTTTTATTCAAAAAATTGCTCAAGTTCATCGTAATTCCGACGACAACGACCATTACAAAATAAAAAAAGAGGCGGGGAATTCATTTGTGAAGTGCAATCCTGCATAGGCATCCATGGCAACTTCAACCCCCAAGAACATCAAACCCGCATTGAAGGCAATCCCACGCAGGAGGTAGATTCAAATTGCCCTAGTTTTTAATTTCATGTTGCAAAATATATACATGTGGTGGTTAATTGTCCTAGTTTAACCTCGTAAAACCATAGAACTATGATTGAGGAGTGAGTGTTCAATTTTGTATCAGCAATCCCTTCCTCCCATATACGCGCGTGTTGATTGTTCACATGAGATCACATCTCTTTGCGGCATCGTATCAACAATTCATGAGCCTTGTCCATGTTTCCACATTTTGCATTCATGTCAAGTAGGCCATTTGCAAGTACAACACCTAACAAAATTCCTCTATTCATTATGCTTTGATGGATGTCCATACCTTGTTCCAAAGCTCCCATTTTTGCACAGGCAGGGAGGATGTTGGCAAAGGTTGTGGAATTTGGCTTTATGCCTTCCAATTTCATTTGCTCGAAAGTGTCTAAAGCCTTTTCAACAAATCCATTTTGTGCATATCCAGCAATCGTTGCAGTCCACGAGACAACATTTCTTTCAGGCATTCTATCAAATAGTTCACATGCCTTGTCTATGCTTCCACATTTTGCATACATGTCTACCAAGGCAGTTACAACTACAACATCTAACAAAATTTCTCCATCCTTTATGCTTCGATGAATGTCCATACCCTATTCCAAATCTCCCATTTTGGCATAGGTAGGGAGGATAGTAGCAATGGTCATGGAATTTGGCTTTACACCTGCTGATTGCATTTGCTTGAAAGTTTCTAAAGCCTTCTCAACAAATCCATTTTGTGCAGTTGCAACTACATCTGACAAAATTCCTCTATCTTTTATGCTTTGATGGATGTCCATACCCTGTTCCAAAGCTCCCATTTTGGCACAGGCTGGGAGTAGGCTGGCAAACGTAACTAAAGAAATGCAATGATCAACTCCAAAGACATCAAACCACTACTAACAAAACCGAGAGTCTAAAATATGATAGGGAATAGTGTGAGTTGTCCTGAAATAAAATATTTTATTTTCAATTTCTACTAAAACATAATTACTCGGCCATTTAATGTTATTAATAAGTGTTTAATTTATGAAAGAGATAAATGGTTGGCCACAAGTACATGAGTTACTAAATGCACACAAATAAGTGAATTTGATATTCAAAAATATCTACAATGAATTAAATTCTTGTCCATTGGTCATTTATGTTTGCAATAAGCATCTTTCTTTGTTTTTCTTAATCTTTATTCATAGTTATGTGCATATTTCACATTCTATAATTAGGATATCAATTGTTATGGCTGAACACTAGCATGATGTTTGTGTTGTGGTATAGATACATGGAAACATAATTATTGGATTGTTATATTATAGAGATCATAAATCTAGATATCGCATATTAGTTATAGCTCTTCTTGGATTGAGTCTAAAGCTGACATACAGTCATAAAGCCATTATTAGCAGATCTATCCATTTCTAGTAAAGACAATTGAGAAAGTCATTTTGATATTGAGAGTTTCTTATATGTTTACCTATTGATCATTATTAAGCCATAATATTTAGTTCTATTTATCTCTCTTACAAAACCTCTGTAAGTGTCCTAGATTGTCCCTACTACTCACTCTTCAATTCGGAAAAATGGAGTTCTAAAGATTTGTTGCACAAGATGGTGTTGAACGTATCAACAAGGCTAGCATGGAAGGCATGTTCAAGCTTCCACTTGTACAACTTACAACAAATGATTTGTTGATAAAAGAAATTCTTGAAATAGGGATACAATCGAAAGACAAGTAAGTACATACAAACCTCCTCAATTGAAAGTAAAATCTGTGTATAAACAGAGTACATTGAATCCCAATCCATAAACACAATAGAGATACCGATGGAGACTTAATTGGATGTAGCATGTCACACCAAAGTTGTTAGAGTATGTTAAGCTAGTACATAATGTTTCTTAAAGCCACATTAGTATTTTACCCAGATCGTTATCTACCAAAACTAACTATAGTAATCCTTTTGAGGATTAATTTCATGGTGCTAGATCTTCATTTAGTTCCACTTCTTGTTGGAGATAAGAATAGTTATTTCTTGAGGTAGATGAATATCCCATCAACAAAGGACAAGACCTTTTCTAGAATATAACAAATTCTACTCCAACAAAAGATCATGGGGGTTTCACTAGAGATATTGAATAAGAGATAGACTTCTACTGCTGCATTAAAAGCATTGGCATGTTCTTCATTTATTGATGTAAACTCTCTGTGATGCCACCACAACCAACAAAGGTGTAAAAAGTTGTTTACAATGCATGGATTTTTAGGATTGTCCTTTGAGAAATTAGAATTAAAGTATGGAAGCAGGATCTGCCAACTCTAGAGGGAAAGACCATGTCAGACAATAATTTCTATTTTCTTCCCTGTGAAGAAAGACCATGTCAAACAATATCAACGAACAAAAAAATAAGGAGACAATTGCTAGATTGTGGTCTAACTTGAAAAGAAAAGGTGATGGAAAATGTTATTATCTGTGCAAAATTTGTAAGGGGTTAAAGACTAGAAGACTTCTAATCAAAACAACGAAGAAACATTGTAGGCTGCATGGTCACATTGAAGGTGGACATGATTATCATCCATTTGTAAGTTTTTCATTATATCATTTTGACAATTTATATACATAATAAATCACGTGATGATGAGATCATGATCACGGTTTATTTATGTATATCAATTTTATATAGGTCGAGCACCCCAGAGCACATGGTATGGATCAACACAACCCTGAGAATATGACTTTCAAAGTGGACGAACATGGAGGTGTGAATATCAAAGCTGAAGATAATGATCCCATGGAAGATGATGATCATGAGCCAGAAAACACAATTGAAGATGATGGTACAAATACATTGACCCATGACTCATTTAGTACTCACATAGCTGATCATGATTATGAAGATGACCTTGATGTTGTTCATGATGTCCCTCTAATTAAGAAGGCATTTGAGGCCCTTTATGAAGGCTTGCAGGCAACTCTTCTCTCCGTTGTATTGTTGTTGGTGAACTTGAAGGTTATGAATGGTTTATCCAACATAACAATGTCACGTATGTTAAGGCATGTCATATATGTCATAATAAACTGTGAATCATGTTGTACCATTAATATTCTTTATTATAACAAATTATATTTTGTTGTTGTAGATTGATAGGTGAGTTTTTGTTACCACCATCAAATATTCTACCTCACTCATACTAAGAATTATCTGCCATTATGAAAGATATTGGAATGGAGTATCAAGCAATAGATGCTTGTCCTAATGATCATATTATATATCACAAACAACATGAATTTCGAATTGAATGCCCTGAATGTCATATCAATAGATATTGAATAGATCAAATAACAAAAAGGGTTCCTCGCAAGGTTCTTCGCTATATTCCCATTATTCCACGTATGGAACGATTATTCAAGTGCACTACCTTGGCACAATTTATGGATTACCATGCACACAATAGAAGTCGAGATGACATTATTAGAATGCCTGTGGATGGTTCAAAATTTATGGACATAGAGGAAAAGTGGCCACACTTTAAAGAAGAACCTCGTAATCTCAGGCTTTCATTGGCAACGGATGGTGTTAATCCATTTGGAGAGATGAGATCTGTTTACTCAGTGTGGCCTATTTTTGTTATCAACAATAACATTCCTCCATGGATTTCAATAAAGAGGGAGCACATAATGTTGGCAATGATTGTTCTAGGTATTTTATCATTTAAATATAGTCATCTAAATTTAATTATAAATATTGCAGTAAAATGGTCATAATAATTATGTAATGTTTTTGTTCATTCGATTAGGTAAGTACCAAGTTAAAGATATGAATGTATATATCGAGCCTCTTATCGACGAGTAGCTAGACTTATCGAATTGTGTCACTATGTATGACGTCTCTAGACCAATAGGACAAAGACAATTTCAATTCCATGCGATGCTTCTATGGACAATACACGATGCCCCAAGGCTAACACATTTTTGTGGTATGTTATAGTGTTTAAGTTGTGCATGAACATTATAATTCAAAAAATTATCATATTTAATCCAATTATACATTATCTTGTAGGTCTTCAAACAAAGGGAAAATTTGATGTCCTGTTTGTGGTTCAAAGATGAAATCTCGTCATTCAAAAAGTTTAGGAAAGCAAGTGTTTGATGAGTATAGGCACTTGCTCCACAAAAATCATAAGTATCAAAATACTGAAAAATATTTTTTCAATGGGAAAGAAGAGAATACATCAAAGCCACGAAGAATGAAACCTCACCTATGGAAGTTGGAATATAATAGAATTAATCGTCAAGGCAATGCCATTCCATCTATTGGTTTGTCATAAAACATCTTTTCTATTTTGTTTTGTTTACTGATGATGTGATTGATGATCATGATGGTCGTGAAGGCATAAATGACCACCTTCCTAAGGGAATAAAAAGTTATCCCTGATAATTTAGTAGGTTTCCCTACTACGAGTAGTTACAAATTGTTCATTTGTTTGATAGTATGCATATTGGAAAGAATATAACATAGACATTATGGAAAATATTGGATGGAAGGCGTGACAAAGAATTTTTTTTCAAAATATGTAGTGACATTCAGGATTCCAATCATGCAATGATAAATGTCATTCAATCAAATAGCCATGGAGACCGGATTAATATAAGTGAGCTTCCTTGGTTTTTAACGGACCAGCAAAGCAATGCTATAAAAGAAGTCATATGAAAAATTCGATTTCCCACAGGATTTGCTGCGAACATAAACAATCTCATATCAAAGAAAAGTGAATTTGGGCTAGGGATGAAAACGCATGATTGACATACCTTCATTAAGGTAATTCATGTTCTTGTGTTTTTAGTATGTATTTAAGTACTGAGTGTACGTGTACTTTTCATTATGTTACAAAAAAATGAAAAGATAATTTTATAATTGTTGCAGTACGCTCTACCTCTATCTCTCCCAGACGACTTCGACAATAATGTCAAGCAAGTTATATATGATCTTGGAAAATACATAAGGTAAGTAGTGATATTTGTTTAGTTTGTTGTATAGATATTATATTTGCAATTTGTTTTACTTCTTATGTAATATATTTTTTTGCATCTTGAATACCTTGTAGGTGGTTGTCATGTAAAGAAATACATAAAGACAATATAAAATATTGGAAGAGAAAAATTCCTCATTTAATGTGTGAAATGCAAAAGTGTCCACCTCTAGCTTTTTTCAATGCACAAGAACACTACCTCATACACCAAGTTAAGGAGATTGAATTGTGTGGACCTGTACACACTAGGTCAATGTGGATGGTTGAGAGGCACTTGAAATTTTTGAAGGTTTTGGTTCGACAAAGAGCACATCCTGAGGGTTCTATGGTGGAGGAATATATGGTATACCAGACTATGGTGTACATTTCTGAATATCTTCCTAAGTTTGCAGCAAAGATCCACATGGATTGCATTTGGGATCCTAATGGCATTAACAAATTTGAAGGGGAGTACTTGACGGGGAAAGGTAGATTGAGGAAAGTGAGAGGTAATTATAAGATGTTATTGTAGTTAATTAATTCTTAATCTTCAAAATAAATCGATTGTAAGATGTCTATTTATTTTTTGTATAGTTGGCCGAGAGTGGGATGCACTACATTTGTATATAGAAAACAATCTTGATTGGATGATGGTATGGATTGAACATTGTCAACATTCTGGATGCATGTTAACATGGGAAGGTGTGGCTTCAATCACATCGTAATGGAGATTCCAATGTTACGCAAAGGGAAATTGATTTAGCATATGGTTTAAGAGATAAACAGGTACGTATAAATTTATTAATCACCCATATGTTTATCAACTCACAATGCAATAAATTTTACATGTTTGACATATCGCAGGTCAAACACCACAACGCTATGTGCTGCAATGGTCATAAATTTTGCATAAAAAAGTTGGATGGCACAAAGAAAACTTGTGATTCTGGCATCACTGTAGTCTTTGAGGTGACAAATATTTCATCGAGAAATGACATTCATCCTCAACAGTCTCAAAATCGATACTATGGCATTTTGGATGATATACTTGAGTGTGACTTTAATTCCTTCAAATTAGTTTTGTTCGTCGTCAAATGGTACAGGCTACGATTGAATAAAAATGATCCTGATAGAACTATTATTGAACATGATAATGGTTTTATAATGCTAAATACAAGGTCATTTGAACCAATTGGGGATGAGCCCTATGTTCTTCCAAGCCAATGTGAGCAAGTATTTTACTCTGAGGTTCCACATAAACCGGGTTGGTCATTTGTTGTTAGACATGATCCAATAGGAAGGCTGATATAGTATAATGTGATGGAAGAAGAAGATACCGAAGAAGAAGATACCGAAGAAGTAGAAGATGAGGTGGATGATGATCACGATCGATAGTTTCATAATGACAATGAAGAAGAAGAAGAAGAAGAAGAAGAAGAAGATGATGATGATGACGATGATGATGTTGATGATGATGACGGTGATGGTGATGATGGTGATGATGATGGTGAAGACGTTGATGATGATGATGATGATGATGATGATGATGATGATGATGATGATGATGATGATGATGATGATGATGATGATGATGATGATGATGATGGCGATGATGACCTTGATGTTCATGATGATGAGGAATGAAATGTATGAGGAATATGATTAGTATATTATCTATTGAATATTGACTTCTTGATAGAATTTTTTTTACATAATTAATTCATTATGTTTTGAATTCTAATGCCATTACATAATTAATTCATGATGCACCTTTTAATATGGAGATGGAGATAGGGGGTGTGACTATTTATGTGACAATTTTTAAACTGTGTTTATTTATGGAAATTGGATTGTTTATTAGCTATGTGACTATTTATGTGACCATTTAGTTGAGGATCCTGCATAGTCTACATAAAGTAAAGGTAAGGAATTACAAAATTTACAATGATTTTGATGACAACATCTTTTTATTATTTAATACTCTTTTTGTCTACAAAGTTCATGTTGTTCATGTTGTGTATGATGTAATTTCGCTAACGTTTTTTATATTTTTTCTTTATCATAGGTTGACATTGATCCATCACATATCACAGACAGAGATGTACCTTGCAACACTTCTACTGAGTAGGTAAACCTCATTGTAATTGTACAAATTAGGTAGAAGCAAACTGTTACATTATTATATTCTTTTTTTTAGTGATTTATACTAATTTTGTAATTGTTAATGATATTCTGACATAGACGGATGTTCGGGGAAAGGGAAAGGGAGTTGCAGTACCTGAGCACCTTTCTATGGATGTGGAATCATTAGGGTTAAGCAATGATGACCCTGAAGATCCCATAGACCTTGTGAAATTCTTTAAAATGCCTCTTATAAAAATTAGAAAAGAGATTGTTGCTTTGGCAGCCGTGCATCCTACCACTGATGAGATATGATAGAGGGTGGAATTATTCTATAAGGCAACAGAAAACTTGCAAGTAAGCAGTAATGAAAGCTTTAATTATAACAAAAGTTCAATAATGGTTTATATTTTATTCTCTTTTTATGTCATTAACTAAAATATGTACGTATTGTTTTTACAACAATTTATCCGCCCTCATGACAGTCATTCCTACAATTAGGGTGTTGCAGGATCAGGTGATGATGATTTTCTTGTATTATCACTTGCTTGGCTTATCACTCTGAGTACCCAAAACCAATCATACTTGATACTATCAATTTTCAAAATAAAGGTTCATCCTTGTTTACAATTCTTGCACTTTTCATATATTTAATGTTTGATATATTTAATGTATTATTTTTTAGGTGCTATCGATGTTACTGTGCAAATGCCAGTGCCACCTCATTAGAGGTCACCCTCACCTGTATTGCCGACTGCAATGTCGGTAACATGTAGCATGCAGACATCCTCTAGTGCACATTATATTGGCCCACCCACTATTGGTAGATCCCTCTTTTTCTCTATCTTCTGTCATGTGTTTATTTCCCTTCAAGCATTCTTTCTTGAATTCTAATGCCATTTCATAGTGGATTCATTTTATGCAAGAGGAGATGCACATGAGGATGTGCCATAGGTGACTACTGCTGATAACATAGCATCATTTCCTGGATCTTCTCGTATTGCTAGTACGGGAACATTGCAGGCCACATTCATGGTGAGCGACAAAGAAATGCTTCCCTTAAAGATACAAAAGGTTCCAAGTACTTTAAAATTATTATTATATATACTCTAATTGTAATTTACTTTATGATCACTCATTTTGGACTAATATTGATCCCATGAATTTTTTGCAGGCAATGATATTTTCTATAAACATCTTAGTGACATTGCATTCCCGATATTTGGGCCCACCATACGTAAAAGGTGGTACATCATATGTGAACTAACCCTTATCCACTTTTGATTCCATATCATTGCTAGAATACTTTTCCTTTGATCCATTTCTTGAAGTATAATAAATGTAGCTTCAGTTCATTTCTGAATCTAACAGGTTTGTTTTTTCTTTAAAAGGTGGAATGACCAAGAAAAAAGGTTAAAAGATGAATTGACAAACCAAATTGTTGAGTGGTTTGGAAATGACACCTTTGACAAAACCAAGCTCCTTGAAAAAGTTGGCACATATCTAAAGTATGTGAGGGACCAACACAGGACCCATTTGGAGAGGAACCTAAAGTACGAGCGTCCCCCCATGATTCCAGAGAGGGAGTGGAAGGACCTAATTTTGGATGCCAATGAGAGAATTGAAAGGAAAAAAGGAAATACACCAGTAGACGCCAAAAGAAGGTACGGGATACTATTAAGAATGTAATTATGTACTAATTAATTACTCTTTATATTTATATAATCTAACATATTTCAAACTTTTTATAGATTGAGTGACACGTCAAAGGCAACCAAGGCAAGGCAAGAAAAGCACGGGCAACACAAACTTGGCTCTGGTGGTTACATGAAACTTGCTGCACGAATTGTAAGTATCTCATGTAAACTCCCATATTGTCTCAAAATATTAATAAATTACAAACATTTTTTTAATCAAACAATGCAAGAAAAATTCACAATACCAAGCAAAAATGCAGGGCTTTGAATTCAATACAGCGCCCATAGAAGATGACAAGAGAATTGCCTACCAGCAAGGCTATTCAGCTGTGGCTGATCGGCTACGAGAATTGAGTGGGCATACACAACATTTGAGTGCATTTGTCACACAAGTAAATATGGTAAATGGAAGTTGTTTCAAATTGAATACTTTACCAATAATCTAATTGATGTTGAGTTCCAACATAAAGTGACTATATTTGTTTTAATTAAGCAAGCAATGATAACAATGTGCATGTCATTGGAATGCAGCCTGCTAATTGTGAAACACCACCTGCACATGAACGTCTGGATGTGCATCCCAATAGTGGAGGTATTCATTTGCTATTCAAATTTATTTATTTAGCGATTAATACAATTAAACATCTTAATTTATAATTAGAGTAGTAATTAATGTAACCTTTCTTGTTAATATTTTAGAGCATGTAGTCGATGGTGAGCAAGTGGAGCATGATCTGGGTACACAACCTCAAGAACATGATGTTCCCCACTCAGGTAAAGAGGACCGTGGTGTTCAGCATGTTGAGGTTGAGACTACATAAAATGATGTGGCTCCATTAGGTAAAGAGCACAACAATTATGTTCTCTAAATTAATGAAATACTTGTAACAATTATTTTTTTTTTTTTTGAATTTAACCCATTTCTTTGTTATTGCAGAGGACCCCCCTTTGCTTTAGTGTCCTCGTCCTCAGTATAGGACTAGGCATACATTGAGATCATGAGCAGTTGGTGGAACATCTGCAGAGGGGGGAAATGATGAAGACACCGATGTTCCACTTAGTCTTTTCATAGCTTCAAAGAAAAAACAAAGAAAGAAATGATTGTAATCTAACTTATTTGATAATGACTGATTTTTATGTGTTAGTGAACGTAATTATGTGCTAATTAATGGTTATGGATGATATGTGTTAATTAATATTGATGACTGTTGCGTGTTAATTAATGTTAATCAATGTTATGTGTTAATGAACGTTATGTGATATTAATGAATGAATGCTATATTTTATTAATGGTAGAAAGAATTAATGAATGAATGTTATAAGATGTTAACGGGGAATTTAGAGTGATGTTAGGGGGGGGGGGAGGGGCCAAATGGGCTTCCACCTTCACGTGGTTGGCCCTGTTAAGTAGAGAATATTAAACTATTCTCAAAACCAAGCGAAGCTCAACAAGGTAACACACTTTTCAATATTTCATTATGTTGCACAGTTAATCTTATTGAATAATGTATATTGAATCTTAATTGCAGGGTCCAACCGAGCCAACATGAACAACAACACCATGGGTTGTTGGGTATAATGAACTCCCATATTGTCTTGTCTTTACATGAACAATATGAGTTGCTTCTAGTGTTGATATCCAAGGTGGGACTGCAAAAGTTATGAATATGCCTCATCCTTGTAAGTTTTTTTATTATAGCTCCTAATTCTTGAGACTAAACTTTTTATTCTTGATGTTTTTCACTAGTTGTCATAACCTCTGACTTTGATGCTTGTGCCTTAATAGAACTAGATGTTTCTTGTATGCATACTTGGTCAAGGACTGCATTATGATGCTATAGGGCTACAAACTAAGATTATTTATTGTATTGAGTTGCACATTTGACATGAGTTTCCCTATGACTGCTATGCACATTTATGTATATACACTATTTCTAGTCTGTATATTGATATTAATTTGGAGAAAATATTACAAAACTCAAAGTATTCTCCATAAGACTAGAAAAAAGCTCAGATAAATTTCTGCAGCATTTTCTTACAATTACTTGCAATCATTTTTTTTGGAGTCCTGGTATCCATTTATAATAGTATGGATGCATACAAGCTTTGGACCCTTCAAAAGAAAGTTTGTTACAAACAACCAGTCATTTTCAAGAAGCGGTTATAAATCCTTTTCAGCATCTGTGACTTCCTCTGCTTGTTGTTTTGTTGCAACCTTCTGTGACTACTCCCGAGAATCTTCTCTCTATCCCATATACTTATCTTTCCACTCCTGATACACATCATCACTAGGCCAAGTAAAACTAGCAATCTTCTGTTTCATATCTTCTAGCCGCTTCCAAGTGACTCGTACATGCCCAATCTTTGTTTCTATGAAACCATAATGAGATTTCACTTTTTCAATTTCCTCAATTGTTTGGACAGATAAGGATGTGTCATCAGTACTAATAATCTGACTGATCCTTAGGGACAAATTGTGGTCCACCTCCTTTAACCAAGTCTTCTCTTCCTTTAGCTGAACAGGACCAATGAAACCTCCTGGAAACATTTCAAATTTATGGTTTGCATATTCTTTCCTATAAAGTTGGTCTTTTCTTTTTATACCTGCTCCTTCCACTGAAAGAATATTCATCTCTTTTATAAACTCACATGTGGACCTTAGATTGTCATTCTCTTCTGCATCTGCATGGGAAGAACACATGAGCTCTAACTCTTTACCTCTAGGCACCCACTTATTCAGGATTGGTTCCAAAGTGGCTTCTTCTTCTCTCAATTTGATCAAAATCTCAAGAATCCTCTTCATATTTATGTATACATTGGAGGTTTTGACTGAGTCAGCAAACTTCAAGATGGTGTCTTTCACCTTCTCATATTTGTTTGCATACAATGTCTGAGCTTGTTTCAATTTTTCCAACTCATGTTGGACATTTTTAGGTAATTGGGAACTAGAAGGCATAGGAGAAGGGGGATATTCAATGATGGGACTAGTAGGAGGGGGTCTTACTAGAGAGGAGGCTATCATGAGTGTAGAAGATTCACCAGGATGATATTGACCTACCAGTTGACTCTGGAGTCTAGCAATTATGTTGTCTCTGTTGGCTATTCCTTCTTTAGCATCATTGTAATCTTTTAAAATAGTCTCCAACTTCAATTGGAGATTAGCCTTTTCTTGTGCCTCTTTCTCTGCCACCACAACACTAAATTTTGCAGTCTCTAGGACCGTGCTTGCAGCTTCCACTACCCCTGTGTCTTGGACTCTTTTAACTATCATGCCTCCTAAGAGGCTAGAATCTGATGCATCCTTCCTTCTTTTGTTTTCATCCTTCTTTAAAGACCACATGACAAGAGCAACATTATCTTTGTTGAATGTCACTCCTTCCATAGGCTTTGTTTCTTTCCTCACTGCATCAAGCACTAAGGCATAAGCTATATCCCATTCAGGGAGAATCAACACACCAGCCTTTGCTACCATTTCTCTTCCTTTCTCAGGGGTGATTGCTTTGAACTCCTCCATCATTTCTTTCTTAACCTCTTCTTCTACTTGAGTTGTAATTTTAAGAGGCTGTTCACTTTTCTTCTATTCACATCTAGTCTTGAATTCATCAATATTTTACTTCCATAGAAACTTTATAAAATCTCCTGATGTGAAAAAATTACTGTCGGCTAGGAATTCTTCACTAGCTTGCTTAACAGTAAGGTCCATTTCTTGGCCCTTTAACTCACCATTAGTTAAATCCATTTCAGCATTAGGTGGCTCTTCGAGCATCCCCTCTTGGGTCTCCTCATAGGTATAGGCAATCTCACCGAGACTCCCTAACTGCAATAATTGTTCAGCCACAGCTTGTTCATCTCCAATGTGGATAGGAGATTGAGATGGAGAATATTGAGGCTCATTAGTTTCAATTTCCTTTCCCACTCTCTGCTTCTTAGGGGAATCCTGGATGTCAATGACATCTTCAATTTTCCTCTTCCCTTTTGAAGTGGAAGGCTCACCTATCACTGGCATTATCACAGTGTACTTTGACCTTTTGTGCATTACATAGTCACCACGTGGGATATCTCTAGCAAAGGTAGGCTTAGCCAATACCATCTTAGCCTTATCAGGCTCATTTTGCATTATGGCCTCCCTCTTTTCTTTTAAGGTCTGCATGAGATCTTAAAAATAAAGAATCAGGAATTTTATTTTCTCCTCAAATGGATTGAAGCTAGAAAGGGGGTCATAGCCAGTGTCAAATTGATGGATAAAATCAAGGGCTTTCTTATATGCCACCCACTTATCCTTCCTCAGTTCTGGCTCATCTAAGCTGAATTCATTTCTAATAAGATCTTCTAGGAACTGAAATTGATGTGGCCTACCTCTGCACACTGCTCTTTTTCTGAACATGCCATTGAAAAAATCCTCAGGGTCTGCACATCTTGACACTACAGTAGACAACCTATATGGCTTAAAGAATTCTTCAAAAAATCTCCATCCACCCTTAGTGATCACAAAATGGTGAGCCATGGTAATAGTTGGGAAAATAGTCCCTTTACCTCTATTGGTTAGCTCTGCTTCTTGTACTCCCCCAATTTGTCTCAGGACTTCTGCAACCCCTATCTTCAATGGGACCTCATAGGGTAGTAAAAAGGGGGTGCCTCTAAATCTAAACACTCTAAAAATAGTAGACACAGGGTACAAATATATGTCTCCCCAATTGTGAACAATCTTGATATCCTCTGCAAACTCCTTTGGTCTGAGAAACTCTAAAAGAGCCTTAGGAATTCTAGGGTTTTCTCTGCATAGAAGAATCCTAATTTTAGATGCAAAGCATCTATCAAACTTTAAATAACTTGCATCTTCTCTATCCCAAGATAGAACAGTACTCCACAATTGCACTGGCATCTCCTCTTTATCCTTGACCTTAATCAGGTCCATCTCCTTTCCAAAATAATCAGCCCCTTTGAACAGAAACATATGCATTAACATGGAGTACCATCCAAATGGCCTATCCACCTTACCATTTTTGATTCCTACTAGCCCTTTATGAATTGCATCAGCAAGGTATGAGGCATAATCAAATGTTATTGCTAGGGAGGGGTTTAGAATTTGTGCAATCATTAACATATAATGGGTTGGCATATTCTTTTCAACATCCTCTCCAAAAATATGGCATAATGCCCAATACATACCCTTAGCTCTCAGAGTGAATAGGTTGAGAGAGAATGGTTCCATTGTGCTAGGGCCTACAACTGTTAACCCCACTATCTTTACAAAGAATTCTTTCAATGGGCCACTTCTAAGATGATCCTTTTGTGTGTTGTAAACCTGGGCTAACGACTCAAAGTCAATAGGTTCTAACAAATTGGAGGACTCGCTGAGTTTAAACACTTTCTTGAATTCATCTTCATTTATCTCAATCAAGATTGATCCCTTTATGTTCCTAATGCATCTTGCCATAGAGTCATAATTCTATGCAATCAGGGCTAACAGATCTACATCCATAAAAACACCTAGGACCACAAGCTTTCCTACATCCTGCTCCCATATGCCATTCAAAGGAGCTGGGGATTTCCTCTGCCCAAAACCGACTTTGAAGAGTCCTAAGCCTGACAATCCTATTTCAGGGTCCCTCAACCAATTACCCTTATCATAAAGGCCATCTCCAATTTTTAGACAAGGGTTCTTAGGTACTAGCTCTCTGGCCTTAGCCCCAGCATTGGTGGACATGGTTAATTTCTCTAAAAAATCATGATAGATATTTCAGTCCTGGTAATTCACTTTCCCTGTAAATTCTCTTCTAGGTGCCATTCTAGTCAAACAATTATACCACTAGAAGCTAGCATAGACCTCTAATGAAGTAATTCACATAGCAGTATTTGAGAACAAACCAAGAGTTATCAAGAAAAGCACAAGAAACCTAATTATTCGCCTAAAGAAAATCACTCTGCAACAATTCTCTTTGTAACAAACTTTGATGAAACAATACTTAGCAATCAAGTCAATGCGAACTGAAAAGGATAAGTTGGCATTTAAGTTTTTAGAAATTAACTCCGCATGCTTCGGCTTTCTTTTCAGAATTAAATTCACCAAATCAAATTCAAAACTGGCTCCAATGGGTCATATTTTCTCTAAGTCTTTCCTCTATTTTGCTCTTTCGCTACTTCACAGAACATAAAACCCATGCTCTTTTCTTTTGCGAAACAACGTTGGCCATTGTATCTTGAGAACTTACATCATCTTTATCTCCGTTTAATCTCTTTTCTTAAGTGTTGGGCCCTACCTCCTTTTCGCGACTTCACGGAGTTTAATAGTCCTGCACTTTTCCTTCGCGAGGCCGCGCCAAGCGTTAGATCAAACTCAAATCACCTGGCCTTTAACTCCAACTGGGACCATCAATCCTTTTAACTAACCATGCCTCATCTTGATGGCTAATGGTTTTTGCCATTTTGCTGAGGTTAAGCTATGGGCATCTTTGGGTCATGAAACAACGAGAAGCGTTGGATCAATCTTGAGATGAATGCCTTTTAAGTGGGCCCTTCATTCGAGAATTACTTACCCCACTTGTTATCCGGTTAATAAATGCCACATGGCAGTCGGCCATTAGCCCTGGAAACTCCTTTTGGTTCCACCCTTAATCCGCCATGTGTTCCCTTTTACTATTCCCACATAACTGCCGGTTACACCTAGGCGGGCCCTCAACCACTTTTTTAAACCACGTGTCATGTCACTCCTTTGTGTGATTTCCACCTGTCTTTCGTGACTTCATGAACATTATTCTTCATTTGGCTTGCAACCACAAAACCATGAGAACCGTTAGATCAAAACAGACCTGATTTGCTTTTAACTTCATACCATGCCTATCCCTTGGGCCCATCAGCCTTTTCGCTACTTCGCAATGACTAGCTTGCTAGCATCTTATCTTCGTGAATTCATGCAAGCTGTTAGATCTCAAGAACTTTCTCGTTGTTTACTCTTTTTATGACAACCTTTCCTGGACCCACTACATACCGCCAACTCAGTGCCTTGTCACCGCCATGTCATCACCAACTGGGGTTACCACATTTACTAGCACTCTTAGCGAGACCCTCCACCTTTTTGCTATTTCACTGAAGGTATAGCTCGTGCATCTCCTGGCCACGAAACAACGAGAAGCCATTGATCTTTTTCCAAGCTCTACAGAAAGCTCTACAAAAAGTGGCAGCTATTATGCCACGCCACTCCTCCGTGTGATTTCCACCTGTCTTTCATGACTTCATGAACATTATTCTTCGTTTGGCTTGCAACCACAAAACCATGAGAACCGTTAGATCAAAACAAACGTGATATGCTTTTAATTTCATGTCATGCCTGTCCCTTGGCCCATCAGCCTTTTCGCTACTTCGCAATGACTAACTTGCTAGCATCTTATCTTCGTGAATTCACGCGAGCCGTTAGATCTCAAGAACTTGCTCGTTGTTTACTCTTTTTATGATAACCTTTCCCAGACCCACTGCATACCGCCAACTCAGTGCCTTGTCACCGCCATGTCATCGCCAACTGGGGTTACCACATTTACTACCACTCTTAGTGGGACCCTCCACCTTTTTGCTATTTCGCTGAAGGTATAGCTCGTGCATCTCCCGGCCACGAAACAACAAGAAGCCATTGATCTTTTTCCAACCCGATCATTCTTTAACCAAAGAAGACCGCTTATCTCTAGGACCCACCAAACCCTTTCGCCACTTCGCGAAGGTTAAAACACGTTCAGCTTGATCTCACGAAACCACGCTGTCCGTCCAATTAGATGAAACTTGATTGGTGTTTAGCTTTGGTCCAAACCTATATGCCGGGTCCACCTTTGCTTTTCGCTACTTCACAAAAACTAAGTTTCGAGCAATTTTTGGTTGCGAATCAATGTGGGCCATCAGATCAACAGAAAATCGCATGATAGTTATAAGGCCCGATGGACAATAGAAAAGGCAAATTCGAACAAGAATAAAATATTTAAAGGGACCGCCTAGGTAAATGACAAGGGGAGAACACTTTTATGATAAATGGACCCATCGCTTAAGTGAATAGTATAGTAACACCAAATTAGAAATGAAAAGGGCTTTCCTCAGGTATTATTTTTTTTATATCGATGATAATTATTACTTTTTTTTATAAAAATGGTCATCGTTGGAATTACGACGAATACCAAGCTTTCGACCGACAACTTCTTTGACCGTTGGTAGAGTCCATTGGATTGTTGAATTGCCAATGGGCATGGCATCGTTGACCAATCTGACCCCGAGTTTTTGATGGTGGATTTTGTTGACACTTCGATGAAAATTCATTGAAAATCTGACAAACGGCCGTCGGAAATCAGCTCCAAATGTACTAGTGAATACAGAGGTAAGATACCTTTAAAATGCTTTTCCTGTAACTGGATAGGACATATTGTTGTAAACTGTCCTAATGGCGACAACAAGGACAAACCGAAAAGGTTCAAGAAATTCAAAGGAGGAAATCGGAGAAACTGTTTTGTGGCAGTTGATGAAGGTGTCACAGATGAGGAATCAGAGGATGAAGAAAATGAAGATATTGTGTTTGTTGCTATCAAGGAAGATGTTTCAGACAAGAAGGCTCTTGTCTCTTGGTTTGATAATTCCAATGAGTGGATCATTGATAGTGGTTGTTCTCACCATAGGACTGGTGACTGGAGCAAGTTTCTATCCTTGGAAGAGTATGATGGTGGTGTGGTTCGCTTTGGCAATGATGCACCATGCATGGTCAAAGGCAGAGGGTCTATCTCTCTGAATGGAAAGAGTAGTGCTAACAATGTGTACTGGGTTGATGGTCTCAGACACAACCTTTTGAGTGTTTCCCAGTTGAATGACAGTAGCCTCACTCTAGAATTCAAGAATGGAGTTTGTAGAATCAAAGGAAAGAATGGTGAATTGGTGGCCACCGACATGCAGACCAAAGGTAACCTATTTCAGCTAAATGCAAATATAAGTACATGTCTTATGGCTAAATTTGATGATAGCTGGATATGGCATAGGAGACTCTGCCATGTAAACTTTGATAACATTATGAAGGCTAGTAAGATCAAGGTAGTTAGAGGGTTGCCGGTGCTAAGCAAACCAGATAATACCTTGTGCAGAGAGTGTCAATTGGGGAAAATGTCTTCCTCAACCTTTAAAGGTAAATCTTTCACTACTGACAACTTGCTTGATCTTGTGCATACTGATTTGTGTGGTCCTATGAAAACTAGAAGTGTGCATGGTGATAGGTACTTCATGATTCTCACTAATGACTGCTCAAGAATGATGTGGGTCACATTCTTGAAAGACAAGTCTGAAGCCTTTGTAATGTTCAAAGCTTTCAGAGCATTAGTGGAGAAGGAAAGTGGTAAAAGGATCAAGTTCCTGAGAACTAATCAAGGAGGGGAATTCATTTCTGGTGAATTCAACAAGTACTGTGAAGAACATGGCATCAAGAGGCAACTGTCTGCCCCTTGGACTCCACAACAGAATGACCTAGTAGAGAGGAATAACCAGACTGTAGTTGAAGCAGCTAGAACCATGTTGATTGAAGGAAAGGTAGCTCACACCTTTTGGAGAGAAGTAGTGAGCATTGCAGTATTGGATTGGTAAGACACCCGAGGTTAGCTACTTTAGAGTGTTTGGTAGCAAATGTTACATCAAGAGGAGTGAACACTAGAGCAAATTTGATGCGAAATGTGATGAGGGAATATTCCTAGGATATTCCACCAAGAGCAAAGCTCTCAAGTGTTTCAACAATAGGACCCAGAGAATTATGGAAAGCATCAATGTAAGAGTTGATGAAACCTCTGAGAAAATTGAGGAAACCGAAAGTGAGCAAGCTAATAAATGAACCGGTTGTAACATTCTGGGATCCGATTGTCAGTCAACCAAGTACTAGTAATAGTGTTCCTACACCGGTAGATGTAGATGCTGATACTGATGGAGATGAGGATGAAGAAGAAAAGTAAGAGGAATCCATTAAGACTATTCATCGGTATGTCAAGCTTAATCATGATCCTAAGCAGATCATAGGAGATAAGGATGCAGGAATCCTTACAAGAAGAAAGGTTAGAGAAAACTCATGTATGATCTCTGAATTTGAGCCTAAATCATTCAAAGAGGCTCATAAAGATGAAGACTGGATCAATGCAATGGAAGAAGAACTTGACCAAATAGAGAAAAATGGTACATGGTCTTTGGTACCCAGACCGGAGCATAAAAATGTCATTGGTACCAAATGGGTCTTCAGAAATAAGCTGAATGAGGATGGCATAGTGATTAGGAACAAAGAAAGATTGGTGTGCAAAGGATATGCTCAAGAAGAAAGAGAAGACTATGGAGAAACCTTTGCTCCTGTAGCCAGATTGGAAGGAGTCCGTATGCTTCTTGCATATGCAGCTTTTAAAGGTTTCAAAGTATATCAAATTGATGTAAAATCTGCATTCCTAAATGGTGTACTTGAAGAGGAGGTGTATATTGAGCAACCAGATGGGTTTGCCCTATCTGAAGATAGTGACATGGTATGTAGGCTACATAAAGCCTTATATGGTCTAAAGCGGGCACCTAGAGCATGGTATGAGCATCTGCATTCCCATCTTGTGAAGATTGGATTTGAGAGAACAAGTGAAGATAGCAATATCTACTTGAAGTCTGAAGGAGATCATATCCTGATTTGTGAGGTATTTGTTGATGACATTATCTTTTGTGGAGATGACAAGATGAGTCATGAGTTTGCTGATGAGATGAAGAAAGAGTTTTAGATGTCACTCATAGGGGAGATTAAATTCTTCATTGGACTGCAGATCCAGTAGATGAAAGATGGAATCTTTATCACTCATTCCAAGTATGTCAAAGAAGTGTTGAAGACCTTTGGCATGGAAGATAGAAAACCGGTTGGTACTCCGATGGTGACTGGTTGTAAACTATCCAAAGAAGATGACTAAGCATTAGTCGATGAGAAGGAATACTGATCAATGATTGGTAAGTTGCATTATGTAGTGCATAGTAGACCGGATATTGAACATGCAGTTGGCATTTCTGCAAGATTCCAGAAAAGACCAAGAGAATCCCACTTGGTTGCAGTCAAGTAGATTCTTAGGTATTTGAAGGGAACTATTGACTATGGATTGTGGTATCCATATAGCAAGGATTTCAACTTGAAAGTATACATAGATGCTAATTGGGCAGGCAATATAGATGACCGGAAAAGCACAACCGGTGGTGCATTCTTTCTCGGTGGTAGACTAGTCTCATGGATGAGTAAGAAGCAGAGTTGTATCTCTCAGTCTACGTCGGAAGCAGAGTATGTTGCAGCTTTCATGAACTCAGACAATTTGGATGAAGCATGTATTAAATGGCTTCAAAGTTCCTATATTTGAATCAGTAAGTATATTTTGTGACAATACTAGTGCAATTAATATCTCCAAGAATCTGGTTTTACATTCTAGAACCAAGCACTTTGAGCTTAAGTATCATTTCTTGAGGGAAAAGGTTCACAACAAAGAGATTGCACTGGAACATGTTTCCAGTCAGGAGCAATTAGCAGACATATTCACCAAGCCTCTCCCAAAGGCTACATTTATGTACTTAAGAGGTGAATTAGGGGTGTTGCTCCTTTAGGAGGTAAACTAAAGGTATATGCTCCACATCAGTCAAGTATTGCGTAGTCAAATTTTTCTTCAGGATTGATGTGTTGAAGGATGCTACTCCTCAGGGGGAGCAACATAATGGAATAGGGAAGCTTGTGCCTCCACTTTGGCATTGTTGTCAACGGGGGAGAAGATGTGAAGCGGAGAAGATATCTGCAAAAATTGGGAGAGAAGATGTGAAGTGGAGAGATATCTTTGTATGTTGCCATCAATGCCAAAGGAGGAGATTGTTGGCATTCTGTGAACTGGTATGAGGAAATAATTACATTGTATGTTGTCATTGATGTCAATATGCTAAAGAGGTGAGAATCGACATATGTGAGAACTGGTATAACACTATGAACCGACATTTGTGCCAAAGTGAAGTGGTATGTTTGTTCAAGGTTAACCGACATATGGTTATGGGAACCGGCACATGGAAGCATTGTATGACTACCGGTTGGTAGTCTCAACTTCAGGGTTTTTGGTTGAAGTGCTTCAAGCCTGTGTGGCTCAATCAGTGACTTTGTGTGATGAGTTTGCATGGTAAAGAAGAACATATCATGTTGCCACGTAAGCCTTGTATGCGTGAAGGATATTGGATGAAGGAGATTGTTCCTATCTACCTCAAGAATGTGCAAAGTCAGTAAAACAGTGATAATGTGTGATGGGTTATCACCCGCCATGTAATCGGTGGAAATGAATGCTGGAGAAAGTCTTGAGATTGGATCAAGAACTGTTGCATTTAATGCAGTGTGCTCAATGGTCAAGATTGAACCACTTGAATTCCTTAACCTAACAGGTTTAGGGTTTAGGGTTTATGCTATCGACCTATCTATTTTCCTATAAGGTCGATGTTGTGTCTCTTTCTAAGGTTGTTGGCAAAAGTTGTGTGTGTGTATCCAAGAGAAGGGATACGTGATTCTTGCCAGACCAAAAGGAGAGAAGTGATACCTGCAGAGTGTAAGTGCAGAAGGTGAAGAGGAGCTTAAGTGGATTTGCATTGGCATTGAGTGTTGTTACTAGATCATTGTAATACCTGTTGATCTCTAACCACTTCAATAGTTGAGAAATCCCTTAACAGGGTAGCTTTAAAAGGCTTGGTGTAAATCCTTTCACAGGGTGACTCAAAACCATTGAGTTCTTGAAATCCTCTAACAAGGTAACCTTTAATAGGATTTAACCCTTAACCGGGTATTCTAGCCAACCCTTAACTGGGTGATCCCTAACAGGATCGGTTCCTAACAGAACCTATTGTATCAGTCTTTAATCAGAAAAGGCTCCTAACATAGTGGACTTCTCAAGATTTCAAAAGCAAGCTTGTGGGTATTCATCCCCACCGTGGTTTTTCCCTGTTGGGTTTCCACGTGAAAAATATGTGTGTTATGTGTGATGTCTTCTTCATGTGATGCTTTATTATTTTCTATCAAGTGGTGAATCTTGTTGATCAAGTTGCTCATATGTATATCCTTGATGGTAGTTTACCTGATCATGCATTAGGGTGAAAAGGAAATGAAGTGTTAGATTGTATGAGAAGATAAGTGTTAGTTGGTTTATGCTTGTCTCAATTATTCTGGGTTTTGTCGGTTGTACTTTGTTTGAGGACCAGTGTCACTGTTTGTCTGTCAATGCACAAGTGTCTGCAGACAAACTGGTTCAATAGTGTTTTTGTCTGTACTGATTCACCCCCCCTTTCAGTACCGGTTGGGTACTACTTGTTCATCATTGTTTTATCAATTGGTATCAGAGCATCCTCCAGGTCCTGTGTGTTATAAGCTTAACCGCTTGAGGTAAAGATCCCAGTCTAATGATGAAGAGGGAAGGTCCAAAGTTTAACAGAGAAAATTTTAGTATATGGAAAGACAGAATGAAGATATACATCAGAAGCATGTGTGCTCAACACTGGAGCTATGTTGAGAATGCCTATGTTTCCCCTACTAGTACTCTCACCGATGACCAGAAGAGAGAGATACAAGAGAATGGGCAAGTCATGGAAGCCTTAATTAGTAGTTTATCTAACATTGAGTTTATTGATGTCCAGGATAAGGAAAATCCCAAAGAGGTATGGGATACTCTTGAAAATATCTATGGTGGTGATGAGCATGTAAAACAAGCTAAGGAAGAAAGCCTTAGAGGGAAGTTTGAAGATATGCAGATGGTTGAAGGTGAGACCATTCAATAGTATGGAATAAGAATCAAAACCATTGTTGGAGATATCAAGAGTTCAGGTGGTAAGCAAGAAGATTCCACTGTGGTAAGCCATGTCTTTAGATCCCTATTTCCAGTCTATGCAATAAGGGTTGCTACCATTCAAGAGCTGAGATCAATAGACAAGATTAAGGTATCCCTACACTCCATCATTGCAAAGTTGATAGCCTATGAGCTAAATAGTTTTGATGGCAGTGTACAAAAGATTGAATCAGCTTTTAAAGCTTCTGCAGTACCATCCAGAAAAAGAAAAGAAGCTAGCACTAGCGGTGAACCAAGATAGAGAAGAGAAATGGATGATGAGGAAATTTTGATGGCATTTGAAGCTCTCCTTGCCAGGAAACTTCGTAAAGGAACCGACAAGTATAGAGGTAACCAACCTTTAAAATGCTTTTCATGTAACCGGATAGGACATATTGTTGTAAACTGTCCTAATGGTGACAACAAGGACAAACCGGAAAGGTTCAAGAAATTCAAAGGAGGAAACCAGAGAAACTATTTTGTGGCAGTTGATGAAGGTGTCATAGATGAGGAATCAGAGGATGAAGAAAATGAAGATATTGTGTTTGTTGCTGTCAAGGAAGATGTGTCAGACAAGAAGGCTCTTGTCTCCCAGTTTGATAATTCCAATCAGTGGATCATTGACAGTGGCTGTTCTCACCATATGACTGGTGACCAGAGCAAGTTTCTATACTTGGAAGAGTATGAGGGTGGTGTGGTTCGCTTTGGCAATGATGCACCATGCATGGTCAAAGGTAGAGGGTCTATCTCTCTAAATGAAAAGAGTAGTGCTGACAATGTGTATTGGGTTGATGGTCTCAGACACAACCTTCTGAGTGTTGCCCAGCTGAATGACAGTGGCCTCACTCTGGAATTCAAGAATGGAGTTTGCAAAATCAAAGGAAAGAATGGTGAATTGGTGGCCACTAGCATGCAGACCAAAGGTAACCTATTTCAGCTAAATGCAAATATAAGTACATGTCTTATGGCTAAATTTGATGATAGCTGGATATGGCATAGGAGACTCTGCCATGTAAACTTTGATAACACTATGAAGGCTAGTAAGATCAAGGCAGTTAGAGGGTTGCTGGTGCTAAGAAAACTGGATAATACCTTGTGCAAAGAGTGTCAATTGGAGAAAATGTCTTCCTCAACCTTTAAAGGTAAATCTTTCACTACTGACAACTTGCTTGATCTTGTGCATACTGATTTGTGTGGTCCTATGAAAACTAGAAGTGTGTAGGGTGATAGGTACTTCATGATTCTCACTGATGATTGCTCAAGAATGATGTGGGTCACATTCTTGAAAGACAAGTCTGAAGCATTTAAGGAGAGGGATGAATCCACTTGGCTTAATCACCAATCTAATTGAAAAGGACTGAGAACAAGGTGGATTCAAGTCTCCTTGTTTGTGTTGAAAATGAGCTATAGAAATATGTAAATTAAATGCAATATCTAGGGATAACGGTGTAAAATTGACTGTAAATCAACATGAACAAGTAGTTTTAGATTTGATTTGTAGACATAAGTACAAATCTGGAATAAGGAAGTTGAGAAGAACTTGTGTCTAAAATTTGGGCTTGAAAGTGTGAGACAATGGTGCTCTGGGTGACCATGTCCTTAGAGTGACAGATGCGAGTAACAGGTATCTTTCCGAGATCAGAATTCAATCCTAAATATTCTCCTAAAGTTTCACCAGAAAGTTGTTGCCATAGGTGTGTGGGGTGCCCTTGTCCTCCACTTTTTGCCTTTGCAAAAGCTAGATCTAAGTGTCATTGCCTACACTACCTAAAACTGCAATTGTATCTTCTGAACCTACCACTTGTACAAAAAAAGATAAGTTGTTTTGTTGATAGGGGTTTTCCTAGGTCAAACCCCAAGTTTTGAATTAACGCTGTAATTGAGTTAAAATTAAAATAGAATTGACATGTAAATTGTGCCTTTAAAAAGACCATCGGATAGATTTGAATTGAAATGCTGAAATTGGAGCATGTTTGGAAGAGGATGCTAACATGTTATGGAGATCTTTGCCTTTTTTCTTGATGTAATAGGGGGAGAGAGTGCAAATGAATGTTGAAGCAAAGTGTGCAGATGAATGTGGAAAGAAAGAGTGCATATGTTTATTCTATCAATGAGTATTTCCATCAATGACAAAGGGGGATATTGTTGGAGATCATTGTGATTGATGTCAATCCTAATTGTTGTGTTGGTATTGGCATCCTAGGTATTTTCATTGATGTCAACCCTCAATGTGTTGTCATTTATGTCTTAAGTGAGATTGTGGTGCTCATGTGTGTGAAGTTGTCATTGTTGTTGTCTATACTCAGTGTGTTCTGGATTCATTAGTGTTTTTTCATGTATGATGATGTTGATATGTTGAATAATAGTGATGTTGATGAAGCTCATGATTAGATGTCATGCCTTGTTTGTCAGAAAATATGTTATCAAAATGATATCATATCAAGATGAGCATTAGAAGCATTAAGATGAGGATTAGAAGTATTACTATTAGGGTTAGAAGCATGGTGATGAAGTGGATATGTTGTTGATGATATTTTTCTTGCTACACACTATTGTTATATCTCTCTTGTTGCTCCTGAGTGAGAAAATGGTGCCACAAAGGTGATTTGGTCTCTCCAGATTGATGAACTATGAAAATATAGGAAAGTATCATGAAGATTGTTCGGGATAATGCTTTGCATTTCTTTATGCTTAAAGATATGATCTTGTGGTTTGGGATTTAAATTTTATGTGATGTGGACATTGCACTCCTATCACTTTATGTCATTGACATTGTCACACATGTTTTATAGTAAATGCAGTATGTTGGTAGGTTGGTTGTATGTCAAGATTGGTTCGAAAAATGCTTCACATTTCTTTGCATTGTTGTTCCTACTCCCACGGCTTGGTGGACATGTTTATATTGTCTTTGAAATGTCTCAATTAAAATTTCAAGAGATAAAATATACCTCAAATATGTTCAACATTGTTCTATCTCATGACTACATGTTTTTTAGGCTTCTAGGTATGAATAAATTTGTATTTGTTTTGTTGCACCAGCTTGTTTTTGCATGACAGTGTGAAAGAAGCATATGGAAATGTTGTTGAATGTTCATGGAATGTATCTATATGGTATACATGACATTGGTTGATATTTTCGGTGCTGCATTTTGTTTGGTTTATTTTTTAGGGTGTTTTGTGATTGTTCGATAGATAGAGATTATTCACTTCCTTGTGTTGTACATTTTGGAGTTGTGCCAACATTATAGGTTGTGCTGAGTTATTTTTGAGCCATTATATGTCTCAATATGATTTAGGAGATGTATTTTTAAACTGGTTATGTGATATACATTACCTTGTTGCTAACATGGGAAGATGTGCGCTAACATGTTTAATGTATGGGGTTGCATGGAAAGATGGGGTTGCATGGAAAGATGTAATAAGTTGTTTTAGATCATTTCTATCTCTATGCTTGGACCACTTTCATTGCAATATTGTTTTTAGTTCAAATTTTTGGGTTCATCACTTGTCTCCTATTCTATCCGACCTTATTGACATTTTCTTTGTTTGTGGAGGATATATATAGAAGATTAATTAGTTGCAAGAGTGTGGATTGATATGGATGGTATAATATCTGAAGTTAAGGCAGTTAAAATTGTTAATGTTAGGTATATAAGGTGATTCCCACTCATTTCTAAATCTGTTGTTATGACATGGAATTTGAGTATGGTGGTAAAAGTGAATTGATCAAATTGGACACTTGTTACATCTAGTAAAACAATGCAAATACTCACTCCAAGGACACATATTACGTCTAGATATTTAATTAACATATTGTAGACACCTAAAAATGGTCAACGCTTACGAAATCATACTTTAACATTTGCGCATTGCCTTATTTTAGGTTTTTGCGTAGCATTAACATTTCTCCTATGTCACACACTTGGTCTTTATCATTTGCGAACATTGAGTCATTCTTCTACATTCTTCATTCGTCTCGCTCTCAAATTTGTTCTTGTCGACAACACTATCTAGTCATGATTTTGATCGATTTTATCCTATCGCATCAATGTGCGTGCTCATTTGTCATCATTTTGGACATCGTCAATCCTAATTAGGGTTTTGTCCTCTTATCAATCTTGTTGATTTGTCATCAATCCTTATCATTTTCAATATTGTCGTTTTGCGATCGATTTGTCATCGGTCGTTGTCATGTTCGATCTTGTCATTTTGCGATCGATTTGTCATCGATCGTGGTCATTTTCAATCCTGTCGTCTTGCAATCTATTTTGTCATCGATCCTTGTCCTCTTGTCAATTTTGTCATCTTGCGATAAATTTATCATCGATCGTCGTCATTATGTCAATTTGGATCAATTAGTCATTATTCCTCGTCAATTGGCGCATTTATCAATCAAGTCATTTATCACATTGGTCCTTTGTTAAATCAAAATCAAATCGAATCAATTATCTTCAATCAAGACTTAATTGTCATTCTCGCATTGCTAATTCATCTTCTAGGGTTTCATGATTTAATCATTTAACCTTGTTTGTCATTTCTATCTTTAGGATTAATAAATTATTTATTTATCCTAAGTCTTCTTGTCACAATTAAATGTTCATTTAATTGGCTAATTATTCCTCCTTGTGAATTAATTAATAAATGAAAGATTATTAATTAATTTACCTAATTTCTAATTTTCATCAATTTCTTTATTCCTAATTTCTTATTTCCTCTTTTTCTAATTTTCTAATTTTCTAAAATCTTAAATTTCTCTCCTATTTTTCTCCTAATTTCATGGGAATGACATAGAAATTTGTCATAAATTGTCATAAATTCTTGACATAGAAATTTGTCATAAATTGTCATAAATTCTTGACATAGAAATTTGTCATAAATTGTCATAAATTCTTGACATAGCAATTTGTCATAAATTGTCATAAATCCTTGCATAGCAATTTGTCATACACATGTCATAATTTTGCTATTCTTGATTTGAATTTCCATTCGAATCATTATCATGCTAATTTGATCTTTTTCTCCAATTTCTCTATAAATTGGATGAATTTCTTCAATCAATCCCCTAATTAGATTATCGAATTTCTAATCAATCACGCTTCGAGTACTTTTGAGCAATTTGCTTGCCTACTTGCTTTCAATCATGTATGTGCACTTGTAGGTGAGATCCACAACCAAACTATTTGAAGAAGAAAGAAGAACAATGGAGCTGCATGAAGGAAGCATTCATACCCACATATGGTTTGCATAGTATTTACTTTGAATGTTTTATCTTTATGTCTCTATTGAAATGTGTTTGGGATAGATCATTGCAATTTGCTTTTTGGATTGAGCTAATGATTAGTTTTTATATTGTTTGTGATGATTTCCTATTTCCTATGCTACACATATATTATTCTTGAATCCATGAATTATAGACATTTTGAAACACTATTAAAAAATTTAATTGAGAAAATTATCTTTCATTCCTTCTTTTGCATCAAGAATCATGAAAATAGAGAAAAAAAACTAAATATGATTAAAATATAAATTGAATAAAATCAATGAAGCTAACATATGCAATATTGAACAAATATACTTATCTTGAATGTCTATCCTTGTACCGACTAATTTAAACTTCATTTTCACAAAGGACATAGGAAATGAAAAATAGTTTGAATATAGGCTGTGGGTTTGCAAAATGCAATATATTGAAATTGCTATCCTAAGATGTGTAATGAGTTGCTTTACAAAACTATTTGTGAAAATATGAAAGAATGTATATATAGATATTATGAATCTCATAATCCAAAGATTTTTTTATAAGTATACTATGATCCATCCTTAATTGGATTGAAAGAGAAATGAAGAGGATTATGTACCAAGAAAAAAATATTAGGAAGTATTTGGACATGCTTTGGAATCTTGAGTTTCATCAACTTGAATCAAGCTCCAAACACATGCAACTTAGAAAAAGTAGACATTCCATTTACATAATAACAACCCACAAATAAAGATTACTTTGGGTACAACTAAAAATATGCTACGACACACTAATTTAGAGAAGTAATCAGCCCATCATTTATATTTTGGGTTACTCATTTCCATGTCCTTATCTTATAACCAAGTTATACTTTTGGATATAGATATTGTAACATAGTTTTGGATTAAAAGTAAAAATAATAAAGTGAAGTCAACTAAACTTACAATGGAGACTAGATGAGATATATGAGAGTAGACATCTAATATTTTCCTAGTAAAACCTTGTCCCAATTAACTAAATAATTATATTATCTACTTAATTAATCTCACTTAGTATATCCCACCTTCTATTATATAGTTATCCCATGTATCCCCCTCACACATAATCAAATAATTAATTATCCTATTTCCACTTGAAATGGCTAAAATAATTAAATTATTTTATTATGGTTATTCTCATTCAACCAAATTCCAATAATGAAAGGGGGTCCTAGAAGCACCTATCCCCTATAATTCCTATGGTTGCAATAACTTACTATTTTTGGTGAATGCATCCTAACTCTTCACAATCAAACAACCTCCATTATGACTCTTCATTCTGTCCTCAATCCTAACAAAGTCTTTTCATTCATCCTCCACCATCGATCTTCTAATCCCATCTTCATCATCTAATGTCTTTCCCAAAAATATATAAATTGAGACAACATCCTATGTATTTAATCCAGTCCATTTTATGCTAACTATTTGCTACCAAAAAAGGCAATTTTTATGCACAAAAGCATCCACACCCTAAATCATTGGAGAAAATCTCGATTTCAAATAAATTTTATGATAATTTCTATTTTACCATCTTCTATTCATGTTCTATTTGCATGCTTTATTTGAGGCTTGTAGTGGTTTATAATATGAATCTTTTACTTGCATTTGTTTCGTACTTGAATTTCTAGGCTAGTACTTAAAATGAACAAAGGATCAAGGTGATGTGTAGAAATTAAAGATAGATCAAGGCAATTGATGCTCCTCCCATCTACCTTGCTCCTCTAGTGGGTACTTCCATTATTAATGTTGGTTCATTACACTAGTGTCTTAGGTATAGGTTAATTTGTATAGGATTATTAGTTATATATTACATTTAGTTTGGAGTATGTATCTACAATATGAGCTTCTTTTATGTGAAATATTTCAATAATCAAATTTATTTAGTAGTTTTTTTATTGTTCTCATCATGAATTAGTTTTCTCTCCCAAAAAATGAAGTGGGTATTCAAAAAACATAAACATTCTTTAACAACAATATGACAAAAATCAATTCCTAACCACTTGTTACTACTAGCATTACAAATAAAGTTATATTTTTTTCAAGCTCTAATTATTGCTAGCATTATATAAAGATTTTTTTTGGAATATATAAGAAGTTCATAGATAAAACATAGTGTGTTTTTTGCATAGTCAAGGTCCATTACCATTAGAAAATAAAAAAATAAAGTTGTATTGGAGGAAAATTAGGAATTCAGTTCACAATTAAGATAATAAAACAACTAACTAACTAAATTAACCCAATACATTGAAAGGGGAGTGAACCTAATAGATCTAGCTACAATCTAAATAAAGAAAGGGTTGAAATTTTGATTAGATTCACTGGTTGGTTGATAGTTATCCTCTTAGTTGACTTTGGAATGTAGTTGTGAAATTAGGGTAAAACCATGAATAATTGAAGCAAATTGTCAAAAATAGGTTGCTACAAATATCCCATTGAGCCATAAACTCAGATCTTAGCAAAAGAATATATTTAGAAACCATTTCCAAAAGTTCAACCTGATTTTTCGGGATCAGGTAGTACATATTTGTCCTAGCACTCCAAATTTTTCTTGGTTGAAAGCTTAACCTATCTGTCATTGTCAAATATGTCAAAATCTTGAAGTACAACTCCTGAACCTATTTATCACACATAGAATGAAAAGGAAAGATGTTGGGGATAGAGATTTCCCTTAGGTTAATTCCTAGTTTAGGAATTAACCTTGAAATTGAAATAAGAATTGAAATGGAAATGACTACTAAATGCTTTCCTTTTGAAGGAAAGGCCAGATTTGAAGTAAAAATTCTTGTAATGAAAAATATCTCGATGAAGTTTTGTTTGATCCTCATGCAGGAGTATTAGGATGTCTTGTAGAATGTCTTCAAAGAAGGTTGATCATGGATGCCATCTTGAATGCATAAGCTTGACTTCACTTCTACTTTAATGCTCGATGAATGGTTTATTGCTTGCTCACTTGACTTGGAATAGGATATTTATTTTTACCCCTTGAAAAGGTTGGAACGATTAGGTTTCAAATGAGAGGGGTAGAACTCCTTGTATACTTGACTCTTTGAAAATTAATTAAATTTCTGGAGTAGTCCAACACAATATCAAATTTCTCACTCACATGAAGTGATCATTGTGGGTACCCAAAATTGGCCCTAATTGAGAGCCAAACCGTTGGGTGCCTTGGTCCCAAGCTAGGACCAAGGCGTCTAGAGTTATATTCCTATCAATCAAGAATCAAGTTTTGAGGAAATACATGGAAGGTGATGAAAAATCAAGATTCTAGGTGGTGTGAGAAGAATCAAAACAAGCATCGGGCATCGAAAGTTGAAGAGCCAAGGTGAGGACTAGGCAATGATGAAATTGTATGTGGATATAATTTACGATGCTACATTTAGCCTCCATTTTATCAAGAGTTTGAAACTAGGCATGCTCACGGTAAAGTTCAAAGTTGTATTGAAATTTTTTCACCAAGATATCAAAGAGACAAGACACACTAATCCCCTAGGGACTTTAGGATCTTACTACTCTAATATCAAGATAAAAGGGACAACACCTGAAAGGGAAAGGGAGAGACCATGAGTGCATTGGCCTAGTAATATTTTCTTATTATGAGTCATGAAAAAGAAAAATACCAAATTACAAAGCAAAAGGCTTAGTTTTCAAATTAACTTGAGTGTTGGAAACATGTCATGGCATGTGCATAAAGTATAACATTGAATGGAGTGTATTCCCCTATGTTAAAGTGATCGGCATACACCTTATTGGGAGAAATTTATTTAAGGTATCATGCATCCAAAATACAAGCACGATACCAAAATGAGATGTCCCCAAGAAAGGACAAATCAATAGATAATTGTCACAAAACATATAAGCACATAAGGGGTCCACAAACTTTGAGGTCAGTATGTTCTTATGATAAACAATGTATATCAAGGATATTTGTATTGAATTGACCTCATCCCCCAAAGATAGTGGAATTAAAAAAATAATGGAAGAAGAGCACAAGTGTCTTTTGATTCAACATGGAAGAGACCAAAAAGAGATCTCAACGCTTTGTATCATTCCCAAGTAGACAACACAAGGCACAACATATAGAAGAATTAAGATACAAATATAAGAATGCCATAAAATATTCAACATCTTTATTACCTTGCACCAACAAAGTAACAAGGATCATCCAAAGAGAACCTAACATAACACAAAACATGTCAAGCAACTTATCACGGGGGAAGCACATTATGAACAAGAAAACACACAAAAGAGAATCCAAGACACAAATGAAGCTAGTCAAGCAAATCATTAGATTCCTCCCAATCTTGGTGAACATAATTTAGGAATGGTGGAAAAGATACAAGAGGATCCAATTTGAGCACAATAGATGGAGCTACTACAAGTTCAAAACATGGACCATTCTCACTTTGTTTGTCACTAGGAGCTAGGGTTAATGCTTTTGAAAAATGTGAAGATAACTCATGATTAATCTCAATAAGTTCATACATATCATCAAAATTATTAGAGTAAACATTGTTAGCATAAAAAATTTTATCATCATCCATATCATGATCTAGATTAATAAAAATAGGATATGTAATACAAAAAGAAGTTAAACTATCATTTTTCTTGAGAAATTTTTAATATAGGTGATTTTATGGGAACTTTTTCCCTAGGGTTAGGAAAAGGTTGGACAAATGGGACCAAGTTAACATTTGGTGTCTTTGGGGAGGAAATGGTTTGGGAAGTAATCTCACGAGCCTTAGCACGACATCTTTTTCAGCATTCTCTTGAACAAAAATTTCTTTTAGTTTTAGTCGAGACTTGTGAAGGTTTAGGATCAATGGATTTAGGCTTCTTTTCTTCCCTTATAGGAGGAGGAACTGAAGAAACCTTAATAGGTTGAGAGAGACTAGATGCCAAGCGCTTTCCTTTATAAGAAGGAGGAGGTGAGGTTAAGGCATATATAGGAGGAATAGGAGTAGGAATAATACTAGGTCCATTATGAAGAGGAGGAATATATATAGGTGTAGGGTCTCTAGGTTTACTCAAGGATATGATCTTCTCATTTTTCCAATTTTGATAAGATAAGAAAAGGATGTCATTTTGAGGCTTAAGAGGTTCAATTTTTCTAGGCCAAAAGTAATCAAGAGTGAAATTTCCATGCTTCACTATGGGTTGCTAAATGCCATGGTTAATTGTTATGATAGTGTCATTATGAGGAAATTTCAAATATTTATGTTGTAGAAGGAATAGCTTCAATGGAAGAGATCCAAGGATGTCCCAACTTCACAGGAAATTGATCCAATGTAGGAATAATGACAAAGTTGACATCTAAGCACTTAATACTAACCTTAACAGGAAGAGTAATGGAACCAATGTTGGGATCCAAGAACACTGAGAGGGGGGTGTGAATCAATTTTCTGCCAGTTAGAATATTTATAGCCTTATTATCAAATCCACTTATTAGCCGGTATGCATAAAAGAAATTAACATCAAGTAATAGCAATGCAACCATAAGAATCAACACCATAACATAGAGATTTATAAGTGGAAAACCTCAAATAGGAAAAACCATGGTGGGATTGGTGACCCACAATATCTATCCACTGGCCAAATGAATAAATATTACAAGAGGGGTCTGCACATGCAGGAAGGCACACTGCCTAGAGAACACTGCTCATCACAAAGGAGCCTCACTAACTACAGATATGGAATATTGAATTACAAACGAAATCTGAACTCTGAATGTGCATCTGACATGCTGGATGAGTTCTATTTTATGAACTGTTTGTACCCATTTATACTATAACCTCCCTTATCGGTAACTTAGATCGCTCTCCAATTCTCTAGACAAATAACCAAGACCAACTACAGATATTTACATTCGCATCTTCTCGATCAAGATCTTGCTCCATAACATCACATAGCCTATCACATCTGTATCTCCAAAATGACCTAACTGAACTGACTTATATACCCATTTACATGTATAAACATAAATGCCTTATGTCGGCTTACAATCATATTCCAAAATATATGAGACATGTCAGCTCAGACAAAATATAAACATAAAAATATGTGACTACTACCGCTTCCACATTTTTCGGATCAATCTCCTATGTCAGCCTTAGAATACCGGTTCCAAGTTTGTTGGTTACATGCATGCCGGTTCCCTAAATATCAGTGATATGAATTCTAGTTACCTTGATTCCTAGATCTTCCATGAAGTGTGTTGCCATCAATGACAACACCTATAACTCAGATGAGTGTCAATTGCCAACAACCAATAGTAGGGCAAGAGAAACCATCATACACCTTGACCATAGCATTAGATTTGTAATATGTCACTTGATCCAATCATTAAATATAAAGATATTCTTCAGTGATGGCATTCACCATACACACTCAATCAATGAGGAACCCTTGTGAAATTTTGTCTTTGATCTTCGTAGTGATATACAATGGGTCGTCAGGTGCAACAATAGTCTCACTAGGATCAAAAGTAATGCATGTTATTTTGATGTGTAGGTTTTTCAACCAGGTTCACAACATTATTAGATTCCATACCAAGGTCGTTAGGAGAAAAATCAAGAGACTCAAACTCAACAACATTGGTAGAGTGAGAAGGCAATGGATTGGTAAAGATTTGGAGTTTTTGATTAGGAGGAGCTACAAATTTATTCCCTTTGTCATTGACACCTACAAATATAGTATTGTTATCAATGAATTCTTGGATCTTATTTCTCAAGTTGTAACGCTTCTCAGCTCATGGCCAAGTTGATGGTGATATTGACAAAAAGATTTGGGATCATGGTAAGGTGGAAATAGTTTGGAAGTGTCAATTGGATTTATGGGAGGAAGTTGCAACACATTAGCATTCATTAATTTCAACATTATATACTATGAAAAAACTTAGAAAAAGGATTTAATTATTTTCTAAAGTAGTTGGATAAAGGGGCCACACCTGATGTCATGGCTCCCACTTGAGTGTTGATGTTGTCATTGATCTTGATGAAACCTTTGTTAGGTTTGAACTTCATAATTTTTTGTTCAACACTCTCATTCTTATGAACCAAAGCCATTGAAGAGGATGATTCAAATTGACTCACTTGAAGCTGATAATTATGAAACACTACACATAATTGTATAAAGGAATTAAACTCTAAAAATAGAAGCTTATCTCTAATGTCTTTTTATAAATTAGCAATTAAAATTATTTGAACGTCATGATTAGGCACTTGATAAGCAATTTGAGAATGCAAATGTTTATATCTACCAATAAAATCAGTCATTTTTTTTAACTCCTTTATTACAATGAATCAAACCAATCAAAGTAATGACCAATGTTATTTTGAAATAATTTAATGAAAGCATTAGCCAATTGTTGAAATGAAGTAATAGAATAAGGATACCAAGAACAATACCTTTGCAAATATTTATCTCTAAAGGTTCTAGTAATCAATTTAGCCATAAGTCTCACTACACAAAGTCTGAAATGTCTTCACATGAGTCAATGTTTCACCTTTTCATATATACAGCTGCAATTGAGGGACTTCCATATGTTTAGGAGGAACCACACAAACAATATCATTGGATAGTGGGCTCTCTACATCAAATGTGGGAACATTGAACTTGGATTGAGTTATGGAAGCCGATTGATGTTGTAAGGATGTAACCATTTGGGATAAGTTATTGATGGTTGCTCTGGTGGATGGATTCAAATTGGACATGATGGATTGTAATGAAAGAATAACATTTTTTTATGTAGGTGGAGGTTGAGAATATGGAGGTGGAACATTGTGGTATGTTGGTATGGGAGATGGTTGTGAAACAAATGGAAAACTCACAAAAGCAGGAATGTAAGAATATTGATTAATAGGATTGCCCTCATGACTAACATGTGTAGGATTAACATTTTGTGTGGAAGTAGTCATGATAGAAGATGTAAATTTGTAGGCACACTCTAGGCAAGGATGTAGGTATAGGAATGGAATGGTTAACTTGACTAGTGGGTTGAGAGTAACCAAGGACTTTGACACAAATTTTTATTAGCATAATATTAGTGTCAACAATATGAGAAAGGCCACACAACAAATCCACACCTATCTTATCACTTTGCACCATTCTTTTTAATCCTTTAATCAAGGGGACTGCCTCACTTTCTGAGTATAGCCGACTCATCCATTGTTGAAGATTCTCAAATTCATTATCAATATTCTCTAACTGGTCAATAGTAACCCTAGTTAGTGATTCATCCACATCATGAGAAGTATGGGGAGAATGGGGATAAATGATGTTTGTCAGATTAGGAGAAACACCAACATTTTGATGGAATAAATTGTCCAACTAAGGCTCCATATCCTTAATGTTTAAACCTTGGGAAGCCTTAAGTCTACAACTTCTTCTCACTAGAATATTGTATGTAGTACTAATGGTAACAAAACTCATACACAAATGAGGGAAATTGAATGAAAACTATGATTAAACAATGCAATTCCTTGTCAAAGTGAATGGTTAACCAATTAATCAAGTAATTTGAATTGTGTTTTTTAATATTAGATGTCTCTAAATTTGATCATAATATGTCATAATAACCAGATCATAAAATACAAATGAAAAATTATGCAACCCACAAGTCAACTTAAGAATAATAAATTAGGGCTTTTGTGAATTTACCAACTAAATTTATGTAATTCAATTGCAAATCAAATTTATGAGTGCAAAATATAATGTTAAAATGCATACAAATTAGATATTAGACAATAAATCAAAAAAAGCATGAAAGAAGTCAGGCTCACCAAAATGTATTGGAGAAAAATTGGGAATTAGGGTTCAATCAAAATAATAAAATCGCCAACTAACCAAATTAACCCAATACATTAAAAGAGGAGTAAACCTAATAGATCTAACTACAATCTAAATAAGGAAAGGGCTGTAATTAGATTCACTAGTTGGTTGATAGTTATCCTCTTTCTTAGTTGAATTTGGAATTTAGTTATGAAATTAGGGTAAAACTATGAATAATTGAAGCAAATTGTTGAAAACGGACTATTATAGATATGCCACAAAGCCACAAATTGAGATTTGGGTAAAAGAATATGTTTAGAACCTATTCCTAGAAGGTTGGCCCAATGTTTTGGGACCATGTAGTGCAAATTCTCCTAGGTACTCTAAATCTTTCTCCATCGAAAGATGAACTTGTTGATTATTGTTAACTTTGTCATAATCCTGGACTAGAGCTCCTAAACTTGTTTCCAAGACACGAAAATAAAGGGAAAGATGTTGGGGATAAGGGTTTTCCTTATGTCAAACCTTGGTTTAGGAATTAACCTTAAAATTGAAATAGGAATTAAAATGGAAATGACTACTAAATGATTTCCTTTTGAGGGAAAGGCCAGATCTGAAGTAAAAATTCTTGTAATTGAAAATATACCTTGATGAAGTTTTGTTTGATCCTCATGCAAGGATATTAGGATGTCTTGTAGAATGTCTTCAAAGAAGATTGATCATGGATGCAATCTTGAGTGCATAAACTTTTCTTCACTTCTACTTTAATGCTTGATGAATGATTGATTGCTTGCTCAATTTAATTAGATTAGGATCTTTATTTTTTGCCTCTTGAAAAAGTTAGATGGATTAGGTTTCAAATGAGAGAGGTAGACCTCCTTTTTTACTTGACTACCCAAAAAATTAATTAAATTTCCAAAGTAGGCTGACACGGGATCGAATTTACCTCCTACATGAAGTGACCATTGTGGGGACCCAAAATGGGCCCTAATTGAGAGGATCAAGGTGTTGGGTGCCCTGGTCCTGAGCTAGGACCAAGGTGCCCAACACCCTAGTCTTGTCAATTAGGACTCAAGTTTTGAGGAAAGGTAGGGAAGATGATAAAAAAGTAGGATTCTTTGAGTGGTGTGAGAAAAAATAGAATAGGCATTGGGCATTGGAATTCGAAGTATCGAGATGAGCTCTAGGTGAGGATGAAATTGTATGCAGATACAATTTACGATGCAAGAAAAGTTATAATTTTTGTTAAAGTCTTGAAATTATATAGGATAATATGCATTGCAATAGAGTTCTAGTTTTTGATTAAGCAAAACCAACTTTTAAGGGGACTCGAAACCCCTTATAGAGCTTCTAAAAAGTAAGGCATTAAATTTCAGGACACCATAAAGATAAACACACAAAGCTGGATGCAACAGGGAAAACAATACAGACCAGCAACCCAAGCAACAATAGAAAAAAGCTAGTGAGAAGTTGGTAGAGACATCAACTAACAAAAACTACTTGAAAACATTTAAGGCCTGAGAGGCCTCCTTTTCCAGCATCAGTATGGTCTTGGCAACATCTTTAAGATCTAGAAGATCTTGTGGAAGAGAATCCACCATCATTTTAGCACTCTGCCTAGTCCTCCTCGATGAGTGAGAAACAACCTTTGAGCTGGAAACTCCAGCATCCTTCTCAAGGTCAATAACATTCTTCTCATTGTGAATTTTCTCCAACCTGGTAACCAGAGTATTCATGTTGGTAGTGGAAACCTTCATCATAGCAGCACTGTTTTCCATAATTTTCTTTAGGGCTTCCTCAATTTGTGCTACCTTCTTGCCGACCCCCTCAATATTTTGGTCATAAATGTTCTTTAAGAGATCAATTGCCTCGCCATTTTTCTTCAAACACTCTAACATCATGCTCTTTTCAACTACAGTCTAGGTAGCACTATCTGCCGCATTCTGAACAACTTTCCCTTTATACAGATTCGTGTCCTGGTTGTCTTTCTGATTCAAACCCTCCTTCCCATCCAATTCAGTTATCATGGCTCTCTGTTTCAAGTGTAACTTATTTATCTCATGAAAATCCCATTGGTGGAATCTATAAAGATCAACTGAAGAGCTTTTGGTCGCACCCAAAATGTCAAGCATTGGCATTAGTTTGTTCTGCAACTCCTCAGAGTCTAAGTCCATCTGCTTGGAATCCTAGACATAAACATCATGTGGAGGCAAATTACCCTCATTCTTAGAGTCAGGGGTACAATCCCTGTTACCATTTCCCACAAAGTCCTCCTGTTGAATCTCCATATTCTCTTCACTCTCATCTTTATGAATCTTCTCCTCCTTCAAAAAATAGACCTTTTTCTTCTTGGAAGTCTTGATGATCTTTTAGGAGGAGGGAAAACTTCCTCATCATCCTCCGAAGTCGAGTTCCCAGAATCATTGTTGGGCACCTCACAATGAAAACAAGGGAGAAGAAAGAGTAACTTGATAACAACAAGCCTAACCCATAAAACGTGAGAGATAAGCTACATAGTAACACATAGAAGCTTTCCACACTTCAAATAATAATTGCTAATCCTGCTCTGATTACATACCATCATTACAAGTTGAGGGGATATTTGTACCATTAATGCGATCAAATAATAATTTCTCCCTAGCTTTCATAGGCAATAACCCTTCATTATACCATGACATAGGGAAACTCACTCCAAAGTTAGCAATAGAGTTCCAGATACTCTAGAAACACTACTTATATTTTTCATGGATAGAAGAAAAGCATTTATAATTTCACTCTAAAATCATACATTCCAATTCTTAAATTAACGTTCATTTTTTTATTTAGTAAAATAGACAAGATAACTAGTTCACAAAAAGTAATTATAAAATATTTGTTAGGAAAAAAATAGAAAAATTAAATGAAATCTAGTGTTTAGAAATAGATTAAAAAAAGAAAATTTCATGTCAATTTAATTTATCTATCTATGGTTATATAGGCTAGACAAGTGTTGGCAAACATTGTGTAGACTGTCTCAATACCGATAACTTTGAATTCTTGGAAAAAAGTCAAATCCTTTTCAAAAACCATATTTTAGGTACACCCTACAGTCATTGGATGTCATTAGAGTACATTATTTTAAGCCTTTTATTGGAAATTATTAATCTTTGTAATGTTGGGAAACAGGGTTCACGAATTTACACATGCAAACTAGAAATTAAACCTATATCCAATGATTACATTTGGAAGGAGAATGGATTCACTTGGCTCAATCTCAAATATGATTGAAAGGAACTAAGTACAAGGTGAGTTTAGTACTCCTTCGATTGGGAGTTAAAAATGAGCTATGCAAAGATGTAAATTGAATGTAAGAAGTAGGGCTAAAGATGTGAAATTGATCAACATGCACAAACAGGCTCAGATCAGATATGCAGGCATAAGGGTAAAAGCACAAAAATGTGTCACGTTTCAGGCTAACTTATCAACACAAGTGAATTTAAGTAATTGTAACTAAAAATTAATTTTAGTCAAACATATGGTCTATATAGATTCATTATAGCTAAGTTATATATGGGGCACAACTTTTCCAATTGGAAGTGTCTACTAAATGTATATTTTATACTACTTTTGGTCTAATTACAAAAAAAAATAAAACTTGATGTTTCAACAACTCCTCTTATAAATAATATTTTGTTTGAAATATAAAAATACCCTTTTATAGATCTATAAGTGAATTTTCCAAAATATATATCTTTTAATATTTTAATTAGTTTTTATGTTTTATGTTTTATTTTTATTGAAAGTAGGTCATCAACACTAAAATATAAGGTTGATTATCTTGTCAAGGAAAAATACTAAAATTTATTAAAAAAAATTGAAAAAAATATGATGCAGTAGAGAAAATAATCTATGTCAAGATGATGTAATTCTTTTATGATTTGGATAAATAATTAAGAAAAAAGGTGGTGGGAATTGGAAACAGTTATATTTCACAACACACAACTTTTCAAATTTAATGAAAAATATATATCTATAAAAAATAGTAAACAATATATCCATGCACTAAAGTTTCAAGTTATCAATATACAAAAAAAAGTTCAAGAAAAAAAAGTAAATTTTACTAAATAAAGTGTGGTGGCTTGTATAACTTCAATTTCAACATTTTTTCAGCAACTAAATTATAGTGTTTACTTTATAAAAAACTATATTCAATTAATTTTTTAAATTTTTGTTAAAATTACAAACTTAAAATAGACATAAGAATATAAATTTGATTAGTTTATATCATTTCAAAATTCAAAACATATATTTCACTTTCTATTGATTTAATTTAAAAAGTTGAATCAACATTGGCCATTTCCTTTATAAAAGTGTGACACAACTTTGTACTTTTACCTTACAAATCTGGAAAGAGGAAGCAAACAAGAACCTATGTCAGATATCTGGACTAAAAAATGCTAGACAATTTTGGGTTGGGGCATCCTTGTCTTCAGAGTGTCAGATGTAGACAATAGATGCCTTTTTAGGATTAGGATGTTGTCTTGAGTGTTTCCCTAAAGTTCTGTTGTAGAAGTTTTAAAAAAATTCACCCGTGGCAACCTTGTCCTTTAATTTTGCCTCTACAAAAGCTAAATCAGTGTGTCTCTGTCTACCCTTCTTGAATTTGTGACCGTTGTCTTCTGAATTTTTCACTTGCACATAGAAGAAGGAAAATTGTGTTCTTGATAGGGGTTTGCCTAGGTGAAACCTCAATTTTGGGATTAACTCTATAATTGAATTAGAATTAAAATGGAAAGCATGCCTAAAAATGGTCAAAGGATAGATATGGAATTGAAATATTGAAATTGGAATGTTATACCTTGATTGAGTCTTGCTTTGAAGTCTTCAGACAAAGATTGATGTTGTCATGTAGGATTGTAGATTTTTGTCTTCATAATATCTTGATCATGGATACCATCTTGAATTCTTGAAATTTGAATACTTGACCTCTCCTTCACTACGTTGATAATGCTTGATCACTTGCTCACTTGAATTTACTTGATAAGAATTGAATTTAAACTTGAGTCATGTAGAGAGGATGTTTCAAATGAGGCCTAAGTGAGTACAAAATTGTATAGGGATACAATTTAGGATTGTACAATCTTGAGCAAGAATGCTATTTTGTAAATATCATAGGATTATTGCAATTTATCAAATCATATTTTTTTGTAGTATCTTGTACAACAATTCATGTTCCTTGACTATATATCCACTTTGTGTACATGTCAACCAAGAAACTTGCAACTACAACATATAAAAAAATCCACTTTCAATCATAATTTGATGTATGTCAATGACACACTACAAATCTTTCATCTTAATTTAGAATTAAAAGATATTGACGAAGGTTGGGGAGACTATCTTTACATTTGTTTTGGTCATTTTGTTAAATAGTTGATGTGTCGTGTATATGCTTCCATGTTTCACATACATATCTATAAGGTCACTAGCAACTACAATACCCAAAGAAAATTGAGTCTAATGTTGAATGCCCTTGAGCTATTGAAAGTTGTTAGTGTTGGGCATGTAGGGTGACAACCACCCGTTTTCAAGTGGCAAAGATCTTGTTTTGGCATGGACTAGATCTATGATGGTAAAAGTGAACTAATTAGATTGGACACAGGTTTGTTGCATTTGGTGGAATAGGACAAATGCTCACATTAAAGACACATTTTGGTTGATTTACATATGCTATTCTCGATGCCACATATTATAGATGTTTTGGAACACTTAAACAATGCAATAGAGAACATTTACCATGCTTTATTTTGCATCAAGAGTTGTGAGAATAACTCTCATTCGTATTGTCAAATTGAACCAAAATACCATCAAACTATGAAACAAAATAAACCCTTTCATTACTATTTGAAGTAAAAAATATACAAGTTAGGAGCTAAGACACTCTCCTAGTTTTTTATTTAATATATAATCAAATATTTTTTTGATTGAAATTATATAAAAATTAAACCTTGTTTGGATACTCTATTGATGCTATAATTCTATGAAATGAGCTAATAATGAAAGAAGCATAGTCATAAAAGAACATTAAAGTAAACATAGATTGGTAATAAATCTAGATACAATAAAAAAAAAAAAAGTCTTTATCCCATTAACAGACCCAAACAAAAAAAATAAAAAATTGTTAAAACATATTAATTCAATGATCAAAACAAATTTTGACCCATGACAATATAAAATTTTGATCAATATAAAACAACTATTACAATATTGAAATAAAATGATAAGACAGACCTCAAAATGGAGATAAGTATATCTGCCGACATGGTGAGGAAATGAAGATAATTTTAAGTCACGTAAAATCTACGGTAAATTTGTGTTATTTGAATAAAATCATTTTTTGGATATAAATGATGAATATTTAAGAAAAAAGAGGAGAAAATAATTCATGAAAGAATTCTGTAAACAAGAAAATGTAGAGTGAGATACGAAGATTTAAGTGAAAATGTAGAGAATGACAAGTAGTGGTAAAGAAGGGTCCACATGATGATGAGAGCAAAAGATATGAATGTAAAAGAGAATATATCAAAATTCAACCCTATCAAAATCGGATCTGAAAAATGAGAAAGATTTTCCTTGCTCAAATCAAACTGGGCGTCCATGTGGAAAGTGGAGTACACGTCAATATTACTAGGTTTATATGGCAGCAAAACAATGGGTCAAGGGGTTCATTCAGACCATTCAAAGGATAGTCCATCAATAATGATGGATTTGAGATATTTTAAACGGGTCATCTCACATGATTTAGATCTTTGTTTCTTGTTTGTACTTCTTTGTTCTTATTTTAGTCAATTATTTCAGCTGAAAAAACCAAAATTCGTTGTTTACAAATTTTGGGGTTTTGGACTTTCACTTGTATCTATAGTTACATACCTTTGCTATCACTATTGGCATTTCATGTCATTAAGTCCATCTTTGCTCAACTAAGTCTCTTATCACTCCCTTTCCTACTCCCTTGATCCTCGAGGCCCACTTTGCAAAAATCAACTTTAGGTATGAAGTTATCAGCCTTCAAGCCATCAATCTTCATCCTTCATACTGCCTTTGGTATTCTTTGCCCCATCTCCCTGCTCCCTAAAGTCCAAACCCTAAAAACCTAAGTGTGAACCTTATTGAACGTTGGGTTATCAAGCTTCCTCTTTCTCTCTTCCACTTTTAGTTGGTCCTCCCTTGATTTCCTTGATTGTTAAAATCCATCTTACAAAATTGCCTAAGTGTTGACTTTATCATGCTTCGACTTGTTAACATCTTCCATATCCTTCATTCCTTTTTAACAAACTTCTCTTTGCCTTCTCAACCCCTAATATCTAAAGCATTTCCTTTGCTAAATATTAGTCTTATTGGCGTTTGGGATTTTGGTAATCTCCTTACCTTCATTCCTTTTTGATACATGACTTAAGAATTTTTCTTGATCCTCAAATCTCACTTCATTCCTCTTCAAAATTTCTTCTTTTTTCATCTGGTTTCAACTAATTGACCTCACCTTTACCGTCTCTTTCTTGGCACGAGTTAAGAGTTCTTCCTAACTCCCTATGCCTAATTAATTTTATATGGCAGTAAAATAAGGGGACACGGGGTTGATTTAGGGCATTGAAAGAATAGTGCATCAATAATAATCCACTTGAGAGATTTTAAGTGGGTCATCTTACATGATTTATATTTTTGTTTCTTATTTTTCCTTTCTTTGTTCATACATTGGTTAATTATTTGAGTTGAAAAAATAAAAAATTGACTATGTTGAAATTTTGGGGTTTCATGATTTTGCTTGCACATCCATGCTTGCGTTGTGTTTTCTATCACTATTGCCCTTTCATCTCGTTAGGTCCATCCTTGCTTGGTTATCTCTCTTATCGGCCTTTGAGATACCAATCTTCATCCTTGCTTCATACTACCTTTGGTATTCTTCACCCAACCTCCTCACTCCCTTAAGTCCAAACTTTAAAAACCCTAAGTGTGAACCCTAACAAACTTTGGGCCATCAAGCTTCCTCTTCTATCTTCCCCTTTCAGTTTGTCCTTCATTAATTTCATCGATCATCGAAATCCCCCTTACAAAATTGCCTAAGTGTTGACCTTATCAAATGTTGAATATGGATTCTTCTTGATCCTCGACTCCCAAGTCATTTCTCTTCAAAATTTCTTATCTTTTTCATCAAGTTTCGACTATCAGACTTCACCTTTACCTTCTCATTTTTGGCACGAGTTAAGTTCTTCTTGATACTCAACCCCCAACTAATGCCTCTTATAAATGTCATGTTTAATTCATCTACCCCTTGTTAATGTTATCTCCCTTCATCTTCATGTTGATGTCATCCTACTTTTTTCTCATGATGATATAATGCAAAATTATCATTTGAGGGACCATATTTTCAATGTCCCTCATCCTCCCATTCTTCATCAACAATATTTTTGGTGGATGTTTGAAGCTCAATGCCTAAAAAAGGAATATCTCATTGGGCCATCATAGATGAACATGTTCTTATTCTAGGATTGATGATAGGCAATATGCAACATGCTTGAAGCTTGATCTTTGATGGTGGTGTTTTAGGGGGTGCAAAGGATTTAATTCTTTTTCTAAGTGTTGTGTTAGGATTGAGCATGGAACTCCAATGATAACTTTAAAAGACATGTTTTTTACCTAGAAATGACATTAATTCTCAACAACTCCTGTAACCACTAGATCTTTATCTACGGGAGCTGAAAAGGGGTCTTAAATGCTTTTTCAATGGATTTAAATTTGTCAAGATTTGGTATAATTTTAGGGTGAAAATATTTTCCAAAATTTGGAAAGAGAAATTCAATTCTCTTTTTTAGTTGTTCAGTTGATGTTCACTTTTCTCTATACATTAAAGTTATAATTTTCTCCAATGTGCTTATGTAGATCTAGGTGCAAGCTCGCAAAGTTAGATTGGAATTTGTGCATCCATAGGAACTTATCAATCATTTGGGTAATTCTCCTTGTATGATTGACAAAGTCCTAGCTCCTACATCTTCCCCATCTCATGAGCACTAGATGAGATCATGGATTTCATTCCCAAGGCTCTTGATCATATTTTCTACCTGTACCATGTTTCTTTTATATTGTAGGTTATCTCTCTCATCCACGTTCCACCTTTTCTCATGGACATGATGAGTTCCTAGATGGATAGATTCTAGAAAGTTCCTTCAAATGGAGCTAATTATTTCCCTTGTTTGTACTCAACAAATTTTAAAAGATCAAGAGGAAGATGCTCTTACTATCTAGGACTCTATTGATGATGCTACTATCCTTGTTGATGTATGAGATAAACTTGATGACTTAGATATCCTTCTTACAAATGCTACTATTGTTGATTAATGATTTTATTTATGTTTACTATTATTTAGAATCTACTCTTTATTATTTTTATCTTTTTTTTCAAATCAATCTACTTTAACTTGAGCATACCTTTCTATCATCCACACATGCACGCGCGCGTGCACACACACACATATATATACATACACACATATACATATATACATATATGTGTATATGTATATATATATATATATACATATATGTGTATATATGTATCTATTTATATATATATGTATATATATACAGATACATATATACATGTAGATATATATGCATATATACATATGTATATAGACACACACACATATATGTATGTATGTATGTATATGTACATACATACATACATACATACATACATACATACACACATGTACAATATAATATACACCACATTCAATATAAAAGTTGAAAAGAAAGGAGCAAAAATATTTTATGAGAACATATAAGGAGAAGTGTTGGTAAGAAGGATGGTCACTAGGTCCACATCATGATGAGGACTATGAAGTAGGAGAGAAAAGATATCAATAGAAAAGATTGATACTACATTCAAAATTCAGCCATATAAAATTAGGTTTGAAAAAGGAGCAAGATTTTCCTTCCTCAAATCAAATTGGGCATCCATGCAAAAAATAGAGCAACACATATTTCTCCCAAACTAGTGATAGTGTGAAAGTAAAGTGGTCTATTTAAATAGTTTAAAAATAAAATGTTCAACATTATTTTTACTAAGTGTATATGGAAGAAAAAATAAATTTAACAATTAAGATGTTTAAAGATATGGTATTTTCACATATGTAATGTAACACAAAATTGATATGCTTGGTAGGAATTTTGTTTCAAATATGTGTTTAGATTTTGGATGGAATTGTAAGATCAAGAATAGTAAGATGCTAGAATGTTATAAGTTAGAGGACCTAGTAGTTGATGATTGTAACTTCACACCTCTCAAAATCCTACATGACAATTTCAAATCTGTAAGGACCTCCATAATTTCAAAATAACACAATTCACAAAATTTACACATAAACAAGCATATATCAATTCTAGGCATCCAAATATACAAGATTAGAATTGACAAATTATATTACAACATAAAGTTGGAGTATATAAGGATTAGTACATAAGCTAATATCGAGGAAAAACATAAGGAACATATCCATTTACACTGGACCACAAGGTCAATTACAATGAATACATAAAGGAGAAATCATGAAGACTGCCATGACAAGAACTCTATTATCTATCTCCCTTGAGAACCTCATGGGTGATAACATTGTTAGAGTGTGTATCTTCCCTACCACAAACTAGGTACATTTCCTTGGAATCTTTCATGATGAAGTGTTGTAATTGTACACCTTTAATTAGGGTGTCCAATTTTACACTCTCCTAACACTAATTTTAGTATTTCACATTCCTATACGCATTATAGGACCTTTATTATAAGTAATTAATATTTAGTTCAATATTACGAGTCTTATTCCACTTTAATACAATATCACACACTTATTTGGGCCCTTATTTCTAGGTGTGTTATGCATGCAATTGTGGTTGCACCAAAAGATCGACCTGTTAATGCTCGATACAACCACTAGACTTATAGAATCCACAAGAGGCAGTTAAGTCATGTCACAAAACTGAGCACTGCACTACACAACACAAGGAGACCAAGGGTGCACACCTCCAACAATACCCCCAAGTGCAAGCGAGGGGTTTGAACCTGTGACCAAGCTCCGATACCACTTGTTACAAGTGCGGTTGTTGTTGCACCAAAAGATTGACCTATTAATTCTCGATACAACCACTAGACTTATATAATCCATAGGAGGTGGTTAAGCCATGTAACAAACCTGAGCATTGCGCTACACAACACAAGGAGACCAAGGGCGCACACCTTGCAACAAGGTGTGCCCTTTATATTTTATTAACTTAATTTATTGTAAATCCTACCCTATTTCAAATCTCAAGACACGTTTTTTCCATCTAAACATTATATATTTTCATACAAACTTATTTTTGGCATTAGAACCCTATTATATCGCATCCCTAAAAACTTAAGTTGAAATTGTGGGGACCGAGACACATTGGGCATCCTGATCTATTGCTTATTTCCTTGAATTGTGGGAGGATAATAAGGTGGTTCTATCCTACTTAAATCTTTCTCCATGCGAAAAAATAATAATTCTAAGTTAGTCTCAAGGTGACTTTATTATGAAATCCCTATAGAAGGAATCTCTCTCAATTCATTCAATCATCTCATTATTGCATCTCATCATTATGTTATCATTCCAATTCAAAGGAAACACTTCAAGAGTAGATTTGATTCAAGGAGAAACAAACTACATCAAGGTATCTTCAATTATGTTTCAATTATTATTTCATGATGGATTTTATGTGATTTATCATGTTATTGCATAAACACATGGAGGACTTATCATCGGTACAATTCTTTGTCAACTGAAGGTATAATCAATTCAGTCAATCACTTCAATTCAAGCATTTCCAATTAAATTCAAGATTTAATTCCAAACCTAGGTTTTGACCTAGGAAAACCCCTATAAACCACCCAAACACCATTTTTTACTCTTATGTGCATCTTTAAGTTTCCAACAAAGACAAAAAGATCCAGAGATGCTTAGGACACAAAAATGAGTCACCATAATAAATTTGGATAGGAAATCCTTAGACCAGGGTGCTCCAGGTGAGCTTTCCTAGACTAGGATGCCTTGGGTGCCCCTGTCCTTATAAGTATGCATCAAATTTGACAAGAGAAAAATATAGCATCTCAGGAAACTACATCTGAGTTGGTGTACAAAAGTTAGAAGACCAAGGCACTCTAGGCATCCCAGTTTAGTGGAATCTGCTCCAAATTTCAATCATAAGTGCACCTTTTTATTTTTTTCTCATTTATGTACATATTATGATTTTTTTGTTTATACTGAAAGCAATGAAAAAAGGTTAGTTGAACATGATAAATTCATAAAACAACACAAAACATCCAAAATGAACTAAGCAATTACCTTTTGGATGCTCCCCGAATTGAGCTAGAAGTGGATGTGCCCAAGCTCCACTTGATTTTCTCCTTTGATGGTTTCAATGTGGAACACTCTCCAATGATCACAACAATGGTGGATTGATGAAAGTAATAACTGGATTAGGCTAGTGCATTGGGCATTATGATGAAAAATAGAGGGATTGGATGGTAAAATGCCTATAATATGGATGCAAAAGGAATGATTATGAAAGAAAAATAACAACATGAAATTACTAATGAAGTGGATGATTTGGTGAAGGGAGGAGACTCCAATTTATAGATTTTTTGGATAGAAATGGACAATTGAGATTGAAAGATAATGGAGGGCTAAGATTAAATGTGAATATGTGAGGTATCTTGGGATCTTAGCCTTGTGACATGTGTCACAAGGTGAAGTGTCTTGGGAAGAACACTTGGCATGGGGAAGAGGAAAAGGTGTGCTCACACATGTGTGAGTACGTCTTGGGAAGAACATGGAGATGACAAGTGGAAGCATTCTTGGAAAAGTGTAAGAGTCTTAGGTTTTAGGAGGATGACATGTGGATGGAATGCAAAAGTGTAGGGTGGCTCTCATGGGGAAGAGAATTTTCTCACATGTGAGCACCCTTGGGTCAAAGATGAGGTGGAGGAGAAAGTGACCCTTGCATGAAAACTCATTTATGAGGGTGTTAGGAATTACAGGCAGAAAATACCAATTATATGCAAATAAAGATGAAGTAGAAGATTGAAAAAATGAGGAAACAATTTTAACATGGTTCACCCAAACTCGGGCTACATCCACCAAATAGAGAGTCCAATATTATTATCCAACAAATCAAACTGATTACAACCAGTAATCCCTTGCAACTCAATACCACTGCAAAATGCTACAAATTTTTTTATAGAAAACCCTAACCCTTAGCCATTTTATCAAGACTTATGTCAGTTACAAAAATAGGGTTAGAATATGTCAGCCAATAGAAAAAATAACTCCCAACATCTTTATAAAATAATAAAAGTCATTTGGGGCCCCTGGACCTCACAATGGGCATTGCCCCTTGACCCCGCCTTGGGGGCGCTGCCCCCAAACCCCCATTAAATAATTTGGGGGGAAACTACTATAGCGTCCTAAAATTGCACCCCTTGCAATTTTGACCACATTTGGATCTTCACCTTAGTTTTTGTTCCCCTTGGCTTGGTTGAAGACTTGGCCTAGTTGAAGACTTTATTATGCTCATGCACATTACAAACATCAAAAACCTTGATTGGCACCCCCTTGGGCACCTTGGTCCTGGCCCAAAATAGGGCTGGACCAAGGTGTGGCATCTTGGTCCTCACTAGGACCAAGGCATGGCACCATGGTCCTCCCTAAATTTGCCCCTCTTTAAACCCCTTTTTCACATTTCAAATTTAAGTAGGATTTCCCTCTCTATGTTGGCCCATGTCAGAAAATTAATCAGTTTTCTCAATAGGCAACTATAGAAAGAGGATTCCCCTCTCATTTGGATAGACACAGTTAATCTAAGATATATATCAAGCATCCGACAAACACGCATGAGATCAAGCATTCAAGCATTCAAGATAAATTGGGCATTTTAAGTCTTCCTTCAAGCCTTGGAGCAGCAATCAAGTCAAGATCAAGCATTGAAGTGGAGATCTACTTCCTATTTCATGAAACCCTAATTCCATGTGGAGGCAAGAAAAACTTCACAAGGAGGTATAGTCATTCAAATTTTAGTCATAATTCAACATCTCCCTCAAAAGAAGAACCTTTCCTTACAGTCATTTTGAATTTCATTTATCTCAATTTCATGGTTAATTCCAAAACCGGGGTTTGACCTAAGACAAGCCCCTATTCCCAACCTATTTCCCTTTCTTTTTGTGAGTAGGAAATGGGTGCACAATTGTACTTCTCAGAATAAGCTTCAAATATAGAGACAAAACAACCCTTTTTGGTGTGTGGAAAATTCAAAGGACCATGTTGCCACGTCACGATCCCTGCTTTTTTAGGGCATTTTCACAAGGGAGATTTGAATCAACTTATATTATTTATGTTGGATATTGTTGCTACTAGGATATGTTGTTGTCATTGATGTCAACATATTCATGTGCTTTGGTATTGAAGAGAGTTGTTTGGTGTTACGGTGATTGCATTGCATTGATTTGGCTGGATTAAGGATTTGTGGTTCTGTAATGAAGTATCCCCAGTATCTCTACTTCATTCTTTATTGGTTTCAGTGATCCGGAAGATTGCTTGATCATATTATTTGATCCAATTTGTAGTTCAATCTTTCTGTGTCATGGTTGTCAGAGTTTGGTGTTTGATCCGGTGAGCTCCGGTATGATCATATCTTTGGCTGCAGATTTGGGAGATGTTTTTGATGTTCATGTATATCCTTAGTTCAGATGGTTCATGATTTGGTGCTCCTCAACTTATCTTTCTAGTTTGAATTGGTGTTGTTGAGTGTTCATGTGAGTTAGCGTGTTGATCGATGAAGATTTGGATAAGTGGTGTTGGTGCAACTATTGCGGAAGGTTATATTGTGTTGTTGGTGTTTTCTGATCATGCTCTATTTATTTTGGTGATCTGTATTGATCTTTGTGTGTGTTCTTGGTGATTTTTCTGATCCGGTGATATTCTTCATGTTATGCAGTATTCTTGGTGGTGTAGTGGGTTGCGGTTGATCTTGGTGAGATTTCTAGTGGTGATACGTGTTTGGAGATTTGATTTAGGTCATGTTATGTCATGTATATTATTATATTGGTCTGGTGGTTCATATATATATCATGTGATGTAATTTTGTAATTAAGGTTTGAGGGTTTGGCCGACCTTGTAGTCAAGGTTGATGAATTGTGTAAATAAGTGGTATAGTGATGCAATTTAGGTATCAATGTGGTGTCTGCATTATCAGAGAGTGGTGTATATTTGCTTGAGTGAATTTATTCTTTGGTGTTGTGAATTGAACAGATATTGTTACAGGGAAGAAAAATATGCTTAACCAGAACTATCATCAGGCATTAGCAGATGCTATAATTGCAGTTCATATAATCCAGATTGTAGTCTGAATCTTATTGTAAGGTAGTGAGCCTTCCCTCAGGGTTGGAGCCTTTTGGGTCATCTATTTTGAGCACTGAGCTCTAGGAAGTATGCCTGAATGCATGTGCATTCCCCATTGTAATACTTAGACATACTACTATAGAGTATCATTTATTGTGGGTAGGTCCCACCGTGGTTTTTCCCTTAATCGAGTTTTCCACGTCAATATCTTTGTGTTATGTGTGTTAGTGCTATTGTGTTTATCTTTATTCTTATTGCAACTATTTAGATCTAAGATTATGGTTAATTTATTGAATCTGGTGAAAACTGATTCACCCCCCCTCTCAGTTTTCCTTCTTGGTTGTTGCTAACAATTCGTATCAGAGCTCGATCCTCCGGAAGAAGCTTGATTGCTGGAGGAGATTCGAGATGGAAAATTATGTGTTCAAGAAGGAGAGTCCTAGATTTGATGGAAGAAATTATACTATCCAAAAGGACTAGATGGAAGTTCACTTGAAATGTCTTGGAGATGAGTATTGGAAGATCACAAAGAATGTCTACAATGTTCCTCAGAATGGACCAATTACTATTGCTAAGATCAAGGATGTTGAACATAACATAAGAGCTAAAGAAGTATTGTTGAGTGCCTTGATTGATTTAGAAATGACTAATGTGATGGGTTTGCAGACTACACATGAGATCTGGAAGAAGCTAGAGGCCTTGTATGATAGAGATGCGCAAGTTAAAGTTGCTAAGTTGTAGAGATTGAAAGGGAAGTATGCAACATTGAAGATGGCAGAAGATGAAAATATATCAACCTTTATGGCTAAAGTGAATGATCTTTTCATGAATATCAGATGTGCTAGTGGAATCCTTGAATGAGGTGAGATTGTTGCTAAGGTGTTGAGATCATTGCCTCCTACTTACAATCATAAATTAGTTGCTATTGATGAGATCCGAAGTGTGACTACAATGTCTAGAGACATGTTGGTTGGGAAGCTTACTTCATTTGAGTTGAGCAAATTTGAAGAATCACATGGGAAATATGAGACTGCATTCAGAGCCTCTATATCTGGGAAGCAAAACTATGATCTGGGAGAAAGTTCTTATTGGGTGTCTAGATTTGAAAGAGAGAAGAGAGAGATGCAAGAGAAAGAAAGAGAAATGGATGAGCTAGAAGCCCTTATATCTCGGAGATTGCCTAAAAGAGCTAATAAGTATGATGGAAAATTACCTTTGAAATGTTTTTCTTGTAATTGGATAGGACATTTTTCTTTGAAGTGCCCTGAGAGAATGTATAGATATGATAAGCATGAAAGGCATGATAGATCTGACAAATATGATGTGAGGCCCTACCCCAACTCATCCTAGCATTTCTATTATTTTCATGATGAGACTATTATGGATGCTTTATTTTTATGCATTATGGATTTAGAACTTATATGATTCCATGATTTGGATAACATTGATGTATATTGATGCTTCATTTTTATGCATTATGGATATGAAACTTATATGATGCTAGAAATGAATTACTTTGAATGATGTATGCCATTATTGGATTTGCAGGACTTCATTATGATGATAGAAATAGGATGCATGTATTATGAATGGATCAAATTTTGAGGATTATGATAATTGCTTATGTGGATTAATTGGGATATATGAGATATTGATTTATTACTGTCAATTGTATGAGTGTTTGATGTGTATTCAAATTCATGTGTTTAATAATATATGTGGTTATTTGGAATTACTAATGTGTAAATTGAGATGCGCAGGAAAATTATCCATGTGACCATGAAAATATTATGGAGAACCAAACCTAGACCTATGTACGTTTGTAAAGCCAGGGGTTGTCTATTTGGAGAGACAACACCCCATTTGTATCATATTTTATTTGTGAAAGTAAATGATGCATGTGTGTTAAATTGATTTTATTAATTTGTGTAAATCCAACAAGAGACAAATTCCATGTGTAATTTTTATAATGTATTTTATTGTGTCACTTGACACATGTGCTGATTAGTGTCATTGATTTTGACTTGTCTCTTGGAGGGAGTTTGTTTCTACCAAAGCCCATTTCAAACATTTGAGTGTGGTCCCAAATTTGCCTTGGGTAGGGAGTCTTGGGAGTGGTCAACTCAGGTTTGACCCGTAGGTTAACTTCAGTTGGGTTTCTAAGGGGTCAAATGGACTCCTAGGGTTAGTTTTAGCGCTTTTCCACAGGTCCAAAGGGTATACCTATGGGTTAGGGGTATTTTTAAACATGTGACTACTCCCATGTGACTATTTAGTCACCTCAAAAAGTGGTTTTTCCAAGGTGAGCGAAAATTCAACTTAGAAGGTTCCTCCTAGGATAGACAACCTTCCTTTTTGGTGTCAGACTCTCTTCCCCATCCTCTCTTACCTTTTCTCTTTCCAGTTTTAGCAACATGTAAGAGGTTGGGAAGACCAACCAATGGGAACTCTCACTCTATCCAAGGGGTTGGGAAGAGTGAGAGAGGCCTTCTTAGGCAAGGATTAGGGACTTAGTGAGTTAATCACCCACTCTCCATTGTTGGAGATTATGCAATTTTGAAGAATAGTTGTAGGATAGAATTTTGGCTAAGTGTTGGTGAAAAGATTGTGTGGATTTGGGCTGCTCATCCCCAACTAGATCTAGCAAAATCTTTGGGTAGATTAAGGTTGGCTCTTACTCTCTTTTTGTTTATGTTGCATATGTATGTTTGAAGAAATGCTTGTATGAAAGAGTTGTTTATTTGTATTTTACCTTGTGAACGAATATGTGATTTTTCCCCTTCATTTCTATTATGCATTTTCTTGTATTGGGAGTATCCAAGGCCTTCTACTCTTGGGAGAGTTGGATGGTCTTGGGGTGGAAGAAGTTTGACAGCCTTGGGTGAGAGGCTCTCATTAAGAGAGTGATCTCAAGGGTGTTCTTTTGTGACCCTTGTTGCATAGCCTTGTTTATGCATTTGGGGGTCATAAGGAGAGATGAAATGGCTTATATGCCTTTGGGGGGCATTAGGATGTGGGGATGGACTTGTGTTGTATTTGGTTGCCATGAGGTGGCTTGAAATGTTCCATGCTTGTAGTTTCTCCAATGGTATTTGGTCCACTTCCACCCTTGGAAAATAATCACAAGTTGTGGTGAAGTGTAGCCTTGGTTGGGAAAATTGTTTGTTGTGTGTTTACCCCTTGCTTGTTGTGATTGTATGTGTGTAACCCGTCTAGTGCTTGGTTCTCCAAGCTCGGGGGTGGCTTCTAGTAAGCCTAGGTTGGGAGGTGAGCACTCCATGGTCAAGCCTTATGTTTTATTTGCAGGGTACTTGGGAGGAAGGAAAAAAAGAAGCTAGGAGTTGCTCGTTTTTATTTGACTTGCAGAAAAGTTGGGAAAGGGAATATTGTATTTTTTATGGCAGCAATGTAAAAAGAAAAGTTATATATTGTATTTGTTTTAAAAAGATATGTATTCCTTTTAATTTCAAGTCCTCATTTAATGGAATGAGAGACTAGTTTGGGTATTATACCCTTTGTAATATTGACTACCTTGTATTCTATATGCCCTTGAAAAAAATATGTATTTTCCCCATTAAGTTATTTTTGCAAAAAAAAAAAAATGTTATTTATGCATTAAGTTCCTATAGTTGTTGAGTTAATATAATTGTTGCTTTCTTATTATTGGAAAATAAAAGTTCATTTTATACCATCATGCAAAATGAAATTATGGGATTTGTAAAAGCTGCATCTAGTTCTATTTAGTTAAAAACAAATACAAATTATGGTTAAATAGGTCTATTATGTCTATCTCTAAATTGATTTTTAAATGTTTTCTAGGTTAATATAGTTGCTGTTAAAATTTATTTCATTCTGTTTTTTTAATTTATTGCAGAAAATAATTCTGAAAGTAATAGTCTACTTCTAAAGTTAGCATCTAGACTTTAAAAAAAAATGTATTAGAGCTTGTTGTTAATGTTCTTTTTAAATAGGAAAGAAATATACAAAATGCTTTAACCAACAGAAAAAAAAAATAGTATTTTCCACTGTAATGTGCTAGGGAGATTATTAGTTTTGATTTGCATAAAAAGAAAATAATAGCAGGATTTAAAGCATACACATTAACTTATTAAAATAAAGAAAATCTCATCTATTGCACGCTGTCATAGTCTTATCAGTTTGCTGCATGAGTTAAAAAGATGTAATATAAAAAATTACAGCATGCTAAAGTATGTTTATATATATATATTCTATGAGAAACTAATCATTTTATAAAAAATAAAAAATGTGTCTCTGTGTGGGAAACCTTTTTTTTTTAATCATTATAACCTCCAGAAAAAAGAAAAATAAAAAAGAAAAAAAAATAAAAAATAAAATATATATATATATATATATATATATATATATATATATATATATATATATATATATATATATATATATATATATATATATATATATATATATATATATATATATATATGACTTATAATAGTTAGCCTTAGAAGATAAATTTTATTGGCCAACTTTAATAAAATTTTATAGCACAATTGCACTATGGGATTAATCGACCCTAGAGTCAAATTTTAGACAAATTATAATTATTGATTAAAATAAATAATAGGTTTTATAAAACTAAGAGCTAGGGCTAATTAATTTAGTTCCTAGGCAATTAAAAAGCTATTTGAGATTATTAATATCTCTTGCAAATTTATTTAGAGGATTTTGCCTAAATGAAATTATTATATTTATTATTTGATGAGATAATAATAATTCTTTGTAAAATTAATTTTCCACATTTGGCTTAGATCATCTCGCTTACTTGATCTAGTGTTTGAATTATTCTTAGTTGAAAAGAAACCAAACTAGTTAAGACAAGACTGGTTAATGCGTTATTTAGCAAATTTAGTTTTATTAGATTAAGTTTTAAAAAAAAAAAAAAAATTATTTCGTTTGTGCCCAAAAGTTTGGGCATGACATTTTGGTATCAGAGCAAGGTTTCCAACACTAGGAACCTTTCTCCATTACGTTTTGCTTTAATTTTTTTTTAATTAATTAAATTTTATTTATTTTTATAGTTAATTTTAAATAAATTAAATTTTTCTCCAAATAAATTATTTATTTATTTCATTTTCTCATAAGGATGCCTCCAACTACACGACAAGCTCGTAAACGTGGTAGAGGCCCTAGGCGTGAATGCATGGCATGCGAAGAGGTCGATAGGGAGGAAACGATTTCGGAAGAGAACCCAGAGGCTCCTCCCGAACGACCGGTTGACCCGAACCGAGACATCTTGTTAGCTCTACAGAACCTAATTGGGATAGTCCAGGACAGGCTTCCAATAGTGGATCATCATTTTGAAAACCAATACTCAGGGAGCCACAGATCAGTAGAACAGGAATGGAGTAGGAGTCCACCTTCTAATCTAGTAGAGAGTCAGGCTGGGCATGAGCCTGAGTTCGTTCACCTACCAGAACCACTTCCAGTAGTAGCACTAGTGTATTATGAGAGAGCACATCGGGATCCAGGGGATCTAATTAGAGAGGTTATGCACCTTCAGCCACCATCTTTTGGGGGATCTACCGATGGGGTAGAAGCAGAGGCATGGCTTTTGAGCCTGGATAGGTGCTCTGCATTGCGCTCCTACGAGAGCAATGTAAAGGCACGTGTAGTAGTCCACCTATTAAGGGGAACGATCTCCACATGGTGGAGACGGGAGGAATATAAGTGTGGCTTAGTGGAAGATACTCTCACATGGGAGATTTTCACAGAGAGATTCAAGGAGAGGTACTTATCAGAGCACTATAGACAACGTAGGGTGGATGAGTTCCATGACCTCCAGCAGAAGGGTCTTTCAGTGACCCAGTATGAGAGAAAGTTTTTCGAGCTCTTACCATACGTGGACTACCTGAAAGATGAGAAGCTTCTCGTCAACCAATTTATTAGAGGGTTGAATGCCGGCATAGCAGGACCGGTGAGGATGGCCACTCCAAGGAGCCTTCGGGTTGCCATGGAGAAGGCCTTGATAGCAGAGGAGATTCAGGTCAGGCCTTAGGACTCGAGAGATCTGTCCCAGAACCGAAACCCTATACCCCAGACTATTTGAGATTATTAATATCTCTTGCAAATTTATTTAGAGATTTTTGCCTAAACGAAATTATTATATTTATTATTTGATGAGAAAATAATAATTCTTTGGAAAATTAATTTTCCGCATTTGGCTTAGATCATCTCGCTTACTTGATCTAGTGTTTGAATTATTCTTAGTTGAAAAGAAACCAAACTAGTTAAGACAAGACTGGTTAATGCGTTATTTAGCAAATTTAGTTTTATTAGATTAAGTTTTTTTTTTAAAAAAAATTTATTCCGTTTGTGCCCAAAAGTTTGGGCATGACATATGATAGATATGAGAAGCATTTAAGAGTGATAAGCCCTATAAGACCTACTGGAAGTAAATAAATCAAAAGAGATGCTACTATGATGTTGATGAAGGTGTGACAAATGAGGAATCAGAGAATGGGAATTTAGGAGACAAATTTGTATTTATTGCTATCAAGGAAGATGATGTGGTATCCGTGAATCCTACAAGTTGCATTGTTGAGGAGAAAGCTTTAGCTACTATGATTGAAGAGAAAGATGAATGGGTGATTGACAATGGTTGTTCACATCATATGATAGGTGATAAAAGTAAATTTATGAGTATGGAAAGGTATGATGACGGAATAGTGAGATTTGGAGATGACAAAGCTTGTGTAATTCATAGTAGAGGTTCTATATCTTTCAATGGTAAGTATATTACTGGTGATGTCTTATATGTTGAAGGATTGAAGCATAATATTTTGAGTGTTGGATAGATGGTTGACAAGGGATATGATTTGCAATTCAATAATGGTAAATGTAAATTTCTCAATGCCTCTGGTATAGAGATTGCATCTGGTACTAAGACTAAAGGTAATATCTTTCACTTGAATGCTGGTGAGAAAAGTTGTTTAATTGCTTAGATTGATGAAAGTTGGTTATGGCACAGAAGAATGTGTCATGTTAATTTTGACTACATGGTAAGGATAAGTTCTACTCAAGATGTTAGAGATATGCCTAAGATTATGAAGCCTGCTAATCCAATATGTAAGGAATGTCAAATGGGAAAGAAAACAAGAATTCCATTTAAGAGTAAGTTGTTATCATCTAATGGATTATTAGATCTTGTTCATACTGACTTATGTGGTCCTACTAGAGTGAATCATGCAAGGAGACAAATATTTCATGTTGTTGATTGATGACTATTAAAGGATGATGTGGTTTACCTTGTTAAGAGAAAAATCAGAAGTGTTGGAGAAATTCAAGATATTTAAAGCTACAGTGGAGACTGAGACTAGATTGAAGCTAAAATGCTTGAGATCTGACAAAGGAGGATAATTTACATCAGGAGACTTTGATACATTCTGTGAGAGGAATGCAGTTAGAAGACAATTATCTACTGCTAGAACCCCTCAATAGAATGGAGTTGTTGAAAGGAAGAATAGAACTATCTTGGATGCTGCAAGGACTATGGTGATTGAAGGAAGTGTTGCACAGACCTTTTGGAGAGAATTTGTTATCACTACTATTTACACATTCAATCAGGTGCATATTAAAGGTGATTTTGGTAAGACTCCTTATGAGCTATGGTTTGGTCATGTTCCCATAGTTAGACATTTCAGAATCTTTGGAAATAAATGTTATATCAAGAGAGATGAGGATATAGGAAAGTTTGATGCAAGATGTGATGAAGGAATCTTCTTGGGATATTCTACTAAGAACAAGGCCTATCAGTGCTATAATAAGAGGTTGAGGAAGATAGTTGAGGGTGCAAATGTGAAGGTAGATGAATGTCTTGGAAAGAAGATCCAAGCATGCGGTTATGATTTTGTTGATCAAGATATTCCTAAGCCTGTGCAGATAGAGATCTTGAAGCAGATTGATCCAATGGAGAAAGTTAATCTAGATATTGGTACTGTTAGTGAAGAAGTGCAAGAGCCTAAAAATAAAAATAATAAGAAGACTTTGAGGTATGTAAAATTGAATCATTCAGAAAATCAGATTATTGTGACAAGAATAAAGGTGTGATGACTAGGAGAAGGATTGTTGCTGAAGAGATATTGAAGCAGTCACCAGTTAGGAGGGACCTCAAAGAGATCAATTCGGACCGGTCAACAAGAGTAAATGCAATGGAAACACAAAGATATGATGGAGGCAATGCAGAATAGATCAAATTATTTCATGAAAACTAATTACTACCAACCGGTAACTATCGAGTTATAGAAATTGGCTCACAGACCTGCTAAAACATGCTCAAAGTATAGAATAGGTCACACCTGGGACCCTCAATCTTAATATCTATCTTCTACACTCAATCTAACTTACTTGATTCTTTGATTGATACATTCTAATGTGCAATTACAATTATATATATGATCCAAGGGGATCCGGTTGGCCCAAAAAGGGATCAAAACCATAAGAACAAGACCTAATTTGTAAAACCAACAAGGTTGGCCTCTGCCAAGAGATTCCTCTGGAAAATCCAAAGGATGAAGTGTAGATCACAGGAAAAAAGGTAAGCCACTTGCTAAGGAACATCAAAATAAATTCTCAAGGCTCTACAAGCTTCAGAAGAGGGTTCCAGTAGACCACCAAAATAGGTCCAGGCAACCGGTAACAAGAAACCATCAACCGGTAACAATAAACTATCAAAGAAACTGATAGCGATATCTTGCCAAAAAATGATCCAAATGTGATGTGATCTGGAAATAATAAAGATGATCAAGTCTTCAAGTAGAATCCAACTCCATGGGATATGGTGAGCCAAAATCGATACACACAGAATGAAATGTTGAAATTGCAAACAAAAAGAAAAAGAAAAAAAAAAATTTTGGTTGATGCAAGATTGTCATGAACCGGGGATGCTCCTGCATCAGACATCCGAGGTTATTGAAAAAGTGAGTTTCTCACTTTTCTGGGGTCAGAGGCAAACCAGGGAGGTCTACCTCTGCCTAATAAATCCAAGATGAATCTTCAACTAGTCTATCCTTCCACTTCACAAGATACTCCTTATACTGACTGCTCCAGGTACTATGCCCAATCCTACTGTCCAAAATGTCTTCAATATGATTTGGTTCCTTCTAGGGCAACTATTTCTCCAAGTTTGCAATATTGTCTTTATGAAATTCTAGTTCATGATACTCATGAAGATCTGCAATGTTAAACATAGGTGAAATACTCTGATTATCTGGTAATGCCACTTGATATGCTTTTCCAGAACTGAACTTCCTCAAAATCTTGCAAGGTCCAAAATTTCTCATCTGCAACTTGTTATAAGTTCCAACTAGGAATCTCTCTTTTCTTAGATATAACATCAATTCATCACCAACTTCAAATTCCTTATGTCTCCTGTTCTCATCTGCCTTCTCCTTATACTTGTTGTTCATGTCCTCCAAATGCTACTTAACTTGAATATGCAAGGCTGCCATGTGATCTGCAAAGTCTTCTTCTTTTGAACTTCTCCAGTCTTCACTACTAATATCTCTTAATTCTGATATACCTCTAGGATGCACTCTGGTAACAATCTTAAAAGGTGTTCTTCCGGTAATCCTATTTACTGAATTATTGTAGACAGACTCTGCTTGTGAAAGGATCAAATCCCAACTTTTGATTTTATCTCCAACTAGACATCTCAACAAATTTCCCAAGATTTGGTTAACTACTTCTGTCTGTCCATCAGTCTGTGGGTGAAAAGTAGAACTGAACTTCAAATTTGTCTTCATCTACTTCCAAAGTGTTCTCCAAAAATAGCCAACAAACTTAGTGTCTCTGTTTGAAACTATGCTCTTAGGTAATCCATGCAATCTTACTACTTCATTGAAAAATAGATCTGCTACATGTAATGCATATGATGTCTTCTTACAATGTATGAAATGAGCCATCTTTGAGAATCTATCCACTACCACAAATATAGAATCATTCCCTCTCGGTGTTTTAGGCAATCCAAGTATAAAATCCATGCTTATATCCTCCCAAGGTGTTACCGGTACTGTCAAAGGTTTATATAATCCCACATTTTGACTACTACCCTTTGCTACTTGACAAACTCTACAACTTTGAACATATTTCTTAACATCCTTATTAATCTGGGGCCAAAACTACTGATCACTCACCAATGCTATTGTTTTGTCAATACCAAAATGTCCAGCCAATCCTCCACTATGCTTCTCCTTTATCAGATTCTCCCTCATGGAACTCCTAGGTATGCACAACTGAACTCCTCTGAATAACATCACATCCTAAATGAAGTAATCCAACCTCTTACTTCTATCTACCACAACCGGTTCTCTACATGCTCTCCAAGGTTTTGCAAAATCTGGGTCATCATCATACAAGGTCTTCAATTCGTCAAATCCTAATACTGTCACTCTCATCTCTGTCAGCAAATTCCTTCTCCTACTCAATGCATCAACAACTTTATTAGATTTCCCATTTCTATTCTTCAACACAAAGGTGTAACTCTGCAAAAATTCTACCCATCTCATATATCTCTGATTCAACTTATTCTGACTATTCAAATACTACAAAGCTTGATGATCTGTATACAACACAAACTCCTTAGGCAACAAGTAATGTCTCCACTTCTTCAAGGCTTGAAATATGGTATAAAACTCCTGATCATACACTGAATATCTCCTCCAGGCATCATTCAATTTCTCACTGAAATAAGCTATTGTTCTCCCTTCCTGATTCAAGACTGCTCCTATTGTTGTTCCACTTGCATCACATTCCACTTGAAATACTTTGTTGAAATCCGGTAAAGCCAACTCAAGCTACTCAGTCACCTTCTGCTTCAATAGTTTGAAACTTTTGTTCACTTTGGTAGTCAACTTGAATTCCTTCTTATATCTTCTCATGGTCTCAGTCATAGGGTTACAAACTAAACTAAAATTTCTAATGAACTTCCGGAAAAAAACTAGCCAAACCATGAAATGATCTTACCTCTCCAATGCTTTTTGGTGTAAGCCATTCAAAAATTGCTTTCACTTTCTCAGGGTCCATCTTCAAACCATCTTCTAATATCACAAATCCCAAATAGACTAACTCATCCTTCATGAAAGTACACTTCTTGATATTTATCAACAACTTTTCTTCTCTCAACCTCTACTAAACTTGTCTCAAATGCAACAAATGCTCCTCTTTTGTCTTACTGAAAAATCAAAATGTCATCCAAATACACAATAACAAAATTACCCAAGAATTTATTTAATACCTCATTCATCACCATTATGAAAGTACTCGGTGCATTAGTTAACCCAAAAGGCATCACCAACCATTCATACAATCCTTCATTTGTATTGAATGTTGTCTTCCACTCATCTTCTTCTCTAATCCTGATTTGATGATATCCACTCTTCAAATATATCTTTGTAAAGTATTTTGCTCCACTCAAACAGTCAATTATGTCATCCATCCTAGGCAAAGGAAATTGGTATTTCACTATGATCTTGTTTATTGCTCTTGAATCGGTACACATTCTCCACTCTCCATTCTTCTTAGGTGCTAATATTGCTGGTACTGCACAAGGGCTCAAACTTTCTCTAATCACATCTTTCTTGAAAATCTCCTGCAGTTGTCTATTCAGTTCTTCATTCTCTGCTGGTGTCATTCGATGTGCATCTTTGTTAGGAAAACTAGCTCTGGGAACTAGGTCCATCCAATGACTAATACTTCTCATAGGTGGGAATCCATCAGACACATTATCTGAAATGATGTCTTCATATTCTACCAGCGAATCTCTTATCTCTTCCAGTTGTTCCTCTTTTGGTTTTGATTTCTCAATCTTCTCAGGAATTAAGGCAAAACACATATTCTCATGTCTCAATCCATCCACAAATTTCCTTCCATCCACCAAACATATTCTAGCATTCGTGCATACTTCATTCTTCAAAGATTCCTTCAAGGGAAACAAGGTTTGCTTCATCCCATTGACCACAATAGTGTATGTATGTTGGCAATATGTGAACCGGCATGAGCCTTATGTGAACCGGCATAAAGACATAATGATATTGTATGTTGTCATTGATGTCAATATGGGACATAGTGTGAACCGGTATATGCCAAAGTGAAGCGGCATATTTGTTCAAGGTGAACCGGCATGTAGTTATGGAAACTAGCATATGGAAGCACTGTATGACTATCGGTTGGTAGGCAACTTCCACTTCGGGGTTTTCCAGTTGGAGTAACTCAAGTCTATGTGACTCAATCGGTGATCTTTGTGTGATGAGTTGGCAGTATGATGAACGATAGATCATGTTGCCATGTAAGCTCTGTGTGCGTGAAGGATCTTGCATGAAGATGACTATTCCTATCTACCTCGGGAATGTGCGAAGTTTATCAAATGGTGATAAAGCGTGATGGGTTATCAGCTGCCATGAAAACGGTGGATAATAGATGATGGCGAATGTCTTGAGATCAATTCAAGACTGGTGCATTTAATGCAGTATGATCCAACGGTCAAGATCAAACCGTTTGAATTGCTCAATCTAACAAGTTTAGGGTTTAGGGTTTTTGCTACCGACCTGTATGTTTCCTATAAGGTTGATGTTGGGTTTCTATCTGAGGTTGTTGGCAAAAAGTTGTGAGTGTGTATCCAAGGAAAGTGATACGTGATTCTTGCCAGACCAAAGGAGAGAAGAGATACCTGCAAAGTGAATGTGCAGAAGGAAAAGAGGAGCCTAAACGGATCTGCATTAACATTGAGTGCTGTTAATAGATCATTGTAATACCTATTGATCTCTAACCACTTCAACAGTTGTAAAATCCCCTAACAGGGTAGCCTTAACTAGCTTGATTCAAAATCCCTTAAATCGGGTGGTCTTAACCGGCTTGTTTCAAATGCCTTAACCGGGTAACTTGAGGCTAATGAGTTCTGAGAAGCTAGAGAAGCTTAGGAGATCCTTTTAGCTATTGAGTTCTTAAAATCCTCTAACAAGGTGACCCTATCAGGTTTAACCCTTAACCGGGTATCCCTTAACCGGGTGATCCTTAACAGGATCGGTTCCTACCAGAACCTATTGTAATGTCCTTAACTGGACAAGGCTCCTAACAGAGTGGACTTCTAAAGAGTTCAAAAAGTAGCTTGTGGGTATTCATTCCCATCGTGGTTTTTCCCAGTTGGGTTTCCACGTGAAAAATATGTGTGTCATGTGTAATGCTCTTGTCTTGTGATGCTCTGTTTTATCTGTTAAGCACATGAAGGTTCTATGTTTTATGCCTATCTATAAAACATATTGAACTCACTATTGTGAAGATCTGATGGTTAGGTTTACTAGTTTATGCATGTGAATATAATGATACTATGGTATTGAGCTAAGAGAAAAGCTTTTTGAGTGACTAGTTCATGACTGATTGAGCTATACTGGATGTTACCAGTTGCACTCTGTTTTACCAGTATCCCTGTTCATCTGTCATTTGGAGTATTTGTTGTCAAACCAATTTTGGATTGTATTTGTGTTCGTACTGATTCACCCCCCCCTCTCAATACCGGTTTGGTACTAGTGGTTCATCATTGAGATATCAATGTATTCTTCCTCCAATCATGTACTGCATGTCTATCAAACTGCCAAGGTCTACCTATCAAAATATGATAAATATTCATAGGCATAATATCACTCAAGTCTTCATGATAATTCCCAATTTTTCAATTTCAACAAACATTGCTCACTTACTAACAACTTATGTTTATCCTGAATCCATGCTATTTGATAAGTCTTAGGGTGTTTCAATATTTCCAAATTCAACTTATTCACCATCTCCTCTAAAATAAGATTATCTGAACTACCACTATCAATAACAACTTTACAACACTTACCAGATACCTTACATCTGGTCTTGAACAAATTCTTCCTCTACAAGGGCTCTTCATCTATCCCAGTATGACACAAATCTCTCCTTACCATCAACAGTTCTCCATCTTTTGGTTTATTATCTAATCCAAAGGGGTTTTCTTCCACCACTGTTTCTCTTCTAGTATTCTTTTTCTTCTTACACTCAAAAGCATGATGTCCTTCTCCTCCACACTTATAGCAAGTTCCTCTAAATTCTCTCTTGTCTTGTCTTCCAAAATTCTCATTCTAGTAGCCATTCGATTCTCTCCTCTAGTAGAAATTTCTATCATCTTTTCGGTATGAATTACCTTCTTTTCTTACTTCTTTGTCCTTGTTCTGATCTGTACAGGTACCTCTACCTCTGGTATATCCTCTTCCTCCTTAAAATCTAACTCTGGTAAACCTTCCACCTTTGCCTCTCTACCTTTGTTCATGTCTTTTGTTTAACTTCTCTTCAGCCTTTAGGGCATACTAGTAAGCCTCTTCAACACTTTGTAATTTGATCAAGCTAAGTTCATCTTGTATAGACATCCACAATCCATTCAAATATCTAGCAACTTGTTCAAATTTATCATCAACATGTCCGGATATGATATTCAACTTGTAAAATGCTTCAGTGTACTCATTCACACTAGATTCCTTCTACCTCAAATTCTGCAACTTCCGGAACAAATCCACTTGTTAATTCGTCGGCATAAACTTTGACTTTAACTTAGCGACCATCATATCCCATGTCTTGATCTTATTTTTACCTCGCCTCTATCTATCAACTTGCAAATTCTCCCACCAAAGAGATGCATGACCTTTCAGCCAGGTACAGGCATATGTCACCTTCCTTTCTTCTGCAGTGTTTTCAAAAGCAAAATATTTCTCCATCTCCGAGATCCAATCCATCATTTCATCTGATTCCAACTTCCCATCATATTCCAATGGGGTAAAATGAGGTTTAGTATTCGACCTACTCAAAACCCTCAAAAACCTTTCCTCATCTGGATCAACTGCCTGTGGGTTTTCTTTTTCTACTAGGGCTTCTTCTCCTTCATCTTCACTTACATCTTTAATATGTTGGCCTCTTCTCTGGGTTGTCTCCAAGGCTTCCAACTGGGCTGCTATACCTCGCAACATTTCCATCACAACAGGGTTTGCATTCTGACATGCTCCATCATTCCTAGTTCCTCTTCATGCCATCCTTTATGCTGGTCCTTTGCAACTGCAAGTCGGATCCTCAATCCGCCACTCTACAACACAATTCTTAGGACATGCAATCTCCGGAATGAAGCTTGCTCTGATACCACTTGAAGCGGTCACTGGTTAGGAGGGACCTCAAAGAGATCAATCCGGACATGTCGGCAAGAGTAAACACAATGGAAACACAAAGATATGATGGAGGCAATGCATAACAGATCGAATTATTTCATGAAAACTGATTACAACCAATCGGTAACTACCAAGTTACAAAAATTGGCTCACATGCCTGCTAAAACATGCTCAAAGTACAAAATAGGTCAGAACCGGGACCCTAAATTTTAAGATCTATTTTATATGCTTAGTCTAGCTTACTTGATTATTTGATTGATACATTCTAATGCACAATTACAATTATTTATATGATCCAAAGGGATCTGGTCAGCCCAAAAAGGGATCAAAACTTGAAGAACAAGACCTAATGTGTAAAACCAACAAGGTCGACCTCCACCAAGAGATTCCTCCAGAAATCTAAAGGATGAAGTGTAGATCGTGGGAAAAGGTTGGCCACACACCAAGGAAAATCAGAATCAACACTCAAGGATCTGCAAGCTTCAGAAGGGGGTTCTTGTAGATCACCAAAATAGGTCCATGCAACCGGTAACAAGAAACTATCAAGGAAACCGATAGCAATATCTTGCCGGAAAATGATCCAAATGTGATGCAGTCTGGAAATAAGAAAGATGATCAAGTCTTCAAGTAGAATTCAACTCCATAGGATCAGGTGAGCCAAAACTGGTACACACAGAAAGAAATATTGAAACTGCAAATAGAAAGCAAAACAAAAAGAATTAGCACAAGCATGTAAGGATGAAAATTAGATAAAATCAATGGAAGAAGAGCTAAATCAGATTGAAAAGAATAACACTTGGGAGATTGTTCTGAGACCTAAAGACAAGAATGTGATCGGTACTAAATGGGTGTTCCAAAATAAACTGAATGAAGCCGGTGAAGTTGTCAGAAACAAAGAAAGATTGGTATGTAAAGGGTGTTCTCAAATGGAAGGTATTGACTATGAAGAAACTTTTGTCCTTTTGGCTAGAATTAAAGTCGTTAGATTGTTGCTTGCATATGCTTCTTACAAGAACTTTAATGTATATTGGATGGATGTCAAGTCAGTATTTTTGAATTGTGATCTTGAAGAGGATGTCTACATTGAGCAACTAGATGGATTTTCTTTATCAAATGAAGGAGATATGGTATGCAAATTGAAGAAATCTCTATATGGAACGAAGCAAGCCCCTAGAGTCTGGTATGCTAGATTGGATAAGTATTTGTTAAAGTTGGGATTCCTTAAAGGTATTGCTACTGATAGTAATTTATAATTCAAAATTGAGAATGATAACATTTTGATTGTTGAAGTCTTTTTGATGATATCATTTTTGGAGGAGATGACATGATTTGAGTATGAAGTTTGATGATGATATGAAAAAGGAAGTTGAGATGTCTATGATAGGTGAGGTGAAATTATTCTTAGTATTGCAGATTACTCAGATCGGTAAAGGTATTTTCATTTCTCAATCTAAGTATGTGAAGGAATTGTTGAAAAAGTTTGGATTAGCTGATTCTAAGATGGGTCAACTCTATTTGTAAGTTGTCCTCCTTGGCTCGCTCCACCTGTATGTCCTCCTCTTCCCTCCTATATCTCTCCCTGATGATGAATAATGATGAACAAAAGATACCCTAACTGGTACTGAGAGGGGGGTGAATCACTACAGACAAAAACTTTCTCAATAACTTATCAAGTTAAAGCAATACCAACCGATTATCTTCATTACTGAACTTAACCATGGCAATACCAGTTAAACACAGTAAGACTTTAGACAACATAAACTGATAAGACTGAACACTTCAAATACATTCAATACTTGATAACAACTTCACCAATAAATGTATGCATGTGGTATAATAGTAATGCCATAACCTAATAACTCTGCATGCATAATCACTCAAACAAAGAATCACATGAAAAATGCACAATACATGACACACAAATTTTTCACGTGGAAACCCAAATGGGAAAAATCATGGTGGGGATGAATACCCACAAGATTGTTTTTGAACTCTTTTGAAGCTCTCTCTGTTAGGAGCCTAGTCTGGTTAAATACTTTACAATAAGGTTATGCTAGGAACCGATCCTATTAAAGATCACCCGGTTAAGGGATGGCTATATACCCTGTTAAAGGTTGAAACCCTATTAAAAGTTACCTTGCTAGAGGATTTAAAGAGCTCAATAAACTTGAGTCACCTGGTTAGAGGATTTATAGTAAGCCTGTTAAAGCAACTTGGTAAAGGGATTTTCCAACTGTTGAAATGGTTAGAAGACAACAGGTAAAAAACTCTGATCTGATAACAACACTACATGCCAAGGCAGATCCTTTTCAGTTCCTCTACTTCTGCAATCACACTCTGCAATTTTCTTTTACTGGTCTGGCAAGTATCTAATCATTCAGATACACATAGAACATTTTCCAACAACTTACAATAACAAACATCATCAAACTTATAGACAACAATTAGGTCAGTAGCATAAACCCTAAACCCTAAGCATCTTAGGTTTACAATACAAGTAGTCCAATCCTGACCATCCAAACACTTTGCATAGAGAAATACAATTTCAAATAGATCACAAGATAATCTGCATCATTCATTCTTCACCACACATGGGAATCAGTAACTCATCATGCTTTCTTCTCATACCGCCAAGAAGAATGTTCATTCCCGAGGTAGACTTTTAATGTAGTCGATCTTATCATGCAAGATCCTCAAGGAAATCCTTCACGTGCACAAGGTTGATGTGGCACCTCAATCTCATCCTCATCACTTAGCTAACTCATCATAGAATGTAATCGGTTACATCGTACAAGTTGGATTGCCAAACCGGAAACCCTAGAGCTGAGACTACCAACTGGTAGTCACACTTAGTGAAACCTTGACATCGGTTCACTGCATTTCTTCATACTGGTTCACCAACTTCTTTCAATCTGCATGCTAGTTCACTTACACTTATTGACATCAATGACAACATACATTATCATCATATCAACATGCCAGTTCATCATATGCAAACAATCTCCCCCTTTGGCATTGATGGCAATACTCAGTGTAACATTGCAACTATAGACATCATAGACCAGTGTATCTTCATTATCAGATATCTTCTCCCCCTTTGACAACAATGCCAAAGTGGAGGCACAAGCTTCCATTCTCTACTATGTTGCTCCCCCTATGGAGTAGCATCCGTCAACACATCAATCCAGAAATATTTGACACTATAGTACCTGACTGATGTGGAGCACACAACTCTAGTTGACTTCATGAAGGGGAAGAACCTCTAATTCACCTCTCAAATAGGTAAATGTAGTCTTTGGTAAGGGCTTAGTGAATATATCCACTAGCTACTCCTTACTAGAAACATGTTGAAGTACAACCTCCTTGTTCTAAACTTTCTCTCTCAAGAAGTGATATTTAAGCTCAATGTGCTTAGTTCTATCATGCAATACTGGATTCTTGGAAATATTTATTGCACTTGTGTTGTCACAAAATATATTCATTGGTTCAGATACAGGTACTTTGAATCCTTCCAATACATGTTTCATCCAGATTGCTTGAGTGCAGTTCATAAATGCTGCCACATATTCTGCTTCAGCTGTAGACTGATAAAAACAACTCTTCTTTTTACTCGTCCACGAGACTTGTCTTCCACCAAGAAATAACGCTCCACTAGTTGTAATCTTCTGGTTGTCCACATTACCTGCCCAATCGACATCGGTATATACTTTGAGGTTATAGTCACCATTTTATGGATACCACAATCCATAGTCAATTATTCCTTTTAGATATCTAAGAATCCTCTTGACAACTACTAAGTGGGATTCTCTAGGACATTTCTGAAAATGAGCTACTATACCCACTACATGAGCAATATCTGGTATGTTGTGCACCACATCATGCAACTTACCGATCATTGACCGGTACTCCTTCTCATTCACCAATACTAAAACATCTTTCTTAGTCAGTTTACAACTGACCACCATTGGTGTGCCAACCGGTTTTCTCTCTTCCATGCCAAAGGTTTTCAATACCTCTTTGACATACTTGGACTGAGTAATAAAGATACCCTCTTTCATTTGTTTAATCTATAAACCAATGAAGAACTTTATCTCTCAAATCAGAAACATCTCAAACTCTTTCTTTATTTCATCTGCAAAAGCATGACTCATTTTATCATCTCCTCCAAAGATTATGTCATCTACAAATACTTCACAGATCAGAATCTGATCACCTTCAGATTTTAAGTAGATGTTGCTATCCTCACTTGTTCTCTAAAATCCAATCTTCACAAGATGAGAGTGCAACCTTTCATACCATGCCCTAGGTGCTTGTTTCAATCCATACAGGGCTTTATGTAATCTACACACTATGTTACTATCTTTTGATAAGGCAAACCCTTTTGGTTGCTCAATATACACTTCCTCTTCTAGGATTCCATTCAAAAACACAGACTTCACATCCATCTGATAAACCTTAAATCCCTTAAATGCTGAAAATGCAAGTAGCATTCAGACACCTTCTAGTCTAGCCACAGGATCAAATATTTCTCCATAGTCTTCTCCCTCCTCCTGAGCATATCCTTTGCATATAAGTCTTTCCTTGTTCCTTACAACTGTGCGTTCTTCATTTAGCTTATTCTTGAAGACCCATTTGATACCTATGACATTTTTGTGTTTTGGTCTGGGTACCAGAGACCATGTTGCATTCTTTTCTATCTAGTCTAGCTCCTCCTCCATTACTTTAATCCAATCTTCATCTATAAGTGCTTCTCTAGAAGTCTTGGGCTCTAATTCATAAATCATGCAAGAGTTTTCTTTCACTTTTCTTCTTGTGAGTATCTCTGCATCTTTATCTTCTATGATTTGCTTCTGATCATGATGCAGTTTCACATATCTAGGAATGACTCTAGCTTGATCTGCTAGCTTTTCTTTTTCTCCTTCACTTACCTCTTCTTCTTCTCCTACTGCAGTTTCTATCGGTATAGGAACACTGAGATCTTTACTTGTTTCTTTCTTAACCGATTCCCAGAAGGCTATACCTAGTTCATCTTCCACTTCTTCTCTATAGGTTTCCTCATGTTCCTTAGGGGATTCATCAACCCTGACATTGATACTGTCAAAAATTTTCTATGTTCTATTGTTGTAACACTTGAGAGATTTTCTCTTAGTGGAATATCCCAGAAATATTCCTTCATCACTTTTAGCATCAAATTTTCTCAATTGCTCACCTCTCTTGATATAGCACTTACTACCAAACACTTTAAAGTAACTCATAGTGGGAGTTTTCCCGGTCCAATACTCATAAGGGGTTATAAATCTACCTTTCTTGATGAGTATTTGGTTCATAGTATAGACTGCAGTGCTCACCGCTTATCTCCAAAAAGTGTGATCAACCTTTCCTTGGATCAACATTGTTCTAGCCACTTTAACTACAGTCTTGTTATTCCTTTCTACTACACCATTCTATTGTGGTGTCCTCGGGGCAGACAACTGCCTCTTGATACCGCTATCTTCACAGTACTTGTTGAATTCATTAGAAGTGAATTCACCTCCTTGATCAGTTCTTAGGCATTTTATCTTTTGACCACTTTCCTTCTCTACTAATGCTCTAAAGGCTTTGAACTTTCCAAACACCTCAGACTTGTCTTTCAAGAATGTGACCCACATCATTCTTGAGCATTCATTAGTAAGAATCATGAAATACCTATCTCCCTGGATACTTCTAGTTTTCATAGGACGACACAAATCAGTATGTACAAGGTCAAGTAAGTTTTCTGCTGAGAAAGACTTACCTTTGAAAGTTGAGGAAGACATCTTCCCAAGTAGACATTCTCTGCACAAGGAATTCTCCAGTTTATTCGGCAAAGACAATCCTCTTACTACCTGGATCTTACTAGCCTTTACAATATTATCAAAGTTCATATGATAAAGTCTCCTATGCCATATACAACTGTCATCAAACTTAGCCATTAGACACCGACTTATCTTGGCATTCAACTGAAATAAGTTACCTCTGGTCTGCTTCCTGGTGGTAATAAGTTCACCACTCTTTCCAATTATACTGCAGACTCCACCTTTGAACTCCAAAATGAGTCCTTTATCATTCAACTGAGAAACACTCAATAGGTTAAGCTTAAGACCTTCTACCTAGTAGAAATCATCTACACTCCTCTTTCCATTCAATGAGATGGATCCTTTGCCTTTCACCAAACATGGTGCATCATTGCCAAATCTGACAACACCTCCATCATATTCTTCTAGAGACAGAAGCTTTCTCCTATCACCAGTCATGTGGTGAGAACAACCACTATCAATTATCCACTAATTAGAGTTGCCAATGCGAGAGACAAGTGCTTTCTTGTCAGACACTTCTTCCTTCACAGCTACAAATACTATGTCTTCATTTTCTTCATCCTCAGATTCTTCATTAGTAACACCTTCATCCACTGTAATAAGACAATTTCTTCTGTTTCCTCCTTTATACTTTCTAAACCTCTCTGATTTATCCTTATTTTCATTGTTAGGACAATTAATAGCTATATGTCCTATCTTATTGCAGGAAAAATATTTCAAAGGAAGCTTACCTTTGTATTTCCTAGTACCTTTTGGAAGTCTCTTGGAAAGAAGAGCTTCAAACTCCATCAGAATTTCTTCATCATCCATACCTCTACTTTGCATGGATTCATAACTGGTACTTGCTTCTTTTCCTTTTCTGGTTGGTGCAACAAATGATCTAAAAGTTGACTCAGTCTTCTGAACACTGCCATCATTGCTATTCAACTCATATGCAGTTAACTTTGCAATGATATTCTAAGGATACCCTAGTTTTGTCAATAGACCTTAGTTCCTGGATAGCAGCAACTCTAATTGCATAGACTATTAACAATGATCTCAAAAATTTACTAACAATGGTGGAATCATCAATTGTTCCACCAGTGCTCTTGATATCTCCAACAATTGTCTTGATTCTTATGCCATATTGCTGAATGGTCTCACCTTCAACCATCCTCATGTCTTCAAATTTTCCTCAAAGGCTCTCTTCCTTAGCTTTCTTTACATGTTCATCACCATCATAAATAGTTTCCAATGTGTCCCATACATCTTTAGGAGTGACCTTATCTTGTACATCAATGAACTCAATATCAGACAAACTGCTAATAAGAGCTTCCATGACTTGCCCATTTTCTTGAATCTCTCTCTTTTGATCATCGGTCAGAGTGCCAGTGGGAATCACATAGGCATTCTCAACATAGCTCCAGTGTTGAGCACCCAAACTCTTGATATAGATCTTCATTTTGTCCTTCCATATTTTGAAGTTATCTCTATTGAACTTAGGACCTTCCCTCTCCGTCATTAAGATTTGATCTTTTACCTCAAGCGGTTAAGACTATATCACCGAGGACATGGAGTTGCTCTGATACCAATTGATGAATAATGATGAACAAAAGATACCCTTGATGGTACTGAGAGGGTGGGGGTGTGAATCAATACAGACAAAAACTTTCTCAACAACTTATCAAGTTAAAGCAATACCAACTGGTTGTCTTCATTAATGAACTTAACCGGTTAAACATAGTAAGACTTTAGACAACATAAACTGATAAGTCTGAACACTTCAAATACATTCAATACTTGATAACAACTTCACCAATAAAAATATGCATGTGGTATAACAATAATGCCATAACCTAATAACTTTGCATGCATAATCACTCAAACAAAGAATCACATGAAAAATGGACACCACATGACACACAAATTTTTCACGTGGAAACCCAAATGGGAAAAAACACGGTGGGGATGAATACCCACAAGCTTGTTTTTGGACTCTTTTGAAGCTCGTTCTGTTAGGAGCCTAGTCCAGTTAAAGAATTTACAATAAGGTTATGCTAGGAACCAATCCTATTAAAGATCACCTAGTTAAGGGATGACTAGATAGCCTGTTAAAGGTTACCTTTCTAGAGGACTTAAAGAACTCAATAAACTTGAGTCACCTGGTTAGAGGATTTACAGTAAGCTTGTTAAAGCTACTCAGTAAAGGGATTTTCCAACTGTTGAAATGGTTAGAAGACAACAGGTAAAAAACTCTGATCTAATAACAACACTACATGCCAAGGCAGATCCTTTTCAGTTCCTCTACTTCTGCAATCACACTCTACAGTTTTCTTTTATTAGTCTGGCAAGTATCTCATCACTTAGATACACACACAACATTTTCCAACAACTTACAATAACAAACATCATCGACCTTATAGACAACAATTAGGTCGGTAGCATAAACTTTAAACCCTAAGAATCTTAGGTTTACAATACAAGTGGTCCAATCCCGATCATCCAAACACTTTGCATAGAGAAATACAATTTCAAACAGATCACAAGACAATCTACATCATTCATTCTTCACCACACATGGGAATCAATAACTCATCATACTTTCTTCTCATCTCGCCAAGAAGAATGTTCATTCCTGAGGTAGACTTTTAATGCAGTCGATCTTCACATGCAAGATCCTCAAGGAAATCCTTCACGTGCACAAGGCTGATGTGGCACCTTGATATCATCCTCATCACTTAGATAACTCATCACACAATGTCATCGGTTGCATCGCACAAGTTGGATTGCCAAACTATAAACCCTAGAGTTGAGACTACCAATCGGTAGTCACACATAGTGAAACCTCGACATCGATTCACTGCATTTCTTCATACCGGTTCACCAACTTCTTTCAATCTGCATACCAGTTCACTTACACTTATTGACATCAATGACAACATACATTATCATCATATCAACATGTTGGTTCATCATATGCCAACACCTGGCAGCATCCAATCCTTGCAGCTCATCCTCCAAACTCCTAGCCCTCGCCCGAGAACCATCCCTCTCTCATACGACCCTATCGTACTCATCACTCGACACCCTCTCCTGTGATGGCACCTACACTTGTACCTATACTAGTGCACCCTCACCCTATACTTATATGTCTTGGATGTCCATCAACTAACCACCACCATCCCCTCCCTCTTCGTCTCCTCCAACCTGCCCAATCTATGCAACTGGTGGCTGTACCTATACCTACTATCTCCCTTGCCACCTTTGTTGGCCCTAACCTCTCCTCATCCCACCTCTCCTCTACCCCTGACCTCCATCCCCTCCCCCTGCCACTACTGCCCTATCTGCAGGACCCTCATCATCTCCCTCTATGACCTCATCAATCGATGGTCATAGCTCATCCTCCTCCAGAACTCAAGGAACAGTGAGTCACATTGGCAAGTGAGCGTCCCACCAGCCCCTGTATGCATCAGTCATTTTCCTTTCCCACCTCCCTTTTCTCATCCCACACTTTGGTGACTACACCCTCCCATCTCACTCAAAAATCCAAAGGGCTAATTTCTTTCCACCATGTCCTGATCTCTTGAGTGATCCTCAGATATAACCACTTAGGCTCCACTATATCTTGAATATCCCCAAACTATCAAGCCACTCGATGTTGCACATAGTGCTCAATGACATGCATAGATCTACCAAATAACCACATCTCTAAATGTGTCTAGTGCAGCTGCCAATCTATTCTCCACCTCTCACAATCCAAATAGGGTCTCCAGGTGAAGAAAATCAGCTCATCCAAGGCCCTCCTCCAAAACCATATCATTCCAAGCATAGTATAATGGAGCAGCCCCCTATACCAGTCCACATATGGGAACCATTGCCACCTATCCTATACCCCTACTGGCCATCTCAATGTGATGTGCTCCCATGCCCATACATGCAAGAGAGTCAATCCTATAGAAAGACTCTGATACTCTTGATACAAAACCAAATACATCTCATGGTACAATTGCCATAGCATAGCTGCTCCCCACACAAAATCCATACAATTGTGTACATGTAGTACACACACATGCTCCATCCTATTTGGAAGCCATGTCCACCAAGATCCGACAACACTCGTTCACTGACCAACCCACAATTAACAAGCACTAGGCATGGAATCTGCCTAATCCGCATCACCTGCCCAAGATGCAACTATGTCCTGTCCATAGGTAACCTTTCATACTCACACACCTGGTGAAGGTAGTACAATGTTGTGTCTAACCAACACTTAAGAATAATACCATAGATGGGTATCTTCAAGATCCTCCAGACATCAAGTAAAGTGAAAGAGGCCTTGGTGTAGGGAACCTAACACTCCAAGTATGAAATTTTTGTTTTCTTTCAAGTTTGTGAGTTATCTTTGTGATATAATAATGGACCAACCATTTAGGACTCAGTAGAGCCATGGTTGAGTTGTCCAAAGTTTTGGTTTGAGTCAATTGTGTTCAGAATGCTGACAACCTAAGAAGTTAGATGTTTAGGCAGTTCACAAGTGAAGTACTCTAGATGAATGTATTCGTATATTAGGGGTCAATTGTGTTGTGTTTAGGTTTTTTAGGGTGTTTGAGGACCTTCAGGATTCTTAAAATGCATTAGAATGCAAAGTTGCATTTTGGAGCCAAAAAGATGTAAAAAGTTGCTGAGCAACATTTTGCAATTTCTTGCAAAAGTTGCATTTTTGGTTGAAGGCATTAAAAGTTGATTAAACCAACTGAAAATAGAGCATAAAAGCCAAAATTCACTTCATTGTATGGGTTGGAGGATTGGAAATGCAAAAGCAAGTTTTTGGATTGTGAAGCAAACTTGTCTTCACCGATTTTTGACAGTTTTGCACTTGTTTTCATTGCTTGTATGGTTCAGTACGGACTAGATGGTGTAAACTCATTGCATTTCATGAGTTTTAATTTTATTTGTCTTCATTGAGTTTGATTTTCATGTTTGATTGTCCTAGGTTGTAGAGATTTCTTCCATTCTTCACAACTAGGTGCAAAACCCTTGCAAGTAGGGTTTAAGAGCAAGAAAATGGCTCTAACCTAGGCATTCTTTGATGGCACCTATTGAAATAATTAAGAATTCTAGGTTAGGGTCTGTACATAGCTTTAGGATATGATTTGTGGTTTTGCAGGTCCTTGAGGAGGAGAAACAATGAAGCCCTAGGCTCACCGTTGGGAGTAGGTGAGTTAGGACATCAAGAAAAGTGTGATTTATGAGCACATGGGCATTGGTGAAGGATCAAGTGACACATGAATGGAAATCCCTCTGAGTGCCCTTGAATATTCCTAAATTTTTTCCAGGTGTCTTGACTAGTGAATAGTTTTAGACCCATCTTGCCAAGCTACCTAGTGAGGCCTAAACCCTTCAAAATAGTGCAACATTGGAAACCCCACTTGTATGGATAACCTAGATGCACTTTTCCATTATTGTCTGTAACTTCCAAAAGGGTACTCGAATCCAAGATTTATTTCTAGCCTTGTTTGGTAATTTTACAAACTAAGACCCTAAAACCACCAAGGGAGGGTTAATGCAATTAGGCCTATTTTGCAGCCGGTAGAGACCTAGAAAGGGTAGGAAGCCCTAGCGATGGGTTTGATGACCCAAAAGCCTCAAAATGATTTAAAGACACCTGGTAGAAGCATTGGGAGCCTATTGGAAGTGGTAGTGTGTTGAGATCCTTGCAGGAGTGGTTGGAGCCTGGAGTGGAGTGTGTGTGATTGAGGTGGCAACCTCATGAGGTGGAGTTGATTGTCCAAAAACCATTGGCTATACCTAGGAGGGAAGCCAAAGAGGTATAGACCCTGGAGGTCACATTAGCATAACCCCTACTAAGTGCCAATGGATGGACTTGAGTAGTTGAAGGGTTGAGTAGGACAAGTCACTCAAGAAGGTGTATTGAACCAAGCTCCAAGATTCTTTGCATCAGAGTGGTATCAGATCCATTCTTTGAAAGATTTGGTGTATGTCAGATTGTGAAGAATCAGAAGCAAGTTCAATGCCTCCAAAGGAAATGACTCTAGAAGCCATCTGACAATTGGTGGCAGAGATGATAGACGGATTGAAGGATGCAGAAGGAAGTAGAGGAACCAAAGAGGTTAAGAAGGAGAAGGGGAAGGTTAAGGCAGAATGGGGTGATTAGATTGATGAAGAAGTGGAAGATGGAGAGGAACCGACAGTAGTAGCCATGCCTCAAGACCAAAAAATGTTCTTGGATGTATTCAATTCCATTTCCAAAGACAACTTGGATGGATTACCCACCTATGGAGGAAACCTCAATGGAGAAGAGTTGCTAGATTAGATAGAGGCTCTCAATAACCATTTTGATTACAAAGATGTAGTAGAAGAGAAAAGAGTAAATGTGGCCAAATCAAGATTGAGAGGATCAACATTTTTTTGGTGGATTATGATGCAAGAAGAAAGGATACAAGAAGGCAAGAAGAAGATAACCTCATGGGAGTGTATGAAGATTATACTTAAGGCACAATTCCTTCCAGGGGATTATGAAGTTCAAATACATAAGAGACTGCAAAATCTGAAACAAAGGGAGTTAGATGTCAATGCATACACTGAGGAATTCCACAAACTCATTTTGAGGGCTAGGAAGCATGAGAATGAAGTGGAGAAGTTGGCCTGGTACATGAATGGCCTTAGACAAAATATACAAGATGAGATAAGTAACCTTACACCAGACACGGTCCATAAGTGTTTTCAGTTGGCCCTAAGGGCATAAGAGAAGATCAAAAGGAGGAGTGAACAAAATCAAAAACATAGGGGAGGTAATAATTTTAGAGGTAGAGGAAGCTTTGGTAGAGGGCAGCAATCACCAAGAAATGAAGAGCATCAAGGCCAAGAAGGTAGTAGGGACTCTCAGAGAGGAGCATTTAGAGGATTGTATAGAGGAAGGAGCAATTTTAGGGGCAGGTTTGGAAACTCCGAAAGAGGAAACACAGTCTTCACTGGTAGGTGTTATCATTGCAATCAAGTTGGTCATACCATGAGTAAGTGCCCGAGGAAAGCCTCAAGATCAACAAGCTCATACATGGGGGAAAGAAGAACTCAATTGTTGCAAGAGGAGGACATTCAGAGTGTAACGTCTTCAATCAGCAAGGTAGGGCCGGTGATAGATGGAGAAAAATTGATGATGAGGAGAACAATGCTCAAGATACCCCAAGCTCAAGAGCCATCACAGAGGAAAAGTTTGTTTAGGACCACTTGTAGGTCACATGGGAAGATTTGTAAGGTGATTGTAGATTCAGGTTCCACTAAGAATATTGTCTCAGTTGAAATGGTGGACAAATTCAAACTAAAAAGATTACCTCATCTCACTCCTTACAAGGTATCATGGCTCAACTGGGGTCAACATGTCTTGGTTGATGAACAAGCATGGGTGAATTTTGAAATTGGTGAGTATAAGGATAGATTACTATGTGACATATTGCCTATGGATGCTTGCCATTTACTATTGGGCCATCCATGGCAATATGATGTGAGAGCTACTCATGATGGAGAAAAGAACAACTATCTTATCACCAAGAATGGGAAGAAGTACCAAATGGATCCACTACCTGATTGAAAGGAAGAAAAGAAAATAGGCTCAAGTGTGATGCTGATGAGAGGTAAAGAGTTTCTCAAAGTGTTGAAACAAGAAGGTCATCAAGGTCATGCTATAGTGTTGAAGCCTAGAGAAGAAGATAAGGTAGATCCAATGAGTGAAGTACCTCAAGAGGTGCAAGGTCTACTCAAACAATATGTAGCAGTGATAGGGGATGACATGCTTGATTCTTTGCCTCCAATGAGAGATGTGAATCATCAAATAGACTTAATATTAGGGGCCAATCTGCCAAACAAAGTTGCCCAAAAAATGACACCTAGTCGAAATGAAGAAATTTTCAAACTAGTGCAAGAACTCTTGGACAAAGGGTTTATCAAGAAGAGTTTGAGTCCATGTGTTGTTCCTACCATGTTAGTGCCTAAAAAGGAAGCAAATGGAGAATGTGCACAGACTCTAGAGCAATCAATAAGATTACTATAAGGTACCAGTTTCCCATGCGAAGGATTGAGGACCTATTGGAAAATCTAGGAGGTGCAAGCTACTTTACAAAGGTGGACTCAAAGTCTGGTTATCATCAAATCAGAATCAGACCTAGAGATGAATGGAAGACAACCTTTAGAACCAATTCAGGCCTATACGAGTGGTTGGTGATGCCATTTGGCCTCACCAATGCACCTAGTACCTTCCAAAGGCTCATGAATGAAGTTTTAGTTGAGTTTATTGGTAGATTTGTTATTGTGTATCTTGATGACATTTTGATCTTCAGCAGGTCCAAGGAGGAACACCTCAAGCATATGGAGATGGTCTTGAAGAAGTTGAAGGAGGCTCAACTCAAGATTAACCTTGAAAAATGTGAGTTTTTGAAAACAAAGCTTGTATACCTTGGTTTTGTTATTTCTCATGGATGTTTAAAGATGGATCCTAATAAGGTAGAAGCAATACTTAATTGGCCTATTCATAGGGGCATAAGTGAAGTTAGAATCTTTCATGGAATGACACCTTTTTATAGGAAGTTTGTGAGAAACTTTAGCCATGTTTGCGCTCCTATTCTCAATACCATCAAAGGAGGGATTAAGTGTCACTTTAAGTGGATAGAGGAAGCCAATAAGGGGTTTGAAATGTTGAAAACCAAGATAGCAGAGCTTCCAACCCTTAGGTTGCCTGATTTAAATCAGTTGTTTATAGTAAAATTTTATGCAAGCCAAAGGGCGATAGGGGCAGTTTTAAGCCAAGAGGGACATCCTATAGATTTCTTCTTAAAAAAGTTAAATGAAGCTAAGAAAAGGTACTCCACATATGACTTGGAGTTGTATGCAATGGTTCAAGCATTGAAAAATTGGCATCATTACTTGCTGCCCAAAGAATTTGTAGTCTTCACTGATAATCATGCCCTTAGTTTCCTCAACTGGCAAGAGAAGTTGAACCAAAGACACCTAAAGTGGGTTGATTACTTACAATCCTATACATTCACTATCAAACATAAGAAAGGGATAGACAACAAAGTGGCTGATGCACTAAGTAGGAGAGTCATGGCTATGCAGGAGATACAATTGCAAAGTGTGGGTTTGAGTGAGTTAAAAGACCTCTACAAGGATGATAAGGATTTTGCAGTGATATATAATGTTTGTTCTGATTTCTCTAACACCTCACATGTCTCTTATTCAGAATACATGATTCAGGAGGGTTTTCTATCTTCTTTGCATACCTCAATGTTCTATGAGGCAAAATATTATCCAAGAGAAGCATCAAGGAGGTCTAGGAGGTCATTTTGGCATTGATAAGACTTTGGAGTAGGTTGGTAGGTTTTATTATTGGCCCAAGTTGCAATAAGAAGTGAGAAGGTTTGTAGAGCAATGTACCATCTGCCAAAGAGCAAAAGGAACATCAAGTAATGTAGGTCTATCAACCCTTGGTCATACCTCAGAGGCCTTGGGAATGTTTGAACATGGATTTTGTGTTAGGCTTGCCTAGGACCCCAAAAGGATTTGATAGTGTGTATGTGGTGGTAGATAGGTTCACAAAATGACACATTTCATACCTTTCAAGAGCACCAATGATGCCACCTATATTGTAGGCCTCTTCTTCAAGGAGTTAGTCAGAATTCATGGTCTTCCAATCTGTTGGATCTCAAATCAACAGATTGGATAGGTTTTAAGGAAATGCCAACTCCTATGATCAAACCCTCCAATTTGACTTGGCCAACTTATAGAGTGAACCTATTTGGTTACTAACTCCCTCACTTTAGGCTCTGCAAGACCTAGGAGGGTATACCTATTCACTAGTGGCTTTCGATGACTAATGCTTTTTATAGCAAATTGAGTATCTTGATCTAAATTCTTCCCTACCTCAGAATAGCATAGTTTCCTAGGATAGGTGGCTTTTAGATGAGTTCAAGATTGTTGTTGTGAAAGATATTCAATCTTTGTACTTGAATTTTATAAGTATGTACACTATTGCTAATTGGTTTTATGTGTCCTACTCAACTAGTCCTATTGCTTTAATGTAAAGGTAATTAATATGGTAAAGGTTGTGATTTGTGATTGACCAGTGTCTTTCCTGTTATTTGGGCTACAAAGTCTTATATTTTCCTAGGACTTAATGTATGATATGTGAGATAGTTTTTAAACCTACCCCCTTTGATAAATCTATCAGTTACTGTTGCTTATGAGATCTGCTAAATGTTTATACCATAAACCGCCTGAATGAATTTAACCTTAACATTAAAGGACCATCCAAGGAAGAACTACAAGGAACAATTATAATTCACAAGTAGATCCTTTTAATCCAAGTTTATAACATAGAAACATAAACTTCACTATAAGAATACAAATAACCTTATCTACTTTAGATAATATCACAAACAACTGCCTATAGAAAATGAGATGATCCACAACACATATGCATAGAAAAATGACTAATTCTATTAAAGCTTCGAAATGGTACAATAGTATGCCAGAGGCTATAGTATTTGTTTGGTATCTTCTTCTAATCCCCCCTTTTCATTTTACAAAACTTGCTTGTATAAATAAGTGAGCAACACCTATTCTGTGAAAATTTACGTCCCTTCATCATTAACAACCTGATTACAATTGCTTAACAAAGTGAAAATAAAGAGATTAAGCATGCCAAGATAATTAATTTAACTCTCACTCTTATAGCATCTAACGGTCGCGCTCTTTCTTTTCATATCTGTTTCCAGTGAAAAGAGATCAAACACCGCCTAGTTGACATGTGGGGCTATATCTTCATTCTGGTTAAATCTAGCCACAACTTTCTCCTTAATCTATGCAAATTAATTTTTCCATTGCTCTAATGGAGTCAATTCACCATCCTTGTAGATAACCAGTATCGTTGCAACATAATCTTCGTTCAATATTTGGAGATCTTTATTCAATGTATATGTATATTTGTCATGCTCCATTAGGTATTGGTCTCCTTGAGCTCTTTCTTCTGCAGTCATGGCCTCATTGTCCTTCAATACATCTTGCAATCTCTCCTTTAATCTCTCATGCTCTTTTGGAGATTTCACAGTCTCTATGTATTCTTTCCAATATTGGTTAGCATGTGGCAACATACCTTTGAACCTATGCTCAATGACATCATTTGTCAGCTTGTTCATCCTCTATTGGGCACTAGTTAACTGCTTGGATAACTTTTCAGCCTTTATGCTCTAGTAGGTAGCATTAGATATAGCATCTAAGACCCTTAGGTCAGGTTGATAACCCATATCTGGTTCATATTCCCCCATAATAGGAGTCTTTTGTGACAACTATCCTTGTAGCCTCTGGATTTCTTCAGTAGACTTCTCATACAAGCTTCTATAAATGTTGTTCTCTTTGACCAAAAACTATGTTTGTTCCTGATTCAATTTTTCTATATCCATGTTCAACTTGGCTGTAATTCTGGGATCAATTTTCCCAACCTGTTGGATCATCAAGTGGCCAAAAACCTGATCCATATCAATCAGTATGGGTCTCTTTTCCTTCTGATAAAAGGCCCATATTATGAGAGACTTTTGATCTGGATCATATCCCAAGCCCATAAAGATCTTGTCTATCTCCTCTGGTATGATCTTCTTGTTGCGGTCTTTCTTCTTGACGAAACCGTCAAATAACAATGCAGACCTCATATCCCATCCTGAGTAGATTAGCACGCTAGAATCCTTGAGTAGTTGCCTTCCTTTCTTAGGTGTCATTTCTTTCTTAGCAAGGTCCACCTCCTCTTGTAACCTTTGGGCTTGTTCCTCCTCTATTTTGTCTTTCATGGCAGTCCTAACCTGTATTCCTTTCTGCTGGTATAGAAATATATCAAAATCTTCGGAGGAAATAAAATCATCATCAACAATGAAACCTTCATGTTCAAACATCCTTATATCTCCAACATATTGGACATTGTATTGTCCTATCATCATATCCATCTGCACACCACCCTCAAATCCAGGAGGATACTCTTCTCTAGGGGAGTCAATTGGAAAAACATTGGAAACAGATTGAGGAGACAATTGGGCCAAGGGCTTTGTATCCCTGATATTTTGATGTGCTTCCCATAGACATAAATAGGCACTCCCTAAAGCAACTCTAGCTCATGCTCCATAAGTTTATTTTCTTGACCTAAGGGATCTTTGATGTTTTGAAGCATGTCCTCATTTATTCTCCCTCGGAAGAGCTTCCATTTGTAGGCTTGGAACACTCGCTCATACTTAGCCCTTTTTTCATTAGCTTCTTCCCTTCTTATATTTCTGATGAAATCATTAGGTATGAGTGACACATACTCTCCAGCCTTGAGTTTTTGGGATTACTTCTCTACCCCTATGTATCCTTCTGAATCAAAGTTTGGCCAAAAGGCTCCTTCTACCATCTTGTAGTAATCCAAGTTATTCTGTAGAAAACCGTAACTCTTTGAACTTTTGACAATAAAGTCTGAAAAGATAAGTAATCTAGGTACGATGGATTGTTTTCCATGATTAGTTAAGTGTTGGGCACTTTCTATTGACAACTACCTGACAATCTCTAGGCATTCCACTCTATTAGGCATGGTGATAGGAAATACATATGGTTTTCCCTCAAATACATACACTCATATCTGAGTGCAATCCGAAAAGCAATAAAAATTTCCCCAGTTGTGCTCAATTGCAGTATCTTCACCATAATCCTTTGGCCTCAAGAATCTCTAAATTTTAGGAGACAAAGCATGATCCCACGGGTATCCCAATAATTTGTGTAATGTCTTAACAAAATATTCCTCAAAGTGCTAGTACTGGTTGTTGTTGTATCTTTGGTCCCATGAAGATATCCATAGTTGCATAGGCTTCCTTATCTCGGCTTTATCATATGCCCTAATGCATAACTCATCTGGCCATAGCCCTTTGTCTTCCCCAACATACAATAACATATGCATAAGAACAGAGTAATACTTCAAATGCACATTAATCACATCTCCTTTCAGTTTCTCTAGTTCATGATTGATGGCATCAACAAGATAGGTAGAAAAATCAAATAACCAAGGATCTTTAGATTGCAAATCTGCACAGATGACCATAGCCGCTATATCCATTAAGGGATGAGCCTCTCTTCCCAGAACCTGAGCAACGCAATAGTATGTATACTTGAAGTAGGGATGAAATAAATTGACATCATATGAAGCTTTGTTATCTTTATCAAATGACACAATTGATCCTGCAACCTTGGGTCTATGGATAGGGAGTCTCGACCTCTTATAGACTTCCTCTAGGTTGAAGTACTCTTGTGTCATTTCTTAGCATCAATTTTCTTTTCGAATCCCCAATCTAAATCAAACACAGTATCAATGATTTCCTTGGTAATTGACAGTACTGGTCTCCCCATATAATCATATATGGTCCTGGTCTTGGGTTCATAGTTGTTGGCTAGGGATTTTATGAATTCAACATTCACAAAGACATTAGCCATTGCCAATTTCCCCAAATTCAACCTCCACAAGTTATTCATAGGCTCAGGTGCACTCCTTCGTATATACCCAAAAATAAACAATTCATGACCCCTTATCTCTGTCCATGTATCTCCTAGGCCTTCAAATCTATCCTCTAAACCTTCCTCATCTGTTTTAATTTTCTTAGACCTAAGGCTTGACGTAGGACATTGGTCAATTAGGTCCTGGGCCAAAGAGTGCCCTTCCTTTTTCTGCCTCTTAGGTTTGTCTTCCGAGGGCTGGGTCTCTTTAACTTTCCTAGCCCTATTTTTTTTAGAAGATGACCCCTCCATTATCACTATAGAGCTCTGAGAGTGAAAAACTTACTTGAATTCAGGGTATACCACTTGTGAATTTGATCTCAAATCGTTTCGTCTCTCTGAGGCTCGCTACAAATTATTCAAGTGTTGCTCAGAAGTGTTTCCTCTTTTGCTAATTTATCGAGCATTCATGGCGATTTTATCAATTACCATTACCAATTGCACAATGGTCATAGAGGCATTTATTTGAATTTATGATGAAGTGAATTTATTAAGATTTGTATTGATCCTTGCAGCAGAAAGTAATCATTCATCTAGCAGCACTTCATATTGGCCATCGATGCTCATCAGTTTTATGGCCACACCCTTTTTCGATGGATTCATGTACTTCGGTGGCTTAACTTTATCTTCCCTCGAAATTTCATGTTTCATCGATGTCTCCTTAGTTTCGATAAAACTACCATCATCGTTAAGGAGTTGTGTGACTTCATCGACCTCTTAACTTTCATCAAAAGGCTCTACCTCACGTGTTACATCTTCACTGACATCGATGAAATCTCCCCTTTCGGTAAAAGAAAAATACTCTCCTTCAACTCTTTACGTTTGGCCGATAGCAATTTATCGATGGTAATTATCTCTTGTGTTTCATTGATCCCTTATTCTTTGATGAGAAAGCTATCTTCAATCAACATCTTTTGTGTCTCTTCGATACACTCTTTTCCTTGAAAAGTCTTATCGATGAGATCTTCCTGTGGTTTCCTCGACATACCATCCGTCGATGAAAATAATGTTTTCGATGAGCCACTTTTGGAACTCATCGAGGCCCAAGTCTGTTTGATAAGTCACTTGTTGATGAAATACCGATAGGTTTCTTCGATACAACAGATGTACCATTTTGGTCAAACTAGATATTTCGTTGAAGGATTAGTATGTATATCTGATGGCCTTGGTTTGAGGAATAATTTTTTGGGTTTCGATGTCGATGAAAATGCCAAGGGTTCTATCAAAATTCTTAAGGATATGGTTGACTTCATTTTTTTTTAAAGAAAACTTCTATAGCTCAATTGAAACAACATAATTCTATTGATTGAAATTCAATGCTCAACACAATCAACCTTGTTAGTGATAGATATGTGAAGTTTTTGAGCCACTTTAGGAGGACACTTTGGGGGAAGTTGGGCACCAAGTTATCTTTTTCATCTTCCTATCATCCTCAATCAGATGGTCAAACAGATGTAGTCAACCAGTCATTGGGTAACGTGCTAAGATGTTTTACAAAACAACATGGGAAGACTTGGGATCTAGTACTTGGATAGGTAGAATATGCATATAATGAATCAATAAATCATAGCATAGGTAAAATTCCTTTTGAGATAGTGTATGGATTCCATCCTAGGGAATATTAGAGCTCAAAGATCTCAGTTAAATGGCACCTAAGAGTGCACAAGGGGAGAGCTTTGCAGAAGGTATTAAATAAGTGCATGATAAGGTAAGGCAGTCCTTACAACAAAAATCCGAGCAGTATAAGATTCAAGATGATAAAACAAGAAGGAAAGTACAATTTAAAGTGGGAGACTTAGTGTTAGCATACCTTAGGAAGGAGAGACTTCCAAAAGGGCAGCCTATCAAGCTCCTGATGAAGAAAATTGGGCCTCTCAAGGTGGTGCACAAGTATGGGCAGAATGCATATAAGGTTGAGATTCCTCCTACCTTGGGGATATCTCATATTTTTAATTTATGTGATCTCTATCCATACAAGGGAGAGTCACCAACAAATCAGATGGACATGCCATCACCGGTTCACGAAGATTGGATAAAGGATTTACCACCTAGTCAATCGCTTAAGTTGGAAAGTATCTTGGATACCAAGATAGTAAAGAAAACAAGGAAATGAGTCTATAAGAACTATATTTTCAAGTGGGAAGGGCTACCTGATTAAGATGCCATGTGGATGTTAAAGGCAGATATACAACAACATGGAGTGGAGATTGTAGACCTTTTAACTCAAGAGACTTGAGTTCTTTGTCCTAGGGGAGTATGGTGCAGGGCACCTAACACTCCAAGTATGAAATTTTTGTTTTCTTTCAATTTTGTGAGTTATCTTTGTGATGTAATAATGGAACAACCATTTAGGACTCAATAGAGCCATGGTTGAGTTGTCCAAAGTTTGGGTTTGAGTCAATTGTGTTCAAGATGCTGACAGCCTGAGAAGTGATATGTTTAGGTAGTTTAGAGGTGAAGTACTCCAGATGAATGTATTCCTATATTAGGGGTCAATTATGTTGTGTTTAGATTTTTTAGGGTGTTTGAGGTCCTTCAGGAGTCTTAAAATGCATTAGAATGCAAAGTTGCATTTTGGAGCCAAAAAGATGTAAAATGTTGTTGAGCAACATTTTGCAATTTCTTGCAAAAGTTGCATTTCTAGTTGAAGGAGTTAAAATTTGGTTGAACCAACTGAAACTAGAGCACAAAATACAAAATTCACTTCATTATATGGGTTGGAGGATTGGAAATGCAAGAGAAAGTTTTTGGATTGTGAAGCAAACTTGTTTTCAACAGGTTTTGACAGTTTTCCACTTGTTTTCATTGCTTGTACGGTCTATTATAGACTAGATGGTGTAAACTCATTGTATTTCATGAGTTTTCATTGTATTTTTCTTCATTGATTTTTATTTGCAGGTTTGATTTTCCTAGGTTGCAGAGATTTCTTCCATTCTTTGCAACTAGGTGCAAAAACCTTGCAAGTAGGGTTTAAGAGCAAGAAAATGGCTCTAACCTAGGCATTATTTGATGGCACCTATTGAAATAATTAAGAATTATAGGTTAGGGTCTGCACATAGATTTAGTATAGGATTTGTGGTTTTGTAGGTCCTTGAGGAGGAGAAACAATGAAGCCCTAGGCTCATTGTTGGGAGTAGGTGAGTTAGGATAGCAAGAAAAATGTGATTTATGAGAACTTGGGGATTGGTACAGGAACAAGCGACACATGAATGGAAAGACCTTTGAGTTCCCTTGAATATTCCTAAATTTTTTGGAGTAGGAGTCTTGACTGGTGAAGAGTTTTAGACCCATCTTGCCAACCCTTCAAAATAGTGCAGCATTGGAAACCCCACTTGTACAAATAACCCAGATGCACTTTTCCAATATTGTCTATAACTTCCAAAAGGGTACTCAAATCCATGATTTATTTCTATCCTTTTTTGGGAATTTTAAAAAATAAGACCATAAAACCGCCAAGGGAGGGCTAATGCAATTAGGCCTATTTTGGAGCCAGTAGAGACCTAGAAAGGGTAGGAAGCCCTAGCGATGGGTTTGATGACCCAAAAGCCTTAAAATTATTTAAAGACACCTGGTAGAAGCATTGGGATCCCATTGTAAGTGGTAGTCTATTGAGATCCTTGCAAAAGTGGTTGGAGCCTGGAATGGAGTGTGTGTGATTGAGGTGGCAACCTCAGGAGGTGGAGTTGATTGTCCAAAAACCATTGGCTATACCTAGGAGGAAAGCCAAAGAGGTACAAACCTTGGAGGTCACATTAGAATAACCCCTACTAAGTTCCAATGGATGGACTTGAGTAGTTGAATGGTTGAGTAGGACAAGTCACTCAAGAAGGTGTATTGAACCAAGCTCCAAGACTCTCTGCATCAGGCCTCTCTTGTAGGCAGGTGAAAGGCATAAGTCCTGTTGTCACATCTCCACTAATGCAGTCATCATGGGAGTATGTGCCCTAATCGTCGGCCATCTACAAATGAAACCCAAGCTAATTGCACTCAATATCTCCCTCTCATCTGCTCTCAACTGCCTGTATAGCCTCATGATAGTTGACCAATGCTCATGTGATGGGAGTGGTCCTAGATCCTCTTGTACTTAGTTAATCCACTTCATTATCCCTCATATTCTATCCTAATCTTCTCTAATTCTATCCAATTCTAGCCTATAACATACTCCTAGGGCATCTATGTGCCTTGTCAACCCTCTCAATCCCCATTCCCCCTATCATTCCCCCCCCCCCTCTACTCACCAAGCACACGCGTTGATTCATTCAAGCAAATGTGCTAAAACTATGGCACATGCATTGTGCCATAGTTGCAGGCGCTAATTTTAGACCTTCGCCCTTTGATTTTGTTGACCCCCTAGTCGCTCCAACCAGTGCAAGTGCACGCACTAGGCCTATGCGCTTGACTCGATCCCCTAACATCAAGCACACTCGCACTATGCAAGATGCATGCACTAACCCTTGGGCGGTGACACTGAAATGATGAGTAGCGCCTCCAATGCACTACCCTATTAAACCCTATTTTTAGCCCTAAAATTCACCCTAATCTACCAAATCACTAAGTGGGTCCAGGGTACATACTGGTGGGCCATAGTGCATTGGTCTCTCATGTCATCAGAACCTCTCTACATGGTGCTTGTGAATGGGAATGTGTGCCATCTTTGTGTCCAAGGGCTTTGTGCTCTTTATTCTCTAATAGGTGTATGTGACAATGACCCCTCCTTGGGCCTTGTGTGGCTTATATAGGGTCCCCCATGGGCCTGTTTCCTTGTCCTTCCCCCCGTTCATTGATTTTTCTTCTTCCTTCACTATTTCCTTTTCTTTCCTCTCATTTTTCTTCCTTTTCCTCTCATTTTCCTCGAGGGGCATGTACCACGCATGTTTTCACGTTGGGGCATCCTCTTCTTCTGTCTTTTACCCATTGCCAATTTTGTCGTTGCATAAAAGAGGGATAAAATGTAGATGTCCAAAATTGATTAAATTATATATTTAATTAATTTTATCCTTTCTACATAATTAATTGATTTAATTATGTTCCCTTCTTGTTCTTCTCACTACTAATTTAATTTAATTTAATTAATCTTGTCACTGTAGTCCTGGTAATTGATTTATTTAATAAATGAATTATTCCCTATTCTTCTAAAGTCATAAAAAATAATTAATTCTCCCAAAATACCCTCTTAGTTAATTAATAACAATTAATTAGCTAAATCAAGTGATTCCTACAAATCACTTTTCTAATCCTCCATTACGTTAATTAATTCTTCTAGAATCCCTCATAATCATGCTTAACATTATTCTTCAATTTTAAATTATCCCACTCATTCTCTCTCCTCTTGTCAAATCCTCCTACAAATCCCACTTGTCTCCTAATCTCCCATTAACCCACCTAATCATCTCTTTTAATATTTTGTTAGTGGCTAATCCCCATGATTAGTCACAAAGTCAATTCATGACCATTTATAGCTAAATCCACTTGTCCCCTCCTCACCTTCCACCTTAAATGCACCCAATTGGGTCATTTCAAGGATTTTTAAAATCTCTTATTCTCCTATGCCTCTCACCTTCCCAAGGAATTTTAAATTCCTTTTCTTATTTCATTCCCCCATGCATCCAATATTTTGGGAATTTTTAATTCCCTCTTCATCCCCAAGGAAGTTTTAATTCCTTTTTATCTTCCCAATCTACTTAAGGATCTCTTCCCCATATACATTATGGAGTGTTGAGACAAGAAATGCCTTTATAGAAAATCTCTTGGTCTCCACACTTGTCACCTCATGTCCTCTCAATCCATGTGCTCCCTCTCCTTCAATCTTGACCTTCCATTCATCCTCTCTCAAATCTATAAATTGGGGTCTCCTCCCCTTCATTTTTCATCTCCAATTCAAGTAATCTTATGCTAACCTAATAACTCTAGAATCCTCATTTGTGCACCCATACTATAGTCAATTAAGAATCCAACATCACTTAGCATCCATAGAAATCACCTTCATCCATCCATCTTACATCCATCAATCCAACACTTAGCCATTTGTTGTGCAATATTGGAGAGCAACCCACATCCCAAAATTGGATGAATCCAAACAAGTCAAGGAGGGGCATATTTCTTGACTTCAACAAGAGTCCAAATCAAAGGAACAAGAGAGAACCCTCTCTTGCAAGGTATAATTTGTTGATTTATGCTTTTTATTTGGTTTCTTGTACTATTAGGATTTAAGCTAACCATTTAACCTTGCTTTCTTTTTCTCTTGGTTCATTTTGGCATGCTTGATGGGACCTACATCTTGATTTCTAACATTTGTGTGAGTTTTTAGTGTTTTTAGCTCGTAGTTTTCCGCTTCAATGCGTCAGACTATAGATCATTGCGTCAGCTTAACTGGTTCAGCGTGTCCACCCTAAAACAACGCGAGGTATTTGAAATTCAAATTTTTATGACCGCCATTTTGCAGGTTTTTCCTATCAGCACATTCGTCCTACTTCAGTGTGTCCACCATAGTGTCTCTTGCCACTTGTATTTAGAGCTTAGATTTCATTTCTTGTTGTTTTTTACTAATAAAAAAATCACAAAAATAGTAAAAAGGACCTAAAAGAAATCTAAAAATAATTCTAGGATAGCTTTTTAGTCTGTTTTTTCATTATTTTTAGGGCATTCATTATATTTTGGGGTTTACATGCGAATCAACATTTTCAATCTAGTTCAACGCCTCCATTGAGCCTGCAAGCCCAACTTTTTTTTTCAAATTTCAAATTTTCAAATTTGGTTAACCATTATTGCTATCTCTCTATTATGTAGCACTAGCGCACACATGTCAGTCTCTGTGATATAGTTTAGCGCGTGCGAGTTAGGTAGAATTTTGAATTTAAATTCTGCAATTTCTAAAATTCAAAATTTCCCGCTTTTTGTTTTGGCCTTCTTTAACACATCTACAAGCGCTTTAGCACATCCACCTGTGGATCAGCGCTTGCGCCGTATCCTTAGGGATTTTGGGTTACTAATCAAAATTTTGAGTTTTTGCAGGCTTATTTCATTTGTCCAAGGTATTATCTTAAGACTACTAATCTGTTTTCTTGGAGCACGCTTGTCAAAGACTCATTTTTTTTCCACTAGCTTAGATTTGTGTGTGCTTTTTCTAGATAGATAACTTTATTCATGTGGGACTCAAATGAACAAGTGTTTTTTGTTCATGGTGTGCTTGCACGTTTAATGTTGAGTGGACTCACCATTGCACTCTAGTATCCTCTCCCCTCACCTTCGAGGATCTTGGGTGTAAGAGAACGAGTGATTAACAACACTCTCTTTTTCATTTTAGTAGTTGATGGGTATTTCTTGATTGGGGATTTCATCACCCCACAAGAGTATCTCAAATTGGGACACATCGGGGATATCGACTCTCCCGGTGCGATCTTGAGCGGGTTTTTCAAGTTGCTATATAAACAAGATGGTCAGGCGGCTGGAGTGCTGAGTGAATTCGATGTATGTGGGGGCCTTCCCTACACTGATCAGCTCAGTTAGAGCCTTAAGTGGATTGATTTTAGAATCCATTGTTGGATTGATGATCCCTCAAACATTACACTAGATACCAGTTTTAGTAGCCAAAATTCTATATTTGATAGTGTAGGGGATGCGGATCTTACCCCGAAGTTACTCCTCCTGTAATCGCTCAGGATGAGACATAAATTTCTCATGTAATAGATCATTGGATCTTTGGTGTAAGAGAACATGGTATGCTCAAGAAGTGAGTGTTGTGGAGTGGAGGTAGTGCTACCAAAATCTCTATTTGTTAGCCTGAGTGAGGTATTGCTTACCTGAGGGGCCATATCGAGTGGTTTCCACTTCCAGCCTAAGTTATGTTGTCTTCAAGTTCTTACATTTGTGTTAGACCCGTAAAATCAATTAGGGATAATCTAGGCCCCCCCATCACTTGCACACTCATTATTGAGTGGTACACTTGGCCAATGTGTTTTCTTGCCAAGAGTAGATTGAGAAAACCCCCCTTTATTTTTCAAACTTGACAAACATTCCAAATCCAATTTTTCACTCTTACATAAAACATAGTCCAAACCAATTCCATCTCATTTTCCAACTCATGTTGCATAAACCTAGGTTGTACAAGCATCCCAAGAAGTCTATCCACCATCCAATCAAGAAGAATAAGCTCATCCAAGCACAACTCATTAGACATCGAAAGTTTTTGTATACCAACCGCAAACTCTTGCTCAAACATAGGACCTTTTTACACCATTATCACGATTATACCCATGGTCATAGAAATGAGTTTGATGCTAGTGATAAACTAAGAGTCTGCGCCCTTCACCAAGGATTAGGCTTAACTTTCAATACCAACTATTGTCAAAATTAGGGTGGTCGCATCCCTTCATACAATTTGTCGTATGAACATATCACTTATTGAATCTTTTCTTATCAAGGATAACCTAGTCACCACTTTCTTCTAGTCATCACTATCATCCCTCTTTGATCTTCCATCATCCAACTTTTCTAAGGACTTAGCATATCAATTAATCCAGCAATCAAACCTTAATTGAATCAATTTTTAATCAAATATCCAAGCTTTAATCAGTCATCCAAATCAAATCAACCTCACCGCAAGGTTTATACCTTGTGAAGTTTTATTTAGACCTCATCTTAAATCAATTAATCATTTGGCTTTTATTCTTGGGAAGGAATCTCCCCCAAGTACCTTTTGCCTTATCCTTTGAGTCGATCAAGACTCCCAATCCCTCGTCTTCATTTTGTTGAGGATCATTAGTCAATCCTTTGTAGAAGAAGACTTTGATCATTATCCTAAGGTCTAAATTTCACTCAGCTTGGTTGTCACCTAGTTTGTGGTTTTCACCACCAAACGCCCCCCACCTAAAATCCACATCCAAGGAATAAGGTGAAATCTTAATTAACTTTGTCCTAATCTAAGAACCCAATCAATCATTCAATCAACTATCCAACTTCATCAAATTCAAATCAAATCAAAAAATCCAAATTTTCACTAAGTTCTCTCATCAAGCTTCTTCTTCCAATAAATCTTTCCTATGGTTATTCTTGTATCCTATATCAAGATCCTACACAAGGTCAAAATTCACAACCAGACATTCAAAATCCACAACCACAAGTGGACCCTAAAATGGTTGACCAAGATGACCTCCCCCTGGAAATGTGAACATTCCTAGAGGATTCATATAATCAAGAAATGATGGAGAAATTCATCCAACATAATCCTAGTGGTCTTTTGAGGACCCTCATTGAAAATGGGGCTTGCATTCCCCCTAATTTCGATAGATCCATTCTTGATCAACAACCATGGGGATAATTTTCTCCTAATCTCATCATTGACCCCATACTTAATCCACAACTCGTAGCACCCACAATATTGATCCCTACAATTTTCGTCCAACCTTCTTCCTCCTTTCTAACATCTATGCCATTATCTAACCCAATCACATCTATTCTTCAACATGCTTCTATCCCATCCTCATCCAAATGTTTTTTTCCTCAATCTTCCATTTCTCTCACTAATACCACTAACTTCATTAATGCTTCTCTTTCTCATGCCACAACAATCTACGGATCACGTCCAATCATCACCTCTTAGGTCCCTATCACATCAGTCATCACATCTCAAATCCCCATTTCTTCATCTTACCAATATATTAATGGTGGTGGTGTGTCATCCATGACTCACTAGATGCTTGGGGCAAACACGGTCCATCATGTCCAAGATCCACAACATGATCTAATTAAGGAAATTCAGGACATTAAGGAAGGGACTAACAAAAGAAAACCTTATTCATTTGAGGAATTTTTTCCATGTCCTTGTGATCCATCAATATCGATTGCACCTTAGCCTCTAGGGTCTGAGATGCCTAAGTTTATGAAGTACGAAGGCCAGAGTGACCCCCGAGACCACATTTGTGAGCTCCACATATTATGTCAAGAGGTCTCCTATAGTGATTTATACCATCATATACTTTTCCCTAAGAGTATTACAAGAGATTTCCTTGCATGGTTCTCATCCCTGCCTCAAGGTTCTATTACTTCCTTCCCAAACTTGGAAGAAAATATTGTTGGCACTATGCTTACAACATCATCAATGATGTTTCCATGATGGACCTATTAACACAAAAAATAGGTTCAGAGAAACCTTTGCCAACTTCTTGCAAAGGTGGTAACATCTCATCAAAAAAAATTAGTGGGATATGCCAGAATTGAATTATTTCAAAATAATCTGGTACCCGGACTATCAAAACCCTTGATAGATCAATGTATAAAATATTTCCAAAAATTGACTAGCAAAGGCTTAGTCCTTGAACGTGTCATGTTAGAGGAAGGTACTTTAAAACATTATCAGAAATCAAACACTTTCTCTTATAACAATGATAAACCGAAGTTTTGGTCTAAAAACAAGAACATAGTCAACGATGGTGTCATTGATGCAAAGTGGGTTCAAACTATTGCTATGCCTCCCAAACCCACCACCACTAAAAATCAATTCAATAATCAGAAAACAATCAAAATCAATCTCAAAGACCCCCCAACAATGTCTCAATCCAGGGGTAACCACCCCGATCTAATAATTACACTCATTGAGAGTATACTCCTCTTGCTAAGCCTATTGAGGTTGTATTCCAAAAGCTTGTCCAGGTGGTGCAGTTGTCTTTCCAATAAATTGCATGTTTGGTCCTAGCCAACCCAAATCTAGGTGGTATAATGAGAATGAAAAGTGTGATTATCACCATATCAATGGGCATGATACACGAAAGTGTATGAAATTGAAAAACTACATCCAAGATCTCATTGATAAGGGTGATATTGAGGTAGCAACAACAAAACCTAGTAACAATAATGACAAACTCAAGATGTATCAGGAATCCTTCTCGAAGCATGAGAAAGGCAAGTCCTCATCATCTAATGTTGTGAACTATGATTACACCAATTACATATATGTCTTTGACTCCTTAGTAGGGCGCATAGAGCTCGTTGATAACCATGTCAGTGTGATCACTATTTAGGGAGCTAACCCTCCCCCTTCACAAAATAGACCTAGGGTCACTATCCAAGATGTTCCTCCTCCTCCACAACCGACAAGCAGGTCCAAACCTACCAAGATAGTCAACAAGGTGCCATGCCTTCTACTTCTCAGAATAACTATAATGTAACCACTAGCTACAGAAGAGTGACTATCCAAGGAGCCCCTCCTCCACCCAATCCTCCCTCCACATCATCCACCCTCTGATATGACCTCCTTGATCACCTTGGGAAGACTCCTGCATAGATCTCCATCCTAGAACTTCTCAAGACCTCTCCTGTTCACAAGGAGATTTTGGAACAAGCCCTTCTGGAATTACATGTCCCTATTGATATTAATTCTTCTCAATTCAAAGCCCTCATTGGAAACCTCACTGCTCAACACCACCTTGTTTTCACCTCTAATGATGCTCCCTTCGATGATGATCATAATAAGCCATTGCACATTGAAGTTCTTATCTAGAAACACAAGGTTAAACACATATTGATAGACGATGGATCTAGACTCAATCTATGTACATACAAGTTAATAAATCAATTGGCACTTTTTGAGGACCTGGTTGACCCATTAGGACAAATCACAATCAAGGCCTATGATGATGCATAAAGGGTTTCCAAAGGCATGATCACTTTACCTCTTCAAGTGGGTCCTGTTACAGTTGAAACTCCTTGCCAAGTCTTGGATCTTGATCTCCCTTATAACATTCTCCTTGGTCATCCGTGGTTTCATTCCCTTCAAGCCGTCCCCTCCACTTACCACCAATGCCTTAAATTTCCCTTCAATGATAGAGAAATCACTATCATAGGTGATCCGCAACCTTTTTAGTATTGCAATCTCTTAGAGGGGAAATATCCATACCACTGCCTATTAAAGAGACCCACTCCACCTCCTCCATCTAATACATCTAAATTTGCCTCCACTTCATCTCAAGTAGAACCTAAGGTCAAGATTATAGACAATGGCTACAGAGAGTAAAAACTTGAGGATGTCCTAACTGTGGGAAAACTCCCCTTATCTCCCAAGTCATTCGGCAAGCCCAAAGAAATTAAGCCAAATAAAAAACCCACTATACAATGTAAATACACCACCTTCAAGTAGTGGGGCCCACTTGATGTAGAGAGTCTTGAGACAAATGTTTCCTCTTGGTTGTATTGAGAAGAAGATGAAGAACCAACAAGTTCCCCAAGAATATGTATCCAAAAGCATAAGTAATGGTGGATAAGATGGGTTATAAAGGACACGACCTGGGGTTGGAAGAAAAAGAAATAAAAGAACCAATAAATCCCATCTCATACAGGTATAACAAGGGCTTGGGTTACACTCTAGTACCTAAGATCACTGTCACTAGTACCCCTTCAGATTCCCCTTTGGATGTCGAAGACTCTGATGAAGAGGAATTTAATGAAATGCCTTTTGACTACCAAGATGACATCTTCTTTGACACCCACATCAATTCCATCACCCCCATAACCCCTTCCGCTCCACACGAGCTACAACTTGTCCATCTTGAGCATATAGACTGGGACCAACGAGAAAAACCATCTTTGGATGTATGTGTCAACGATAATGCTCTCATGACTCTCCTGACTATGCACAACTTGGAAGACTGCAATAGAGTTCATGGGATCCAATTACATAAATAAGGATATTTTGGTATTTAGGTCAATGCTCTTAGCCGCAAAAAAGACAATAAAAAGAAAAATCATGATTCCTTAGGTGAAAACCTTCCCAAGACATCTATGGATGAGGAAAAAGTAAAAATAAAGGGCATATCCTCAAGTGAAAACCTAGATTAGGCACTTGAGGATGAGGGACTTGACCTCCCTACCATGGTTCCCCCATAACAAGACAGATCAACCCTACTCATAGAGGAGACAAACACTATCAACATAGGCACTCAAGATGCTCCTAATGACGTGCTCATTGCTAAGTCTCTTCGGATCAAGAAAAATAGTTCTTTATCAATTTTCTAGCAGAAACAAAGATTAACTTTGCCTGGTCATATGCTAACATGCCAGACCTTGATCCAGACTTAGTAGTCCATAATCTTTCTATTCATCCAGATGCCAAACCTGTGAAATAAAAATTACACAAAATGCATCTGCACATTATACTCCTCGTCAAGGTAGAACTTCAAAACATGTTGGATGTCAGGTTCATAAAACCAACAGATTATCTTGAGTGGGTGTCCAACATTGTCCTTGTTGGAAAATTTACTAGGGGCATCATAATTTACATGGATTTCAGAAATTTGAATAAATAATCCCATAAGGATGATTTCTTGCTTCCAAACATAGACATGATCGTAGATTTGAAAACAGGACATGAAATGTTGTCACTCATGGATGGAATTTTGGGATACAACTAGATCAGGATAGTAGAAGAGGATGCGTGCAAAACAACATTTACAACACCTTGGGGCACTTTTTTCTGCCAAGTCATGCCTTTTGGTCTCAAGAACACCAAAGAAACATATTAGGAAGCAATGACAACAATCTTTCATGACCTCCTACACACAATCATGGAAGATTATATGGATGATCTCTTAGGAAAATCGAAGACAAGAGATGAGCATATCCCTATCCTAAGGTAGATCTTTGAGAGATTGGAAAAATATAAGTTGTGCCTGAATCCTAAGAAGTGTGTCTTTGGTGTTACATGTGGGAAACTGCTTGGTTTCATCGTTTCCCACAGAGGCATAGAAGTTTATCCTACAAAGGTAAAAACTTATATGGAAATGCCTCCCCTAGAGACTCTTAGACAATTATGCAGTCTACAAGGAAAGTTTCAATCAATTAGACACTTTATTGCACACCTCGCAGATAAATGTCACCCATTTTCACACTTACTCTACAAAGATACCAAGTTCAGATGGGATTTCTTGTGCCAGATGGCTTTTGAGAAACTCAAGGAATACCTAGGATCACCTCTAGTTCTTATACCTCCCATTCCAGGACAACCAATCCTTTTGTACATATCAGCAACCATAATGGCACTGGGGGCATTATTGGCACAAACAGATGATCAGGGAACAAAGCATGCCATATACTATATCAGTTGCACATTAGTAGGGTATGAGCTTAATTGTAACACTATTGAAAGGGCATTCTTAGCACTTATCTTCAGCACACAAAAACTCTAATGTTACATGCTTAACAATAAAACAAAATTGATTGCTAAGATTGACCCCCTCAAGTATCTCTTATCAAAGGCTACTCTCACAAGGAGAACTGCTAAATGGGTCATGTTACTAAGTGAGTTTGACATTGAGTATGTAGATAGAAAATCAATCAAAGGACACGTGATAGCATATCAACTAGCAGATGCTTCACTTCAAGGTGATCACCCTATCCTCATAGAATTCTGAGATGAATCCATAATGACTGTCACTACATCTTCCACATGGCAGTTATATTTTGATGGCTCTTGCACATAGAATAGATCAGGAGAAGGCATATTGTTGGTCACACCTCAAGGAGATTGCATCCCTAAATCATACAAGATAGCCTTTGCATGCACCAATAACATTGCAGAATATGAGGCATTGATCAATGGACTCTGTTTGGCCATCCAATGGAAGCTATTGGAACTACATGTCTATGGTGATTCCCAACTTGGCATTAAACAAGTCAATGATGAGTATTAAACAAAATATGACAAGCTTCTTCCTTATCATAGTATGGTAGAAAATATAAAGCAACACTTTACATCAATCAAGTTTGATCAAATTCTACACACAAACAACAGGGCTGCAAATATAATGGCTACTATTGGTTCTCTCCTTCAGATGTCAACACATAGTCAGAAATGTGAGTTTTTGGTCAAGAAACTCTTCATACTGGAATGCAATCTACCTGTCTGAAATGGTGTGTGTACTCGTTGGTCCTGAATCCCCTTGGTATCAAGAGACCTTCACCTACCTAAGAGACAATATCATCCCCCCCCACATCACTAAAACCCAACAACAAACCTTCATCTGCCACTGTGCTCATTACACCATCCTTGGAGACACCCTATGCAAAAGGCATTTCGATGATTCCCTCCTAAGGCATCTATACAACAAGAGGTTGAATGGGAACCACGTAAAGTGCATGAGGGTATTTTAGTGTTGTAAATTATACACCCTTGCTAGGGTGGTACAATTCTACGCTTAGTTTAGCACCCGCCTTAGTGTGTTTGCACCTTGCATTGTAATTTCCATTTAAGTATTTAATTAATTAACTTAATTAAATCTAAATTCACATTTCATCACTACCCACATCATAAAATTGGGCCCTTTACCCTAAGTGTGCCCCTTTTTATTTTGTTCCTCTAATAAATCATTAAATCATAAACCCTAATTATGTCCTATTTTGACCTTTAAGCCTCGATTTCACATATCAAGACATCTCAAAATCAGCTGTAACTTTGGGATTCTCTCTAATATCATAATATCTAATGGCCTTGAAAATTTGGTGAAAAGTTGGTCAGGCCATGTGCAAGTGCAACATGGTCCCCGATATTTTTCTCAAAATTTTGGGAGCATAATTCTATATTATTATAATGCTTAACCCCAAAATATTGGAAAGAAATTCAAATCCTAGGTCAGCCTAAAGATGAAATTGAGATCTACAGTTTCATACATAAGAGCTCTCTTTCTTCATTTGAAGGGAACTAAGATCTAAGAACAAGGAAGTTTTGGAGAAGCAAGCACAAGGAGCCTTCTATGTAGTGAAAGAGAAGCCTATGTGGAGTCTTCAACAAAATTCAACAACATTTAACAATATTCATCAAGCATTCATCAAGTATTTGTCAAGCATTCATCATCAATTAGGAGCCTTGAAGATATTGAAGAATAATAGGAGATCACTGACTGACGATTGGCTTGTACCCCTCCCTTAGGGGTTGGGTATGGTTTCATGTTGTTTTCATGTCTTTATATGAGCTTCATTACATCAATTTACATATTTAAATTCATTCTTTATATCACTTCGCATCATTGATTTAGAGAATTTACTTTGTCAATTACAAGCGTTTAGGGTTTACTCTATAGGGTTGCTCTAAATTGTTTGCATTCATCCTAGGGTCTTGCACACACATGAGATTCCTACACACACTATTTTACTATACAAATCAGATATTTGTGGAGGTGTAAATCACCAACATATGGTTTTGACCAAGGCAAAGCTCTATAGCCACCCAAACCCCCTTCTTTTTTAGTTGCAAGTGTAGAAATAGGTACCTGGAAGGCTTCTCGTATCAGCAAAAGGCACAAGGACAGTCCCAAGGCCTTGGATTGCCCCAAATCCATCTAGGAAAGGTGCATGGTTCCTTGTTCCTACCCAATATAGGGGCATGGAGCCCTAGTCCCTCTCAATTTTAGTGAATTTAACAGGGTTAAGGCTCAGGATCTCAGGTTTACAGCCTTTTAGTTGCAGCTCTTTGTCAAATCATCAGGGACATGGGAATGGTCCCTTGGTCCTAGTCAGTTTGTCTCATTTTTTAGCATCAAGTACACATCCAAATTAATCCCCCTTCTCTACTTTCATCATCTTAGTTTGAGATCTGCAAGTTTATGTAATTTCAGTTCATATATGCTTCATTGTTCATCTCCTAGTCTAGTTGATCAATCCTTCACATCTTATCTTCATATTAAACAAAAGGAATAGAAACCCTAAGAGATAATCCTTGGCTCTCTCTTTCTCACAAGAATTAGAAAAAGTGAGCTATCTTCCTAGGCTCTTTCATATTCCTAATGTGTTGGCTAAAGTGGGATTAGGTCCTAGTCACCCAGTCTCGCTTTTTCCACTCCACATTTTGGTGAACCCGACGTAAATCCAATCTTCTTTAATTCTGATTTATGTTCTTAGACCTAAGTGTTCTTTCTATTTCAAATTCAAATTTACATTTACAAGTTTCAATTCCTTGCAAATTTAAAAAATTTAGAGGTCATTTTTGTTAAAACCCTATTTTTTTCAATTCAAAATTGAACTTGTGGATAACTTAATTTGGATCATTAACTTCAGATCTGATTTAGGAACACATTTCACTCATAAATTTTATTTTCTAAATCAACATTTAGAGTTATTGCATTGGTTAAAATTGAACATTTCCTTCTATTTTGCATATTGTTGTCATGATGCATTCATTTCATAAATGTGATAAGGGGTTAGCTTCCCTTGTTTTAATTTTTCCATCTCTTAAAGAACCTCCTAATATCTATGACAAAATTTTAGTGCCTAAAATAGTTTTTACCAACCCCTTAAAAAATCTCCTATGTTCTAAGGATGAAGATTTGAAGAGTGATCTTGACAATTCTCCTAAAATGTGCCCTTCCCATTTAGCTATCTTAGAGGAAGAGGATGATATCATAAACACCTTTCTTAATGTTACTTTACCTTCTTTACATTATGCCTCTCTAGTTGAAAAGGTATTTATGGACATTGACTTATCTTCTCCTAAATTTGGTCTTACCAATGTGGGTATGTTAGTGCAACAAGAGGTTATGAGCACTTCTTTCAAAGATCTCCTTCCTAAGCATGAATCTTTGGAGAAAGATGTTCATCTCCCTCCTAGATAATACTCCCTTCATGAGGATAATTTTGTGCAAGAGGATGGTATTGTCCCTATTTTTCCTAGTGATGGAATTTCCTCTTTTGACTTCAACAAAATTCCCACTAGAGATGATGCATTAATGAGAAATCTTCTCCTTGCTTTGAAGCTTGTCTTACCCATAAAGATGCCTTGGAAAAAGAAGATGAAATGATAATCAATTCCCTTAATGATCTCTCCCCTAAAGATCCTATTGAACAAATTTTGAGGCAAGAGGATGATTTAAACACATGTAGTGATGCTCTCCCTCCTAAGGATAAAGAATTAATGAACAATATTATCCCTTTTCCCAAAATTGGCAATAAAAATAAGGACATCTTTGTGCAAGATATTTCTAATACTTTTTTCAATGACCTTAATATTTGGGACAAATAATTAGAAGAAGGTGTTGATTATTCTCTACCACATGAGAGAACCCTAGCCAAAGAGGGTGAAATCATGATTGATAACTCTCTTGATAGCATCTCACCTTCCATGAATCTCAATCATTTTTCCTCTAAAGGTAAGGCATGTCCTTCTCCCCAACTAGGTTCTACTCGTAAGGATACCTTAGTTCAAGAAGAGATTGTTAACATCTCTTTCAAAGGTCTCCCTCTCAAAGGTGAAACTTTAGAGTAATTTTGATCCTTCTCCTAGAGAATCTATTCCCCATGCAGATCCTTTGATGATAAAGGATGATATGACCTTTCCTACTAATATTCTTCCTTCTAAAACATAAATGTCTACTCCTAGTCTACCTCCTAAAATTTATCGTATCCATGATAACATTTTAGTGCAAGAAGAGACTATCAACAATTCTTCCAACAATCTTGTCCATTCTTCTTCTAAAATTCATAAGGACACCTTTCATATTCCTAAACCATCTTCAATAAATTTGATACATGTGAATGAAACACCTAATAAACCCCTCTTCACAGTTCAAGGTGCTTGTCCTTCTCAAAATTCTAATGTAATCCTATCTTAGTGGTCCAAGGTGGTTATGGTAATGATTTTTTTTGCACTCCTAAGAAACCTATTATTACTATGCAAGGAGGTTATCCTACTAAGAGCCCTTATGAGTATGCTAATAAAATCACTGAAGAGAGTTATCATACGGTTGCTCATACCTACAAAACAAGAAACAATAGGCAGCCTGATCCTCCTCTAGTTATCCCAGCTTCACTTCCTCCCTCTCAACCTACTCTTCCACAAGAACCTCATATATCACCAACTCTTAGTAAGGAGTATGATCTCATTGAACAACTTAAAGCTACTCTTGCCAAGATTTTTATTTAGGATATGGTTAAAACTTCACCTGCTTATCATGGGATGTTACAAGATGCTTTAAAAAACTTAGATGTCCCACCTGCAGTGACACCTAATAACATGGCTTCTTTGATTGATCCTACAAATAAACCCAAACCTCAAATTGTATTCACACAAGATGAGTTACCTTCTCATGAAATGCAACATCAATATGATCCCCTTATGATTGTGTTTATTATCAACGATAGTGCTATAAGATGAACCCTTGCGGACAATGGGTTTGGCCTTAATGTTTGCGTTGTGGACTTATTGGATAAGATTAATGTGGATCGTTCTCTCATCAAACATCCTTTTATTTCTATTCGAGGCTTTGATAATGTTTCTAAATAGTGTTTAGGTGTCATAACCTTTCCTGTTAAGGTAGGTCTTGTTATTTTACCTACACCTATTCATTTCATTCTTGGTAATTTGACATATAACCTTCTATTAGGGAGATCTTGGATTCATAGCATGCAAGTTGTCCCCTCAACTTTGCATAGGAAAATCAAGTTCATTTATAACAATTAGACATACACCTTGTTAGCTATTACCAATCTTCAAGAACCATTAAAATCTGGATCTTCTTGTTCAACTACTTCCCATTCTTCTCCCAATCCTTCTACTTCTTCAAATATATCTATTTCCTTTGATGATCTTGTTCCTTCTAGTACTCTTGATTCTTCTACTCAATTGGAATCTCCTCCCAAAGATATATTTTCTCTCGAAAAGGAGCTCTCATATGATGATTAGGGATCTCTAGATTTTAACCCTACTTTTGTAGGAGAGTATAGAGTATCTTGGAAAGGATTTAAGACTGAGAAAGAGAAATCTTAGGAAGAACCTAAAGAGAAACCCACTTTGTGGCTGCTTCTAATTCAAATAATTCTTCAAATCCTTCCTCTAATTCATATAGCACTGAGACCTATGAGGCGCAACCATCTCTTTATGGTCTTGGTTTTAACATTTTAGCTAAGAGTGGCTATAATGGCAATGGTTGTGGCACAAATGAACAAGGAATTAAAGTTCCTTTAGAACATAACACACATGAAGCTTCATTTGGACTTGGATATAATCCTTCTAAGCCCACCAAAGCATCTAAAAGACCATCTCTCAATGTGAATTATATATTTAGTAGTGATGATGAACTCACCTCAATAAAATCATCTTGTACTTCTTTCAACACTCATTCCCCTCACAATGAAATCTTGGTGATGAACAAATACCTCTATGAATCTCCTCAAGAGATTTCTAATCCCACTTATGAGACTTTATCTTCTACTCATTCTAAAATCCCTTCTTCTAGGAATAAGGATCTAATGAATTACACTTATCCGTCTCCTAAGATTTCTTGTGTGCAAGAAAAGTATGATTTAGTGGCCTATTCTTCTCCTATGAACTTCTCCCTTTCTAAATACTTTTTAACATTAGTCATCTTATACATGTTTTTAATCTCACTTATAGTAGAGCATTTAACATGTCATATTCAAATACCTCATTCAATCTATCATGTCTTTAAATAACATTAATGGCTATTATGTTGCTCATCATTATGTGACACTGATAGCTCACTTACCAAGGGCTCATTATCATTCATGATGGTACAATTTCACATGAAATCATACTTTTGGAAGAAACATAATAGTTTTTTTCTATTTCATCTCTTCTCTCTATATATGGGGGGCAAGAGTGATTTCAAACATCTCTTCTTCTTAAGATTAAAATTTCCCCTTTGTGAAGTAGTGTCTTCTATTAGGATCTCTTATTGATTGTAGAGGTGTATTCATATTTCAATTCCTTCTCTCATATTGGAACAAGCATCCCTAATGGGGATCTTAAGTACATATCCTTAATTGGGACCTCCTCTTTGGTGTTCAAAGTCTTTTATTATTCATCAATTTATTTTATTCATTGAGTAGTATCTTTTATAATAAATGTTGGAAATGTGCCTCTAATTCACTTGACATTGGTTCATTCTGATCGGGTTAACTCTTGCCGATGTCTCTTCTTCCATCGAAGCTCAGAGAAGTAGGTTTGACATTATCTCGATGACCCAAAGAAGTCTACTTTGGTCATCAGGATAACTTCGGCTTTCAAGAAGACTACATCAGCATTGTGCCGATGAACCAATGGAGCTATCTTAGGAGGTTCCAGTTTGGAGTTAAGCTGATACCCGATGAAGTCACCTTCGGCAATCAGGTTGATATCAGCAATTGGGTTGATGTGTTTGAAGTTATGCTGAAGTCCAGATGAGCCGATAAGGTTGCCTACCAGTTATCGGAGATCGAGGTAACATTTCATCTATTTGGCTAATACCCCGATGGAGTCGCCTTCGGTGATCGGGTATCATCGGGAGGTCGGATCTACCGATTGAAGGCTATATCGATGGTCTGATGGAGCCGACCATTTTTGGAGCTGCTTTAGTGAAGTCATCTACCGGTTCATCAGGAGATCGGAGTAACATGCTTGTGGTCTGTCCGATGGCCAATGGAGTGGAGACCGATCGCGGATGTGCAATGGAACTGAAGTCCAAAAAAGGTGAACACTCAGACACTAAGGATGAGATTGTCAGTGTATATGAATACAAACCGACCTGACTCTCTATTGCATGTGGGATAATTGGTTTTCCATGATTGCAGATTGTCAAAAATAGTTGGACTTCCCAACCGTCTCGAGTAGATGTAACGGTCGACCTGTCTGGTATTTGAAGCCGAATGTGAACCAAATGAATAGTTATAAACCAGAATAGCTATTGAGTGACCTGTAATTGAGTTTTGACCTATGTGGTTTTGTTTCATCTAGAACGATTGTTCGAAAGAGTGAAGGAAGTCTACAGATTGGACTTTATTGTATTTTTGACATATTATTAATAAAGTCGTTATCTGTTAGTGGTGGGTTTTCTCTCGAAAGGGTTTTCCCACATTAATTATGTGTGTTCTCTCTCTGTGTTGTTTATTTGTGTATGCTCGTGCTTGTGCCATTTTCTATAAATGTTGAAAATTTATATACACTAGTATGTTCTCCCTTGCAAACTGAAATTAGGAAAGCAACTTTTCGCACTTGCTTTCCTTACACGTGGTATCAAAGCTTGGCCCATTTTGTTATCCTTGTTGGGTAGGGTTGGTTTTTTGTGTTAGTTTTGTTTCAGTGGGAGTCTTGTAGAGTGTCTACTTGTTTTACAGGTTGAGATGGTGAGCACCTTAGGGCACATAGACATGGAGAATTTTAATGGTTCCATTTTTGAACTATGGAAACTCAAGATGGAAGATGTGTTGGTCAATAGAGATCTCTTGGGTGTTGTGACTACAACTTCTAAGCCTTCAGAAATGAAGCAAGAAGATTGGGATTTAGTTGACTGGAAGGCAAGGGGTCTAATCAAGCTATGTCTTGCTGATTATGTTTTGTTAAATGTCCATGAGGAGAAGACTGCACATCTTCTCTAGAATAAGTTGGGAGATATTTATCAAGGCAAATCCTTGGTGAATAAACTTTTCTTGAGGAAGAAGCTATACTCTCTAAAGATGGATGCAGGAACACCATTGGCGGACCAATTTAATGCATTAAACATGGTTCTTGCATAGTTAACTTCTGTTGGTGTGTCCATCCAGGAAGAAGAACGTTTCATGTTGTTGTTGTGGTCATTTCCTGACTCTTGAGAACACTTAGTGATGGCTATCAGTAGTACTACGACCCAGTTCAAGATGGATACTGTGGTTAATACTCTTTTGTCAGAAGAAATGAGAAAGAAGTCTTTTGAGATGACAAAAGATGCACTCTCTATTCAAGGCAGCCCGAAGGACAAAGATAAGAAGAAAGGAAAGAATTCCAAGGCTTAAGAGAAATTTAAATCTCTAGGCAAGAAGTCAAAGGTGAAGTGTTGGAACTATGGGCAAAAAGGGCATATCCAAAAGGATTGCAAGGATGAGAAGAAGAAGAAGTATTCTAACACTAAATCTTCTCTGAGTGATGCAGATGCATTTGTAGCAGCACTAGCAGTACCTACCTCAGATGACACCTGGTTAGTAGATTCTAGCGCATCTTTTCACATGACCTCCCACAAGGAGTGGTTCTCAAAGTATGAATCGTATGCTGGTGGAAAGGTATATTTAGCTAGTGATTCTACATTGGAGATTGTAGGGAGAGGTAGAATTAAAATTCAATTCCCATATGGTAGAGTGAAGGGGATCAATGGAGTTCTTCATATACCAGGTCTGGCAAGAAACCTTCTCTCTCTAAGTAAACTTAATGATGTTGGAGTATAATTTACTTTTGTATCTGGTAGTTGCAAGATGACTAGGGGTTGCATTGTATTTGCAAAGGGTGATCGCATTGGTACACTATATAAGTTAAATGTTGAACCTATATGTTGTAATGTAACTTCTGAAAAGTCTATTAAGACAACTGCAATGATGCATAATGCTAATTCTTTGAAAGCTAAACTTCCTGTTGAGAAAACAATGCTCTGGCATAATAGGTTAGGCCACATAGGTGAAAAAGGTTTAACAGCCTTGAAGAATAAGCATCTGGTTGAAGGTTTGGATGATTGTAGTTTTGAGTTTGATTTCTGTGAACACTGCATATATGGAAAACATAACCAAGTTCAGTTTTATTCCAGTTCTCATAAATTTTCTGACATTCTGGATTATGTTCACTATGATGTTTTGGTCTAGTGGATGTTCCTTCTTTTTCTAATTCTAAGTACTATTTATCTTTTGTAGATGATTATTCAAGAAGGGCATTTGTGTATTTTATTAAAAGAAAATCAGAAGTGTTCAATCAGTTTAAGGAAATTAAGAACCTTGTTGAAAATCAGACTGGGAGAAGGATTAAATGTTTAAGAACAGATAATGGTGGTGAATATTGTAGTTTAGATTTTGACAAGTACTATGTTGATCATGGAATTAAGAGACATAAGATTATACCTTACACTCCACAGCAAAATGGAGTCATTGAAAGGTTGAATCGGTCTCTAATGGAGAAAGCAAGAAGCATGTTGAGAAGAGCTAGGCTAGAACAAACATTCTGGGCTGAAGTAGTTGCTACAACATGTTACCTACTGAATCATTCTCCTACTTCAACATTGGTTGACAAAACACCTATGGAAGCATGGTCTGGTAAGAAACCTTTTTTAAGGCACCTTCGTGTTTTTGGTGCAAAGGCATATGCTCATGTGCCTGATGTGAATAGATATAAGTTGGATAACAAAGTAGTGAAATGTATTTTCATTGGCTAATGAATTGGTGTGAAAGGATACAAACTTTGGAACACAGTGACTGGTAAGGTTGTGTACAGTAGAAGTGTGATTTTTCATGAGCTGAAGCCTATTTCACTAGATCATAATATAGAAAAGAGAGGAGAATCTGAGGTTGAAATTCCTCTAGCCAAAGAAGAATCTCTAGAGATACCTGAAGATGAGGAGATTTCAAGTAGAAGAACATGATGATGAGCCTCCTATGGAACCTCAAGAAGCCTCAACACCAGAGTTGAGAAGGTCTACTTGAGAGAGGCGGCAACCTAATAAGTATACACCTAATAAGTACAGTCATTCTATGTTGAATGTTAATTGTGCTTATGCTTTACTTGCAGATACTGATGAGCCTAGGACTATCAAAGAAGCAATGGAAACCCCTGATTCAGATTCCTGGTTGGAAGCCATGAATGATGAAATGTCATCATTGGATAAAAATGGAACTTCGGATTTGGTGTCATTGTCTAAAGGAAGAAAGCCTGTAGGCTGCAAGTGGGTGTTCAAAAGGAAGTATGGTCCAGGTGGCAGCATTGGCAAGTACAAAGCAAGACTGGTTGCAAAGGGGTATTCTTAAAAGGAAGGTATTGCCTATGGGGAAATCTTCTCTCATGTAACTAAGCTGAAATCTATCAGATTTCTCTTGTCACTTGCAGAAGCATATGATTGGGAGATTGAGTAGATGGATGTGAAGACAACATTTCTTCATGGTGATCTTGAAGAAGAAATTTATATGTCCCAGCCTGAGCATTTTGTGGAAAAAGGTAAAGAACATCTAGTATGCAAACTCAAGAAGTCTCTGTATGGTTTGAAACAGTCTCCCAGAATGTGATATCAAAAGTATGATACATTTGTTTTGTCCTTGGGATTTGTGAGATCAAAAGCTGATCATTATGTTTACTACAAAACTGATGGTGATAGGATTCTTATCATAGCTTTGTATGTAGATGATATGTTGTTCATAAGAAACACAAAAGGTATGGTCTCAAATTTAAAATCACAGCTTTTTATGAAATTTGAAATGAAGGACTTAGGACCAGCAAATTATATTCTAGGAATGGAGATCAAAAGGGATAGATCTAAGAGGAAACTTTGGCTTAGCCAGAGAAAGTATATAATCAATGTTCTTGACAGGTTTCATATGTCTGACTATAAACCATAGGTTGTTCCCATCTTGCGGGGGACTAAGTTGTCTGTGCTTGACAGTCTGAAATCTCCAAAAGAGATTGAAGACATGAAAAGTGTACCTTATGCAAGTGCTATAGGCAGTCTGATGTATGCCATGGTCTGTACAAGACCAGACATTGCCCAACCAGTGGGAGTACTTAGCAGGTTTATTTCGAATCCAGGAAACCCACACAGGGATGTTGTAAAGAGAGTGTTTAGATAACTAAAGGGTACTTCAGACTTTGCATTGTGTTATAATGGTAACCTGAAGGATTCAAAGATAACTCTTAGCTTTTGTGGTTATACTGATTTTGATTGGGTGGGGGATATTGACAACAGGAGATCCACTAGTGGATATGTTTTTGTTCTGAATGGTGGAGTAATTAGTTGGATGAGCAAGTGGCAAGCTGTAGTCACTTTGTCCACTACAGAGGCAGAATACATGGTGGCCACACATGCTTGTAAAGAAGCATTCTAGCTTAGGCGTTTGAGTTCAGATATTGGTTTTGATGCAGGGCAGGTTGAAATCTAGAGTGACAGTCAGAGTGCCATATGTTTGGCAAAGAATCCTACTTTCCATGCCAGATCGAAGCATGTTGATGTTCAGTATCACTTCATTCGTGACATGGTGGAAGATGGAGAAGTTTATCTTAACAAGGTAGACACTCTGGAAAATGTTGCAGATTCCTTGACGAAACCAGTGAGCATGCACAAGTTCAGGTTGTGTTCAAATTCTATGGGTCTTGATACCCATGTTCCTCAGTAACGTCTGAAATGGTAATCAGTCCAGTGAATTCCTCGTCAAGTGGGAGTTTGTTGGAAATGTGCCTCTAATTCACTTGACACTGGTTCATCTTAGTTGGGTTAACTCTTGCCCATGTCTCTTCTTCCATCAGATCTTGGAGAAGCAGGTTTGATGTTATCCTGATGACCTGACAAAGTCTACTTCGGTCATTAGGATAACTTCATCTTTCAGGAAGACTACATCAGCATTGTGCCAATGACCCAATGGAGCTATCTTAGGCGGTGCGGGTTGTCATCAGCTGTCGGAGGTTCCAGTCTGGAGTTAAGCCAATACCCGATGAAGTCACCTTTGACGATGAGGTTGATATCGGCAATTGGGTTGACATGTTTGAAGTTATGCCAAAGTTTAGATGAGTTGATAAGGTCGCCTACCAGTTATCGGAGATCGGGGTAACATTTCATTTGTCTGGTCAATGCCCGGGTGGAGTTGCCTTCGGTGATCGGGTATCATCGGGAGGTCAGATATACCAGTTGAAGGCTATACCGATGGTCCGATGGAGCCGACCATTTTTGGAGCTGCTTTGGTGAAGTCCTCTATCGGTTCATCGGGAGATTGGAGTAAACTGCTTGTGGTTTGTTCGATGGCTGATGGAATGGAGACTGATCGTGAATGTGTAATGGAACTGAAGTACAAAAAAGGTGAACACTCTGACACTAAGGATGAGACTATCGGTGTATATGAATACGAACCGACCGGACTCTCTGTTACATGTGGGATAATTGGTTTTCCATGATTACAGATCGACAGAAACAGTTTGACTTCCCAACCGTCTTGGGTAGATGTGACGGTCGACCAGTCTGGTATTTGAAGCCGAATGTGAACCGAATGAATGGTTACGAACTAGAATAGCTATTGAGTGATCTTTAATTGACTTTTGACCTGTGTGGTTTGGTTTCATCTGGAACGATTGTTCGACAGAGTGAAGGAAGTCTGCAGATTGGACTTTATTGTATTTTTGACATACTGTTAATAAAGTCATTATCTGTTAGTGGTGGGTTTTTCTCCCGAAAGGGTTTTCCCACATTAATTTTGTGTGTTCTCTCTCTATGATGTTTATTTGTGTATGCTCATGCTTGTTCCATTTTCTATAAATGTTAAAAATTTATATATACTAGTATGTTCTCCCCTACAAACTGACATTAGGAAAGTGAATTTCTGCACTTTCTTTCCTTACAATAAACCCTTCTATTTTGTGAACGTGCATGTCCTTGATGAGGAACTCTTTCCTTCTTTTAGAAGAGTGTTGCTATAAATAATTTGTCTTTGATGTCATTTCAATCCTCCATTCTTTTCCAATTTCCTTTAGAGAGTTGCATTTGTTTCCATTTAAATCTTTCATCTTGTGTTAGAGAACTCTCAAATCCTCACACTCTTTATTGTGGGAATTGAGGTTTAGTCCTCTTTCTTACCAAATGATTCTCCATTAATTTTTTATCTTGTATCAAATCTTCCTGTGAGCATTTGTCATCAATCTTCTTTCACAATTCAAAGTGGTAAACATGATACCCTGTTTCAACTCACTAAATTAGCAAGTCAAAATAGGGGGGGCATATAGCTACTCGTGAATTTCATCACCTTCCTTAGTAAGCATTAGGTGATTTTTTGATCTAACATGTGGTTTTGTAGGGTGCGGTTCCTAACTATGTACTGTAGATACTATCAGGGGTTTCATCTGATAACTTGTTGGATATCAAACCTTAAAGATTAAACCCTAAACGCTTGTAATTGACAAAGTAAATGCTCTAAATAAATGATGTAAAGTGATCTAAAGCATGAATGTAAATATATAAATTCATCCTAGGGTCTTGCACACACACAAGATTCCTGCACACTCTATTTTACCATACAAATTGGCTATTTGTGGACGTGGAAATCACCAAGATAGGTTTTTGACCAAGGAAACTCCCTATAGCCACCCAAACCCCCTTCTTTTTCAGTTGCAGGTGCAGAAACAGGTACCCAGATGGCTTCTCGGATCAACAAAAGAAACAAGGATAGTCCTAAGGCCTTATATTGCTCTAAATCCATTAAGGAAAGGGGTGTGGCACCCTATTACTTCACAAGATAAGGGCATGGCTCCCTGGTCCCCCTCAATTTCAGTGGATTTAATAGGGTGAAGGCTTGGGATCTTAGGTTTGCAACCTTTTAGTTGCAAATCCCTGTCAAATCATCAGGGACAGGGGTGTGGCATCTTGATCCTGATCAGTTTGTCTCAGTTTTCAGCATTAGGTACACATCTAAATTCCTCCCCCTTCTTTTCTTTCATCATCTCAGTTTTAGATCTACAAGTGTATGCAATTCCAGTTCATATATGCTTCATTGTTCATCTCCTAGTCTAGTTGACCAATCCTTCACATCTTATCTTCATATACAAAAAGAATAATATAAACCCTAAGAGATAATCCTTGGCTCTCTCTTTCTCACAAGAAGTATCCAAAGTGAGCTATCTCCCTAGGCTCTTTCGTATTCCCAATGTGTTGGCTAAAGTGGGATTAGGTCCTAGTCACCTTGTCTCGCTTTTTCCCCTCCAAAAATATCTATGGGGTACACTCGAGTGGTCTCACTTTGGCTAAAAATCTCTTACAAATAGGATACTGCTAGCCTACAATGGAAAAAGATGCATATAATTATGTGAAGAAATGTGTCCCTAGTCAAAAACATGGCGACAAGATTCACACTCCATCACAAGATCTACGGCCTTTTTATCAAACCTTGGCCCTTATCACAATGGGGGCTCGATCTCATTAGGAAAATACACCATGCATCCTCTAAAGGTCATAAATTCATCATTACCACTAGCGAATACTTCACCAAGTGGGTGGAGGCCATACCTCTTACCTTCACCACTGGGAAGTAGATCTCTAAATTTATTTTGAACTACTTAATCTGCCTCTATGGAATCCCCAAAGTTATTATCACAAATAAAAGTAGACCTTTCAAGAATCAAGATGTTAAAGAGCTCTGTCAGAAGTTTGATATCCAACACCACTTCTCCACCTCGTATTACCCGCAAGGTAATGGTCAAGTTGAGGCTTCTAATAAAACTCTAATCAAAATCCTTAAAAAGACAGTCAATGAAGCTAGTCATGATTGGCATCTCTAACTCCATCCTGCTCTATGGGCTTACCGCACCTCCATTCGCACACCCACAGGTGCCACTCCATACTCCCTTGTCTGTGGCTCAAAATTTATCCTCCCCCTTGAGATCGAGATCCCCTCCCTAAGGGTATCACTGCAGAATATCCTCCCTAATGAGGAATATAGAGTCGCTAGGCTACATGATCTTTAATTGCTAGATGAAAGGCATCTCAAGGCCTTGAACCACCTCCAGGTATATTATAACCATTTATGGTTGACCTATAATAAGAAAGTTGGAATCTAGGAGTTTGAAGTTGGTGATCTTTTCCTTATGGAAAATCAGAGAAAGCTTCAAAAAAGAGAAAAGAAAGGCAAGTTTTAGCTTAATTGGCTTGGACCTTTTGTGATCACAACAAAGTATGGATCAAGAGAATAGTGGTTGGCTACTCCTGAAGTAGATCCCTTGGATGAGCCTATGAACATCATGAACTTAAAGAGATTCTATGCCTAAGCCCTCAAAAAGTCACCAGTTGTTTAAAAATTAGTGAAAAAAAAAAAAAAAAATCAATGAAAAAATAATTTAAAAAACCAGTGAAAATTTTTTTTTAAAAGCAATCATAAAATAAAAAATCATTGAAAAAAGTCAAAAAAAAAGAAAAAAGCAAGATAATTACAAAAAAAATGAAAAAAAATGAAAAAGTAAAGAAGAATCAATGCATCCATCAGTGAAAACCACTTTGTGGCGCTATGGGCAAGTACCTTGGTGAAAAATTGGTTTCAAGTGCTAAGGTAAATAATGTAGATCCATCATCTATCTGCACAGACTCAAGTCCCCCCCCGATTCCCATAATAAAAATTGAATATTCTGACGTCATCCCCATCCCTTACCAATGAGGAGGATTGTACAAGCCTATTTAAAAGGCCATCCATGCAGGATGACTCTCGCCATCATGTTCCCCTCTTTGCTTGCAACTGATTGTCTCCTTCATTCTACAAAAAAGACATTCTTGTCCCATCCCCCTTTCCCACTTGCAATCATCCATTTTTGTAATCCATGCCACTACATAAGCCTTCTCACATAGCATCCACCACCTTGCTTGCTACCGGTTGTCTCCTTCATTCTATCGGAAAGTCAATATGATGATCTCACCATCCATTCCCTCCCCAAGATAAGGAAAAGGAATAAGGTGTTTATGACCACCTCCACAGATGTCGTGATTCATTTTAGTGTCCTCCGCAATATCCCTACCCGCTTTCCCCACCAAACTATCCTCAGCAGGCTGGTTATCTATTCCCTCCCCCAGTATATGATGATGAGTCTTTGTTTGAATCATAAATAAAGATTTTCCCATCACACTGAGCTTCATCCCATCACACTAAGCTTCCATCCCAGTAAACTAAGCTTAATCTCAGATTCTTGAGCTTGAACTTCTTGACTTGCACGTTATTCAAACATCCATCCACATGTACTCCATCAAGTTTTTGCAGTCATGTACCACATCTACATTCATGTACTTATGCCACCTATTATATTGCCTATCTCATCTCAATAGTTATTCATGTCCATTGGGATGCATCCTTCCCCTATCCGATAGTATATTCACAAAACCCAAGTCCTACTCTTGGCAAGAGATATCAGTTGGCCTTGTGCATTTTTTCTACATGATTTGGTCTATTTGCTTTGGCTTGCATCGTTTGGTCCTATAGCTACTCCTACCCACAACTGCCAGGATCATCCTGTATCTTGGTATTTTTTGGATAGGTGTATACTAGGGCATGTTTTTGTGGTATGGTGTGTTTTAAGGTCACTCACATGAACCTGCAATCTTGTATCTACATCTATATGGTGTTTACATGTCTACATGCTAGAGATTCATGTTTGTCTGAGAGTCAGTCCACACCTTGGATTTTTCATAACATCCTAGTTCCTACAATCATTGGTGTAGAATATCCTTGGCAATATTAAAACTAGGTTTTCTCTCCACATTTTTCACAACAAATTCCTTCCATTCCATCATCTGCATTTCATCCTACCAATATGCATTCTGGAGACCTCAATTTATTCACTTTCTTAATTTCTTCTAGTCCTATGTTGTTGTACTATGGTTGGCACATTCCAAAAACTCAATTCATTATCATCTAGTCTCATTGTTCATTTAATTGCATTATCATCTAGCATTAATTACATTATCCATTTAAGTTGCATTATCACCTTATTATCATCATAATCATTTTGTTCATTTAGTAGCAATTAGTTGCATTATTCATTGCAAACATGCAAACTGTTACATACAATCTTGACTATCTATCGAAATGAATCTATCATGCATGTTCACAATTATACATTTTAGGATCACAATAATGTAAGGTTAATATAAGCCCATTCAAACATCAATATCTCATGCAATCATTAGTAATCACTTTATTCAATATAAAACATTTGAAAGTAATCTCATTACATCACATCCTTAGGTCATTTTCGGTCCATTTAATTTGTTTATTTAAACATTAATATCTCACACGAATGGTAAGCCATCAAGTAGTCCATACATCACTAACCGACTTAATTAGTCACATTTTGGTTTGTTATTTTTATTAGTGGCTAAATAAGGGTTTTCATTACATTACCCGACATATTTAGTTATTATCCATTTAAGTGCATTTCATTAATCAAATCATATTTATCACATCACAAAACATGCATAAAGCACAATTATTTGCATCACATAAGCATACACATTATCCAAAAATATGTGCATCATATACACATATCATCCACATGCATCCTACATCCACAAACATGTTAGCACCATCATAAATAGCATATGTATACATATAAAATCATCCATCCTGCATCACAAAATAATCAGATACCACCACTGGTTGCACCTCTTGATGGTCCTGCACCCCCTATAGGTAGCCTCATAGCCACTGATGCTCCTGTCTACTGGCTCTAGGTCCGGTGTTGACTTCGAGTCATGTGAGATTGGACACTCTTGATATATGATGCAACTCTCTAATCTGTCGACACCACTCCATGGTACAAGCCTCTATAATAGACTGCCTCCCTAGTTGAGCTCTCTGCCTTGCCCCTGTACTTGGTATACTCACTGAACACCTATGAGAATCCCGTGGGCTCTAATAATCGATGGGTTGCATCTCGCTCTACCTACAACCTCCCTGCATCTACCTCTATAATGCCTAGCTAGGTGCGGAGAGCATCCATCTCTCCATCCATCCTCTCCAGCTCTATCCTCAACTTCCTGATAGCTCCCCCACTCCTAGCCCCCTCTAGGAGCTAATCAATCTCGTACCTCTCTTGTCGCACAACTACCACCTCTGCCCAAGCTGCCTCCAAGCTCTCCACTAGGTCATCTGCCTCCCTCCTTAACTGGGTCACCTCTATTTGTAGGCTATCTTCCCTAGCTCGATCCACTTGTATGTCCTCCTCCGCTCTCCTATATCTCTCCCTGGCAACATCCAATCCCTGCAGCTCATCCTCCAGACTCCTAGCCCTCACTCAAGCACCATCCCTCTCCTATATGATCCTATCATGCTCATCCCTTAAAACCATCTCCTGTGCTTCCATCTACACCTATAGCTATACCAGTTCCCCCTCAACCTATACCTATATGTCCTGGATGTCCATAGACTGACCACCACCATCCCCTCCCTCTCCCTCTTCTCCAACCTACCCAATCTGCACAACCGGTGACTAGACTTGTACCTATTGTCTCCCTCACCCCCTCTATTGGCCCTGACCTCTCCTCATCTCTCCTCTCCTTTTCCCCTAACCTCCATCCCCTCCCCCTGTCATTTCTTACCTATCTACATGACCCTCATCCTATCCACATACAACCTCATCAATCAATGGTCGTAACTCATCCTCCTCTAGAACTCCAGGAATAGTGAGTCACACTGGCAAGTGAGCCTCTGACCAAACCTTGTACACATCAGTCATTCTTGGGTCCTCTCCCACCTCCCTCCACTCATCCCACACCCTGGTGGTTGCACCCTCTCAACTCACTTGTACCTCCAAAGGGCTAATAGCTTTCCCCCATGTCCCAGTCTCTTGAGTGATCCTCAGATATAACCACTCAATTTCCACTATATCCTGAATATTCCCAAACTATCGAGCCACCCAATGTGGCAAATAGTGCTCAATGACATGCATAGATCTGCCAAATTACCACATCTCTGACTATACCTAGTGCAACTGCCAATCTACTCTCCACCTCTCACAATCCAAATAGGGTCTCCATCTGAAGAAAATCAGCTCATCGAAGACCCTCCTCCAAAACCATATCGCTCCAAGCCTGGTGTAATGGAGCAACCCCCTGTATCAATTCACATATGGGAACCATCATTGCCTATCATGTACCCCCACTGGTCATGTCACTGCGATGTGCTCCCATGCCCATACATGCAAGAGAGTCACTCCTACAGAAAGACTGATACTCTCGATACAAAAACAAATGCATGACATGGTACAACTGCCCTAGCAATAGCCGCTATGCATGCATACTCCATACAATCGTGTACCATGTAGTACACACACCTACTCCATCTTATCACTAATCCATATCCACCAAGATGTGACAACACTCATCCATTGATCAAACCACAAATAACAAGCACTAGGCGTGGAATGTGCCTAATCTAGATCACCTTCCCAAGATGTAACTGTGTCCTGTCCATAAGCAACCTATCATACTCACACACTTGGTGAAGGTAGTACTTTGCTACATCTAATGGATACTCAAGAATAATGTCATGGATGGGGATCTTCAAGATCCTCCAAACATCAAGTAAAGTGATAGAGGCCTCTCTTGTAGGCAGGTGAAAGGCATAGGTCCTGCTATCCCATCTCTCTACTAATGCACTAATCATGGCGGTATGTGCCCTAATCCTTAGCTATTTTCTAATGAAACCCAAGCCAATCATGCTCAATATCTCTCTCTCATGTGCTCTCAGCTACCTATATAGCCTCATGGTGGCCGACCAGTACTCACATGATGGGAGTGGTCCTAGATCCTCCCGCACCTAGTTAATCCACTTCATTAACCCTCATATTCTATCCTAATCCTCTCTAATTCTATCCAATTCTAGTCTATAACCTACTCCTAGGGCATCTATGTTCCCCGTCAACCCTCTCAATCCCCATTCCCCCTATCATTTCCCCCCTCTACTCACCAAATGCACATGCTAATTCATTCAGGCACATGTGCTAACATCGTGGCACATGTGTTGCACTATAGTCGGAGGCACTAATCTATACTCCTAGGGCATCTATGTTCCCCGTCAACCCTCTCAATCCCCATTCCCCCTATCATTTCCCCCCTCTACTCACCAAATGCACATGCTAATTCATTCAGGCACATGTGCTAACATCGTGGCACATGTGTTGCACTATAGTCGGAGGCACTAATCTACAAACCTCTTTCCTTTGACCCTATTGACCCCCTAGTCACACCAACTAGTGCAAGTGCACTCACTAGCCGCATGTGCTTGCCTTGAATCCCCTAACCTCGCACGCGCTCAGGTTGCGCGCGGGCCCACCCACTAACCCTAGAGTGGTGGTGCTGAAATGACAATCAATGCCTCCATTATGCTACCCTATTAAACCCTATTTTTAGCCCTAAAATTCACTCTAATCTACCAAATCACTGAGTTGATCTAGGGTACGTACTGGTGGTCCATAGTGCCATGGTCTCTCATATCGTTGGATTCTCTCTATGTGGTGCTCGTGAATGGGAATGTGTGCCATCTCTCTCTCCAAGGGATTTGTGCTCTATATTCTCCAATAGGTATATGTGACAATGACCCCTCCTTGGGCCCCATATGGCTTATATAGGGTCCCCTGTGGCCTTGTTTCCTTGTCCTTCCCCCCGTTCATTGATTTTTCTTCTTCCTCCATTATTTCCTTTTCTTTTCCTCTAATTTTTCTTCCTTCTCCCATCGTTTCCTTCTTCTTTCAATAATTTTCTGATTTTTTTTCAAACAAATTGCTGAAAAATTCTCAAGGGGGCATATACCATCCACGTTTTTACACTTGGGCATCCTCTTCTTCTATCTTTTACCCATCACCAATTCTGCCACTACATAAAAGAGGGGCAAAATGTAGACATCCAAAATTAATTAAATAAAATATTTAATTAATTTTATCCTTTCTATGCAATTAATTGATTTAATTATGTTCCCTTCTTGTTCTCCTCAGTATTAATTCAATTTAATTTAATTAATCTTGTCATTATAGTCTAGGTAATTGATTTATTTAATAAATTAATTATTCCATATTCTTCTAAAGTCATCAAAACTAATTAATTCTCTCAAAATCCCCTCTTAGTTAATTAATGACAATTAATTATCTAAATCAAGGGACTCCTACAAATCACTTTTCTAAATCCTCCATTACCTTAATTAATTCTTCTAAAATACCTCATAATCATTCTTAACATTATTCTTCAATTTTAAATTACCCCACACATGCTCTCTCATCTTGTCAGATCCTCCTACAAATCCTACTTGTCTCCTAATCTCCCATTAACCCACCTAATCATCTCTTTTAATCATTTTCTAGTGGCTAATCCCCATGATTAGTCACAAAGCCAATTCATGGCCATTTATGGCTAAATCCACTTGTCCCCTCCTCACCTTCCACCTTAAATGCACCCAATTGGGTCATTTCAAGGATTTTAAAATCTCACATTCTCCTATGGCTCTCACCTTCCCAAGGAATTTTAAATTCCTTTTCTTATTTCATTCCCCCATGCATCCAATGTTTTGGGAATTTTTAATTCCTTTTTGTCTTTCCAATGTACTTAGGGATCTCTTCCCCATGTACATTGTAGAGTGTGGAGACAATAAATGCCTTTATGGAAAATCTCTTGGTCTCCAGACTTTTCATCTCATGTCCTCTCAATCCATGTGCTCCCTCTCCTTCAATCTCCACCCTTGATTCATCTTCAATCTTAACTGTCCATTCATCCTCTCTCAAATCTATGAATTGGGGTCTCCTCCCCTTCATTTTCCATCTCTAATTCAAGTAATCTCATGATGGCCTAATAACTCTAGAATCCTCATTTGTGCACCCATACTATAGTCAATTAAGCATCCATTATCACTTAGCATCCATAGAAATCCCCTTCATCTATCCATCTTACATCCATCAATCCAACACTTAGCCATTTGTTGTGCAATATTGGAGAGCTACCCACATCTAAAAACTAGACCAATCCAAACAAGTCAAGGAGGGGCACATTTCTTGACTTCAACAAGAGTCCAAATCGGAGGCACAAGAGGGAACCCTCTCTTAGAAGGTATAATTTGTTGGTTTATTCTTTTTATTTGGTTTCTTGTGTTATTAGGATTTAAGCTAACCATTTAACCTTGCTTGTGTTTTCCCTTGGTTCAACTTGATCATATTATTTGATCTGGTTTATAGTTCAGTCTTTCTATGCAGTGGTTGGCAAAGTTTGGTGTTTGATCCAGTGAGCTCTTATCTTTGGTTGTGGATTTGGGAAGATGTTTTTGATGTTTATGTGTATCCTCGTTTCATATGGTTCATGATTTGGTGTTGTGCAAGTTATCTTTCTAGTCCGAATTATTGTTGTTGAGTGTTCCTATGAGTTAGTGTGTTGATTGATGAAGATTTACATAAGTGGTGTTGGTGCAGCTATTATAGAAGGTTATAATGTGCTTGTTGGTGTTTCCTATTTGTGTCATATTTGTTTTGGTGGTCTACATTGATCTTTGTTCACGTTCTTGGTTATTTCGTTGATCTAATGATATTCTTCATGTTATGTGGTATTCTTGGTGGTGTAGCGTGTTGCGCTTGATCTTGGCGAGATTTTTGGTGGTGATGCATGTTTGGAGATTTTATTTAGGTCCATTCTATATCATATATATCATTATATTGGTCTAGTGGCTCATATATGTATCGTGTGATGTAATTTTATAATTAAGGTTTCAGGGTTTGGCCAACCTCATAGTCAAGGTTGATGAATTGTATAAATAGGTGGTATAGTCATGTAATTTAGGTATTGATGTGGCGTTTGTATTATCAGAGAATGGTGTATGTCTTCTTAATTGAATTTTGATGGTATGATGAAATAATAAGTATCCAGTCAACTACTGAGAGGGGGGGTGAATCAGTAGATAGAAAAACTGATAATAACTTCACCAATCAATCTCTCAAAGTAAACTTAGAACTATTAATGTAATACCACTGTCAAGATAAAAACTCATAAGATAAACTGGTTGACTGTTACAACAAATTAATAGTAAACAACTTCTTCATTTCTCAATACTTCTAGTTATCATGACTTATCAAAGTAGTTAAGTAGTTAAGAAAATCAACCATCAAAACATAACCACAAAAGCATTCACCACTTGACACAAATATTTTTTGATGTGGAAACCCAAATAGGTAAAAACCACGGTGAGATGCGACTCACAAGATAACTATCTAAACTCTTCTAAAGTTCACCCTGTTAGGAGCCTAGCCTATTAAAGCTTTACAAAAGTCCTGTTAAGAACTGATCCTATTAGGAATCAACCAATTAAGGGAATGACTACAATGCCTTGTTAGAAGAAATACCCTATAAGGAGTAACCTCGGTAGAGAATTTGAAAATACAAGCTAATGGATCACCTTGTTAGAAGATTTGAATAACACCAAGCTTGTTAGAGCTTACCCGGTTAGGGGATTTCAATTCTATTGTAATTGTAAGAAAACAATAGGAGTTTTCTAATCTGTCTGAATAGCACTACACTTGCTTGATCGGATCCATTTCATGCTCCTATCTGCCTTTACTCAAACTGCAGACACATCATCTAGTTTGGCAACTACACACTCAACTGATGTTTGCTAACTCTTTGCCAACTTGTTAAACTAAAAAACTTCATCAAACTTATAAACAAATCAATTAGGTTGGTAACACAACAAAAACCTAATTCTCATAGAGATTACAAACAAATCGGTTCAAGTATGACTGTTGGATTACATAGCAATCTCTGCACATCAATCAAGAAAACCTTGAATGCTCCTTGATCATTGCTTCATCAAACTTAGTAACTCATCATGTGCTTTACATTAGATGCAATACATTTTCTCATTCCCTAGACAAAAACCGTTACAACAACTTGCCAAAATCTCTTGAACTTAATCGGTTAGGGTTTATCAAAAACAATAGGTAGGGTTTACTGGTTACATCAATAGATAGGGTTTACACTGGTTACCGGTTCACTCCATAAATTCTTCCTATAACGATTATAGTTTCCTTCACTTGTTCATCCTACTGGTTACAAAATAATATTACAACAATATCATTACCAGTTAATTGACATCAATGACAACATAACATATCATTAATGCAATCTTCATGCAAATGCCAACAATCTCCCCCTTTGGCATTGACGACAATATAAATATCAATACCATTGATTGATGCAGTGATTGTGAATATGAGTCCTGGTTTACATTACCATGTATTCACCATGCTCTCTATGTCTTCTCTTGTCACTGGTTTTTATTCCCATAATCACAAAATTCTTCTCCCCCTTTGACAACAATGCCAAATTGAAAGTAAAACATGTAATGTCAAATTTCATTGTGCATCATCAATAATCTACAACTTGATGCTCCCCCTATGGAATAAATCCACTTCTACACCAATCCTTCTATAAAATTCTGTAGGTAGCTTCAGGACTTATGTAATCTACATTATACTTAACTGACTTCATGAAGAGGGACAACCCCTAGCTGAATTCTAAGATACTCAAAAGTAGTATTAGGCAGAGGTTTTGTAAAATTATTTGCAAGCTGCTCCTTGGTAGAAACATTCTCTATGATCACATCTTTACTTTTTACTTTTTCCTTCAAGAAATGGTACTTCAATTCAATATGCTTGGTTTGTGCATGCAAAACAGGGTTCTTGGAAATATTTATGGCACTTGTATTATCACATAAAATATTTATAGGTTCTAAAATCTTCATCTTAAAGCCTTCCAAAATGTGCATCCATATAGCTTGAGTACAATTCATGTAAGCTGCAACATACTCAGATTTAGCAGTAGATTGTGAAGTACAACTCTGCTTTTTACTACTCCATGAAACAAGTCTTCCTCCAAGAAAAAATGCTCCACCAATTGTGCTTTTCCGATCATCAACATTTCCTACCCAATTTGCATCTGTGTACACCTTCAAGTCAAAATTTCCTCCATATGGATACCATAATCCATAATCAATACTACCTTTCAAGTAACTAAAAATTCTTTTGGTTGCTATCGGATGTGTTTCCTTAGGATTCTTCTAGAATCTAGCAACTATGCCAACTGCATGAGCAATGTTTGGTCTGCTATGAACAACATAGTGCAATTTTCCAATCATTGACCTGTATTCCTTCTCATCAACAGATTTGGACTCATCTTCCTTAGACAACTTACAACTTGTAACCATTGGTGTCCCAACTAATTTACAGTCACTCATGCCAAATGTCTTCAAGACCTCTTTCACATACTTAGACTGTATGATGAAAATACCATTCTTCATTTTCTTTATTTGCAAGCCTATGAAATTTTTTATTTCTCCCACTAAAGACAGTTCAAACTCATTTTTCATTTCATCTGCAAAACTGTTGCTCATGTTATCATTACCTCTAAATATGATATCATCAACAAATACTTCGCTGACTAGTATTTTATCTCCTTCAGATTTGAGATATATGTTACTATCATCACTAGTTCTCAGAAATCCTATCTTCATCAGATGTGTATGAAACCTTTCATACCCGCTCTCAGTGTCTGATTTAATCCATATAAATCCTTATGCAATCTGCATACCATGTCTTTCTTATCAGTCAAAGTCTAATCATCTAGCTACTCAATGTATACTTCTTCTTCTAGTATCCCATTCAAAAATGTTGACTTAACATCCATCTGGTATACCTTGAATTTCTTATGTGCTGCAAATGCAAGTAAAGTTATGACACCTTCCAATCTTGCCACTGGTGCAAAATTCTCACCATAGTCTTCTCCTTCCTCTTGTGCATAACCTTTGCAAACCAACCTAGATTTGTTGCGAACTACAACACCATCTTCATTCAGATTGTTTCTGAATACCCACTTAGTACCTATCACTTTTTTATTTATTGGACAAGGTACTAGGGTCCATGTGTTGTTCTTCTCAATTTGATCTAATTCCTCCTCCATAGCTTTAACCCAATGATCATCACAAAATGCTTCCTTAGCAGTTCTTCATTCAATAGTGAAGAACATGCAAGAGTTTGTTGGCATTTTGTATAGAGATTGCATTAATGATATGTTGTCATTGCATTAATGATATGTTGTCATTGATGTCAAGTGAACTGTTAATGGTATTCATGTTATTGCTTATATTGTTGTTTTTGATATTGGCTAGTAACCGGTAAGAAGAGATTTGTGGAAATGTTGTAAACTGGTATGTAAACTTTGTGAGTTGAACCGGTGTAAAGGGTTAAACCTTTCTATGCAATGTAACTAGTAAACCCTATTAGCTATTAAACCCTAACTAATCTAGCTTGTTGGTTTATTATCTGATAAGCAGTAATAATGGAGACACGTGTGATCATTGTATGAGGATAAGTTCAAATTGTTTTGGCATGTTTGTTTTTTGTCTAGGGAAGGAGAAAACTGGATTGAATCTAATGCACAACGCGTGATGAGTTACAAAGTCTGATGAAGCGGTGATCATGGAGCAGTTGGAATTTTCTTCAAGAATGTGAAGAGATTGTCATTATTTCTAACAGTCCAGATTGTACCAACTTGTTTGTAATCTCGATGATGATAATTAGGTTTTTGTTGTGTTACCAACCTAATTAATTTGTATTTTTAAGGTCGATGAAGTTGTTTGTAAAGGTTGTTGTCAAGATTGATAGAAACCTGTTGAGTGTGTTGTTGCATAACTAGTGAATGGATCTGCACTTTGAGTGAAGGAAGATTGAAGCTTAGAAGGATCTGATCAAGCAAATGTAGTGCTACTCAGATAGATCAAGAAAACCTGTTGTTTTCTGATTATTACAGCAGAAGTGAAATCCCTTAACCGGGTAAGCTCTAACAAGCTTGGTTACTCATTAAATCCTCTAACAAGGTGGTCCATTAGCTTGGATTCTTAAATCCTCCAGTGAGGTTACTCCTAACAAGGTATTGTTCTTTTCATCAAGGTATATTGGTAAATCCCTTAACCGGGTGATTCCTAACCGGAATTAGTTTTTAACAAGACTTATTGTAAAGCTTTAACAGGCTTGGATCCTAACAGGGCGAAGTTCAGAAGAGTTCAGATAGCTATCCTTGTGAGTCTCATCTCACCATTGTTTTTACCTATTTAGGTTTTCCATGTATATATATTTGTGTCAAGTGGTGAATATTTTTGTGGTTATGATCTTATTTGTTGATTTGATTAACTTTTGATAATGCATGATAAGTAGAAGCATTGAGAGATGAATATGTTGAGTTATGATTAAGCATTGTTGATGTTTACAAGATTGAAGTTGTTTAATGTTAGTTGTCATAATAGTTAAACCGGTTGATATCAAGTATTCTTATGAATATTGATCTTGATAGAGATATGTTTACTTTGTGTGACTGAGTTTAAGTTTGGGAACTTTGTATTAGTTTTTCAATATACTAATTCACCCCCCCTCTCAATATTCTATCAAATACTTATTCTTTCATCATACCATCAATTCGTATTAGAGCATCTCAGGTCCTCTTAATCTAAAATCCTAATAGCTTGAGGGAAAGATCTTGCAGATCATGATGAAGAAAGAAGGTCTGAAGTTCAACAAAGATAACTATATAATATGGAGTGATAGAATGAAGATTTACATTAAGAGTCTTAGTAGTCAGTATTGGGATCATATAGGAACTAAGTATATTACACCTACTGGAATCCTGACTCATGATCAGAAGAAAGAATAGCAAGAAAATCGCCAAGCATTGTAGGCTATTATCAGTTCCTTGTCTGATGCTAAATATGTAGATGTTCATGGTCTTGAAAGTGCACCTGAAGTGTGGCAAAAACTTGAAGAGATTTATAGCAGTGATGAACATGTTAAGATTGCCAAATAGGAGAGTTTAAGAGGAAATTTTGATGACATGAGAATGTCTGAAGGTGAGAATATCTAGCAGTATGGTAAAAGGATTAAAGAGATAGTTGCAGCGATAAATAGTGCAGGAGGGAAAGTAGAAGATGCCATAGTGATCAATAAGGTACTGAGAACCCTTCTACTAGTCTATGCTATCTGAGTTGCAACTATTCAGGAGCTGAAATCCATTGACAAGACAAAGGTAACTCTTAACTCTATTATTGGCAAACTTACTGCTTTTGAACTAAATGGCTATGATGGTAGTGTATAGAAATCAAAATCTGCATTCTGAGCTTCTATCTCTAACCCATCTGTGAGAAGTAGAGATACCGGCCATAGATATGAATCTAGATCCAGCAGAGATGTTGAACATGAAGACAACTTAGTGGAACTTGAAGCATTGTTGGCAAAATGACTGCCTAGAGGCATTGGTAAATATAAGGGTAAGCTACCTTTAAAATGTTTTGCATGCAACAAGATTGGTCATATAGTTGCTAATTACCCTAATGGTGAAAATCAATACAAGAGAGACAAATTTAAAAACTATAAGGGTAAAGGAAAGAGAGATTGTCTTGTATCTATTGACAGTGGTATTACTGATGAAGAATTTGATGATGACGCTAGTGAAGATATTGTGTTTGTAGCTATTAAGGAAGAAATATCAAATAAAAAGGCACTAGTATCTAGAATGGATAAGTCTGATGATTGGATCATTGATAGTGGTTGTTCACATCACATGATAGGTGATCGAAGAAAATTTCTTTCCCTGAAGGAATTTGATGGTGGTGTTGTCAGATTTGGCAATGACTCATCCTGTATGGTTAAAGGTAAGGGAGTTATTTCTCTTAATGGGAAGAGAAATGCTCACAATGTCTATTGGGTTGAAGGCCTAAAGCACAATCTTATAAGCATGGCACAACTTAATGATAGAGGATACCCACTGGAGTTTAGAAATGGAATGTACAAAATCTTTGACGACAACGGTAAATTGATTGCAATAAGGAAACACACCAGAGGTAATCTATTTCATCTCAATCCTAATGTTAGCAACTGTTTGATTACAAAAATAGATGATAGTTGGCTTTGGCATAGTAGATTTTGTCATATAAATTTTGACAATATTGTTAAAGTAAGCAAGTCTAAGATAGTAAGAGGTCTGCCTCAACTAGACAAACCGGTAAATGCTCTTTGTAAAGAATGTCAGCTAAGAAAGATGACTTCTTCAACTCTCAAGAGAAAGTCCTTATCAATAGAGCACTTTTTAGATTTGGTTCATATAGATCTATGTGGACTAATAAGAACAAGAATTATTCAAGGTGAAAGATATTTCATGATCTTCATTGATGATTGTTCAAGGATGATGTGGGTCACATTCTTGAAGGATAAGAATGAAGGTTTTGGTAAATTCAATCCATTCAGAGCCTTAGCTGAGAAACAGAGTGGCAAAAAGATAAAATGTCTAAGAACAGATCAAGGTGGTGAATTCATTTCTGTGGAGTTCACTAAGAATTGTGATGATAATGGTATCAAGCAACAACTTTCTGCACCAAGGACACCATAGTAGAATGGTATAGCAGAGAGAAACAACCGGTCAATGGTTGAAGCTGCTAGGACTATGTTGATACAAGGATGTGTAGCAAAAACATTCTGGAAAGAAGTAATAATTACAACTGTCTACACAATGAACCGAGTTTTAGTGAAGAGAGGTAAGGACAAGACCCCATATGAGTACTGGTATGGGAGATCACCTGATGTTATCTATTTTAAGATATTTGGAAGCAAATGTTTTATTAAAAGAGGTGATCACATAAGCAAGTTTGAAGCTAAGAGTGATGAAGGCATATTTCTTGGCTATTCCACCAAGAGTAATGCCTATAAATGTTTCAACAACCAGACACAAAAAAATGTTGAGAGTGCTGATGTTCATGTAGATGAATGTACTGAAGTGACAGAAGGAACCCATTCTGAGAAGAAGGATGAAGATCCTTGCATTTTGCTTTTGTAACCTAAAAATGTTAAATCAGAAACCGATAAACCAAATCCTGATGTACTTTTTCAACCAGAACAAATAAATTTAGAAGAAGATGATAATGAAGAAGTTGAACTTGTAGAGAATGATCATGTTATTCCTAGGTATGTGAGACTGAATCACAGTCCTAAACAGATAATTGGAGATAAGGATGTAGGTGTACTAACTAGAAGGAGAATAAGAGAGAACTCTTGCATGATCTCCACCTTTGAACCTAGAAGTGCTAAGGAGGAATTTGATGATGATCATTGGGTGAAATCTATGGAGGAGGGGTTGGATCAATATGAGATGAAGAGCACTTGGACCCTGGCACCAAGACCGGTAAACAAGAATGTTATAGGTACTAAATGGGTGTTCAAAAACAAGTTAAGTGAAGATGGTGTTGTAGTTTGCAACAAGGCAAGATTAGTATGCAAAGGTTATGCGCAAGAAGAAGGAGAAGATTATGGAGAAACTTTTGCACCAGTAGCAAGACTGGAAGGTGTCAGGACATTACTTGCATTTGTAGCTCATAAGAAGTTCAAGGTATAGCAGATGGATGTTAATTATGCATTCTTGAATGCGACACTGGAAGAAGAGGTTTATATAGAGCAGGCTGATGGTTATGCATTGACAGATAAGGAAGACATGGTATGAAAATTGCATAAAGCTTTGTATGGATTAAAGAAAACACCCAGAGCATGGTATGAAAGACTTCATACTCATCTGATGAAGATATGCTTTGCTAGAACCAATGATGACAACAACATTTATCTCAAGACTGAAGGAGATGAAATATTGGTCAGCGAAGTATTTGTTGATGACATTATATTTTGAGGTAATGATGACATGAGTAATTATTTTGCAGATGAAATGAAGAATGAATTTGAGATGTCATTAGTAGGAGAAATAATTTTTTTTGATAGGCTTACAGATCTAGCAGATGAAGAATTGTATTTTCATTACTTAATCCAAGTATGTGAAAGAGGTTTTGAAGACTTTCGATATAAGTGACTATAAACGAGTTGGAACCCCAATGGTTATAGGTTGTAAATTGTCCAAGGAAGATGCATCTAAGTGTGTAGATGAAAAGGAATACAGGTCAATGATTCACAAATTACACTATGTTGTTCACAGTCGACCGAATATTGCCCATGCAGTTGTTATTGTTGCTAGATTCCAGAAGAATCCAAAGGAGGCACATCTGATGGCAACTAAGAGAAGTTTTAGATATCTGAAAGGTAATATTGACTATAGGTTATGAATTTCATATGGTGGAAATCTTGCAGATATCTTTACCAAACCTTTGCCTAAGACAACTTTTGAGTATCTTAGAAGTCAATTGGGGGTTGTCCCTCTTCATGAAGTTAATTAAGCATGATGTTGATTACATTAGTCCTTGAACCACTTGTAGAATTTTACATGGATTAATGAAGAAGTGGATGTATTCCATAGGGGGAGCATCCATTTGTAGAATGATGTTGATGCATAGTGAGAGAAGAATTACATGTTTTACTTTCACTTGTGCATTGTTGTCAAAAGGGGAGAAGAATTATGTGATTAAGGAGAATAACTATGTGTTTGATTAGGTGAATCAGCGGCAAGCTGAAGATAGACAAAGCAAGGTCCATACTTGGAAATGTAAACTAGGATTCCTATTCACCAATCTCAATAGCAATCAGAGGCATTGATATTTGTATTGCCATCAATGCCAAAGGGGGATATTGTTGGCATTTTGCATAGAGATTGCATTAATGATATGTTGTCATTGATGTCAATTGATTCAGTAATGGTATTCAAGTTATTACTGATATTGTTGTTTTTGATATTGACTAGTAACCGGTAAGAAGAGATTTGTGGAAATGTTGTAAATCGGTATGTAAACTTTGTGAGTTGAATTGGTGAACCGGTGTAAAGGGTTAAACCTTTCTATGCAATGTAACTGGTAAACCCTATTAGCTATTAAACCCTAACTGATCTAGTTTGTTGGTTTATTATCTGATAAGCGGCAATGATGGAGACACATGTGATCATTGTATGAGGATAAGTTCAAATTGTTTTGGCACGTTTTATTTTTGTCTAGGGAAGGAGCAAAGTGGAATGCATCTAATGCACAATGCGTGATGAGTTACAAAGTCTGATGAAGTAGTGATCATGGAGCGGTTGGAATTTTCTTGAAGAATGTGAAGAGATTGTCATGATTTCTAATGGTCAAGATTGTATCGACTTTTTTGTAATCTTGATGATGAGAATTAGGTTTTTGTTGTGTTACCGACCTAATTGATTTGTATTTAAGGTCGATGAGATTGTTTGTAAAGGTTGTTGGCAAGATTGATAGAAACTTGTTGAGTGTGTTGTTTCCTAACCAGTGAATGGATATGCACTTTGAGTGAAGGCAGAGTGAAGCTTAGAAGGATCTGATCAAACAAATGTAGTGCTACTCAGACAGATCAAGAAAACCTGATGTTTTCTAACAATTACAGCAGAAGTGAAATCCCTTAACTGGGTAAGCTCTAACAAGCTTGGTTACTCATTAAATCCTCTAATAAGGTGGTCCATTAGCTTGGATTCTTAAATCCTCCAGCGAGGTTATTCCTAACAGGGTATTGTGCTTTTCATCAAGGCATATTTATAAATTCCTTAACCAGGTGTTTCCTAACCAGAATTAGTTCTTAACTGGACTTATTGTAAAGCTTTAACAAGCTTGGCTCCTAATAGGGTGAACTTCAGAATAGTTTAGATAGATATCCTTGTGAGTCTCATCTCACCATGGTTTTTACCTATTTGGGTTTACCACGTATAAACATTTGTGTCAAGTGGTGAATGTTTTCATAGTTATGATCTTATTTGTTGACTTGATTAACTTCTGATAAGGCATGATAACCAGAAGCATTAAGAGACGAATATGTGGAGTTATGATTAAGAATTGTTGATGTTTAGAAGATTGAAGTTGTTTACTGTTAAGTTGTCATAACAGTTAAACTGATTGATGTCAAGTATTTTTATGCATATTGATCTTGATAGAGATATGTTTAATTTGTGTGACTGAGTTTGAGTTTGGGAACTTTGTATCAATTTTTCAATATACTGATTCACCCCCCCCCCTCTCTCAATATTCTACCAGATACTTATTCTTTCATCATACCATCCATTGGTATCAGAGCATCTCAGGTCCTCTTAATCTAAAAGCCTAACAGCTTGAGGAAAAGATCTTGTAGATCATGATGAAGAAAGAGGGTCTGAATTTCAACAAAGATAACTATAGAATATGGAGTGACGGAATGAAGAATTACATTAAGAGTCTTGGTAGTAAGTATTGGGATCATATAGGAACTAAGTATATTACACCTACTGGAATCCTGACTAATGATCAAAAGAAAGAACAACAAGAAAATCACCAAACATTAGAGGCTATTATCAATTCCCTTTCTAATGCTAAATATGAAGATGTTCATGGTCTTGAAACTACACATGAAGTGTGGCAAAAACTTGAAGAGATTTATAGCGGTGATGAACATGGTAAGATTGCAAAATAAGAGAGATTGAGAGGAAATTTTGATGACATGAGAATGTCTGAAGGTTAGAATATCTAGCAGTATGGTCAAAGGATTAAAGAGATAGTTGGAGAGATAAAGAGTGTCAGAGGGAAATTGGAAGATGCCACAATAATCAGTAAGGTATTGAGAAACCTTCTACCAGTCTATGCTATCCGAGTTGCAGGTATTTAGGAGCTGAAATCCATTGACAAGAAAAAGGTAACTCTTGACTCTATTATTGGCAAACTTATTACTTTTGAACTAAATGGCTATGATGGTAGTGTACAGAAATTAGAATCTACATTGAGAACTTTTGTCTCTAACCCATCTGTGAGAAGAAGTAGAGATACCAGCCATAGCAATGAATCTAGATCCAATAGAGATGTAGAAGATGAAGACAACTTAGAGGAACTTGAAGCATTGTTAGCAAAATGACTGCCTAGAGGCATTGGTAAATATAGAGGTAAGATACCTTTAAAATGTTATGCATTCAACAAGATTGGTCATATAGCTGCTAATTACCCTAATGGTGAAAATGAATACAAGAGAGAAAAATTTATGAAGTATAAGGGTAAAGGCAAGAGAGATTGTCTTGTATCTATTGACAGTGGTGTTGTCTTCAAAATCTGATTTCCTTTAACATCCTTAGAATAATACGGTTAAACTCGGTGCAGAAGAGACATTAAAGATAAGGAAATTCTCAAGACAACATATGACAAGGTTTGATTGAACCTTCTACACTTTGGACTTACTCAAAGCCCAGGTGGGTATACCTTTGTGAATTAAATTCACACTTTCAAACATAAACCCACAGCAAACCAGTCCAGAAAACCAGTGGATCTATTCACCTTGAAATCAACTGAAAACAAAGAATGGAAATTATACTTAAATTCAGCATTTCGATCAACAAAACATGTAATAAACAACTTCAATTAATACAAGTGCCTTATCCAAGGTCACAGAGTCATCTAAACTCAAATAAGACTCCTTAAACAAAACATCTTTATGCTTCCCGTTGGCTTGGTTTCTATTAATCCTTGTATATGCCTGACACCTACAAGAATTCATGCATTCCAAATTAAACTATGATCATCAAAATTCAAAGTCTCTTCCAAAGAGTTTACTGGTATGAGTGATCCCCGCATCTTTAATTTCCCTCCTAAAGAGAAAAGCTAACAAACACTTCTACTAAAATTGCTTTGCAATTCCATTCAAACAGAACAACCCTGGATTATTCAGAATGAAAGCAGTAAACAAATTTTCAAACACACTTGAAGACAACACAAAGCTTTACTCAAAACCGATGGTCTGTATATTGATATTTAGTTCAAGAAATATTACAAGAAATCTTGAGTATTCTCCATTAGACTTAGAAAAGCTCAGATAAATTTCTGCAGCGTTTTCTTACAATTCTTTGCGATCCCTCTTCCTCTAGTCCTGGTATCCATTTATAACAACATGGATGCACAAAGCTTCGGACTTCTTGAGGAGATTTTGTTACAATAATTTCTTTCAAAATTAAAGAGGTTACAAGCTTTTCACAAAAAATAGTTACAAGCTCTTTTCGGCCTCTGTAGTTTCTTCAACAGGCTATTCGGTTGCAACCTCTTCTATCTTTTCAAGGGTGCTCTCCAACTATTCTGGATCATGGGTGGCATATTTAATTGTCCACTCATCATACACCTCTTCTGTCGGCCATGAGAAATTAATCACTTTATCTTTAGTCTTAGTCAACCTTTTCCAAGAATTTCTCATTTTGTTGACTTCTGAATTGAGAAAGCCATAATGTGACTTAATTTTCTCTATCTCTTGTATTGTCACAACAAAGAAAGAAGCATCATCAAGATCAATAATTCCTTTAACTCTTGCTGACAATTTATCTTCTATCTCCTTAAGCCACATTTGTTTGTCTTTTAATTGATCTAGGCTAGCAAAAACTCCTGGGAGCAACTCAAAAACTTGATCAGTGTACTCCTTCTTGCACAAATTAACCTTCCTATCCACATTATCCACCTCTACTGCTAATTGTACTAAGACTTTAGTGACATCAAAAGTGGATTTGATGATGGGATTGGCCCTTGCCTCATTGCAAGATACACACATAAACTCTAAATCTTGCTCCCTAGGCCTCCATTTATCAAAAATAGGTGTCAAAATGGCCTTGTCTCTCCTGAGCTCATTCCATATATCCATAATTTTACCTACATTGTTGTAGAGCAATGAGGCATTTATTGTATCTACAAAACTGGAAATTGTAGCTCTTACTCTCTCCTCATACTTCTTTGCATAAAAGGCCTGAGCCTGTTTCAAGTTTTCCAATTCTTGAGGAGTAATTTCAACCATTTGAGAGCTGGAGGGTGCTGGAGATGGTGGAAACTCAATGATAGGGCTAGTAGGTGGAGGTCTTGCAGGAGAAGAGGAAATTATCAGTGTTGAAGACTCACCTTGGTGGTATTGTCCAGTCAATTGGCTCTGCAGCTTGGCAATGATGCTATCCTTCCCTCTTACCTCCTCCTTGGCATTGTTATAGGCCTTCAAAACTGTTTCCAACTTAACTTGGAGGGCCTCTTTCTCTTTGGCTTCCTTCTCTGCTACTGCAACACTAAATTTTGCAGTCTCTAACACAGTGCTAGTAGCCTCCACTACCCTTGTACTCTGCACTCTCTTCACCATCATTCCACCAAGGTAACTCGACCTTGGGGTGTCTTTGCTTTTCTTACTCTCATTTCTCTTGAGAGACCACATGATGAGTGCAGCATTGTCCTTATTGAAAGTAATCCCCTCCATGGGTTTAGTCTCTTTTCTCAATGCATCTAGTACCAGGGTGTCTGCTATATCCCATTCAGGTAAGATAAGCACTCCAGCTTGTGCTACCATATCTCTTCCCTGCTCAAGGGTGATGGTTTTGAATTCTTCCATCATCTCTTGCTTTATTTCCTCTTCCACCAGGGCTGGATCTTTATTGGGCTACTCAGCCTTTCTCGTTTCACATCTAGCATTATATTTATCTATGTGTTGTTTCCATATAAATTGCATAAATGCTTCTGATGTGACAAAATTGTTATCAGCTAAAAAGGCACTACTTGCCTGTTTTATCTCAGGATCCCACTCCTGGCCTTTGAGTTCAGTGGTAGTGACATCCATTTCAGCAGCAATGGGTTCTTTTGGCATTCCTTCCTCCACTTCATCATAAGTGTATGTAATTTCCCCTAGACTACCTAACTATAGGAGTTGCTCGGCTGTTGCTTGCTCATTTCCTATATGGATAGGGGATTGGGATGGGGAATACAAAGGTGTATCTAATTGCACTTCTTTCCCCACCCTTTGATTCTTTGGGCTTTCTTGGATGTCAATCACATCTTGTATCTTCCTCTTTCCTTTGGAGGTAGAGGGCTCCCCTATTGTAGGCGTCAGCACACTATAACTGGATTTCTTATGCAGTGTGCAATCACCAGGAGGGATTGCCTTGCTGGAAGATGACCTACTTAGGATCATTCTTTCCTTCTCAAGGTTGCTCTTGATTACAGCTTCCCTCTTCTCCTTCAGTGTTTGCATCACATCTTCAAAGCAAACAATCAAAAACTTTATTTTCTCTTCCAGTGGGAAAAAGCTAGACAATGGGTCATAGCTGGCGTCAAACTGATGCACAAAATCCAAGGCTTTCTTATAAGCCACCCACTTCTCTTTTCTTAGCTCCTACTCATCTAGATCAAACTCATTTCAGATGAGGTCTTCAGGAAACTAGAATTGATGAGGCCTACCTCTGCATGCTACCTTCTTCCTAAACATACCGTTGAAGAAGTCTTCTGGATCAGCACACCTGGACACTATAGTGGACAAATGATAAGGCTTGAGGAAATCCTCAAAGCAATTCTAGCCTCCTTTTGTTATTACAAATTGGTGAGCTATGGTAGCTGTAGGGAAAATAGTCCCTTTACCCCTGCCTATCAACTCTGCCTCTTGTAAGCCACCAATTTGTCTAAGGATCTCTGCGATTCCTACTTTGAGAGGGACCTGATAAGGTAGCAAAAATGGGGTGCCTCTACAACCAAACACTCTGAAAACTATGGAGACTGGATACAAGTAAATGTCACCCCAGTTATGAACAATTTTTATGTTCTCTGCGAATTCTTTTGGTCTTATGAATTCCAAAAGAACTTTGGGGATTCTTGGGTTCTCAGAGTAGAGGAGAGTCCTTATCTTTGATGCAAAATATTTATCAAACTTCAAAAAACTGGCATCCTCTCTATCCCATGACAATGCAGTACTCCATAATTGTACCGGCATTTTTTCTCCTTCCTTCTCCTTAACAAGGTCCAGTCCACTGGCAAAGTAATCACCATCTTTGAAGAGAAAAAGATGCATCAGGAGTGAGTACCATCTGAAAGGCCTATCCACCTTTCCATTCTTGATTTCTATTAACCCTCCATGAATAGAATCAACAATGAAAGAGGCATAATCAAATGTAATTGCAAGACAAGGATTCAAAATCTGAGCAATCATTAACAAGTAATGATTTGACATATTTGCTTCAGCATCTTCTCCCAAAACTTGGCAAAGTGCCCAATACATTCTTTTAGCCCTCAAGGTGAACATACTTAATGAAAAGGGCTCTTGAGTGTTGGGTCCTACAACTGTTAACCCTCCTATTTTCACAAAAAACTCCTTCAGAGGCCCATTCCTGAGATGACTCCTCTGTGCGCCATAAATTTGGGCTAATGATGTGAAATTTATAGGTTCTAGAAAATTGGTGAACTCATTAAGCCCAAAAGTTGTCCTGAACTCTTCAGCATTAATCTCAACAAGGGTTTTCCCATTTACATCCCAAATGCTTATTGTGTCTGGATCATAGTTGAGCGCAATTTGGGTCAGCAAATCTGTATCCATAAATACCCCTGGGACAACTAATTTCCGGACATCTAATTCCCAAATACAGTTTTGCAGGGCAAGAGAATTTCTCATTCCGAATCCAACTTTAAACAACCCCAACCCAGACAATCCAACTTGTGGGTCTCTCAACCAGTTACCCTTGTCATATAATCCTTCTCCTATCTTTAAACGGGGAGCCTTGGGCACTAACTCTTTTGCCTTTGAAGCCTGATTAGTTGACAACGTCAACTGTTGTAAAAAATCATCACATACACTCCTTTCTGAATAGTTAACTTTGCCAGAAAATTCTCTTTTAGGAGCCATTTTGAAAACTTAAGAAATGAATACCACTCTTAAACAATTCTATGATGAATCAATTATCTTGTCTAAAACACTACATAGGAATTGCTACACAAGAATACGAGAGAACCTGTTCTTCGCTTGAAGGAATTTGCTCTACAACTGAACCGACTTGCTCTATACCTGAAGAAAATAACTCTGCATCTACTCTTCTGCAAAATCCTTTAAAAGATATCTTCACCTGGTTGATAGGAAATCAAATATTGTACTCAAGGCATTAACTACAACATTGATTCTGCATGCTTCGATCGTCCCTTCGAAATTGAATTCATACGAGAATTCATATTTTTTGCTCCAATGGGTTACAACGTTCCTGCAAGTGTTTCATTTTGCTCTTTCGCAACTTCGCGAAGCATAACTATCGGGCAGCTTAGTCCTGCGAAATAGTGCCGACCATCCGATCAAAAGAAACTTGATCAAGCGTTAGATTAATTAACAACTTTGGCTCTGCGCCGGGTCCCGCTTCTCTATTGGCTATATGATACCACATGGCACCTAACCATTAGCCTTGAAATTTGCTTCGCATTCAACTTAACGTTGGTCGCGTGTCTTTCCTTTATACTGCCGGTTCCACCTTGGTGGGCCCACACTTTCTTCTTAGACCACGTGTCATCATAACACATGGACGACTCTCATGCACTCTTGCTATTTCATGGGGTATAAAGAACGAGCATCTTACCCTTGCAAAATAGCGTGGGCCGTCGGATCATCTCTTAAGTTGATCGGCTTTTAATCATCTGAAAAGGCTTTCAGGAGGGGTGGGCTTGCTGACTCACTGTGAACACCTAGCATCCAGTCACCGTCGGAGTTGACTTGTCACTTTTTCATTTGCCAAGAGAAAACCACGAGGCCCCAACAAACTCTTAACAGTTGTATCCTCTAGGGCCGCCATCATGACACGTGGACGGCTCTCATGCACTCTCGCTATTTCACGGGGTATAAAGAATGAGCATCTTACCCTTGCGAAGTAGCACGGGCTGTCAGCTCATCTCTTAAGTTGATCGGCTTTTAATCATCTGAAAAGGCTTTTGGGAGGGGTGGGGCCACTGACTCACTGTGAACACCTGGCGTCCAGTCACCGTCGGAGCTGACTTGTCACTTTGTCATTTACCGAAAGAAAACCACAGGGCTCCAGTGAATTATTGACAGCTGTACCCGCCAGGTCATCTCCTGAATGTGACCTGACTCACCTCTGGGGCCCACCTTTTAGCCTTTAATCCTGACCCACTGACTGTTGTAACTTACGTCATGTGCCACCATTTTACTCGCTATCATCAACCAGCTGGACCATATATGTGGCATGCCATGTCATTTTCACAACTTTGCTGGTTTTAAATTACATGCAACTTCGCCTAGCAAAATAACGCGAGCCGTGGATCCACCCGCGAGATGCGCACCAGTTACTGGGCCCGACAACATTAGGAGAAAAACATATAAGGCATAAATTTTTCGATTAGTTAACATGACCGCCTAGGCAAACAACAAGGGGGGACACTTCCTACGACCCCATGACCCATTACTTAGTGAATAAAGTAACGAAAGATTAGAAACCAGAGGGTTTAAAACAAACACAAGAGGATCTAAAATCAAAAAACCCTTAAACCCTTGAGGTCAAGAACAAAGCTGAAGCATTTGAAACTGCACCCTATTCCAAAAAAATCAACAAACCATAGCCAATCATGGGAAAAGAAAAACCCATTTTTAATCAGTGATAACAAGTGGTATTACTGATGAAGAATTTGATGATGATGCTAGTGAAGATATTGTGTTTGTATCTATTAAGGAAGAAATATCATATCAGAAGGCACTAGTATCGAGAATGGATAACTCTGATTATTGGATCATTGATAGTGGTTGTTCACATCACATGACCAGTGATCGAAGAAAATTTATTTCCCTGAAGGAATTTGATGGCGGTGTTGTCAGATTTCACAATGACTCACCCTGTATGGTTAAAGGTAATGGAATTATTTCTCTTAATGGGAAGAGCAGTGCTGACAACGTCTATTGGGTTGAAGGCATAAAGAACAATCTTTTAAGTGTGGCACAACTTAATGATAGAGGATACCCACTGGAGTTTAGAAATGGAATGTGCAAAATCTTTGACAACAAAGGTGAACTGATTGCAACTAGGAAACAGACCATAGGTAATCTATTTCATCTCAATCCTAAAGTTAGAAATTGGTTGATTGCAAAAATAGATGATAGATGGCTTTGGCATAGGAGATTTTGTCATATAAATTTTGACAATATTTGTTTACGTAAGAAAGTCTAAGACAGTAAGAGGTCTGCCTCAGCTAGACAAACCGGTAAATGCTCTTTGTAAAGAATGTCATCTAGGAAAGATGACTTCTTCAACTTTCAAGAGCAAGTCCTTCTCAATAGAGAACTTGTTAGATTTGGTTCATATAGATCTATGTGGACCAATAAGAACAAGAATCATTCAAGGTGACAAATATTTCGTGATCTTCACTGATGATTATTCAAGGATGATGTGGGTCACATTCTTAAAGGAAAAGAATGAAGCTTTTCGTAAATTCAAGCCATTCAGAGCCTTAGCTGAGAAAGAGAGTGGCAAAAAGATAAAATGTCTAAGAACAAATCAAGGTGGTGAATTCACTTCTGTGGAGTTCACTAAGTATTGTGATGATCATGGTATCAAGCGGCAACTTTCTGTGCCAAGGACACCATAGTAGAATGGTATAGCAGATAGAAACAACTGGTCAATGGTTGAAGCTGCTAGGACTATGTTGATACAAGGATGTGTAGCAAAGACATTCTGGAAAGAAGTAGTAAGTACAACTATCTACACAATGAACCGAGTTCGGGTGAAGAGAGGTAAGGACAAGACCCCATATGAATACTAGTATGGGAGATCACTTGATGTTAGCTATTTTAAGATATTTGGAAGCAAATGTTTTATTAAAAGAGGTGATTACATAAGCAAGTTTGAAGCGAAGAGTGATGAAGGCATATTTCATGGCTATTCCACCAAGAGTAAGGCCTATAAATTCTTCAACAACTAGACACAAAAAATTGTTGAGAGTGTTGATGTTCATGTAGATGAATGTCCTGAAGTGTCAGAAGGAACCCATTCTGAGAAGAAGGATGAAGATCCTTGCATTTTTCTTTTGTAACCTAAAACTGTTAAATCAGAAATTGGTAAAGAAAATCCTAATGTACCTGTTCAACCAGAACAAATAAATTCAGAAGAAGATGATAATGAAGAAGTTGAACCTAAAGAGAATGATCATGTTATTCCTAGGTATGTGAGACTGAATCACAGTCCTGAACAGATAATTGGAGATAAGGATGTTGGTGTACTAACTAGAAGGAGAATAAGAGAGAACTCTTGCATGATCTCCACCTTTGAACCTAGAAGTGCTAAGAAGGCATTTGATGATGATCATTGGATGAAAGCTATGGACAAGGAGTTGGATCAAATTGAGATGAACAACACTTGGACCCTGGTACCCTGACCGGTAAACAAGAATGTTATAGGTACTAAATGGGTGTTTAAAAACAAGTTAAATAAAGATGGTGTTGTAGTTCGCAACAAGGCAAGATTAGTATGCAAAGGTTATGCGCAAGAAGAAGGAGAAGATTATGAAGAAAATTTTGTACCAATAGCAAGACTGGAAGGTGTCAGAACATTACTTGCATTTGCAGCTCATAAGAAGTTCAAGGTATACCAGATGGATGTTAAGTTTGTATTCTTGAATGCGATACTGGAAGAAGAGGTTTATATAGAGCAGCCTGATGGTTATGTATTGATAGATAAGGAAGACATGGTATGCAAATTGCTTAAAGTTTTATATGGATTAAAGAAGGAACCCAGAGCATGGTATGAACGGCTTCATGCTCATTTGATGAAGATAGGCTTTTTGAGAAGAAATGATGACAACAACATTTATCTCAAGTCTGAAGGAGATGAAATACTAGTTAGTGAAGTATTCGTTGATGACATTATATTTGAAGGTAATGATGACATGAGTAATTCTTTTGCAGATGAAATAAAGAATGAATTTGAGACATCATTAGTAGGAGCAATAAATTTTTTCATAGGCTTACAGATCCAGTAGATGAAGAATGGTATTTTCAATACTCAATCCAAGTATGTGAAAGAGGTTTTGAAGACTTTCAGTATGAGTGATTGTAAACCAATTGGAACCCCAATGGTTACAAGTTGTAAATTTTCCAAGGAAGATGCTTCTTAGTCTGTAGATGAAAAGGAATGCAGGTCAATGATTGGTAATTTACACTATGTTGTTCACAATCGACCGGATATTCCCCATGCAGTTATTATTATTGCTAGATTTCAGAAGAATCCAAAGGAGGCACATCTAATGGCAACTAAGAGAATTTTTAGATATCTGAAATGTACTATTGACTATGGGTTATGCTATCCATATGGTGGAAATTTTGACTTGAAGCCATACACATATGCTGATTGGGCAGGAAATATTAATGACCAGAAAAGTACTATCAGTGGAACATTCTTTCTAGGAGGAAGGCTAGTTTCATGGAGTAGTAAAAACCAGAGTTGTACCTCACAATCTACTACTAAGTGCAAAAAAAGTGCAATAAAAACCAGGTTTGAAGATGGAAATCTCATAACCAATACAGATTTTGTGTGATAACACAAGTGCAATAAAAATTTCAAAAAATTCTATTTTTCATGCAAGCACTAAGCACATTGAATATAAATGTCACTTTTTGAGGGAAATTGTTCAAAAGTAAAGATGTTATCTTGGAGCATGTTTCTACCAAGGAGCATCTTGCAGATATCTTTACAAAACCTCTGCCTAAGACCATTTTTGAGTATCTTAGAAGTCAATTGGGGGTTGTCCCTCTTCATGAAGTTAATTAAGCATGATGCTAATTACATCAGTCCTTGAACCACTTGCAAAATTTTACATGGATTGATGAAGAAGTGGATGTATTTCACAGGGGGAGCATCAAGTTGCAGAATGATGTTGATGCATGATGAGAACAGAATTGCATGTTTGACTTTCACTTTGGCATTGTTGTCAAAGGGGGAGAAGAAATATGTGATTGAGGAGAAGAATTATGTGTCTGATTAGGTGAATCAACGACAGGCTAAAGATAGACAGAGCAAGGTGAATACTTGGTAATGTAAAACAGGATTCCTATTCACCAATCTTAGCAGCAATCAGAAGCATTGATATTTGTATTGCCATCAATGCCAAAGGGGGAGATTGTTGGCATTTTGCATAGAGATTGTATTAATGATATGTTGTCATTGATGTCAATTGAACTGGTAATGGTATTCATGTTATTGCTGATATTGTTGTTTTTGATATTGGCTAGTAACCAATAAGAAGAACTTTGTGGAAATGTTGTAAACCAGCATGTAAAGTTTTTGAGTTGAACCAATGAACCAGGGTAAAGCGTTAAACCTTTCTATGCAATGTAACCAGTAAACCCTATTAGCTATTAAACCCTAACCGATCTAGTTTGTTGGTTTATTATCTGATAAGCAGTAATGATGGAGAAACATGTGATCATTGTATGAGGATAAGTTCAAATTGTTTTTGCTCGTTTGTTTTTTGTCTAGGGAAGGAGCAAAGTGGATTGCATCTAATGCACAGTGCGTGATGAGTTATAAAGTCTGATGAAGCGGTGGTCATGGAGTGGTTGAAATTGTCTTGAAGAATGTGAAGAGATTGTCATGATTTCTAACGGACAAGATTGTATCAACTTGTTTGTAATTTTGATGATGAGAATTAGGTTTTTGTTGTGTTACCGACCTAATTGATTTGTATTTAAGGTCGATGAAGTTGTTTGTAAAGGTTGTTGGAAAGATTGATAGAAACCTATTGAGTGTGTTGTTGCCTAAGCAGTGAATGGATCTACACTTTGAGTGAAGGCAAATTGAAGCTTAGAAGGTTCTGATCAACTAAATGTAGTGCTACTCAGACAAATCAAGAAAACCTGTTGTTTTCTATCAATTACAACAGAAGTGAAATGCCTTAACCGGGTAAGCTCTAACAAGATTGGTTACTCATTAAATCATCTAATAAGGTGGTCCATTAACTTGGATTCTTAAATCCTCCACCGAGGTTACTCCTAACAGGGTATTGTGCTTTTCATCAAGGCGTATTTGTAAATCCCTTAACTGGGTGTTTCCTAACCGAAATTAGTTCTTAACAGGACTTATTGTAAAGATTTAACATGCTTGGCTTCTAACAGGGTGAAATTTAGAAGAGTTTAGATAGCTATCCTTGTGATTCACCTCTCACCGTGGTTTTTAACTATTTGGGTTTTCCACGTATAAACATTTGTGTCATGTGGTGATTGTTTTGTGGTTATGATCTTATTTGTTGATCTGATTAACTTCTGATAAGGCATGATAAGTAGAAGCATTGAGAGATGAATATGTTGATTTATGATTAAGCATTGTTGATGTTTACAAGATTGAAGTTATTTACTGTTAAGTTGTCATAACAGTTAAACCGATTGATGTCAAGTATTCTTATGAATATTGATCTTGATAGAGATATGTTTACTTTGTGTGATTGAGTTTGAGTTTGGGAACTTTGTATTAGTTTTTCAATATATTGATTCACCCCCCCCACCTCTCAGTATTCTACTAGATACTTATTCTTTCATCATACCATCAATTGGTATCAGAGCATCTCAGGTCCTCTTAATCTAAAATCCTGACAGCTTGAGGAAAATATCTTGTAGATCATGATGAAGAAAGAAGGTCTGACGTTCAACAAAGATAACTATAGAATATGGAGTGACAGAATGAAGATTTACATTAAGATTCTTGGTAGTCAGTATTGGGATCATATAGGAACTAAGTATATTACACCTACTGGAATCTTGACTGATGATCAGAAGAAAGAACAAAAAGAAAATCACCAAGCATTAGAGGCTATTATCAGTTCCTTGTCTGATGCTAAATATGTAGATGTTCATGGTCTTGAAACTGCACATGAAGTGTGATAAAAACTTGAAAATATTTATAGAGGTGATGAACATGCTGGGATTGTCAAATAGAAGAGTGTAAGAGGAAAGTTCGATGACATGAGAATGTCTGAAGGTGAGAATATCTAGCAGTATGGTCAAAGGATTAAAGAGATAGTTGGAAAGATAAAGAGTACAGGAAGGAAAGTGGAAGATGTCATAATAATCAGTAAGGTACTGAAAACCCTTCTACTAGTCTATGCTATCTGAGTTGCAGCTATTCAGGATCTGAAATTTATTGGCAAGACAAAGGTAACTCTTGACTCTATTATTGGAAAACTTACTACTTTTGAACTAAATGGCTATGATGGTAGTGTACATAAATTAGAATTTGCATTGATAGATTTTCTCCCTAACCCATCTGTGAGAAGAAGTTGAGATACTGGCCATAGCTATGAATCTAGATCCAGCAGAGATGTTGAAGATGAAGACAACTTAGTGGAACTTGAAGCATTGTTGGCAAAATGACTACCTAGAGGCATTGGTAAATAATGCAACAAGATTGGTCATATAGCAGCTAATTGCCCTAATGGTGAAAATCAATACAAGAGAGACAAATTTTAAAACTATAAGGGTAAAGGAAAGAGAGATTATCTTGTATCTATTGACAGTGGTATTACTGATGAAGAATTTGATGATGATGCTAGTGAAGATATTGTGTTTGTAGCTAATAAGGAAGAAGTATCAAATAAAAAGGAACTAGTATCTAGAATGGATAACTCTGATGATTGGATCATTAATAGTGGTTGTTCACATCACATGACCGGTGATCGAAGAAAATTTCTTTCCCTGAAGGAATTTGATGGTGGTGTTGTCAAATTTGGCAATGACTCACCCTGTATGGTTAAAGGTAAGGGAGTTATTTCTCTTAATGGGAAGAGCAATGCTCACAATTTCTATTGGGTTGAAGGCCTAAAGCACAATCTTATAAGTGTGGCACAACTTAATGATAGAAGATACCCACTGGAGTTTAGAAATGGAATGTACAAAATCTTTGATGATAACGGTAAATTGATTGCAATCGGGAAACAAACCAGAGGTAATCTATTTCATCTCAATCCTAATGTTAGCAACTATTTGATTACAATAATAGATGATAGTTGGCTTTGGCATAGGAGATTTTGTCATATAAATTTTGACAATATTGTTAAAGTAAGCAAGTCTAAGATAGTAAGAGGTCTACCTCAGCTAGACAAACCAGTAAATGCTCTTTGTAAAGAATATCAGCTAAGAAAGATGACTTCTTCAAGTTTCAAGAGAAAGTCCTTCTCAATGGAGAACTTGTTAGATTTGGTTCATACAGATCTATGTGGACCAATAAGAACAAGAAGCATTCAAGGTGATAGATATTTCATGATCTTCACTAATGATTGTTCAAGGATGATGTGGGTCACATTCTTGAAGGATAAGAATGAAGCTTTTGATAAATTCAAGGCACTCAAAGCTTTAGCTGAGAAAGAGAGTGGCAAAAAGATAAAATGTCTAACAACAAATCAAGGCAGTGAATTCACTTTTGTGGAGTTAACTAAGTATTGTGATGATAATGGTATCAAGTAGAAACTTTCTACACCAGGGACACCACAGTAGAATGGTATAGCAGAGAGAAAAAACCAGTCAGTGGTTGAAGCTGCTAGGACTATGTTTATACAAGGAGGTGTAGCAAAAAAATTCTTGAAAGAAGCTGTAACTACAACTGTCTACACAATGAACTGAGTTCGGGTGAAGAGAGGTAAGGACAAGACCCCATATGAGTACTAGAATGGGAGATCACCTGATGTTAGCTATTTTAAGATATTTGGAAGCAAATGTTTTATTAAAAGAGGTGATTACATAAGCAAGTTTGAAGCTAAGAGTGATGAAGGCATATTTCTTGGCTATTCCACCAAGAGTAAGGCTTATAAATGCTTCAACAACTGGACACAAAAAATTATTGAGAGTGTTGATGTTCATGTAGATGAATGTCCTGAAGTTTTAGAAGGAACCAGTTTTGAGAAGAAGGATGAAGATACTTGCATTTTTCTTTTGGAACCTAAAACTGTTAAATCAAAAACTGGTAAAGAAAATCTTGATGTACTTGTTCAACCAGAACAAATAAATTTTGAAGAAGATGATAATGAAGAAGCTAAACCTGAAGAGAATGATCATGTTATTCCTAGGTATGTGAGACTGAATCACATTCCTAAACAGATAATTGGAGATAAGGGTGTCGGTATACTAACTAGAAGGAGAATAAGAGAGAACTCTTGCATGATCTCCACCTTTGAACCTAGGCATTTGATGATGATCATTGGGTGAAAGCTATGGAGGAGGAGTTGGATCAAATTGAGAAGAACAACACTTGGACCCTGGTACCCCGAATGGTAAACAAGAATGTTATAGGTACTAAATGCGTGTTCAAAAACAATTTAAATGAAGATGGTGTTGTAGTTCCTAACAAGGCAAGATTAGTATGGAAAGGTTATGCACAAGAAGAAGGAGAAGATAATGGAGACACTTTTGCACCAGTAGCAAGACTGGAAGGTGTCAGAACATTACTTGCATTTCTAGCTCATAAGAAGTTCAAGGTATACCAGATGGATGTTAAGTCTGTATTCTTGAATGCGATACTAGAAGAAGAGGTTTGTATAGAGCAACTTGATGGTTATGCATTGACAGATAAGGAAGACATGGTATGAAAATTGCATAAAGCTTTGTATGGATTAAAGCAAGAAACTAGAGCATGGTATGAAGGAGATGAAATACTAGTCAGTGAAGTATTTATCTCAAGTTTGAAGTAGATGAAATACTAGTCAGTGAAGTATTTGTTGATGACATTATATTTGGAGGTAATGATGACATGAATAATTGTTTTTCAGATGAAATGAGGAATGAATTTGAGATGTCATTAGTAGGAGAAATAAATTTTTTCATAGGCTTACAAATCCAGCAGATAAAGAATGGTATTTTCATTACTCAATCCAGGTATGTGAAAGAGGTTTTGAAGACTTTCGGTATGAGTGACTGTAAACCAATTGGAACTCCAATGGTTACATGTTGTAAATTGTCCAAGGAAGATGCTTCTAAGTTTCTAGATGAAAAGGAATAAAGGTCAATGATTAGCAATTTACACTATGTTGTTCACAGTCGACTGGATATTCCCCATGCAGTTATTATTGTTGCTAGATTTTAGAAGAATCCAAAGGAGGTGCACCTGAAGGAAACTAAGAGAATTTTTAGATATCTGAAAGGTACTGTTGACTATGGGTTATGGTATCCATATGGTGTAAATTTTGACTTGAAGCCATACACAGATGCTGATTGGGCAGGAAATATTGATGACCGAAAAAGTACTATCGGTGGAACATTCTTTCTAGGAGGAAGGCTAGTTTCATGGAGTAGTAAAAACCAGAGTTGTACCTCACAATCTACTACTGAAGCTGAGTATGTAGTAACTTATATGAATTGCACACAAGCTATGTGGATGAGGCACATTTTGGAAGGTTTGAAGATGGAAATCTCAGAACCAATATAGATTTTGTGTGATAATACAAGTGCAATAAACATTTCAAAAAATTCTATTTTTCATGCAAGGACTAAGCACATTGAATATAAATATCACTTTTTGAGGGAAATTGTTCAAAAGTAAAGATGTTATCTTGGAGCATGTTTCTACCAAGGAGCATCTTGCAGATATCTTTACCAAACCTCTGCCTAAGATCACTTTGGAGTATCTTAGAAGTCAATTGGGGGTTGTCCCTCTTCATGAAGTTAATTAAGCATGATGTTGATTACATCAGTCCCTAAACCACTTACAAAATTTTACATGGATTGATGAAGAAGTGGATGTATTCCATAGGGGGAGCATCAAGTTGCAGAATGATGTTGATGCACAGTGAGAGCAGAATTACATGTTTTTCTTTCACTTTGGCATTGTTGTCAAAGGGGGAGAAGAATTATGGGATTGAGGAGAATAATTATGTGTCTAATTAGGTGAATCAGCAACAAGATGAAGACAGACAGAGCAAGGTGAATACTTGGTAATGTAAACTAGGATTCCTATTCACCAATCTTAGTAGCAATCAAAAGCATTGATATTTGTATTGCCATCAATGCCAAAGGGGGAGATTGTTGGCATTTTGCATAGAGATTGCATTAATTATATGTTGTCATTGATGTCAATTGAAATAGTAATGGTATTCATGTTATTGTTGATATTGTTGTTTTTTATATTGGCTAGTAACCGATAAGAAGAACTTTGTGGAAAATTTGTAAATCGGTATGTAAAGTTTTTGAGTTGAACCAGTGAACTGGTGTAAAGCGTTAAACCTTTCTATGCAATGTAATCGGTAAACCCTATCAGCTATTAAACCCTAACCGATCTAGTTTGTTGGTTTATTATCTGATAAGCGGTAATGATGGAGAAACGTGTGATCATTGTATGAGGATAAGTTCAAATTATTTTTGTGCATTTATTTTTTATCTAGTGAAGGAGCAAAGTGGATTGCATCGAATGCACAATGTGTGATGAGTTACAAAGTCCGTTGAAGCAATGATCATGGAGTGGTTGAAATTTTCTTGAAGAATGTGAAGAGATTGTCATGATTTCTAATAGTCAAGATTGTATCGACTTGGTTGTAATTTTGATGATGAGAATTAGGTTTTTGTTGTGTTACTGACCTAATTGATTTGTATTTAAGGTCGATGAAGTTGTTTGTAAAGGTTGTTGGCAAAATTAATAGAAACCTGTTGAATGTGTTGCTGCCTAAGTAGTGAATGGATCTACACTTTGAGTGAAGGTAAATTGAAGCTTAGAAGGTTCTGATCAAGCAAATGTAGTGCTACTTAGATAGATCAAGAAAACTTGTTGTTTTCTAACAATTACAACAGAAGTGAAATCCCTTAACCAGGTAAGCTCTAACAAGCTTGGTTACTCATTAAATCCTTTAATAAGGTGGTCCATTAACTTGGATTCTTAAATCCTCCAGTGAGGTTACTCCTAACAGGGTATTGTGCTTTTCATCAAGGCATATTTGTAAATCCCTTAATCGGGTGATTCTTAACCAAAATTAGTTCTTAACAATACATATTGTAAAGATTTAACCGGCTTGGCTCCTAACAAGGTGAACTTCAGAAGAGTTCAAATAGCTATCCTTGAGAGTCACATATCACCGTGGTTTTAACCTATTTGGGTTTTCCAAGTATAAACATTTGTGTCAAGTGGTGAATGTTTTTGTGGTTATGATCTTAATTGTTGATTTGATTAACTTCTGATAAGGCGTGATAAGTAGAAGCATTGAGAGATGAATATGTTGAGTTATGATTAAGCATTGTTGATGTTTACAAGATTGAAGTTGTTTACTATTAAGTTGTGTCAGTCTGCCAGACCCATATTGGAAAGAAATTGTTCATACTACTGCATATACTTTAAATCGGGTTCAATTAAGAACAAACAACAACATGACACCTTATGAGTTGTGGTATGATCGGAAGCCATCAGTCAAATACTTCAAAGTATTTGGAAGAAAGTGCTTTATCAAGAAAGATTTGGATAGTCTAGGAAGTTTTGATTCCAGGAGTGATGAAGGAATCTTCCTTGGTTACTCATCTAACAACAAGGCCTACAAATGTTATAGTAAAAGACTAAGAAGAGATGTTGAGAGTGTGCATTGCTAACTTAACATCCATCTGATATACCTTGAATTTCTTATGTGTTGCAAATGCAAGTAAAGTTCTGACACCTTCCAATCTTGCCACTGGTATAAAAGTATCACCATAGTCTTCTCCTTCCTCTTGTGCATAACCTTTGCAAACTAACCTAGCTTTGTTTTGAACTACAACACCATCTTCATTTAACTTGTTATTGAATACCCACTTAGTACCTATCACTGTTTTATTTACTGGTTGGGGTATTAGGGTCCATGTGTTGTTCTTCTCAATTTGACCTAATTCCTCCTCCATAGCTTTAACCCAATGATCATCACCAAACGCTTCCTTAGCAGTTCTTGGTTCAATAGTGGAGATCATGCAAGAGTTCTCTTTGATTCTTCTTCTGGTTAGTACTCCAACATCCTTATCCCCAATAATCTGTTCAGGATTGTGATTCAGTCTCACATATCTTGGAATAACATGATCATTATCTTCAAGTTCAACTTCTTCATTATCATCATCTTCTTCTGAATTTATATGTTCCGGTTGAACTTTTACATCAATATTTGCTTTGTCGGTTTCAGATTTCACAGTCTCTGGTTACAAAAACAAAATGCAAGGATCTTCATCCTTTTTCTCCGAACTGGTTTCCTCTGAGACTTCAGGATATTCATCCACTCGAACATCAACACTCTCAATAATTCTCTGTGTCCGATTTTTAAAACACTTGTAGGCCTTACTATTGGTGGAATAGCCAAGAAATATACCTTCATCAATTTTAGCCTCAAATTTGCTAATATAATCACCTCTCTTAATAAAACATTTGCTTCCAAATATTTTGAAATAACTAACATCAAGTGATCTACCATACCAATATTCATAAGGAGTCTTGTTCTTGCCTCTCTTTACCAAAATCTGGTTCATAGTGTAGACAGTTGTGCTGATAGCTTCTCTCCAAAAAATTTTTGCTACACCTCCTTGTATCAACATCGTCCTAGCAGCTTCAATAACTGACCAGTTGTTTCTCTCTACAATACCATTCTGTTGTGGTGTCCTCAGTGCAGAAAGTTGTCATTTGATACCATTTTCTTCATAATACCTAGTGAATTCCTCAGAAGTAAATTCAGTGCCTTGATCTATCCTCAGACACTTTATCTTCTTGCCACTCTCCTTCTCAGCTAAGGCCCCGAATGCCTTGAACTTACCAAAAGCTTTAGTCTTATCCTTCAAGAATGTGACCCACATCATCTTTGACCAATCATAGTAAATATCATAAAATATATGTCACCTTGAACACCTTTTGTCCTTATTGATCCACAAAGATCTGTATGAACCAAATCTAACATATGTTCTGCTACAAAATATTTTCTCTTGAAAGTTGAGGATGTCATCTTTCCCAATTGACATTCTTTGCATAGAGCATTAGCCGATTTGTCTAACTGAGGCAAACCTCTCACTGCCTTGGACTTATTCACTTTAACAATGTTATCAAAGTTTATATGACAAAATCTCCTATGCCAAAGCCAGCTATCATCTATCTTTGCAATTAAACAGTTGTTGACTTTACGATTAAGGTGAAACTATTAGGTCTCGGATACAACTGAGAGGGGGGGGGTGAATCAGTTGTATAATAAATTCAAACCAAAAACTTATTAACCAACTTAATGCTTAATACCAGTAAACTAGTTAAGTATACCGGTAGACAGTGTTAGTAGTAAATTGCTATACCAGTAATATTTAATGCATGAAACATAAACATAAACTCATCCACAACTCATGACACCAATATTTGTATGTGGAAACCCTGTAAGGGGAAAAACCACGGTGGGAAACCTTACCCACAATCAGATGATACTACTGCAGATAGTAAGTGTACAAAGAGGGGTCTGCACATGCAGAAAGGCCAACAGCCTAGAGCTCACTACTCAATCACAAATGGGAGTCACACTGACTATAGTTGGATGGTTAAATCCAATAAGAATGTACTGCTCAAAATAGCATCTTCATATGCTGGATTCAGTACCGGTGTAATGCTGATATGCTTCTACAAAAACCTAACTTCACCTTCAAATGATGTCTTTGTGTAGGCCTCTACTTGATCTCGCATATACCTTTACTCAAATCTTTTTTGCATTTCACACTTGATCTTACAAATAAGATCTTACATTTATACCATACCCTACGACCAATTTTAGTAGGTCGGCTCTACAAGATATTACAATAAAAACATTTTACAAATAATATAATATCCGATGCAATAACCGATTAAACGTGTCGGCTTAATGCATTTACAACAATAATAAATCATCTCCATAGCATGCCATGTTGATCTGGAAAAGATAAACCTGCCGGTGTAACCCTAGATAATCCTGGACCTATTTGCCAGTAAAAGCAAATATACAAATATGAATATACCAATGATTATTTCTTCAAAATAAAGTGTCCACATGATGTCTTCGATATTACCAAGTTTCTTCCATGTCATTCCAAGTACTGGTGAACATTATATCCTACTGGTTAACCATATACCAGTAACTATTGCACAGATTACTGCTTGCCAATGAATGTTGTTGGATCTCCAAAGTAGGTGTATTCAGTAGGTGTTGACATCAATGACAAAACCATACCAAAATACCAACAATCTCCCCCTTTGGCATTGATGGCAACACAAGATGGAAAAACGATCAAAGTGCCAAAATAGAAATGCCAAATACAAAAACCAACAATCTTCATTTCTCCCCCTGGGAGTAACAATACCAATTTCTCATACCAATTTTCTTTAAACGTGTTTTTCAAAATCTCTCCCTTAAAATCTCTTTTTCTTACCAAAAAGATAATGTGTTTTTCCATAGATATCTCACCCCCTTTGACATCAAATGCCAAAGTCACAAAAGGTCAAGTTCATACAAAATACCAACCAATTCAATATACCAACTACTCCCCCTGAGAAGTAGCTTCCTCATCAAAGACCGGGATAAAAGATTTGTCCATTTAATTCTATCGGTTGATGACAATCATCAACTATCTAAGTCTCTACCGATGGTGGTATGACTCCAAGCTGATCTTTGAGATACTCAAAAGTCTCCTTAGGCAAAGGTTTTGTGAAAATATTTGCAAGTTGTTCTTTAGTATTCACATAAACCAGTTTTATCTCTTTTTCTTCAACTTTTTCCCTTAGAAAATTCAGTTTGATAAAAATATGTTTTGTTTTAGAATGTAATACCAGATTTTTAGATATATCAATTGCTACGGTGTTATCATAGTATATAGTAATAGGTTCCTTGCATTTTACCTTTATGTCTTTCAACATTTACTTAAGCCAAAGTACCTGTTTACAGTTTGTTGCTGCTGCAACATATTCTGATTCTGCTGTTGATAAAGATGTACAACTCTGTTTCTTACTCAACCAAGAAACTAATCTCTTTCCAAGAAAGAACGTTCCTCCAGTGGTGCTTTTTCTATCATCCACATCTCTTGCCCAATTTGCATCTGTGTATGCACATAGATCAAAATTTTCATCTTTAGGATACCATAATCCAAGATTTGTTGTGCCTTGTAAGTACCAGAAAATCCTTTTCACTGCTGATTCATGATTTTCTCTAGGATTACTCTAAAATCTAGAAACTATACATATTACATTCATAATATCAGGTTTGGTTTGTGTCAAATACAGTAAACCTCCTATCATAGATTTGTATCTAGTTGGATTAACAGGTGTAGATTCATCCCTTTGAGATAATTTGTCATTTGTAGTCATAGGTGTGCTTACTAGTTTAGAGTTCTCCATCCCAAATTTCTTTAGTAGTTCTTTCAAGTACTTAGATTGACTCAAAAATATACCTTTATCAGTCTGTAAAATCTGTAATCCTAAAAAGAATTTTATTTCTCCAATCATAGACATTTCAAATTCTTGCTGCATTTCAAGAGAAAATTCTTTGCATAATCCATCTTCTCCTCCAAAGATTATATCATCAACAAATACTTCAATAATCAAGATGTCATCATTAGTTACTTTGTAATATAAATTGCTATCTGCATTTCCTTTAGTAAAACCAATCTTTAAAAGACACTTATCCAATCTTGCATACCAAGCTCTTGAGGCTTGTTTTAATCCATACAGAGTTTTTCTTAACCTGCAAACCATATCATTGTCATCTGTCAAAGAAAATCCATCAGGTTGTTCAATATAAACTTCCTCTTCAAGATCTGCATTCAAAAATGCACATTTAATATCCATTTGATAAACTTTGTAATCCTTGTGAGCTGCAAAGGCCAAGAATAATCTAACTACCTCAATTCTGGCTACCGGTGCAAAGGTTTCATTGTAATCAACTCCTTCTTTCTAAGTATATCCCTTACACACTAGTCTTGCTTTATTTCTGACAACCTTACCATCTTCATTAAGTTTGTTTCTAAATACCCATTTGGTTCCAATTACATTATTATCTTTAGGTCGGGGAACTAATGTCCAGGTATTATTTTTCTCAATTTGTCCTAATTCTTCTTCCATAGCTTTAATCCAAAATTTATCTTCACATGCCTCATTGATAGATAATGGTTCAATTTGAGAAATAAGACATACTTCTTCATTTGCCAATCTTCCTCTTGTCATAACTCATTTAAATTTGTTTCCAATTATCTGATCTTCAGAATGATTCAATCTTACATACCAGGGTGTCTTAGTTTGTTGTTGTTCTTCAATTACTGTGGAATCCTCTGATGATATCGGGGTAATTGGATCTTCATTTTGCACCGGTGGGTTCAGTGTAGGTTCATTTGTCACAATTTTTGTTGCCAGTTCAGAATCTATATACCTTGAAGTTCCTTTGAATTGTTCATCAATCTTTACATTTGTACTCTCAACAATTTTTTGCAATCTTTTATTTAAACATCTATATGCCTTTCTCTTAGATGAATAACCAAGAAATATTCCTTCATCACTTCTAGGATCAAATTTGCCAATATACTCATCTCTTCTAATATAACATTTACTTCCAAAAATTCTGAAATACTTAAGAGTAGGAATATTACCAAACCATAGTTCATGAGGGGTCTTACCGGTTTCACCTTTGATGTGAACTTTGTTGAATGTATAGACAACAAAGCTTACTACCTCTCTCCAATACACATGTGGTAGATTTGCTTCTGATAACATACTTCTTGCTGCATCCAAGATAGTTCTATTTTTCCTTTCAACAACTCCATTTTGTTGTGGTGTCCGAGGTGCTGATAATTGTCTTTTGATTCCATTCACTTCACAGAATGTATTAAAATCTTTAGATGTGAATTCTTCTCCTTGATCTGATCTTAAACATTTAATTTTCTTACTAGTTTCATTTTCAACCATTGCTTTGAATAGTTTGAACTTCCCAAGTGCTTCTGATTTTTCTCTGAGAAAAGTAACCCAACACATTCTAGAATAATCATCAATAATTAGCATGAAATATCTATCACCTTGTAAGCTTTTAGTTCTAGCTGGACCACATAAATCAATGTGAATTAAATCAAGAGCATTATTGGATTTTTCTGGAATACTTTTGAAACTAGCTCTAACTTGTTTTCCAAATTGACATTCCTTGCAAATTGTATTCTGAGGTTTCACAATTTTAGGTAGATCTCTAACTGCCTTAGAAGTATTGATTTTTACCATGCAATCAAAATTTACATGACATAGTCTTTTATGCCATAACCAACTTTCATCTATATGTGCAATTAAGCATGCCTTTTCACTAGTATTCAAATGAAAGATATTACCTCTAGTCTGATTACCGGTTGCAATTTCCAAACTAGTTCTATTCATGATTTTGCATTTTCCATTTTTAAATTGTAACTGAAAACCCTTCTCAACTAATTGACCAACACTTAGAAGATTATGTTTTAATCCTTCAACATAGTAGACATTGTCAGTGTTATGTTTACCATCAAGAGATATTGAACCCTTACCTTTGATTGAACAGGCTTTGTCATCTCCAAATCTTACTAAACCTCCATTGTATTCTTGAAAGTTCAAGAATTTACCTTTGTCTCCAGTCATGTGATGTGAGCATCTTGAGTCAATAATCCATTCATCCTTTGATTCAACTTTAGCTGCTAGGGCTTGTTCTACTGGTTGAGCAATAGGTTCCAGTTGATCTTCTGTTATAGCAACAAAAACCCATCCATTGTCTACTAGATCCTCATTAGAATCATCAGTCACACCTTCATCCACAGTGTAACAAGATTTATCTTTGTTCTTCTTAAATCTGTATCTCTGATATTTAGGATTAGGCTTGTATGTTCTTCTAGCTTCTTCTCTTAGTCTAGCATGTCTATCAGGGCATCTTGAAGCCATATGACCAATCTTATTGCAGTTAAAACATTTAAAGGGTGCTTTACCTTCATACTTACTTCCAATTGGACCTTTTGGCATTTTCCTAGCAAATAGTGCTTCAAGTTCTTCAATCTCTTCATTCTCCTTTCTGGTTTCTTCAAGTTCTTTTGCATAAAAGGCTCTCCAGTCTGATTTCTCAAATGATGGAGCAGATGATGTTGATGCTTTAAAGGCCAAATCAATCTTTATAGTAGCAACAGGACCAAATTCCTCAATTTCAAAAGCTGAAAGTTTTCCAATCAATGTATCCCTAGTTATTGATGCATTAGGCATTGTTCTCAACTCATTTATAGTAGTAACCTTCATTTTATATGCCAGTGGCAAACCTCTTAAGATTTTTGAAACAATTTCATCCTCACTCAAGGTTCCTCCACAACATTTGATACCTAAAACAATTTCATTTACTCTTTCCATAAAAGCATAGATCCTTTCATCTTCTTCCATTTTCAGATGTTCATACCTGACTCGGAAGCTTTCAAGTTTTGCAATTTTGACTGTGGAATCTCCTTCATTCAGTGTTTCCAAATGATCCCAAATAGCTTTAGCAGTAGACCTATCAGATAATCCCATGATTTGTTGATCTGATAATGCGCTCAAGAGTGCTTCTCTTACTTTGCAATCATTTTCTTCATCTTTGGCTAAGGTAGTTGGAGCAATTTGACTAGCTACAGCAGCAGTATAACCATTCTTAGTAACTTCCCAGATGTCTTTACCAATGCAATTTAGATGTGTCTCCATTCTGATCTTCCATATCCCATAGTTGGTTCCATCAAGTTTAGGACTATCCTTCCTGAAATAATTAGTAGTCATTGGATCTCCTCAAGTTGTTAAACTTCTACAAAAGAGGACTAAGCTCTGATACCAATTGTTAGGTCCCAGATACAACTGAGAGGGGGGGGGGTTGAATCAGTTGTATAATAAATTCAAACCAAAAACTTATTAACCAACTTAATGCTTAATATAGGTAAACCAGTTAAGTATGCCGGTAGACAGTGTTAGTAGTAAATTGCTATACCGGTAATATTTAATGCATGAAACATAGACATAAACTCATCCACAACTCATGACACCAATATTTGTATGTGGAAACCCTGTAAGGGGAAAAACCATGGTGGGAAACCTTACCCACAATCAGATGATACTACTGCAGATAGTAAGTGTACAAAGAGGGGTCTACACATGCAGAAAGGCCAACAGCCTAGAGCTCACTGCTCAATCACAAATGGGAGTCACACTGACTACAGTTGGATTGTTAAATCCAATAAGAATGTACTGCTCAAAATAGCATCTTCATATGCTGGATTCAGTACCGATGTAATGCTGATATGCTTCTACAAAAACCTAACTTCACCTTCAAATGATGTCTTCGTGTATGCCTTTGCTTGATCTCGCATATACCTTTACTCAAATCTTTTTCGCATTTCACACTTGATCTTACAAATAAGATCTTACATTTATACCATACCCTAAGACCAATTTTAGTAGGTCGGCTCTACAAGATATTACAATAAAATCATTTTACAAATAATATAATATCCAATGCAATAACTGATTAAACATGTTGGCTTAATGCATTTACAACAATAATAAATCATCTCCATAGCATGCCATGTTGATCTGGAAAAGATAAACCTGCCAGTGTAACCCTAGATAATCCTGGACCTATTTGCTAGTAAAAGAAAATATACAAATATGAATATACCAATGATTATTTCTTCAAAATAAAGTTTCCACATGATGTCTTCGATATTACCAAGTGTCTTCCATGTCATTCCAGGTACCGGTGAACATTATATTCTGCTGGTTAACCATATACCAGTAACTGTTGCACAGATTACTACTTGCCAGTGAATGTTGCTGGATCTCCAAAGTAGGTGTATTCAGTAGGTGTTGACATCAATGACAAAACCATACCAAAATACCAAAAGAAACAAGTTACCTTTAGTTTGCTTCCCGGTTGCAATCAGTTCACCTTTGCTGCCATAGATTTTGCACATACTATTTTTAAACTCCAATGGGTATCCTATGTCATTGAGTTGTGCCACACTCAAAAGATTGTGCTTTAGACCTTCAACCCAATAGACATCATTTGCACTATTCTTTCCATTAAGAGAAATAGTTCCCTTACCTTTAACCATGCAGGGTGAGTCATTACCAAATCTTACAACTTTGCCTTCAAATTCCTTCAAAGAAAGAAATTTGCTCCGATCACTGGTCATGTGATGTGAACAACCACTAGCAATGATTCAATCATCAGAGTTATCCATCCTGGATACTAATGGCTTCTGGTCTGATATCTCTTCTCTAATAGCTACAAACACAATGTCTTTATTAGCATCACCATCAGATTCCTCATCAGTGATACCACCATCAACAACAATAAGACAATCTCTTTTGCCTTTACCCTTATACTTCTTGAATTTCTCTCGTTTGTGCTCATTATCACCATTAGGATAGTTAGCAGAAATGTGTCCAATCTTGTTGCATGCAAAAGATTTCAAAGGTAATTTACCTCTATATTTACTTGTACCTCTAGGCAACCACTTGGCCAACAATGCTTCAAGTTCAACTAAATTGTCATCATCATCAACTTCTCTACTGGATCTGGATTCATAATTGTGACTGGCATTAATACTTTTCCTCATAGATGGGTTAGAAACAGAAGCTCTAAATGTAGACTCAGATTTTTGTACACTACCATCATAACCATTTAATTCAAAAGTAGTAAGCATTCCAATGATGGAGTCAAGAGTTACCTTAGTTTTGTCAATGGACTTCAGCTCCTAAATAACTACAACTCGGATAGCGTAGACCGGTAGCAGAGTTCTCAGTACCTTACTGATCACTGTGGAATATTCCACTTTACCTCTTGCACTCTTAATTTCACTGATTATCTCCTTTATCCTTTGACCATACTGCTGGATATTCTCACCTTCAGTCATCCGTATGTCATCAAACTTTCCTCTTAGACTCTCTTCTTTAGCAATCTTAACATGTTCATCACTGCTATAAATCTCTTCAATTTTTTTCCATACCTCATATGTAGTCTCAAGACCATGAACATCTACATACTCTGCATCAGACAAAGAACTAATAATAGCCTCTAATGCTTGATGATTTTCTTGTTTCTCTTTCTTCTGATCATCAATCAACATCCCAGTAGGTGCAACATATTTGGTATCGACATGTTCCCAATACTGGCTTCCCAAACTCTTGATATAAATTTTCATTCTGTCACTCCATATCCTGTAGTTCTCTCTATTAAACTCTGGATCTTCCTTCTTCATCATGATCTGCAAGATCTTTACTTCAAGTTGTTAGGCTAAGACCTTAGAGGTCCTAATAAGCTCTGATACCAATTGATGGTATGGTGAAAGAATGAGTATCTGGTCAACTACTGAGAGGGGGTGTGAATCAGTAAATAGAAAAACTAATAATAACTTCACCAATCAATCTCTCAAAGTAAACTTAGAACTATCAATGTAATACCACTGTCAAGATAAAAAATCATAAGATAAACCGATTGACTATTACAACAAATTAACAGTAAACAACTTCTTCATTTCTCAATACTTCCGATTATCGTGACTTATCAAAGTAGTTAAGTAGTTAAGTAAATCAACCATAAAAACATAACCACAAAAACATTCACCACTTGACACAAATATTTTTTGACGTGGAAACCCAAATAGGTAAAAACCACGATGAGATGAGAATATTGGTATTATGGATGACTTTGTCATGTGTTGCATTGGTTTTGTCATTGATGTCAGCACTTGTCTTCTTGGAGGTTTACATTATGGTTCACTGGTATGGTTAGTGGCTTATGCATAGTCATCGGTATATGTTCACCGGTAGTGATGATAACTTGGAGATCATCTGGTTATGTCGAAGACATGGATTGGAAGTTCGGTTTTGGTGTTTTTCTTATTGGTCTAATTAGGTTGACAAATTTTCCTTTACCGATAGATAAGTCTAGGTTATGGACCGATACTCCAAATCAGCACGACACATCATGGAGATTGTTTATTGATTGGTTATTATGGTAAATGTATTGAGCCGACATGTTGTATCGCATCAAGACTCATTTGTAAGTAATTTAATTGTAATATATTTAGTGAGCTGACCTATTCATTTGGTCTTAGGTTTTGCATATATGATTGTAAGATCTTATTGAATATCGTGGTCATGTCATGAGTGAGTATGGATATTGAAGACCGAAAATAAGCAGATCCTTGTGCGAATCACACAGACATTATTTGAAGGTTGAAGGAAGGTTATGAAGGTGTTTTGACACTCATGTTCAGAGCTTAACTGATACTGAATCCAACATTGTAGATGATATTTTGAGCAGTACATTATCTTTGTATTTAACCATCCAATTGTGTAGTCAGTGTGACTCCTATTTTATGATTGAGCAGTGAGCTCTAGGCAGTTGGCCTTTCTGCATGTGCAGACCCCATTTGTATACACATACTATCTGTAGTAGTATCATCTAATTGTGGGTAAGGTTTCCCACTGTGGTTTTTCCCTTACAGGGTTTCCACATCAAATCTTTGTGTTATGTGTTGTGGATATTGTTTCCGTTTCTGTTTCATGCATTAAGTTATATTAGTATTGCTATAATTGTTAAACTATTCTACCGATACTTAACTTTGGTTTACCGGCATTAAGGTTAAATTGGAATAGCTTGCATTTGAATTACAATTTATTAACAATTGGTTCACAACTGATTCACCCCCCCCCCATCTCAGTTGTCATTCCCGAGACCTAACAATTGGTATTAGAGCTTAGTCCTCTTTTTGTAGAAGCCTAACAGCTTGAGGAGATCCTATGGAAAATAATATTTTTAGGAAGGACAGTCTGAAGCTTGATGGAACTAACTATGGCATATGGAACATCATAATGGAAACACATCTGAACTATATTGGAAGAGATATATGGGATGTTACAAAGAATGGCTATGTTTCTCCTATTCTGAATCAACCTCATCCACCAACATTTCCTAAGGACATGGACAATGATTGCAAAACAAGAGAAGCACTTTTGAGCATATTATTAGATCACAAAATCATGGGATTATTAAACCGATATACTGTTAAACCTATTTGGGATAAACTAGAGACACTGAATGAAGGAGATACCACTATCAAAATTGCAAAACTGGAATGTTACCAGGTCAGGTATGTAAACTTGAAAATGGCAGAAGAAAGAATTTCTGTATTTATGGAAAGAGTCAATGAAATTGTTTTAGGAATACAATGTTGCGGAGGATCTTTAAGTGAATATGAAATTGTATCTAAAGTTTTAAGAGCATTGCCACTGACTTACAAAATGAAAGCAACTGCTATTAATGAAATGAGATCAATGCCTAATACTTCAGTTTCTAAAAATACTTTGGTTGGAAAACTTTCAGCATTTGAACTTGAGGAATTTGGACATGTTGCTATCGTTAAGACTGAGTTAGATTTCAAAGCATCATCATCATCATCAGCATCATCATCATCTGACAAAACTAATTGGAAAGCACTTTATGCAAAAGAACTTGAAGATATGAGGAGAGAAAATGAAGAACTTGAAGCACTATTTGCAAGGAAAATGCCTAAAGGTCCAACAAGAAGTAAGTATGAAGGTAAAGCACCTTTCAAATATTTTAATTGCAATAAAGTTGGTCATATGGCATCTAGATGTCTTGATAGACATGCAAGATTAAGGGAAGAAGCAAAAAGATCATATAAACCTAACCTTGAATATCAGAGATATAGATTCAAGAAAAACATAGATAAGTCATGTTACTATGCAGATGAAGGTGTTACAAATGACTCAGATGAAGATCCAGCAAATAATGGATGGGCTTTTGTTGTAATAAAGGAAGAACAACCGACACCTATTGTCAAACCAGTAGAGCAGGCACTGGCAGCAAAAATTGAAGAAAAAGATGAATGGATTATAGATTTCGAATGCTCACATCATATGACTGGTGATAAAAGCAAATTCTTATCTTTTCAAGAAATTCATGGAGGTCTAGTAAGGTTTGGAGATTATAAAGCTTGTTTAATCAAAGGAAAAGGCACTATGTCCTTTGATGGTAAGCACAATACTGACAATGTTTATTGTGTAGAAGGTTTAAAGCATAATCTTTTGAGTCTTGGTCAGTTAGTGGAAAAAGCATTTCAGTTACAGTTCAAGAATGGGAAATGCAAAATCATAAACAAAACTACATTGGAGATTGCAACCAGTAATCAGACTAAAGGTAATATCTTTCACTTGAATACCAGTGACAAAACATGTTTGATTGCACACATTGATGAAAGTTGGTTATGGCATAAAAGACTTCATCATGTGAATTTGACTTTGTATTGTAAAGATCAGTTCAACTAAGGCAGTAAGGGATTTACCTAAGATTGTGAAACCTCATAATCTGATATGTAAGGAATGTCAAATGGGAAAGCAAGTTAGAACAACATTTAAGAGCATTACTGAGAAATCAAATAATATTCTTGACTTAATTCATACTGATTTGTGTGGTCCTGCAAGAACAAGAAGTCTACAAGGAGATAGATACTTTATGCTAATAATTGATGATTATTCTAGAATGTGTTGGGTTACTTTTCTCAAGGAGAAACACAAAGCTTTTGGAAGATTCAATATATTCAAGGCAATGGTAGAGAATGAAACCGACAAAAAAATCAAATGTTTGAGATCAGATCAAGGAGGAGAATTTACATCTAGGAAATTTAATACATTCTATGAAGTGAATGGAATCAAAAGACAACTATCAGCACCCCGGACACCCTAGTAGAATGGAGTTGTGGAAAGGAAGAACCAAACTATTATGGATGCAGCAAGCACAATGTTAATGGAAGCAAATCTACCTCATGTCTACAGGAGAGAAGCAGTGAATACAACGGTTTATACTTTCAATAGAGTTCACATCAAAAGTGAAATTGGTAAGACCCCTTATGAACTATGGTTTGGTCATATTCCTACTCTTACATACTTTAGAATATTTGGAAGCAAATGTTATATTAGAAGAGATGAGTACATTGGCAAATTTGATCCTAGAAGTGATGAAAGAATATTTCTTGGTTATTAATCTAAAAGCAAGGCATATAGATGTTATAATAAAAGGTTACAAAAAATCAATGAGAGTACTAATGTGAAGATAAATGAACACTTTAGAGGAGATTCAAGATCTGTGGAACCAGCAGTTGAAATGATTATAAATGAACCGACACAAACTCCACCGGTACAAAATGAAGACCCAATCACACTGACATCATTAGAAAACTCAACAGTGACTGAAGAATAGCAACCTATGAATGTTAATCAGAACAAACCCAGGTATGTAAGATTGAATCATTCAAAGAATCAAATAATTGGAAACAAGAATCAAGGTGTTATGACTAGAGGGAGACTAGGAAATGAAGAGGTATGCTTAATTTCTCAAATTGAACCAGCATTTGTTATTGAAGCATGTAAGGATGAACATTGGATAAAAGAAATGGAAGATGAATTAGAACAAATTGAAAAGAATAATACTTGGACATTGGTTCCCTCACCTAAAGACAAAAATATAATTGGAACTAAATGGGTATATAGGAATAAACTTAATGAAGATGGAGAAGTAATCAAAAACAAAGCAAGATTAGTTTGTAAAGTTTATTCACAGAAAGAAGGAATTGATTATAATGAAACCTTTGAATCGGTAGCCAGAATTGAGGCAGTCGGACTATTTCTTGCATTTGCAGCTTATAAGATCTATAAAGTTTATCAAATGGATGTAAAATATGCATTTTTTAATGGAGATCTTGAGGAGGAAGTTTACATTGAACAACTTGATGGATTCTCTTTAACAGATAATAAGGATATGGTTTGCAGGTTAAGGAAATATTTATATGGATTGAAGTAAGCTCCCAGAGCTTGGTATGCTAGATTGGATAAATATATTTTGAAGCTTGGTTACACAAAAGGTAATGCTGACAACATTTTGTATTACAAAGTCACCAATGATGATATTTTGGTTATTGAAGTCTTTGTAGATGATATCATTTTTGGAGGTGAAGATGGATTATGTAAGGACTTTTCTAATCAGATGCAAAAAGAATTTGAAATTTCTATGATTGGAGAGATAAAATTCTTTTTAGGTTTGCAAATTTCAAAAACTGATAAAGGTATATTCATATGTCAAACAAAGTACTTGAAGGAATTTTTGAAGAAATTTGGTATGGAAAATTCCAAACCGGTAAGTACTCCTATGACTACAACTGATAAATTGACATTGAAGGATGATTCAGCTTCTATTAATTCGATAAGGTACAAATCTATGATTGGAGGTTTACTGTATTTGACACAAACAAGACCTGATATAATGAATGCAGTATGTATTGTTTCAAGATTTCAAAGCAATCCTAAGGAAAATCATGAATCAACAGTAAAAAAGGATTTTTCGGTACCTACAAGGCACAACAAATCTTGGTTTATGGTATTTAAAGATGAAATTTTTTATTTATGTGCATACACTGATGCAAATTGGTCAGGTGGTGTAGATAACAGAAAGAGTACCACTAGTGGTGCATTCTTTCTTGGTAGTAGATTGATTTCATGGATAGAAGCAGACTTATATATCATTATCAACAACAGAATCATAATATGTTGCAGCAACAACTAATTGTACTAAGGTATTATGGATTAAGCAAATGTTGAAGGATATAAAGGTAAAATGCAAAGAACCAATAATCATTTATTGTGATAATTCAACAACAATTGATATATCAAATAATTTGGTATTTCATTCTAAGACAAAGCATGTTTCTATTAAGTATAATTTTCTGAAAGAGAATGTTGAAGCAAATGAAGTGAAATTGGTTTATGTGAATACTAAAGAGAAAATTGCAGATATCTTTACAAAGCCTTTGCCTAAGGAAACATTTGAATATCTCAGAGAGAAGCTTGGGGTAATTTCCCTACTGGTAGAGACTTAGATGTTGAAAATTGGCATCAAACCAGCAAGAACTCACTGAAAAAATCTTTTTCTGGCTTTGATGGAGGAGAGCTACTTCTCAAGGGGAGTAGTTGGCAGAATGTTAAGTTTGAATTCTTAACTGCTTTGGCATTTGATGTGAAAGGGGGAGAGATATCTATGGAAAAACATTATTCCTTTAGGGAGATATTATTCATTGGGAGAGATCTACTTTTTGGTATTGGTTTCTGTTTCTTTTACAGAACTTTGTATTGATCTATCTTTGGGAGATTGATTGGTTTACTGGTTTTGACATTCTATTTTTTGGCACTTAGATGTTTTTTTCCATCTAGTATTGCCATCACTGCCAAAGGGGGATATTGCTGGTATTATGGATGACTTTGTCATATCTTTTATTGGTTTTGTCATTGATGTCAACACTTGTCTTCTTGGAGGTTTACATTATGGTTCACTAGTATGGTTAGTGGCTTATGCATAGTCACCGGTATATGTTCACTAGCAGGTTATATTGTTCACCGACAGCGATGATAACTTGGAGATCATCTGGTTATGTCAAAGACATGGATTGGAAGTTTGGTTTTGGTGTTTTTCTTATTGGTCTAATGGGGTTGATAGATTTGCCTTTACCGATAGATAAGTCTAGGTTATGGACCGGTACTCCAGATCAGCATGACACATCATGGAGATTGTTTATTGATTAGTTATTATGGTAAATGTATTGAGCCAACATGTTGTATCGCATCAAGACTCATTTGTAATTGATTTAATTGTAATATCTTTAGTGAGCCAACCTATTCATTTGGTCTTAGGTTTTATATATATGATTGTAAGATCTTATTGAAGATTGTGGTCATGTCATCAGTGAGTGTGGATATTGAAGAGAGAAAATAAGCAGATCCTTGTGCGAATCATGCAGACATTATTTGAAGGTTGAAGGAAGGTTATGAAGGTGTTTTGACACTCATGTTCAGAGCTTAGCTAGTACTGAATCCAACATTGCAGATGCTATTTTGAGTAGTACATTATCATTGGATTTAACCATCCAATTATGTAGTCACTATGACTCCTATTTTGTGATTGAGCAGTGAGCTCTAGGTAGTTGGCCTTTATGCATGTGCAGACCCCATTTGTATACACATACTATCTGTAGTAGTATCATCTGATTATGGGTAAGGTTTCCCACCGTGGTTTTTCCCTTACCGGGTTTCCACATCAAAATCTTTGTGTTATGTGTTATGTATATTATTTTTGTTTTTGTTTCATGCATTAAGTTATACCGGTATTTCTATTACTGTTAAACTATTCTACCGGTACTTAACTTTGGTTTACCGGTATTAAGGTTAAATTGGAATAACTTGTATTTGGATTTGAATTTATTAACAATTGGTTCACAACTGAATCACCCCCACCCCCCTCTCAGTTGTCCTTCCTGGGACCTAATAAAGACTCACAAGATAAGTATCTGAACTCTTCTAAAGTTTTCCCTATTAGGAACCTAGCTTGTTAAAGATTTACAAAAGTCCTGTTAAGAACTGATCCTATTAGGAATCACCCAGTTAAGATTGACTATAATTCCTTGTTAGAAGTAATACCCTGGAAGGAGTAACCTTGGTAGAGGATTTGAAAATCCAAGCTAATGGATCACCTTGTTAGAGGATTTGAATAACACCAAGCTTGTTAGATCTTACCCGGTTAGGGGATTTCAATTCTGCTGTAATTGTTAGAAAACAATAGGAGTTTGTTGATCTATCTAAATAGCACTACACTTGCTTGATCAGATCCATTTCATGCTCCTATCTACCTTTACTCAAACTGCAGATACATCATCCGATTTGGAAACCACAAACTCAAATGATCTTTGCTAACTCTTTGCCAACTCATTAAACTAAACAACTTCATCGGCCTTATAAACAAATCAATTAGGTTGGTAAGATTTAATTGCTAAAGCTACGGGTCTCAACAGGGAAGGCTACAACTTCTACAGAGACAGGAAGGTCAGCAAGGAAGCCATTGAAATGTACCCAATTACTGAGAAAGAGAAAAAAAGACTGGTAAAGTTGAGCAAAACCTATTACCCGCCTAGGGCTTTTGCCAAACCCTGGCGAGAAATTCTCTTTGTTTTAATGTGGTATATAACTCTAGATGGTAGGTTTACGAAAGTCTATGGGTATCATTTTGTTCTGTTAAACCATTTTAGGCATAATGATAAGGTGAATTTTCCTTATTTCCTGCTTTGCTCAATGAATGCCTCCCTAAAAGCCTACAAAGAGAATCCTCTAGGCAATACTATAATGCACCAAGGTCTTATGGTCCTCATTTATGACCATTTAAAGGCCGATCAAATTAACCGGATGTAGCTCTCTGTGGACTCTGAGGAAGATATGTTTGATTCTTCTTTTTCAGAGGAGGAGGAATCTGACAATGACTCCTCGTCTGATAATGAGGATAGCTCTGATGACTCAGAGTATGAGAGTAGTAAGAAGAGGAAATCAAGACCCTCATCTTCTAATGGAAAAAAACTTCAAAGCAAACCCTTGATCAGCATCTCTTCGGAAGAAGAGGATTCAGATTATTTTGAGGAGAAGAAGAACCCTAAGGGGTTACTGAAGAAGAAAAGTAAAAACCAAGCCCAGACCCAAAAGAAGCATAAGAAAAAAGAGGAGACTGGCAAGGAACCAAAAGCTAACAAGCAAGCTAGGACCCTGGAAGCCGAGCACAACCTGGATAAGGAGACAATGGAAGAGACTCTTAGGGCTGCCGACACTATCTCCGCCCTCCATATCCCTAAAGATGAATAGGTAACCCCTGGAAAAGTGACTCCCTCTTCTGGCCCTCCTCTCGAGGCCTTGAATGGTTTTATGAAAATGATTGAATGGCTCATTGATGGTTCCAAGAAAGCTATGGATGAGTATAAAAAACTATGCAACAGAGTCCTGATTCTGGAGACCATTAATATTGGAGAGGGGAATACAATGGCTGACTATATCGAGGACCTGAAAAACACTATTGCTAAAGCGAAAGACATCAGAGATGCTTTTAACCCCGGGTTTGAGAAGATTGAAAAGGAGATGCTAGACAGAAAAAGCCTTGCGGAAACTAGTGAAAAAACACTCTCGGATACAGTCACCAAAGTGGAAAAAATTGAGGAGTGCCTTAAGAATATTGCGGAGCAGAGCCTTAGTATTCTAAAAATCTCGGCCAATAATACTCATACCCTCATCAGTAAGCTTGATGACAACAAGGAAATCCAGGAAATTGATCTGGACGCTAAAGGAACAGGGGAAGCTCAAGGCCCCAGAACCCGCACCAGAGGCAAGAGGAAGGAAAAGAAAGTGAATAAGGATCTGGAAGAGCTGAAAGCTGTTGGGGCGACCTATGATGAGCTGGTGATAAAGGCAGAGGATCTACTAAAGAAAATTGCTATGTAGTGTCTCCTCGGTTTCTTTGTTGTGTTTTGTTGTTTTGTTGTTCTTTCTGTTCGCTAGTCTTTTGGACAGTTGCTATGTATGCAGACTTTAATTCCTTTTGCTGCTCTTTTTCTATCTATGTTGTAATGGTTTTGGGTCCTTAAAACCTATTTTTTAATCAATCAGAACATAACAAAAACCTAATTCTCATAGAGATTATAAAAAAATCGGTTTAAGTATGATCGTTGGATTACATAGTAATATTTGCACATCAATCAAGAAAACCTTGATCACTCCTTGATCACCACTTCATCAAACTTAGTAACTCATCATGCGCTTTGCATTAGATGCAATACATTTTCTCATTCCCTAGATAAAAACAGTTACAAAAACTCGCCAAAATCTCTTGAACTTAATCGGTTAGGGTTTATCAAAAACAATAGGTAGGGTTTACAAGTTACATCAATAGATAGGGTTTACACCAGTTACCGGTTCACTCCACAAATTCTCCCTATACTGGTTATAGTTTCCTTCACTTGTTCATCCTACCGGTTACAAAACAATATTATGACAATATCATTACCGGTTAATTGACATCAATGACAACATAGCATATCATCAATGCAATCTTCATGCAAATGCCAACAAATTTATCCTTCGGAGTGGTGAATTGAGTAGAGATTGTTGTAAGGAAGACAAATGTGCTTAACCAAAACTATCATCAGGCATTAGTAGATTCTATAATTACAGTTCATGCAATCCAGATTGTAGTCTTGATCTTATTGTAAGGTAGTGAGCCTTCCCCGAGGGTTGGAGTCTATAGGGTCATCTATTTTGAGCAATGATCTATAGGCAGTGTGCCTGAATGCATGTGCACTCCCCATTGTAATACTTACGCATACTACTGTAGAGTATCATATTATTGTGGGAAGGTTCCCACTGTGGTTTTTCCCTTAACCAAGTTTTCCATGTCAAAATATTGGTGTTAAGTATGTTGGTGCTATTGTGATTATCTTTATTCTTGTTGTAGCCGTTTAGATCTAAGATTTTGGTTAATTTATTGAATTTAAAGAAAATTGATTCACCCCCCTCCTCACAGTTTTCCTTCTCGATTGTTGCTAATAATTCAGATCCAGGTGCACGACAAAATCCTGAACTTGTTGCTTATCATTTTCTCAGTTTTGTCTTCAATTTCAACACTATACCCTAAATCAGCATTTCAACTTATAAAAGAGGTAAAAACACATCATAATCAATCAATCCACTTAGCATTTAGTCCTTATATGATTTGTGATTGAATCTGGTGGATTCCTCCCCACTTTTGAATGTAAAGGAATTTCTCCCCCAAAGCAAAAAAATGATTTGGTGATTTCTCCTTCTATGTTGCAAATTGTTAAATCAAAATTTTCCCCTTTACATTTTGGTGAATCCAACATGTCTTATGATTACTTCTAATTTTTGTTTTCAGATCTGAGTAGGTATGCGATTTAAATTTCAAATTTTTATTTACAAGTTTGATTTTCTTGCAAATTTGAAAAATTTAGAGGTTAATTTCATTAAAACCCTAATTTTCATTTTCAATATTGATCTTGTGAATTACATAATTTGGGTTAATTGTTTCCGATCTAAATGTTACTCAATTTCAAAATTCAATTTTTCACTTGCAAGTCTAATTTCACATTTAAATTTTAAAATTAAGTGGTTAATTGTGAAAACCCTAATTTTCAAAATTTTAAAAAAATTGAGCTTGTGGGTTGTTTAAAGTTTGAATTTCCCTCTTCACATTTGGTTGCTAATTTCAATTCAAAATCAAAATTGCAATCTTGGATCAAATTTGAATTTTAAAATTAAGTGATTAATTAAAACCATGTATTTAAATTTAATTAGTCTTGTGCATTTCCCAATTTTTCAATTTCCAAGTTTTCATCTTAGATAGAATCTTAAATTTAAAATTAAGAGGTTCTTTTTACAAGGCCCTAATTTTAAATTAAAATCTGTTGTGGGCAATTTCAAATTTAAATTTTAAAATTAAGCAATTAGTTTTACAAAGCCCTAATTTTAAATTTAATTTTCTTTTCAACAATTTCAAATATTAAAATTAAGAGGTTATTTTCACAAGGCCCTAATTTTAAAATTCAATCTCTTTTGGATAATTTAAATTTTAAATTAAGAGGTTATTTTTACATAGTCCTAGTTTAAAATTTCAATTTCCTAGGAGGTCACATTATTGCTCTTTATTTTTTCAAGCAATTTGTTCATTTAATTCAGTAATCATTTTTTCTAGAATTTTTCATTATTCAATTATTTTGCAACTTAGATTCCAAAATTCAAATTTCAAACTTCAAATTTTCTCTCTTATGGCATGAGTTTTACTACTATTAGTCCAACCTACAATATCTCTGTGAGAAGAAGTTGTAGGATTAAGGCTTCCCAGGGTTTAATTACCGAGGAGATGGAGCCTAATTCAGATAGCTTTTTCAATGAGGATATTGGTGGTTCTTCCAATCCTACAAATGTCCCCGTTTATCCTCATTCTTTAGATAATTCTCATGATGTGGAGGAATCACTAACTAGGGTTTCCGTTAACCAATTGGAGAAGATTGACAATCAATTTAAAGATCTTCAACAATGGATAAGTCAAAAATACCCAGAAAGTGAAGCTCTCCCATTGATTGAATGATTAAAAAGAATAGTTCAAAGTGATAAAATTGTTGTTGATATCTTGCATGGTATTGCTCATATTGTTGATTCTAATATTATGCCCATGAAGAGATGTGCTAAAGCCCTAGGTTATACACAACTTCCTAGTCAAGTTAATCATTCTATAGACACTCAAAATTGGTCATCACTCCTATGTTGCTAACCTAATTTTTAACATGTCTTCTATGTCTCATTTCATCTTCATCATATGTTGACATTGTGTCATTCCTCTAGTTTCAGTTCATTTCAAATCCAACCCTAATCAGTCTTCTTCATTTGCATTTGGTTCTAAATCATTATGATTGGCGTTTTATCATTTTCAAATCATTCGAATTGATCTCATCTTGACAATTAGACTCAATTTCCTCTTTGTTGATAATTAATCGGTCATTAATTATTAACCTCTTTATCAATCAATTTTAGTCGGTCCTCTGTGATGCTCTATTTGCTTTTCATGGCACTTTATCAATCGATCTTATCAGTCCCTTATCAAAATCATTATCAATCTTGGATCTTTTTCAATAATTAAATAAATTCAATTTATTTGATTAGGTAATTCCTAAATATGAATAGTAAATTAATAAATTTAATTTTTTAATTTATCATATTTATATTCTCATATGCAAATAATAAATTTTAGTTATTTAATTATCCCATATTTATCTTTTCAAACTACTAATTTGGAAAAATATGAGGATAATCAATTTTGTTTATTTATTAAATCCCCATATTATCTTTCTTGATTTGATTCTAGATTTCTTTCCGGATTTCTTTCGCTTTTTCTTTGTCTCCTAATAGAAACTTTGCTATGTGTTTGATCCTAGCCATTGATTCTTCCTGTTTTCAAATTAATCCCGTTCATCAATTTAAAATCCTCTTTCCTATAAATTGAGCTCTCATTGCTCATTTTTGACATCCACAGAATAATTATATGTTGTCAAATTAACTTCAAATCTTCGAATCTTCTCGCCGTTGCTTTCAACACATTTGCAATTTGGAGTTTGAGAGCCACATACCATTTGATACGAGAAGAAAGAAGGGGCAGCAAGGCCTTCATCGAATGGAGTAAAATGTATTTGATTTTCTCTAGTTTATTTTATTTCATTTGATGACCTTGTTGTGAATGTCCCTGACTTTACATGGTTTTGTGTATTTTCTTGCTACATTTTTTGTGAACTCGAAGTGAATGAACTCTTACTAATATTTGTTTTTGAGTGATTACAAATCATGCGTCTTCTTGGTGCTTTACAAAATTTCTAACGTGTTTGGCAGATTTGATACTTTGTTTGCAGATTTATTTAAAGGTTTTGACGTGTTGTTTGCAGGTTTAATTGAAGGTTGCAGGTTGTCTGAAAATTCAATCCATTTTGCATTCTAAAGGCAAATACTTAGGAATCTATCTGTCAAATACACTTGAATTCACATTTATTTTAATTTGTATTCATTTGTTCGAATCTGAAATCATTTATTTAAATTTGTCAAAACACTTCCAATGCCTTGGCTGTGCATATTGACCAGAGTGGAATTTTAAATAAATCCATTTTAAGCGTATCTTGCAATCATGCATTTCATATCTTTACACATTAATTTACTATCTTTCTTTCTTTATTTTAAGTTTTAGGCTTTTAAACTTTTAGTTCCCACGTATCTCCTCTTTTTAGTCTAGTTTAAAATCTTAAATAGTATGGAGTTTAGATTTTACTTTATTAATTTAGTTTTTTAAGTTTATTTACTAGTTTAGATTTTTTTTAAGTTTGTTAATTAGTTAGATTTTTGTTCATTAGTTTAGACTTTTTTTAGTCTGTTAATTAGTTAGATTTTTGTTTATTTGTTTAGATTTTTTTTTAATTTGTTAATTAGTTTTATTTTTGTTTATTAGTTTAGATTTTAAATTTTGTTATTTAGATTAGATTTTTCTTTTTGTTAATTAGATTAGATTTTGTTATTTATTAACTATAATTAATTTTTGTTAGATTGTTAATTAGATTGGATTTAAATTATTTTATTTTTAAGATTAGATTTTAATTTTTTGTTATATGTTTAGATTTGTGACAGTGTGTTTTGAATTATTTTTTGTGAGCTAATCTTTATGGCTTTGTGTGGTTGTGCAGGTTCCCTCGTGAGGCATTCATCTATTCTCGATCGTCAAAGACATACTCTTGAAACTATTAATGTGTTTGTTGCAGGACGCTGCCAAAGAATGTCATCAAAACTGAGTGTTTGTGTTTTTTAGAATAGTTGCACACTTTATTTTCTAAAGGTCAATGAATACCATGTTTGTCTTGTCCTATTTCATTTTGCTTGTGCTTTTTACCCTTAGAAGTGGGCCTGCCTCCCGATTTGCTTGGCACTTCGCATAGGCATTGGTGAGAGGGAATGACCCAAAGTGGTGACAGGTTGAGGCCAAGCTCTTCCAAACCACTCTAAATAATTGTATTTGCAACAAAAGTTGTAAGCAATGGGTGCTCAAATGACATAGAAACGATTAAATTCACCGGATCTATGCCCACCTGAATGGATGCCCTGACTAAAAACCTTTGTGCTTAGAGACCAAAAACCTTCTAGTCATTGGTATAAGAGGTTAGACCTCTGATGTCATCTCACACTTTTACGACTCTTAGTAGAGATACAAAGTTCAACATGGGGAGTTTTCATGGGAACCGATGCTTGACTGCCCCAAAAAAGTGAGTGTCGTGGAGTGGAGCCATTGGGTCAAGCATCTAAGTCTCTGCTTTGAGTAGGCACAGCTGGGAAACCAAGTGAGATCCAATGACTATTGTCCTTGCCAGCCATAGGATTTGTTGTTGAAGGTGAATGATTGTCTTGGGTGAAAGTCAAACAAACATCTTGTCTTTTATGCTTGTAAAAGGTTGAATTAAAAACAATTGTCACAAGTACTCATAAACAACCTTGTTTTCAAAGTTCAAACAACATTCAACAAGTCAAAAAAAAGTTTCAATTGTCCAAACAAAGTTCAAAACCAATTTTTGTCCAAGTATTCATCCATCAATTTGCAAAGATTTTATAAACATGGTTTTTCAAAACATTGGACAACCTAGTTTCAATATTCATGCCACTTAAGACTAGGCTTTGCATGGTCCAAACTTAGATCTTAGGACATATTGTCGCTTTCCTTCATTTTAGTTCATTTCATTGCAAGTATCCTCATTTTGTACTTTAGGTTTAGAATCATTTCCCTCAGTTTTCATTGCATTGCCATACCATATCTAGGTTTTCATTTAGGTTATATTATTTCATTGCATCCTTCTCTTGCATTAGATCATATCATGGCATAGTCTAAACCCTAGGTTTGTCTTAGGTTCACATTGTCATATACTTGCATTCATATCCTTGGCTCATAGATCATTTTGTCATATCATATCACATCTTTTGATCATTTTCATATCATACCATATCCTTAGTTCATATCACATTCTTGGTTCATATCATACCCTAGGTCTTTGTCATTATCATTGCCTTCTTGCATATAGTCTTGAAAATTAGATTTTCCAAACTTCAAAAATCAAAACTTTAGACTAAATCCTAAGTCATTATTGGGGAGGCTTGACCTTGTCCAACATTTGTCCTCTTATCAATATCCTTTTGTCAAATCTAGCTTAGTATCCACATGTATAGGTGAGACATTGTCAAATTTTCCTATTATCATTTGGCCTTTTGTCCTTTTAAGGTCTAGACTTCATTTCAATTTCCCAAGGGTCACATCTTTAGGGTTGCATTTTCAAAGGTTTCTGCAAACCTCAAAAAAAACAAAAACATAGGTTTCATTATCATTACTTAAGACTGCATATCATTTCCAAAAAAAATCCTAAAACAATAAAAACATAGGTTGCATTACCATTACTTAAGACTGCATATCATTTCCAAAAAATTCCTAAAATAACAAAAACATAGGTTGCACTTTTACCCTAAGTTCCATTATAATTTGCTAAGGTTGCATTTAGTTACATCTAATTGTCATTTCAAAATTCAGAAAGACCAAAAAACATTTAGTTGCATTGTCAATCATCTAGGTTTCCTTAGTTACATACATTTTATAGTGACATGTTGGTCAAAAAAGGGTCTAAGTCCAAGAAATCACATGAATCAATGTATCAAGTCATATCCTTTCCAATGGATAACACAAAAAACACGCAAATGCAACAATATCAGACTCAATCACTCGATCCAAATGTGGGTTCATCAAGCAATGCACCACCACAATATGAGATAGTGCAATTGGGACCACCTTCATATTATCAAAGCATATTTGTGTCAATGAAATCAAGATTGAAAGTGTTCCACCAACACTATTAGGGAGTGCACCATTTTATTTCAATCAATTAAACCTGCAACATGACACACAACCTCCAATGTCATATGAGGAACAAAACCTTATACAAGGATTTTGATCAAACCAAGACCTTCAACAAGAAATGGATCCAAATAACCCATCAGATTCCTCGTTAGGTTTTGATGATTCAAATGATGTCGATATGTTTGTTACCAATCCAAAAATGAAAAAGAAAATGAACAAGTTTTTCAATAAAGTGTTTAGATTATTTCATAACAAGTATAGAAGCATGCTTGAAGCTTCTACAACCTCGAACGATCAAAATAATTTACAAACACAACATGAATTTGGTAATCTTTTGAGTTTTGAACCTCATCTAGATGAAACAAATGCACAATAGGAAGTACCAACCACACCACTTGAGAAGAGTGTTACTAAATCCTTCAGTGTGAGTGTTCCACTGAAATCAACCTTTGACAGAATTAATAATCCATTATACGACACTACATCATTTCCACAAGATCAAATGGTGCTAGCGAAATCATTGAAAACCACAACGTATCCAAAGACATCACAAGTTCTTCAAAGTGGATCACAATCACAAATGCAAGAGCATTTTACGTCTGGAATGCCAAACATTATTGGTGTCCAAACCAATCCAATGATATAACAAAGTTATTATGTGCAATCAAGTTCAGTACATGCAACAAATACACATTCACAAATGACACAAAGTTTATCGACAGGACCTGCAATTATGGAAACAAAAATAAAAAATATTGCAACAATTGAAAAATGCACAACAGGCACCATCGAATATGAAAACACATAATCCACAACAATAATATTATACTCAACAACAAACAATGGTGCCTTCTTTTCCTTTACAAGTAAATAAAAACTTGCAACAACAACTATCATTTAAAAAAAATCACAGCAAGTAAATGCAAGTGCTATTCCGCATGTAAAAGTGAAACAACCTAAAGCACATAAGAAAAGCTTTTTGAAATTAATGGGGTTTACATCAGGACAGTAACAAATGGCACAAAATCAACAAATCCTGATTCAAACTCAATAACATCAATATCAACAACAATATGTGCAACAAGGGAAAGAAAGCTATTATATGCCACAACAACAACAACAATAGGCAAATGCACATTACCAACCACAAATGCAATTTCAACAACCCAAAGTGCAGTATCAACCATAGATGCAGATGGAAATTCCATCTCAATGGGCACAACAAAATACTTAGTACCAAAGCATGGCAGTGCATCAACTACACGAGCAATATCAAAATGAATATGTGCTAGAGAAACCAAAGACAATGATTTTCGAATGTCAACAACCATTTGGAAGTACTATATATCAAAAATAATGACATCCAAGGATGAATGATGAACCTCAAAATCCTTCACAATCAAATGTGTTTCTGCAACAAATTGAAAATATGCAATGACAAATATAGGAGTTACAAACCAAAAGTACAAAGAAGTTATATACAAAATGGGACTTATGTCCTAATCTATTTGACAAAAATTTGTACGTCTCCTTTCCCTAAGCACTTTGAAGCACCAAATCTTGAGAAATACAAGGGAAAGGGTGATCCAAAAGATCACATCTGAGATTTCTATGTAGCATGCACTAAGGTGACTTATGATGCAACATATTTGATGTGTCTTTTCCCATGCATTCTCACGAGATAAGCTATGGATTGGTATGCATATTTGCCGAGGAATATAAAATCTTGGAATGAATTGGTCGAGATATTAAGTTGTCATTTTGCATTCAACATCGACAATTAGATAACCATGTCGGATTTATGCAACACAAAAAAAAAACCAGGAGAACCATTGATGACTTTCTTACAAAGATGACAAAAACCAGGAGAACCATTGATGATTTATCCAAAACTTGATACCATAATGGATGTATGAGCTTAAATTGAAAGGTCCTAGTACTATTGCGAAGCTCATAAAAAAAAAATGGACATTGAGGATGATCTTATTGCTAAGAGGTTTATTAAGGTGTGTTAGTCCCAACCGGTGCTGAGAGGGGAGGGGTGAATCAACACTTTACCGGTTTTAACCAATTAAAGATTTTAACTCAAGTTTGTACTAACTTATCATTCATCAATATAAACATTTACTGCAGAAGAATATGCATGTATGAAAAGATATACAGTGACACTAAGATTTATCTCGTGGAAACCCAAATGGGATAAAACCACAGTGTGAGTAGGAACTCACAAAATTTGTACTCTTCTGGAGTACGCCCGCTAAGAAGCCATACCAGTTAGGAGATTACAAAGACACTTGTTAGGTGCCACTCGGTTAAGGGATTTTGTCTAAGGCCTATTAGAGCCTTTACCCTGTTAAAGGTAGCCTTGTTAAAGGTCTTAGGATCATCAATTAAGATGACACCCTGCTAAGGGATTTTTACAATGGGACCTATTAAAGTCCACCCTAATAAGGGATTTTAGTTGCAATGGTTAGAAAGAAACCAAAGGATGATCTGCTGGAGTAGCTACCAATAGCTTGATCAAGTCACATTGAAAAAACAAACTCTATCTGCACCAGTTGTATCTTCTCTGTAAAACATCGATTCCCTGCTTATACATTCAGCTCTGCACTCTGTCGGTTCTCTATCCTTCGACTTTGCACTCTGTCGGTCCTCTGACTTTCGGCTCTGCACTATGCTCTGCTCCCCCTGTGTTCACACTTTCTCACATAACTTTCACATTGACAACCTCATCAAGTATGAATTATGTGAATTTATTACCCTTTTAATCTATCACCAACTTTCCCTCCAAAACATCCTATTCAAAATTATGTTACCGCACCATAAATTACTCTCCACAAATCATTTCGGAAATCTCTATTAAAATAGTTGTTCATGTCGATAAGTCCGCCGATTGACTGGAGAAGACTGCTAGTTTATCTGGATGTTAACTGAATGTTACCAGTCCATCGGTTACAGGCTCTACCGGTGTACCGATCAAAACTACCTAGCCGATTACCTTTTGTATACCGATCTATTCATTGCTTAGCCGGTTGACCTCTTTTATGTCGGTCTACTCACTACTTGCCAGTTGATCTCCTATGTGTCGGTCTACACACTACTTAACCTATTAAACTTTGCATACTGGTCAACTTACTGTCGATAGACTATGAAAATTGGGAGATGATATTGCCAACAATGACAACCATATCATTCACCAATCATATAAAAATGCACCAGACTGCCAACAAACTCCCCCTTTGACATTGGTGGCAAACACTACAAAACTGTTTCGGTTATGGCCCCTGTTTCTGACCCCTATAACTCACACTGTACAAGACTCCAAAATTCCCCCTTTTTCCATCAATGGAAAAGACTATACAAAAGAATTTTTTTTAAAGTAAAGCAAAAAGGTCCTTGAAATTTTCTTGAGCAACTTTTAATGAGGATTCCCATGAAGATTTTACCTATTTCATGGTTGGGAAGTTCCCATGCATAACTGCAATAAAAACCTCCATATCATCAACTCTCTTGCAGTCAAGTTCACTTATGAGGCGATCTGCTTCTTTAATGTTCATTTGCATGAATTCAATAATTGGTGCCAGATAGCATTATAGCTCTAACAAACTAAGACCTCGTTTGTCCTCTTCATCTTTCAACCTTTTTATTTCCTAATTGAGTTGTTTGACCTTGCCAGTGAAAATTGATGTTGAACTGGTGAGAGGATCAAAAGAACTTATCAAATCTTGAATTTATTTTTGAGTCTGATTTCACTTGTCTTCTAGATCTCTAATGAAATCGATAAAATCTGAAGATTTGACCAGTAATTGACTTGCTTCCTGAAGGATATTTTTGACTTCTTCTGTAAGGGTGGAGAGGGCAACTTTTCCAACTGTTATTTGTTCCATTAAATTTTCTCCTCACTTTGATTCATATTGCCTTACTGCAACCTTCTCTAGATCAGTTGCCTCTAAACTGATTGATGTAACAAGAGTACTCAACTGATCAATGATGGGGGCAGTATTGTCAACAACAATGTCAGGAATTAGGTCAGAAAGAATTGTTTTGGCAGAATTAAGAATTCTTGCCTTCTTTTTCCTTGCTCTTAACTTAGCCTTTTCATCTTGCATTTTTCAATTTTTCTAAAACCTTCATCAGCTGCTTGGGAGTCATTTTCTTTATATCAATGACCGATTCTCCCTCTTCTTCCTCCTTTGTTTCATCTTCCTTTTCTACAGTCTCAACTTCTGAACTAGTTGTTGTGATGATTCTTACCTTCTTCTCACTTTTATTTTCTAAATCTAACTTCCTCTTTGCTGAAGGAGTATCCATCATTTCTTTCTTATCCTCTCCTTTCTTCTCTTTCTCTTTTCCTTCCTCTATTTTCTTCTCTTCCTCTTTTCCTTCTTCTGATAGAATAGGATCTTGTGCCAATGAAGTCCTATGAGGTGTATCCTCATAAGGAATGTCTTCAACTACCACTTCATCTTGACTAGAAAGCTTAGTTTGATCAGCTTCCTTCACCGGTGAAGTGTGAACCAGTTTCTCAACATCCTTTGTCATATTGGGAATGTCTGACACAACATTTCCTATAATCTCATTAACTAAGAAGACATCAAAACCTTTAGAAGAGTCTTTTTCCTTACCTTTTTCTTTTTCAAGGACAGATGCACCTTGGTCCCATTTTGTTTCCTTTTCTATTTCTTCTTCAGCTTCCTTTTGTTGATTCATGATCTTCTTTCACAAGGCAACACCTTCTTCGTGCACTGCTTCAACTTCACCTACGACCACTCTCCCAGTTTTGTTTCTTATCTTGAAATGTTGAATACATGCTTCAGCCACTAGTGAAGTTTGATCAAGGTCTAAATCATGTTGCACTTCCATGAGTGCTTTTATTCGATGTTCTTTCTTAACAGACAGAGTTGTTTTCATCTTCCTTCAATTTGATCTTGCAAATCTGATGGGATTATTCCATATAATTCACTAGGTGTCCTACAAAACTTATGCAAGTTCCAGATTAGGCTTCTTCAATTTTCCTTTTACCTTCTTCATTACTAAGGGACTATGTTCTCCCAACACTAGACAAACCTCCAAATTCTTTGATCCCATGGACCAATTCATCAATTGTTGGAGCTTTGTTTCTTCCACTCCTTCTAACCTCTTTAATTTCTACATCTGATTGGGTGTTAGTGATATCACCCCCTTTCTCATCCTTTTTGATCTTTCTATCAACCTTTACTTCATTATTGTTCTTTCTGGAATATGTCATTCCTACCGGTCTTTCTTTACTTGGGGGAGTACCTAAATTCTTTTCTTTTGTATAAGTTGTAGGCTTGGTTTCTACAGTCCCCTTGGGTTTTGTCTTTGTCACTTTCTTCTTTTCACCTGTCAATCCTTCATCTCTATTAGGGTTGACCCCAGATTGTACACTAGCACTGATGGAGGCAGTGGCACTAGATGATTCACCTCCATATTTCTTGTCAAGAGTATCAATCATTCTTCTCACTTTTATTTTCATGATTGGCACCTGAAGTTCCTGTTTTATTTTAGAGCTTGTCTCCTCACAGGTTCCAAATCTCTTTACCTTCGAGCCTACCGGTTTGGATAGTAGCATATTGACATGAATTTTAACAATATTTGTTGCAACCTCATAGCCCATAGGTGGAACCCAAAAGGTTATGGGTTGAACTGCTTGAATGATGCAACAATCTGTGTCTACAAGAAAACAAATGTTGTCTTTATATTTTTGTACTATTCTGGTTGGAATTATTTCCCTCTTGTGCATCCTAATTTGGAATTCCTTAAAGTATCCCCACATTGTTTCACCAAACTTATCTCCTATATCCCTAATCATTTCACCGATCTGAACCGTGATAGGTTTCTCTTCAGACCATACTACCTTACCCTTATCGGGGAAAAAGTTTTGCACATAGAAAAATATACATACCAAAAGTGAGCCATATTTGAAGGATTGTTTCTTGTCCTTTTTAATTATTTCCATGTTCACCATAAATTAACTTTTAATCATCTCACAAATATCATAGGTTGCATCCTCCTTGATAATTCGATAGCTAGCATGTATGGCACCACTTGGCACACTATTCATCCGACTTGATTGATAAACCTTGTAACCCAACACTGCAGAGGCAAATCTTACTTTAGCATCCTCAATATGGGTGATTTTCATTGCTCTACTATCACATCGGGATTTGGTTAACTGGATGACTTCAGATGATGAAATCGTTTTTAGGGTTAATGCTTCACCGTTTTCACTTAACCCTGTCACTCTTCGAATCACCTCCTTTGTAATCTTGATCGGTGCTTGAGCTTCTAGCCATAAAAATTGATCATGAACTCTGCTCAGTACATACCTAACCCAGTCCTCATGAAACTGATCAAGAAAATCAACAACATTAGCCAAACCCTTGGCCTTCAGAGATAAAAATTATGTCTTCAATTGATCACTAACACAGAACCCTTTAAACTCACTTTGAATGAACTTGTCTCCAAGTTATTCGAGCTTGCAATGAATGTAGGAGCGAATGTCTTCTACCAAAAATACACTAGAGGGAATAGATGATAAGGCACTAGCCATGTAAATCTCATTGGCTTTCATCGGATGCACCTTGAACTCGGGTTGGGGTTCTTTGATAGCTTCAACCAACACAGGAGTCGATATCGGCGCTACCATGATGACCTTCAAACAATCTTTTCTCAGACAAAGTTGAATACCTTCTCCTTAGAGATACCAAACACCACTATCACTCTACTTGAACTTTCCACACAAATATTACTTAGCAAGAATCCAATCGCCTTTGATCGCACAGGAGCTCGATTGATTTCACAAGAAAATAGGATAAATGAAAATGTGTTGACATTTCCTTATTTATCCATTGAGATTTATCAACATTATAATACAATGGTTAGTTTTGAAACTTACAACTTATGGTACACCGATTTGCTTTTACCGATTGTTTGTTACCGATACTGATACACAAACAATTAACTCACAAGGCATTTCTCAAACAAGAACTTTTGTCTAACTTTTATGCATCTCAGCTATGCAGATAGACATAACTTTATATTGGTAAAGGGGATACAAAAATAATCTTACCATATGTGCTCCCCCTGGGCATTAGTATGCCTAGTTAGAAGAGGAACTGTCATCACCGATGGATGACGAATTTATTTCAGATCTCCTTCTTTTCTTTCTTCCTTCTTGATTCATGTTTTTTTCATTTCATTTCTCACTTCTTCAATTGTATTCTTTCCTTTTAGGTCATTTTTCTCTTTCTTCTTGTTAAACCGGTTCTTGTCTTCAGACCGGTTATAGGATCGGTTCTTGCACTCTCTGGTTAAGTGACCAATCTTATGGCAATTGAAACATGCCATACCAATTGTCCTCCATGGTCCTGAATTAATTCTCTGGCCCATTCTTATTCTGCAATTTTATGCAACATGACCAAAATTACCACACATGGAACATGTGGCATTGAACTAATTTCTCCTTTTATTAGGATTGACTAGTTTGAACAGTGATCTTGATACATTTGACTTGAACCTACATTCTTCAGATTTGTGTCCAAACTTATTGCATGTGAAGAAATGTCCATTAAATATTTTTCTATTTGACATACTGCTAGATTGATATCTACACTCATAAGTAGTTTGGCCATACTTATGATAATTATGGTAGTAACCATCAAAGGTGAAAATCTTCTTTTGACTAACCGGTTTATTTCTACAGTCGTTAGTCTTATGACTCAATTTACCGCAATGATTACAAGAGGATTTGGAAAACTTCATACCTTTCACTTCTGAATGGTTTCTTTTATCATCCTTCATTTTTTTGGATTTAGATGATTCTCCAGTTTCCATAGGACCTGTGCTAGGGTAACCAAGACCGATTGTTTCCTTTGTTCTTCTCTGAGCCTTCAGCTGTTTATCTACCTTCTCAGAGATTTCATTGAATTTCCTTGGCTTGTCATTTCTCTCATTTTTAGTTTTCAACTCACTATTGAGTTGTTCAATCTCTTTCATCATCTTCTCCCTTTCTTCCATGTTTTCATGCAGATGCTTATGTATATATTCATTCTCCTAAGTGAGAATTCAGATTTCTTCATCTTTCTCAATCATGATTGCATCATTTTCTCTCAGAGCATCTTCAGCAAGCCTCCTGGCTCTTTCAGCCTTTGACAGATCTTCTTCTGCCTCCCTTTTTCTCTCATCGGCACTTCTGCTGGCTTCCAGTATCTCAGTCATTCTCAAGGCTTGACCTTCATGTTCTCTTTTGAGATGTGTGATTTCTTCAATCAGATTCTTCTTCTTTTCCATGAGTTCTGAGACTACTTCTTCAGTTTCTTTAGATCCACTCTGTTCAAAGAGTTGATCTATGATGTCCTAACTCTCATTTAGCTATTGAGCTAATTCCTTCCTTTTTGCAAGAGATTTTCTTAGTCTCTCTTTTAGCTGAGCAATAATTTCATCTGCTTCATCAATCTACTTCTGATATTGGTACTCTTCCATGATCTTTATCCTCAAGCTATCAAGCTTCACTTGAAAGGAACGAAGCTTTGATACCAATTGTTAGTCCCAATCGGTGTTGAGAGGGGAGGGGTGAATCAACACTTTACCGGTTTTAACCAATTAAAGCTTTTAATTCATGTTTGTACTAAATTATCATTCATCAATATAAACATTTACTGCAGAAGAATATGCATGCATGAAAAGATACAACAATGACACTAAGATTTATCTTGTGGAAACCCAAATGGGAGAAAACCATGGTGTGAGTAGGAACTCACAAAATTTGTACTCTTTTGGAGTACGCCCGATAAGGATCCATCCCTATTAGGAGATTACAAAGACACTTGTTAGGTGCCACTCGGTTAAGGGATTTTGTCTAGGGCCTGTCAGATTCTTTGCCCTGTTAAAGGTAGCCTTATTAAAGGTCTTAGGATCATTAATTAAGATGACACCCTGTTAAGGGATTTTTACAATGGGACTTGTTAAAGTCCACCCTAATAAGGGAGTTTAGTTGCAATGGTTAGAAAGCAATTGAAGGATGATCTGCTAGAGTAGCTACGAATAGCTTGATCAGATCACACTGAAAAAAACAAACTCTATTTGCACCTGTTGTATCTTCTATGTACAACACCGATTTCCTGCTTATACATTTAGCTCTGCACTCTGCCGGTTCTCTATCCTTCAGCTTTGCACTCTGTCGGTCCTCTGACCTTCGGCTCTACACTATGGTCTTCTCCCTCTGTGTTCACAGTTTCTCACATAAATTTCACATTGACAACCTCATCAAGTCTGAATTATGTGAATTTATTACCCTTTTAATATGTCGCCAACTTTCCCTCAAAAACATCCTATTCAAAATTATGTTACTGCGCCATAAATTACTTTCCAAAAATCATTCCTGAAATCTCCATCAAAACAGTCGTTCATGCCGATAAGTCTGCTAGTTGACTGGAGAAGACTTCCGGTTTATTTGGATGTTAACTAAATGTTACCAGTCTGTCGGTTACAGACTCTACCGGTGTATCGATCAAAATCTACCTAGCCGATTACCTTTTGTATACCGATCTGTTCATTGCTTAGCTGGTTGACCTCTTCTGTGCCAGTTTACTCATTGCTTGTCGATTGATGTCCTATGTGCCGGTCTACTCACTTCTTGTCGGTTGATCTCCTATGTGCCGGCCTACTCACTGCTTGTCGGTTGATCTCCCGTGTGTCGGTCTACTTCCTTCTTACCCTGTCTACACACTGCTTAATTGGTTAAACTCTGTATACCGGTCAACTTACTGCCGATAGACTGTGAAAATTTGGGAGATGATGTTGCCAACAATGACAATTATATCATTCACCGGTCATACAAAAATGCACCAGAATGCCAACAAGATGAACAAAGACAACAACAATCTAACCAACTCAGGTGATAGGAATAAGTATGGTCCAAAAATAAGAAGGTCACTAATGATGGTGTAATTGTTGCAAGAACCGTAAGCACTAGTCAACCTACAAAATGCTCGATATGAGAGATCTCAAAGAGAAAACTTAAATAATCCTATCCTCTGAGACTTTAATCACTAGATGCCTATTTATTATAGTGAGTTGCAATGCCCAGGTATGGTTGTACTCACTTGGGTCGTTCTCACAAGGTAATTACTTTTTCCCACTATGACAGGCCCGCTAAAGGTACACAAATCTCAAATTTAAAAAAAGCCTCAAGGGTTTGTATTTCTTATTGTCTGTGCAGACAAGAGCATACTCTCCTACCTCTTAGAATTTTCTTAAAACACAAAAGACAGATTTGTTCATTAACTAGGTGGCAATTTAGGTGCCTAAAAAAATGAATTTAAAGAATACATGATGTTTACTCGAATCTCCTCAGGCAACCTGCAAAGAAAATAAATCAGTAGTCATATTGTCTTTTTCGACAAGCACTTTCTTTGACAAGCATTCTGCAAAAACTGATTAGGCTGTCAAAATTCCTCAGATAGACAGACAACAAGTTAGGGTTAGCGTTAGTATGATCAAAATTCAATGAAGAACCTGAAGAATGCAGCCTGTTTTTAATACAAAAATATAGAATATCATACGACAATTCTCACTGAGTCGTGCGATAATTTGTACGAGACCGTATGATACCTACACTTTGTCATTTAGGCCCATGGGAAAACTCGTACGAAATTTCACAGTAACTGTACAGACCAAAATCCGAAAAATGAATCTGAAAAATAAGAAAAAGTTAGTCTTCAAGGCCAAAAGATGTAGTCTTCTACCCCATGGTGGGCACCAGAAATGTGTGTGTGAAAAGTGGATAAGGATCTGCAAGTTGTAAGACACAACACTTCAATTAAGTTATTACATGTATGGTTAGATAGATATAAGCATGAATATGAAAACCATAAAAAATCGACCAATTGCCTTCTAAAAGATGCGAGTATAGACTTGCTCTCAGATTTGCATAAGCAATACCAATGACTAGACTACACCAAGACGAAGGATTTAATCTATATGAGCATGAGAATAAGCTAAATGGATGCAATATTATGCTAGATGGATGAATATTAAGCTATATGAATTCAAACAATCATAATTGAACTAAATATGCAAAAAGGCTAAACTAAGATGCAATAATCTCAAAAAGCACAATATCTTCAATGACACTAGAGCAAAAACTACATAATAACAATAAATCTCTAGGGTGTTTTGAATGAGAGATGAAGGCTAAATTTATAGAGAATCAAAAGAGAGACCAACGGTCAAGATCGATTAGCAACGAGTGGTTGAGATTCCTCAAGAAAAATCACAATTTAGAATAAATGAAATAATTGAGAGATCAGGTTCAGTTAATCATGAGATACATTCCAATTATAGCATGATTGAAATGCATTCAGATTATAAGTTCGATTTTGCATTGGAGATAAAATTCAATTAATTCCATGCACTTGAGATAAAAATAGGTGATTTCATGTGATATCTTTGATGTATTCAAGAAAAAAGTTTTTTCAATGCAACGGAACTTCTTTTCTCAAAAGCTTTGAGTTCCAATTTTAGAGAATGATTAATAAATCATTTTAATTGCTTTTCTGATTTCAAGTTATCTCAATTTAGAAGAAGAAATAAAATCTCAAGTTTGATTTCTCTTCAATTCAATTCTTTTGTTCTATTTTCAATTTAACTCTTGCTTTGTGGTTAATTCCTCTTTTGTAATAAATTAATTCCTTTTTTTATGATTAAATTGCAAATTTATTAATTAATTAAATATGCTAGGATATTTAATAAATTAAATAGGATAATTGATCAAAATAATTTACTTAGAATGATTTAATTAATATAAAATAATTCATTTGCCACGTGACATTTGATGATTAAAGAATTAATTATTTGAGTGCTCAAGATTGATTTAATTGCCTTTGGTTAGGACCTTGGTGATGTTGTTGAGATTAGGGGCCCATGGTTTAGATGACCATTTTTAAGGTATTACAGAAACCAATCTTCTAAGCAAGCAGGATAGCATCTGATCTCCAAACCAAAACCAACTGACCAAATATGAGTATGAGTATCATGAACAAGCCAATTCCATCAAATGGCCAACAACATCAACACATAATCAATTCCAGCAAATGGCCAACAACATCAACACAGTACCTCAGAGCCTTTCTCGCCACCATCTCATCCGCTATTGTCAAATCTCTAAAAAACACTACAAGCCTCTAAGATCTCTAGTTTTCTCCCCATTTCTCTCTAGCGCATAGCCAAAGTGAAAAGTAAATTTTCAAATTTGCTAATATAGGGCCTTCTAAACCCTTATTTTTCACTATCCTTTCCCCTTTGGGACCATTTTCCTCATCATTTCTTCCTATAAACTCCTTTTTAGGTCTTGTCTTCGCTTGCAGGCTCTGTTTTGCATAGTCTCTCTTCTTGTCAGTTGGGGCACAATTTCTTTTGAGACACCACCTAGTCCTCCATTTCCCATGCACCCTCTTGAGGGGGCATCACTAATTTGTCCTTCATTCATTGCCCCTATGTCATCATCATTTTTCTCTGGGGCATCTTGTTGCTCCTATCTCTTCCAGTTGTCAGTGTCTCACTTTCTTTGCACCAGTGTTATTCTAGCACCACCGCAAAGAGGGGCAAAATGTAAACACTTAAATTTGCCACCATAAAGGGGCAAAATGTAGACACTTAAATTTGATTAATTAATTTAATCCTTGTCTTCAGACATGTAGTGCCACAGTTAAAACACTTCGTTGGTGAAGCGGCCACCAAGGTTCAAATCCTTGGATTTGAACAAGTGAAGTGTGGGGATGAGGTCTCCCATTTGTGGCCTCACTGGTTCATAGCTCCAGGTCAAAAGCGTTTACCCCTTAATGAAAAAAATTTAATTAATTTAATCCTTTGACCTCGTGTATTAATTAAATAATTAAATATTGCATCCCCTTTAAATTAATTAATTAATGTTTCATGTAAACATTTAATTAATTAATCTCCTTTTTCCTTTCTTCTATTAAATAAAATAACTATTTTATTTACTTTTATTTAATTCACATTTCCCCTTTTCCCCCAAATCATTTCATTTGAATTAAATAATTGAAATAATTCGTTTAGTCACTTGTCTCCTAATCTTAACCTCCCATCCAACCCTTCCTCTAGCCTAACTCACCATCCAACCCTCTTCCTCTAACTAACCTTATCCTTCTAACCCTCCCTTGTCACATGTGTGCACATTCCTACTTTCCTAAAAATTAGGAAAAGCAACTAATTTTGGGTGGCTATCTCCCAAAATAGACATGTTTCCTTTGTTATACTTGTCATTCCTTGCATTGACACTTGCCCTTCTAAATGACACTTGTCACCCCTTGAATTGCCACTTGTCCTCAAGTGAGACAAGTGGCACATCCTCAAGAATCTCCCTCCTCCTATCAAATCCTATTTAATCCCCTCATTTCCATTCACAGTGGATCCACTTTCATGCAATCATGTCATTTTGACTACTCACATCCACTCACTTGGAATCCATGTTTTAGCCTAATTTGCATATTCCACCATCATAAAGCATCTTGGAGCACCCTTGGAAGCATAGATTGAGCACACATCAAATCAAAGGACAAGCAAATCAAGAAAACTTAAGAGTTTGCAATTTCACTGTTTATCATTTGCTTTCTTGATTTCCTTTTTAGTGTCCTTATCTTGAGTGTTTGGTTAAATTTGTGTATGCTTAGGTTGTTATATGTTGATTTTAATCTTGTTTATTTGTGCTCACATTTTTACTCACACACTTTCAAACCAATTTCTAATATAATTTTATATTGAGTTGAAATTTTCCAAACCAAAGGCCATGGAGACTCAATTTTCTTTAAACATGTAGTTGCTTATTCAAAAGGACACTTAAACCCATGTTCAATATGTTTGGAATCTGGAGACTTATCCTATGGATGAGACAAAATAGATAGCCTAGTGAAATGACACCATTAATCTCACTAACCATTTCCTCTACATTTATGGATGTTGGCTTTACCCATTTCCACTAAGCCACTATTACAAAACCACCACCTTAGAGCTTAGTCAAGCCAATGCTACCTTGGAAGCTCAAAATATCAAATTAGAAGCTCAATTTAAAGTGATTGTGCTCTATCACTAGAAACAAGTTGTAGATGACCTTGTCACTCAGGGTTCATAAATCAAAGCTCCACTTCATCTGCTCAATATTTGAGACAAGGCCTCCAAAGAATTTTTATAGGCTCTATGATTTTACCATAAATCTTGAGCCATTAAGAAAATAAAGGAGGAGAAATAATTATTTATTGGGATTCTAGATATCCTTTAAGCATTTTTTTGCTAATATGAGCAATTTTTAATTCCTCAAGAATATACTCCAACTTGAAACACTGATCTATAAATGCTCAAAGATAGTTCCTTATGAAGTTTCCACATATTATCCCATTCCTTTCCATCAACTTCTCACCAAGGAAAATTCAAGTGAGGTAGTATCAAGTCACAAGACATCCTCAACAATATCATTGATGTTTGGGAAGGGATGGAACGAACCTAATATTATTAAGAACCTCTAATGTTCATAAAAATTAACTTCAGTAGGGTGTACAACCACATTGAATGACATTTTATTCTTACCATGCTTTAAGCACTTAGATTTGAACCTCATTTTATTCATGTGACATTCTCCAATGCCTAAGCTTGCATCACCATTAATAGTCAACAATCCAAGCCTTTTGAGATCTTTTAATCTACTTTCCAAGGAATATCTTTCGCTTTCAAAATTTATGTTCTTAATACTAGAAAGTTTTGGTTATTTTTTGGCCTATGCAATCTTTCAGAAGATGGTTAAATGTATTTCCTTTCAAAATTCATCAACTTAGCTAGTTAGTGGGCATCTTTCTAATGATTCTTTTCTCACTCTTCTTGAGGACAATAATAGTATTTAATAAACTTTTCTCTACCTTGAAATATTCTACCAAGCCTTTAGCTCAAGTATTCAAAGACAAAAGACCCAATGCTACATATAGTCTTTTTTACACAAATTTGGCTAGTTAATCTCTTTTAGTTGGAAATGGACTAATCGTGAGAAATTATTATAATGTATAAGCATCATATTTTCCTTTTTAAGCCTTATCTACTAAATTGTGACAAGATTTTAATGCCAAAATTGGAAAAGTTAACATATTAAGTCACTAAGCCCCTCTTTGGATGAGAATTTCTACTGACGTGTTTTAATTATTTCGACTTTACTCTTAATTATTTTTATTAATTTTGTTTGAACTCAATCTACTGAAATTTGAACACACCTTTCTACCATCCATAAATATATTATACACCTCATTCAATAAAAAAAATAAAAAAGAAATAAGAGCAAAAATAATTCACGAGCGCAAAGAGGGAGAGGTGCTGGTAAAGAAGGGTGGTGGCAGGGTCCACATCATGTGAATAGAAAAGAGGGAGAGGTCCACATCATGTGAATAGAAAAGACGAGGACCAAATCAAATCAGATTTTCATTCATCAAATCAAATGTGGAGAGTGGAGTCGCAGCTGGGAATGAGTACACATATTTTATTCAAACTAGTGATGGTGCATAATAGTTTCAAATTATGGCAGAAAAACAAGGGGAAATGGGGTAGATTCATGCGTTTAGTTTTTTCAAAAGTTTTCACAAATCTTCCAATTTTTAGCCGATAGGATTAGTTGGTAGGAGTTTTGTTTCATATGTTTGTCTTCATGTTAGAATGTAATTGTTCTTTTAATTTTTTAAATTGGAGGGTAGATTTTGAATTTATGAATTTTTTTATTGAATTTAAATAATATATTTTAAGTTCTGATTTGTTTAGATGGTTTATTTGAAATTATACTGATTGTTTTAATAATACAAAATCTATATTGTGATTTTAGATAAGCCAATTAAGCAAGTCAAAGTTTGAAGTGTGTTGTTTAAGCTTGTTCTATTTTACCATCCCAACAAACAATCTTCAAAAAGAAAGTGTAGAAATATATGCAGTATAGAAGAAGAAGAAGGCAATTTTAATGTCCACGAGGCTAAGGATAGCCTATGGGACAACCTACCTAATCAAACCAACTTCTGCAAATCAATTCTTTTCCTATTCAAGTTGATGATGAGTGCCCCCAACTTCTCAATGTACTTCTTGCTGAATAAATCATATCACAAGCTTATCCCTATTGTCCTTGAAGGCATCACACTCTAAAATTAAATTCTTTTGAATTTCCACTTTTCTAGAGGAGCAAAAAGTGCATACCGTTTCTTCCCAAACCTCTATTGGCCTTTTGTAATGGTTGGTGTCATAATGGAGCTGATGAGAGTTAGTTCTAAGATAAGCAATAAGAATCTTAGCTCTCCATGAGATATTGGCCCCTATGTAAACTTTTTGAAGTTGATCACACATGGGATTGAACTCATTATGGTTAAGAGATTAACAAACTTATCCCTACTATCCTTGAAGGCATGACACTCTAAAATAAAATTCTTTTTAGTTTCCACTTTTCCTAGAGGAGCAAAAAGTGCATACTCTCTCTCCCCAAGCCTCCATTGGCCTTTTCCAATGTCTAGTCTCATAATGGAGCTAATGAGAGTTAGTTCTAAGATGAGCAATACAAATTTTAGCTCTCCACGAAATATTGGCCCCTATGTAAGCTTTTTGAAGTTGATCGCACATGGGATTGAACTCACTGATATAACATTTTTTCTTTCTTCCTAGCTTGATATCCCAAATTCTCTTGTAGAATTTATCCATAATGAAAGCCTTTATTTCTTTGTCATTTGTGGGGTACACATTCAAATAAATATTCCATTTACTCATCCTTTTGATGTTTTGTTGCATCCAAGTCTTCTTTCATAATATGTCATTGACGACAATCTTAGGCCATCTACCTTCTTCCATTTGTTTGGTTCTTTTTAGATAGCTTATGAGACACACCATAGCTCAATTGCTTCAATAAAGGCAACTCTTGTTTCACTTAACATGATATCATAGGGAATTGTACTTTTTAATTTTGAACTTGTTTGTGATCAACTTTTTTTTAATTCTCTCAATTTGCTTCCATTGTGAGACTAAGGTACAACTAGCCCATAATTCACACCCATAGAGAACAATCACCAGCACTGCAAGCCTAAAAAGAGTATGGATGGTTTTCCACTCTCATAGCTTTGCCTCTTTACATCTATTTTGAAGAACATAAAATGCTTTCCAACCTCCTAAAGTTCTTTTCGTCCTGCAACCTTCCCAACTTAGATTTTTGTTGAAGTCAATTCCAAGATATTTGTAATCTATAACTTCTTCAAGATGATGCCTTCAAAGTAAAAATTATGCTAATTTTATTTTCTTCTATTAGAGAAAACCATGACTTTTTTCTTGCTAATATTAATTTGTATCCCCACCATGCTACCTAAACTCTCAAGGGCAAATAAATGCTCTTGCAAACTAAGGGAAGCTTTAGCAATCAAAATCATATCATTCGCATAAAGAAGTAGCCTTATCAGAAACTCTCCCGACTAAATACCCTTGCTATTTTGCATGTTTACCCACTCTTCAAGCTTGTCAATATATATGTCATAAAAGGTAGGAGATGGAGGTCACCCTTGTTTGACCCAATATCACTCCTAAAACTTTTTGAAATGTTGATTGAAGTTCTGATTTTGATTTTAACCTCCTTATAAATCCTATGGACAACTACTCTAAGATGCATATTAATCCACAAGTTCTTCCATTCTATGTCAAAGCTTATCCCTAAGGAATGTGTCAAAAACCTTTTTGAAATTAACAAAGCAACAAAATATTTCTTCCTTTTTCTCCCAAACATGTTCAATGATGTGTCTCAAAGTAATACCATGATCAATTGTGGATTGCTTAGGTCTAAAACAAACTTGTCCTTTTGCATGCTTATGTTTTTATTTTGCCCATTTTCTAATTCTATTTTCCATCATGTTGTCAAATAATTTTACAAACAAAGAAATAATCATTACCATCATGTAATTGGAGGGGTTACTGACATTGCCATTTTTTAAAAGAGGTATGGCTAGACTAGTTGTCCAATATTTAGGGAACCTTTGTTGGATGATGTTGTTGAAAATTTTCATAATGTGTGGTGCAAGGGTTCTCATGCCCCACTTGAGATACTCTACTTGAAGCTCAACCAACTCTTTTGCTTTGCCAACACCCAACTTCTTAATACCAATATCAATCTCTTGCACGGTGAAAATATTTGTACTAATGTTGACCAAGGGTGGGGTTTCCACCTCAAAAAATTTCTCATAAAGTTGTCTTGCATAATCAAACCATTGAGAGCAATGATATTATTTACAAATTATTTCTTTCTTGGTTGAAGTTCTTTCCAAAATGACTTGGGATTATTTTTGCCAAGAAAAAATAGCTCTTCCCGCCTTGTGATCATAAAATCAACTTTTTTCTTCTTTAAAATCTGTTTTTAAGCTTTAATGTTTATCTATTTTTTATTTGAATCTCTTAAAAAATTTCTAGCCATTTTGCATTCTCATCAAACCATGCATTAACTAGGAAGCAATTTGTCTCATATTTTCTATTTTTTAAGCTCTTTTACACTTTGCAAGAGAGTCATGGATCAGATTTGTTAACTTGTGACTATTGAGACCATGTAATAGAATTTTCACCTATTTAGAAAGCTTCCCAAGAGTTACCTTGAAGGTGCTACCATATTATTGAGTCAAAAGAATTCTACTCTTTGAATGTGGTTGCTGAGAGCATTGAGTTTTTGCCATATGCCACTTCTTTTATGCCCATAAAAAACAAGTAAATTAGACTATGATCTGATTTTAGATCTCATAGATGCTCACCGATCACAACTTCCTCAATTTATCACATAAGTTATATGGGAAAATTGCATAATCAACCATGCTTGACGCATTGTAAGTGTTGCAAGTGAAACTACCTGACTTTACCCATCTAATCAAATCGTTGCAAATGATTAAATCGAAAGTGACATAGAGTATGCAATTCCTCCCCAAATTGGCAACCTTTGGTGTCCTTTGAAACTCTCTCCCACTAATGCTTTCTCTCTTTTGTGAGCCAAATATGATTACAATCTTCTTTACAACAAAGTATTCTAACTTGTTCACTTGTGGTTCTAGCATTGAAATCCTCCACAAGGAGAACATCACCACTCTGAGAAAACACATCAATATCCTTTTCGAAGGCTATAAAGGTTTCTTTGTGGTCTAGACCATACTTTTTAATAAGTTTTGGAGACTTGTGGAGTGGAATACCATGTTGCAATCCTAATAAGAGTACTATTTTTTGAACCATAAAAATTACTTAATAAAGTCTTCTCTTTCAAGATAAATGAAACAAACTTCTTTTTCATTCACTAATTTCATTATAACCCCATGACCTTTGTCATTTTCTACTCTCTTGTTCCACACTACCATCTTCAAATACCGTTCAAACAAGGGAGTATTACATCCTTCATATTCATGTGCCTCTATGAGACAAATAACATCTCTTCCTTCTACAATAAGCCCTAACCCAGGCCCACATCTCCAAGGATAACCTCTACAGTTCCAACAAAATAAATTAAGAAAACTTGGGTAGAACTTGATTGCTATTTGTTTTGGCGTGCAAGACTCAAAGTTGTGTTTTCATCCCTATGTGGCCATATGGACCTTGTTGCATTGTTTCCAATTATATAATTTGCTGCAACTTCTTTGTTTCTCACTTGTTGCTTTGTCTTAAGATGGTGACCAAAATAAGCAATAACAACTTTGCCCTTGAACAACCATGCCCATTTACACTCGTCTCTAGCTCCTCTAATATTTGCCACTTCAACTCGTCCCTCCTCTTGTTGCCTAAGATTTTAATCTTCATCTAAGTAAAAAAAGAGAACCCCTAAAGAGCTATTTATTTCTTTATAAATTTTGCTTATCACAAACACTTGACATGATAACTTTTATGGGCCTATTTTTCTCATCACATAACTTACCAACCCTCTATGCTTGGTAGATTTGACCCTACCAAAGAAACATGTCCCTTAAGAAGTCTCTTGCAAGAACAAGAGTGTATTCATTTTTCCCATAATCCTTCACTGCTTTGATAAGTACATTTGTTTCTCTATCTTGCCTTTCCTTGAACTCTCTACCTTGCATTTTATCAATCTAAGTATTTGCTTCCTCCTCCATGCTTGTAGAATTCTTCCTGATTTTGGCCCAAGTTTTGGTAACTTTTGAGATACTTCTTTTATCTTCTTCATTTTCTATCTCTCCAAGCAAGCTTGGTTAGTGAAGTGATTTCTCCTCAACATGAAATGCTTTAGCATTATTTTCATCTTTATTTACTATTGCTGAATCTTTTAAAAAATTTCATTCGTCATTTATACTTAGCCACTCAAACGTCCCAATTGTAAGTGCTTCTTGCAATAATGACACTTGTTCTTTTAAAACTTTATTATTATATATGTAGTTACCCAGCTATTGAAGGAAGACATAATAATATACCTCAGTGCTTACACGTCAGTTACTGAATGAGGTGGCATTATGTATGATTATTTTTTAATGAATATTTTTAATTTAAACATTTTTCAATATCAATTCAAAAATTCATTTTTAATTGTAATAATAAATTTAAGATATTTACTTTTTTGTAAATTTTAAAATAGGTTTTTTATGCTTTCCTCCAAAGTTTTGAGGTGGGAAATAAAATTTGCTATGTTCATGGCTTCCAGAATAGTCCTCCACGGCCCTCTTCAAAATATTTTCCCACAGGGTGTCAACCGAATCAATCTCTCAACCATGTTCATCATTCCATGTTCGAAGGTGGAAAAAGCGATTATTCAAATCCTTGGTGTAGAATGGTTGGAAGCAAATCAAATCAGTCCTTCGTCGTGGGTGATCTCCAGGCTTGCTTCATTTATTTTGGATCTCTCATGGTTAGTAGAGTATACGAGATTTCTTGTTGGCTCTGTTGTCCAACCTAGTTTCTTCACTTGGGAGAAACTAAACTTCCAAATTGCAAACTATAATCTTTTGGTGGGGGACCCGTGGGTTGGTGGTTTATTTGATAGAGAGGAGATTTTGTAGGAGTCTTTAGCTAAGGCAGTCTACATTTCCTTTATGAGTGGTTTTGTTTATGACTCCTCTGCCCCTTTTTTGCCACTAGCTGAAACATCATGTGGAGATTTTGGAGGAAGATATAGTTTCCCAAGTATACAACATGTTTCATGGGATCAGAGTTATTTTCAAACATGCTGCCATAGATCTGCATGGCTATGCAAGCTCCTTCCCCATTCTGATGGATATTGAATTTTCAGCAGGCTCTTCAAATGGGAAGTAGCGGCAATACCTGTCTTCCAATTTTGAAAATTTCGCATCAATTTCTTACCCCTGCAGTATAATTATGTGGAATTTCCCTAGGGTCTCGAGTTGGTATGGACATCTCAGCCATAGCCCATATTCGTTATTATGTGGTATTATTATAGCCCCTCAAGCATCTTACGCGCTCCAAGTCCAGAATTGTTGGCTCCCCATTTTGGTATAGTGGAGATTTTTGTCTTCCTGAGCCCATTTAGCCCCTTCCAACAGTGTGGTCATGGTTTCTTTTGGGTCTCTACCAGACAATTTTGTTCAGGTTGGGATTTTGTGTTCGGGCCCGCAACCTTCAGACCTCTCTGAGATGGGTCTCTGTTCATTTTCTCCTTGGGGTCTTTGTCTCTCCTATGTGCTCGAATCCACGGTCTCTCCCCTGAATACTCCAGGAACGTTTGAATCTTCTCGACTGTTGCAGATGGGGTCCATTTTCCTAGGATGGCCTCCCCCTCTCTTTTTTGGAAGTTTTTCGGGCTCTTCAGTCCACATTGACAGTCCAATCATTAATCGATTGGTTTTTGAGGTCCTCATTATATCTCTCCTTCGAGAATGCTTGGATTGGGCCTATTGTAGTTTGTATTAGGCTTATTTCAATTTTTAGTTTAGATTGCTCTTTTATTTTCTTTAATATTTCGAGCCATAACTGGAGGTTTTCTTACTGGCTCTTTCCTCCGGTTTGCTCTTTGAACCAGTTTTTGTAATCTCTATTATTTATATATTAATATATTATGGTGGCTCGCCACCTTTACCCCAAAAAAAAAAAATAGGTTTATTATTGTTTTATAATATTAATCAAAAAGTAAATTTTAAAATTTGGTTTTGTGTGTAAGCTTTAAATATAATCATTGTTATTTCTCATTTTAGAATTCTCTTTCTTAAAATTTATACATTGATACAAATTTATAAGTACATAGATATTAAAAAAGATTGTTGTTAGACTCTACCTTGCAAGTAATATAATCATATTTTTACTTTTTTTTTAATATAAACTTTATTTTTACTTTTTGTTGATATACCGCAATCTTGTGTGCATATGCGAATATTAGAATTTTGTATTGTTTAAATGTTGCCTATGCACCATTTAATAATTTCATACTTTTATATTGGGCTTGCACTTGGCTTCTATCTACATAGTATATGTATTTATGCTTATTTGTTTTTTGGTTGGAAGCTAGCACTATCAAAACAATCAAATTCGGTAGTTGAAAAGTAACTTGTTAAAAACTTTACAATGCATATTGGATTGGTTAACAACAAAATTTGATTTTTAAGATTTGTTGTCATTATGACATTGATTATTAGATTTTAATTCTGATTTTTCTTTAATTGCATAGCTTGTTGCACAATCATCACCATGTAAAAATCTCTTAGCAATCTTCTCATCTTTACTCTACTTTTACACACCACATACTAAATAATTCTTATTATTCTTTGACTTTGTCACCATACCATTTTTGCACCATCTATTTTTTTTTTTTCTAACCATCAATATTATCTCAAATTTGATAATAACAATTTATGCATCTAAACTTATTAACATTCACAACTTTACTTCCAAACATCATTTAATTTGTCTATTATGATTCTAAGAATAATATGACTTTGTTGCAAGATAAACTGTATGACCCAAACAAAAAAATAAAAATATTTTTATAATTTTCTCTGAGCAATCAATATTAGATCATAATTATATGACTCGCTGGACGTGTAGTAAAATGTGGGATTATTTAATGATGAAATTTCATGCAAACCTGGATTACTTTTCCTATTTGATTGCAAATTACTTATGGAAGGACTGCTCATTACTTACTTAGTTTTATTATAAAAAAATGATTTTTTATTTATCAAAATCACTCAAAGAGTGCAAGGAAAGACCATACTTTTTTATTTATAAAAATCACTCAAAAAGTGCAAGGAATTACGTTGGTTTGTTTTCATTTTTCAATTTTTTTCCTAAGTTGAAGGTGAGCTTACTTTTTAGAAAATTTTGTTGACAGTGTGGCGAGGATAGAGTCTCTTGCTAGAAAATTTAAAGGGGATTTTTTTGGAATTATTTTGGATTTATTTTTGTAAAAATAAAATAAAAGTTAAGTTGAAGAAAATTCAAAAATAGTATAAAATAATGAATTATGGGTATTTCAAATACAATAGAATCAATAATTTGTAAAATAGATAGAATCTTTTAATGATAGATAATTTGAATACTGATATTTTACTTGGATTATTTTAGAAAGATAGACTTGAACTTAATCTATTGAATAATTGTTTGTCTACATTTTGATGACTTGGGGATGAATCCTACCAACAATCCATATGATCACCCGATTGTTGCAAGAAATGAAGCTTATACAAGAATAATTCCTATTGCAGTAGTGAATCCTTATCAAAGAAGATGGACAATAAAGGCTAGAGTTACTACAAAGGTTCAACTTTGTCATTTCAACAACACAAAAGGAGATGGAAAAGTTTCTAGTTTGGACTGGTTGATTCTAATGCTTGTGAAAAAAGAGTAACAGGTTTTAATGTTGTTGCAAAAAAATTCTATGATCCAATAGACACTAAGAGTGTTTATAATCTCAAAAGAGAGACTCAAACTCAACCATTTAAATAATGATTGGGAAATTTTCTTGGAAAGTAATTCAACAATTGAGTTATTTTTGGAGGAGGATGGCACGATATCGAAACAACACTTCAATTTTAGACCAGTAAGTGAAGTTGATGACATGCAAAGCAATCCTATAGTTGATATCATTGGTGTTGTTTTATCAATCGATCCATAAAACACAACCTTCAAAGAAAATTCCACACAAACTCAAAAAGAAACTCTTCAAATGAAAGGTGTGTTAGGTTATAGGGTGAAGTTCGCAATGTTTGGTGGTTTCTATATTAAGGAAGGTCAACAACTCCAAGAAATGTGCAATCTAGAAACTTTTCCCATTCTTGATGTAAAAGATGGATGAATTAGTGATTTTGGTGGAAAATATATGGGAAATATCATCATAACCCAACTTTTTATGAATTTGTATCTTTCAAAGTCAATTGGTTTGATAGAGAAGGGAATAATCTCTTTTCTCATTCTATTACAAAGGAAATCTCATCTATTAGACAAGCTAAAATGTTGAAAACTATCACACAAATTAAGGATGAGGGACTTGGTAAATCTAATAAAACTTTTTGAATTGTGATCAAAGCCACCTTTTATTTCATAAAGGTGGACAATTTTTGTTACACAATTTGCCCCTTGAGATTTCAAGATAGGCAATGCAAAAAGAAGGTGAACAATATGGAAATTACAATTGGTATTGTGAGATATGTGATAGCAGTTTCCCTATATGTTATTATAGACATATGCTTCAATGCAAAGTGCAAGACCATACTACTTTCACTTGGATTAATGCTTTTAAAGAAGTAAGAAAGAAAATTATGGGTGTTGTGAAAAGGGAATTAAACATATTGAAGCATGGATAACAAGATGATGTCAAGTTTTGAGATATTATGCAAAAAGTCCTTTCCGATATACACATATTTAAATTTCAAGTGAAAGAAGATACTTATAATGATGAATAGAGGCTCAAGTTGTAGTACCCCTACTCGTTTGAACTCATTGAACTCGTATTTTATTTTGGTTGTTTTCAATGGATACATTATCATGTTTTATTATTCAAACTTATAAGACATTATTTCATGCTTTATCTGAATATGGAATGCATAATTTATTTGCACTATTTTTGTACTTGTGATTTATGGCATTGTATGGTTTATTGCAATGTACTGACACTTTACCTTATTTATTCAATATATGTTGTGTATCTGCGAGTGTATTGGATGCAAGGGGATGATTTTCCTTCACTCGTTTCGGTGAGACAAGGAATGTCGCGATTGTCCTTCATCGGTGTGTATGCAGTGTTTTCAATATTATATAGACGCATGTGTGGTTCAGTGATGCAGGATATTGCAGGTACAAGTACCGGGTAGGTACGAGGTATCGTCTCCACCTAGCTTCACAGGTCTGAGCGTGCCTTATATTTTTCGATGGAAGTGGAGGAGATAGTAGTTGACCCTATGTTTTTCAGTTACACTCGGGTGAGTGTCGTCAATTAGTCGTCTCGTTAGTTTGTTCAGCCTTCGTATTTTGTTGTTTGATCTTTTATGAGTATTTGCTTGAGGTTTGCTTAGTTTGTGTGTTAATGGTTTTAATTACTGCATGTTATGTTTTATTTGTCTGTGAAGGGTGAAAAATTGTTGATAATGTGAATTAAATAGTGACACTAGGATTTAACGTCCTTCGTGGAGAAGTAGGTGAATTATCGAAACTATGTTTGATGTTTGGTTTTCAAATTATACTATAGTTATACGTATTTTATATGTAGATTCGGACTCGAACATATATATATATATATATATATATATACGTGTAGGTAATTAGGAGTTATGTTCAATTATGTTGATTATCTTAATAGGATTATTTGGAAGTTGAATAAATTAGAGTTTATAATATAACGTACCATATATATATAGAGAGAATGATTGATTTTTAATTAATCATTTTGCTATATTGATCCAAGTTAAATATATTTGGTAGTTAAATAACTATGAAATCAATCGTATACATATATATAATATATATAAACAATTATCGTGAAATATGATTACTTCACGAATTTTGTATATGTCTACGTAATCATTTGAGAATATATATATATATATATATACACATATTATATACTTGTATGAATCGATCATATACAAATATATAAATATGTAATTATGATATATAAAAACATATATATTTTTTTTAAATGATAAATATTACTTTAATGAAAAACCGAAATATATATTTAATTTGTTAAATAATGATTAATGTTTAAAAATATATATTAGTGAAAGGATCATTAACTATATATTAAAAATATATAATAAAAAAATGGAAATTAAAATAAATTAAAAAATATATAATATAATAATAATAGCAAGGTGGCGGGTTAAGTTTAGAGAGTTTTAAATCAAATAACTAGGGGGGCTGATAGTAATATCGACCACCCCCTTAATAAAAGGGAGGGGTCAGTATTACCACCGACCATCCTCCTCCCTTTTTCTTTTACATAGCCCATGTTAACATGCAAATACGGTGGAGGCACCGATTAACATGAAACCTTTCTCATTAAGGTATGTGCTGGAAGGAGTTAATGTAGGGGTAGGAAGTAATGTAGGGAGTAACTTGGAAAATAATGTGGTTTACCAACCCACGTATACTCACCAACATATTTATCAACATGCATAGTAAGAAGTAGTTTAAGTTAACCTTGCATGTTTTTAGGAAGTTATTTTTAGTAAAGTTGACTTAGTCTTGGAGTTAAAAGCCACATGGATAATCTATAAATATGGACTTAATCACATTAGTGGTGTGGTTTCATGAAATGGATAGTGAATAACTTTACATGGTGAACACATAGGTGTTCATATACGATTATGACTGTTATGATGCAATTAGATCTTGAGTGGTGTCACTTAGAATCAATCCACCTCTAGTAGACATAGCCCGAAAGTAGGAAAGAGGGTAGATGACAACCCTATATATAGACCATTGAGTTGGAAGAGAAGGGGAGGTGAGATGCAACGAAGGATTAGAGAATTCATTTTGCATCCAAGGAAGGATGGTAGACTCAAGAGGAAAGAGTAGAATAGGGGAAAGAATAGAATAGAGGAAAGAGTAGAATAGGGGAAATAATAGAATAGAGGAGAAGAATAGAATAGGTTAGAGAGATAGTGAGGATACTTTTGAAGTATCAAAGAGAGTTAGTTTTGAGATAAAGTTGGGAGTATATTGGAGATAGGTTCGCAAGCAAAGCGCGTTACTATTTGGGGAAGGGCGTCGAGGTCTTGGAAACCGGTCAAGATTACAAGAGGTCAGAAATTTCTTTAGTTTTGGCTTATTATTTATGAAAGTTTTTGTTATAAGTTATGATTATGATCTTGCTTATACTATGGTTATGGAAAGGTATCATTAGTCATTTGGGATAGTTAAATGAAAAATCATAGGGTTTTAGATGTAATTAAGTTCTTAGCTATAGTAGTGGAATTTTGTTTAAATGATTAGAATATTGTAGTTTAAGAACATATTGCACACTTTTTATTATATGAAAGAAATTTATGCTTGCGTTCATAACCTAGGTATTAAGACTTATTAGTCGCTTCTCTAGGAGAGTTTGGGGAGTAATGGTTTACTGTTGAAACATTAGGTTTATGACTTATTAAATAGTGTATTAATATAGTTAAAATTCTTATTTTCTGGAAGTCTTTATTTGCAAGTTGTTTATGCATTGAGTGTTTTAAGGAAAGATTGTCTGTGTTAGGATCATGTGTAAATGGTGTTTTCTGTCAAGTTTAAATTCCAATTCTTGTTGCATTATCATTGTGTCCTATGTTTCCTTTGTCAGGTGTTGAGGTATAACTTTATGGATGTGAGCTATTGTGTGTTTTGTCCAAATGGTCAATCTTTGGTTAGTAAATCGTGTATCCTTCACCTGTGGTTTGTCAGGATTAGGTATGGTTGTCTGTTTCACCATAGAGTTCTCATAGAGAGAGACTTTTCCTATAGTGTCCTATGAGAGAGAGTGGCTTTCGAGCGAGGGCCATGCCTGAAGTGGATGATAGGATAACCCGTCAAAAGTCAGATAAAAAGTGATAACCTAATAATTCATTTGGGATGGGTGAGATAAACATTAATTAAGATAATTTGCCTCGTTCATAGGTGTAGCGCTTGTACAGGGCTCATAATGTTACAAGAAGGCCTGGAATGGCAAAATTACCACCTTGTCTTCATGAAAGGATTGGTAGGGTCCGCATGAGACTTAATTGGAGCCGGAAGCCGGGAGAGGTTACCAGGACAGAGAGCCGGGACCTAGGAGGCTGTACCATAGTATCCATCATAAGCTATGCGATGACACTCTCTCCTTAGAGTCACTAGTGTATGTGAGTTGAGTCACATGAATGTTTGCGGAGTCATGTATTTCTTTCGTACTTGTCTTACTTTACTGCTTAAGGGTTTTCTACTATCTCCTAGCACAGTGGGGTAGTTCCATTTCGGGATCACATGGTCGAGTGGTAGCGCCACTTCCCATCGGATGTTCTGGAATGTATCTTCAGGTGAGGAAGGGCTTCGTTGATATTCTTGGTTCATGGTTCATGTACCAGCTCTTGTTTGTGATCATTGTTCAATTGAAAACTTTTGGTCATTGCATCAAACTTTTATGTAACCTTCATATTGTAACATTGTAATTCATGGTATTTTTGTAAACATGTATTTTCGAATATTGTAAAACAGAGAAACATTGGAATGCATGTTATTTTAGTTACTTAATTATTTTGTATATATTTGTAGATAGGAATCTGGAAATCATCAAAGCAAATCAATATTTTCCTAGTTCAATCACGAAAACTCAAATGCAGTGATAACAATCCTAATAACACTCAATAAAGACATGAAAACAAGACATCAATTCAAACGCAAACCATTGCAAACTTGAATGTCTCCTTCATGTGGTTCCGTTGTCCTTCTTTCTCCTTCAAATAGCTTTTGTTTGTGGATCTCACCTTCAAGTGCGTAAACCTAATGTGAAAGCAAGATTGACAAGTAGCGCAAGAATACTAGAAGTGTGATTGATTCGACCAAGGATCAGGGACCTTGATTGAAGAAATTCATCCAATTTATAGACAAATTGGAGAAAAGATCAGATTAGCATGAAAGTGATTCGAATGGAAATTCAAATCAAGAATAGCAAAATTATGACATGTGTATGACAAATTTCTATGCAAGGATTTATGACAATTTATGACAGTTTATGACAAATTGCTATGCAAGGATTTATGACAAGAATTTGAAATAGAAATAGACATTTAGGAATTTAGGAGAAATTAGAAAATTAGGTTAGAAATAATAACTTGGAAATTAGGAAATTGATGCAAATTAGGTAAATTAATTAATAATTTTTCATTCATTAATTAATTTACAAAGAGGGAGGAATTAATTAGCCAATTAAATAAACATTTAATTGTGACAAGAAGACTTAGGATAAATAAATAAATCATTTATCCTAAAGAGAAAATGGAGAGAAAATGACAAACAAGGTTAAATGAATAAATCATGAAAGCCTAGAAGATAAATTAGAAATGCAAGGACGACAATTAGGTCTTGATGTAAGATTGATTTGATGTCGATTCGATCATGATTTTGAATTGATAAATGATTTGATTGATAAATGTGCCAAGGAACAATGACAAATTGATCCAAATTGACACGATTGAGAAGGACGACGATTGATGACAAATTGATCGCAAAATGACAAGATTGAAAATGACAATGATTGATGACAAATCAATCGCAAAATGACGAGATTGAAAATGACAACGATCAATGACAAATTGATCGCAAAATGATAAGATTGAAAATGACAACAATCGATGACAAATCGATCACAAGTCGACAAGATTGAAAAGAGGACAATGATCGATGACAAATCAATCACAAAATGACAAGATTGATAAGAGGACAAAACCCTAATTAGGATTGACGATGTCCAAAATGATGACAAATGAGCACGCACATTGATGCGATAGGATAAGATTGACCAAAATCATGACTGAAGATTGTTATCAACAAGACCAAATTTGAAAGCGAGACAACTGAAGAATGCAAAAGAAGGACTCGATGCTCACAAATGATAAAGACCAAGTGCGTGACATAGGAGAAATTTTAATGCAATGCAAAAACCCTAAAATAAGGCAATGCGCAAATGTTAAAGCACGATTTCGCAAGCGTTGACCATTTTTAGACGTCTACATTTTGCCCCTCTTTGAGACAATGCGATATTAAGCGTTGTTTCAAAGAACAATAATGAAAATGCCCTAGAAACTGACAATGACATATGCATGCCCCCTCGAGGAATTGGCCGGAAACATCCAGAAAAGAGGCCAATTGATCGATAAGAATGATAGAACATGACAGGAGCAAACAGACTGAAAATCGGAGATCGGATATACGAATGACAAGCAATTGAAGGTGCAAAAGACCGTGACCAACATGAGATGGAGAGAGTTCACGTCCATCTATGCACTGACAAAGATCTATAAATGAGACAAAGAGAGTGAAAATTTCTCATTTGCACTAGCTCAAGAAGAGGATTTGTTGCTCTGGAAATGGACACTTGCAGAGAGATGGTGAACATTCCAATGGCAGATCACCTCGAAGAATGTGTATACACCTATAGATGATCAGACGATGCGGGAGCAGTGGTATGTATCTCAAAAACCCATATTGTCAATTTTATGAATTTTGATCGCTTGCGGGACATTGCGAGGCCCACAGGGAATGCAGAAACTGACTTTTGCACCTGTGTGAGCGCATCCTGCACTTGTGTAGGGTAACCTGCACTTGTGTAGGGTACACAGGCGCAGGTTGTTGCTACACAGGTGTATGACTTAGCACACAGGCACAGTTGTGCATGGGGAACCCTAATTTGGCCAAAAACAACATGCAAATGATCCGAAAAGAGGGGATAAGAATAGGATAGGTCAAAATAGATGAAAAACACCCTAATTTGGACATGAAACAAGGAAATGCAGCCCATAGGAGCAAACCCTAAAACTGACAAAATGTGCCCCAATTGTGATGCAGAGTCGACAGTATCCATTGATCATGCGGGAGAACTGACCTGACTGCTTCATGTTACGACATAGACTCAGGAGCACGGATAGAGATACATTAGCAGGACTTGGAATATACTATATCACATTCATGCCCGAGATTAGGGCAAACACAGGACTACTCACTGCACTGGCAGAGCGATGGCATTCAGAGACCTCCTCATTCCATCTGGCAACTAGAGAGGTGACTGTGACACTAGAGGATGTATGGCGTATCCTCCGCATTCCGATTCATGGAGAGATGATAGAGTATGACCTAGTGATAGGGAGAGATGCTTTGTGCAGATTATTTGAGTGTGATGCAGATGATTTGGATATCGTAGAGAGGGAGATTGGCTGGGAGACAATGGCATCAGAGTATGATCGGCGATATGTGGTGATAGCATGTCTATTAGCAGGAGACAGACGAGGACATGGATTCCCTATTGGATGGGGAAGAGTGCTAGAGCGGATGGCGATAGAGGGGACGGTGTACGCATGGGGACCATGTGTACTAGCTATGCTATATTTTCAGCTGCATCAGATAGCATATCAGGGAGTTCAGACCTTGAGCTGTGGAGTCACACTATTACAGGTATGGGCATTTGAGCACATAGCCATATGTCGACTGATTGCAGAGAGACAGCTATTACCACACCAACCATATGTGTACTGCTATGGGGGAGCACTGAGACAGGGTCCTTTTGGATACATATTATATTGGCGACATGAGCTAGATAGATTGAGAGAGTTCACATGGAGGCCATATCTTGATTGCCTTGGATGGTCAGATGATAGTGATGAGCTATCGTATTGTAGAAAAGAGAGGTACCTGATTGGGCGACCAGTGAATCACCAGAGAGTGATTGAGATGTACCTGCCGGAGAGAGTCAGACGACAGTTTGGAGAGAGGTAGGATATACCTAGAGGGATTGCACACTTTGCCTGATCTCACAGAGAGACGAGTCAGTGGGGGAGGATGATTCAGCCACACATAGCATATGCTGACTTCACATAGCTACAACAGAGACAGTGGGATTGGAGATCAGATGTGGTGGACGCCGGGATGACAAAGGAGTATGAGCGATGGTTTGCACGACGATGGCCAGTGCCATTGATAGATCCTGATATTCCAGTACCTAGGAGACAGGAGGACTTCCCACTCGCAGGAGAGGAGGAGGGAGATGATGAGGATGAGGAGGATGAGGGTGGTGATAAGAATGAGGGTGGTGATGAGGATGGAGATGATGAGGATGAAGACTATGAGCCAGATTCAGCCGATCAGGAATCATTGCAGGATATACCCATAGAGCCGGAGACAGCTAGGATAGAGGAGATGGAGATGTGCAGGGCTACCATAGCGAGTCAACATGATCACATTGCGACACTAGAGAGATAGAATGCTATCTTGAGGATAGAGCATGATCAGTTCAGAGCAGAGATAGCCAGACTTACAGCGCCTTGAGATACAACAATAGCCCAGGCACAACGAGAAGAACATAGAGTCACTAAGTATATTGGGTTGATTAGGGATGCCAGTGCATGTGAGATGGCACAGATGTTGGTAGAGACCGAAGAGGAGATATGCCATTGGAGGACACTATATGAGAGTGCAGTTCCACCAGAGCAGAGAGTAGCATCATATCAGGCACGATCGAGGACAGAGAGCAGGGCATGCTCTCGGAGGTCAGTGAGCAGCATGGGGGTGAGTGGACCTATGAGACCACCACAGCCAGGACCTTGGATAGGAGGGACATCATCCTTGAGACATGGCAGGGATGAGGAGGATAGAGGGAGCACCCAGTGACAGAGGCACGTGCTCCTTATGAGAGACAATTGACATTATGTAGTCAGCCTGCAGGCCATACTTAGGACAGATAGTCCAATTTTGTACTCCGCTATTATTTTGATATATGATATGATATGCATCGATATGATGGGATGCAATGTGTTATGACTTATGGTTATTTTCCATGTATGGATGACTTATGCACTATTGATGTATTATTGTGGAACATGTATGGATATATTTTTTTATGTGTTTTTGATGCATTTATAATATGAAATGGATAAAATGCTTGATGTGATGTTTGATATAATGCAAATGTACTAATTGAATGGATGCAGGATGCAGCATATGTGTGTGGAGATCGGAGAACGAGATTGAACTGACTATCCGAACTGATGGAAGAAATGTTAGTAAGAAGAAATGAAATAGAGGACAATTAGAGACGAAGAAAAACTTGCTTTCAGTAATGCATTTTATAGGTGAGAACCTTTATTTTAATGTAGCAAAATGGATGCGTAGCATCATGGCATTGAAGGCCAGAGCTGAAATGCAACCCTTTTTGCAAAAAGATAGACACATCATAGACAAACAACAATCACAACAAAAAAGAAAGGGACCATGAACCATCCCGGTCACTCTAAATCACTCAGTGACATCATTGAGCAACATAAGAACATGATCGAAGATAAATCAATAAATGATAAGACTCACTAATTCCAACAAGTCAAACAAACATCTTGATCTTCATTGTCAAAAGTTGAAAGTGTTGATAGGACGATCATGCTGTCTGGTTTCAGGACATGAGGTACCCCATCTAAGACAGGACAGAGTCTAGTTTTGAGCATACCACACCTTGTATAAGACTCATGATAATGTGCCAAGGACCAATGATATTGATGCTGATGTTCGATCGAGAAGACAATTGTGATCAGTTTGAATGTCTGGTTTGATTGAAAAATTTCATCTGTTTATGCATGATTTCATTAAAGCACAGTGTTGTGATTAATTGTTGTTGGATGCATGCTCAACGATCTGTCTATGCACAAAGGGGATATTTTGTGTTTTGCTTGTCGAGTGTTTACAATTTTTTTTTTTTTGTTCATTCTTTTCAAGACATTTTTCAATTTATTTGGATTATTTCATTTAAGGAAGTTATACTTTGATGGATCCTAGGACTTTATTTGACTTTTTAGGGATTTATTTCAGGACATTTTTTGATTTTTTTGGATTTTTTTCAGGACATTATTTGATTTTTATGATTTTTTCAGGACATTATTTGATTTTTATGATTTTTTTCAGGACATTATATGATTTTTTTGGATTTTTTCAGGACATTATATGATTTTTTTGGATTTTTGAATGTTTTCAGGATTTTTTTTTCAATTTTTTATGATTTTGCCCGCAGTGTCTAGCAAGGCAAGGAATATGACAGGTGAATAAATAGACTTGCTGAAATGATGGTGGATAGAGGGAAGACAAAGGCCTTTTATTATGGAGACAATACGGATGCAATTTTCAAGGTCTATTGCGTGATGGGACAAGAGACTAGATATGACAATGTAAAGCAGTGACATGGCATGATGGACATGTCAAGAGGTTTTTGAAACCATGTTTAAATTTTGCATCCTTATGTCAGATCAAGACCAAGGAATGAAAAAGAGTGTATGGATAGTGATAAGATATGAATAGGATAAGCAAGACCAAGAATGGATAAGGGACATGGACTGAAGGTTGGGATAGGATACGGGATAGTGGCAGAAAGTTGCAATAAGACAGGGAATATGGATGAAAAGTTATAATAAGCAAATGGATAAATGACCAAAAGCTATGATGGACTAAAAGCTGCAAACAAGATGCGTGATGCTCATGAAGATCCTCAGCCTTGTCAAGATCAAAGGTGGAAAGGGAAAATGGACATGAGGGACAATAGGATAATGGAGGAGTATGACATGGTATGATAGGATAATGAAGGGCAATAGGATATGAAGGAGGAAACCTGCCCCCAAGTGTGGTGTGCAAGAAGTTCATAGACTATGCATGATGCCTGTTTGCCAGGTTTTCATCACGGTACTTGCCCAAGGCGCCTGTTTGCCAGGTTTTCACTAGTGGACGAATTATTTTTGCTTTACTTTTTTTTCTTTTTTCTTTTTTTCTTTTTTTCACTTTTTTTTGTATTTTGACTTTTTCAATAGAAGATGGACACATGATAGGGGATGGAAGAAGGACTCAAACATCTTTTTGCTTGGATAGTAGCCTTGAAAAAAAAAAATTAAAAAAAATGGACCATGACCTTTAAAAAGTATGCTCAAAGACGTTGGTAGGACAAGGACATGGAAAAAGAGGTGAAACTAAGGCAAGGATTTATGTAAAGGATTGGATCAAAGGGATTGAAGGATGGAAAATATGCATTGGATAATAGATAGGGTATTTGAAGAACTGTGCTTCACTGGATGGAAATGAAGGCAAGATCAACATTGGCACACACCTTGAGGGGTGATGGACTGACGGAGGAAAGATGTATTTTGGATATTGAGATTTTGACGAAGGAAATGCTATGGATTTTGGGACATAAGGGCCCAAAATAGATGAAGAAGGTGGTGGAGAGATAGAATTGGAAGGTTTGGATGGAGGAATAGCAACTTTGGATGCCAAGTTGGATGTTTCTTTAGGCTTTTGTGCTTCAAGGAGTTGCTTAGGGATCCACATGGTTTTTAATTTTTCATGCTTTTGTGGTTCCTTGGAGTGCATGGCCAACACAAGGGATTTAGGAACCCATATATATTTTGACTTTGCTTTATTTTGCTCAGTGGGCCTCTGTGGCCTTTTGGATATTTCTTTTTCTTTATAGATCATATTGTTCTTTGTTTTGACATGTCGATTATATTGGACATGTTGATCCTTGAATACATGTGGATTGCTAGACTTATGACTTTTAAACTTGGCATCCAAATTACTTGGAGGGGGAAAGGAATGCATGGATCGATATGAATGAAATGGAGTTCTGTTGGATGGATGAAATTTACTCAAGGATGTGTGCCTTTGCTGACCTTGCATAGAGAATGAAGGAGTATAAGGACCTAAGATGGATGGAAAGTATGATGGGGAAGGTGTATGCTTGGATTTTGAAGGGATGTTGGATTTAGCAGGGGTACCAACATCTTGAGGAATTTCACTGAGGCCATGACCCTTAATATTTTATTTAACATGAAGGGATTCTTGCTTATGAAGATCTACTCCTTTGCCTTTATGAATATCTTGACTTGTAGGATACTCTTTTCTTTGGGAAGAAGATGTGAGTCCATTATGAGGTGGCTATGATATGAGAGAAATAATTAGATCTTGAAGTGGATCAGATTTCACCAAAGTGAAAGAACCCATTGTGCATGTCAAGGGTTCATGAACATCTTGCATTGACACGTTAGAATCATGAGGGGGATTAGGATCATGTAGTGGACATAGTTCAATGACAGGCTCTTCAAGAGATGGAATGGGAGAAATAATGGGATCATCAAAAGAAATGCGATCTTGGGGTGTGTATGGAGGATTAAGACAAGGAGGTGGAGGAACAAAAGGATCTTGTGGAGGATTTAAAGGAATAATTTGATCTTGACAAGGAGGAAGATCATTGGAATCCTCTTTAAAGGTGCTTTGCTCTTGACTTTTAATGGGATCATCGGAAAGGATGGGAGGAATATCTTGATCTGTCTTAGGAAGTGGAATGCCAATGGGATTTGAAAGGACATTTTTTTCATGAAATGGAAGGGGATCGTTTGGGATTGGATGGACTGGGATATCTTGATCTTTCTCAGGGAATGGAGTGTCAATAAGGCTTTGGATAAGATGGACAAGAATAGGGGAATCATCGTGAGTGTCTGGAAACATGGGGTCCTGGTCAACAATTGGATGGGATGATAAGGTTTCGAGATCTTGATCTTGATCTATTTTAACACGCGTTTCTTTATGCTCTAAATTATCCTCTTGACATGGGTTTAGACTTTGGATATGCATGGGGGATTCTGACAAGGGATCAATGGTTTGGCATGAAGGAAATGCACTTTGAACATTTGTGATGGATTCTGGCAAGGAATCAATGCTTGAACATGAGGAAGAGGGACTTCAAATGGGGTCCTCTAAAACAGGTAATGGCAATACAGTGCATGGTGGCATTGGGTCTTGTATTTCTGAAACATGACAAGGATGTGCATCATGAATTGGATTATCTTGGCAATCAATTATGGATAGCCCTTGGATAATTTCATCCTTGGGTGTATTGTTTGATGAGGACAATATGGAAGGTTCTTGTGAAACTTCTAGAGGTGTAGGGATAGATGCCACTGGAGAGTCAATTTGCTCGCGAGGAGATGAGGCATTGCTAGACATAAGTGTATTATTTTGATCTTCCTCAAAGAACTCACTTGGTAATTTCCTTAAGATCATTGCAATAAAGCCACCTTTCTTTCGAGGTTTTGACATAGTTGTATCTGGAATTTGAACTTGTTTGGCAAGGAGTTGGTTCTGATCTAATGTCATGTTTTGATATTGGACTTGGTTCAATTGTTCTGACATGTTTGAAACTTGGGTTGGTGTGTGCTGCAACCTTTGTTTTTGAATGTTTGGTTGTGGTTTTTGACATTGATATTCCACCATTGGTTGAACCATTTGTGGACATTGTATAGTTGGTTGGACATATTGTTGAAATTGGACCATTGGTTGTATTGGTTGTATATGTTGAACAATTGGTTGAACCATTGGTTGTATTGGTTGAAAATCTGATTGATAGTAAACACCTTCTTGTTCTTGTTGTGGAGGCACATAATGTTGAAATTGATGTTGTCTCCTTTCTTGAAATTGTTTCATCATCTCTATTTGGGAGAGGAGAGCTGGTATGTCTGATCGTTCAAGAAGAGATCTTACATCAATTGGCTCAATCTTTGGATTTTGACTTGGAAAATTTTGAAACATTTTGGACATTTGTGATCTATTCTTCTCAATGTTTTTCACTCTTTGTTCCAATATCTCCTCTTCTTGAGCTAGTTGCTCCTCTAGTTTTTGTATTTGGACATTTACATCATCATGATAAGTTTGATCCAAGTTCTGAGACATGCAGAGATTGGATTGACATGATTGATTTCTCAATTGTGATGACATGGCTTTGTAAGAAGTTTGAGACCTCATTTCAACAAACATGTCACTATGCAATGCAACTAATGGGATTGACAAATGCAACCTAAAAGGATGACAATGCAACTTAATGTTTTTGTTGTTTTTTCAAGATTTTGACAAACTCATGAATGCAATTCTAAAAATGAGACCCTTAGGAAATTGAAATGATGTCTAGACCTCAAAGGACAAAAGGACCAAGTGACAAAAGGACATAATGACAATGTCTCCCCTATATGCTTGGATACTAAGCTAGGTTTGACCAAATGACATTGATGACAAAAAGACAAAAGTTGGATAAGGTCTAGACTTCCTAACAATGACTTAGGGTTTATCAAAGATTTGGAATTACTCAAGTATGACAAAACCTAGTTTTTGAGACTATATGCAAAGGGACAATTACTATGCAAATGACCCTAATATGATATGATAATGACCTAAGCTTAATGAAGAAACCTAGGGTATGCAAATGCAAATGTATGACAATGTCAACCTAAGGCAAAACCTAAGGTTGAATTATGAAATGGTATTACTCTAATGCAAGAGGACACATGCAAAATGGATGACCCTTATTGATATGCAAAGGAGTATGACCTAGGTGAAACTTAACCTTGGTAGTTGACAATGAATTTGCAAAATGAAAACCTAGGATGAACCTAAATCTAAGTGACATGAATGTTGAGACAAGATTTTGAAAAATGTTTGAAAACCATGTTTGAAGGTGTTTTGAACTTTGTTGAATGAAATACTCTTGTGTTTAACCTTGTTTTGAATCAATTTGTCTTTTTTTTGAAATGAGACACAACTCAACTTTTGACAAGCAAAGAAGACAAGATATTTTAACTTAGACTCAAGACAATCATGCTCATTCACACATTTCTTATGGTAGGTAAGGACAGTAGGTACTTGAGAGGTAGACTCATTATGAGATTCAAGGAGAATACATAGATGCTTGACCCCACGGGCTTCCCTCCATGGCACTCACTTCTCAGGGAAGCCAAGCATCAGTCCCCATGGAAATCTCCCCATGGCGAACTTAGTATCTCTTCCAAGTATTTGAACTCCTCCTTCTCAAGCAACTAGAAGGATTTTTGGCCTCTAAATACAAGGTGTTTAATAAGGATTTCTGTTAAGTGTTACTCTTTGGTGTCACGCAAGCATGATTGAGACACAGGCCCACCAAGATACCAAACAAATGTAGTCACACAAGCATGATTTAGACCATGAGGCCCTACTTAGATGTTGATATGAGAAAGAATCCAAGGGTCATCACTTCCCAAGTAACTACAATTCCCATGTAACCCTTCCTTCAAAGCTTTCGCCCATCAGGTATTTATTTATAGTGAGTTAGAATGCCAAGGTATTATAGCCGTACTCACTTTGGGTCGTTCCCTTCTCATGATTGTCACTTGCTTGCAAAGCAAATGGTTGGGAAGGCAGGCCCTCTAAAGGTAACACACAATCAAAACATGAGAATGATATCGAAGATCTGGATTTCTGATCACCCTAAGAAGGATGAGAGCATACTCTCCTACTCCAATGTCAAACTCAATGATCAAAGCAAACATACATTCATTCCATCCTATTTAGAAATCATACTAGGTGCCTAAATATGAATTACAAACACAAAGTTTAGTTGTAATCCAAGGCAACCTGCAAAACCACCAAGTTAGAAGTTTGATATGTGTGATCTTTGACTATCGAATTTGCATAAAATTCGTTAGTAGTTTCATCTTTGTCTTTGCCATGCGTAATGCCAAGGTGCTGCACAAAGAATCAGTACCATAAAACCAAAAAGTAGAAACATAATGCAAAACAAATCAATTTGCAAGTAAAAACACTGCTTTTTTTACCTCTGTTTCTGGCCTTACACAGGCACAAAATTCTTGACACAGGCGCAGAATGCAGTAACACAGGCACAAAATGATGCAACACAGGTGCAGATCCCTTTGACATAGGCACAGAAGTCTTTGACACAGGCGCATAATGTTTGACACAGGCGCAGATTGCTCCTACACAGGCACAGAAGTGCCCAGAAAGGCCTGCATTACCCTGTTTCTTGGGTTTTTCACCTGCAAATCATCTCAAAGCACTCAAAAGAATTGTTAGGGGCTTAGTTCATGTTGGGTTCACCAATTTATGTAGATAGGAATCTGGAAATCATCAAAGAAAATCAATATTTGCCTAGTTCAATCATGAAAACTCAAATGCAGTGATAACAATCCTAAAAACACTCAATAAAGACATGAAAACAAGACATCAATTCAAACTCAAACCATTGCAAACTTGAATGTCTCCTTCATGTGGCTCCATTGTCCTTCTTTCTCCTTCAAATAGCTTTTGTTTGTGGATCTCACCTTCAAGTGCGTAAACCTAATGTGAAAGCAAGATTGACAAGTAGTGCAAGAATACTAGAAGCGTGATTGATTCGACCAGGGATCAGGGACCTTGATTGAAGAAATTCATCCAATTTATAGACAAATTGGAGAAAAGATCAGATTAGCATGAAAGTGATTCGAATGGAAATTCAAATCAAGAATAGCAAAATTATGACATGTGTATGACAAATTGCTATGCAAGGATTTATGACAATTTATGACAGTTTATGACAAATTGCTATGCAAGGATTTATGACAAGAATTTGAAATAGAAATAGACATTTAGGAATTTAGGAGAAATTAGAAAATTAGGTTAGAAATAATAACTTGGAAATTAGGAAATTGATGCAAATTAGGTAAATTAATTAATAATTTTTCATTCATTAATTAATTTACAAAGAGGGAGGAATTAATTAGCCAATTAAATAAACATTTAATTGTGACAAGAAGACTTAGGATAAATAAATAAATCATTTATCCTAAAGAGAAAATGGAGAGAAAATGACAAACAAGGTTAAATGAATAAATCATGAAAGCCTAGAAGATAAATTAGAAATGCAAGGACGACAATTAGGTCTTGATGTAAGATTGATTTGATGTCGATTCGATCATGATTTTGAATTGATAAATGATTTGATTGATAAATGCACCAAGGAACAATGACAAATTGATCCAAATTGACACAATTGAGAAGGACGACGATCGATGACAAATTGATCGCAAAATGACAAGATTGAAAATGACAACAATTGATGACAAATCAATCGCAAAATGACGAGATTGAAAATGACAACGATCAATAACAAATTGATCGCAAAATGATAAGATTGAAAATGACAACAATCGATGACAAATCGATCGCAAGTCGACAAGATTGAAAAGAGGACAACGATTGATGGCAAATCGATCACAAAATGACAAGATTGATAAGAGGACAAAACCCTAATTAGGATTGACGATGTCCAAAATGATGACAAATGAGCACGCACATTGATGCGATAGGATAAGATTGACCAAAATCATGACTGAAGATTGTTATCGACAAGACCAAATTCGAAAGCGAGACAACTGAAGAATGCAGAAGAGGGACTCGATGCTCACAAATGATAAAGACCAAGTGCATGACATAGGAGAAATGTTAATGCGACGCAAAAACCCTAAAATAAGGCTATGCGCAAATGTTAAAGTACGATTCCGCAAGTGTTGACCATTTTTAGACGTCTACAATATTAAATGATTGCGTTGGAGTACTTTGTATTCTTTCATTGTGGAAATTTTTATCTTAAACATTTAATTTTCCTATAAAGCTGAATAATAGGTTTTTCCATGGTGTTAATATAATTTATGAAGTAATCTTTGTTGGTGACCCTTAGGAAATTCAGAAGTTAGACTTCTGCTATGTTATTAGATGTGCAATGGTTTAATTCAAGCACTTGTTCTTTTTGAAGAAAAAAATATTTCACCCTTAGTTGCATAGATTGTGATGTTTTTCCTTAGGGTTTTTGGCGGGACATTGCATTTGGTATCAGAGCCTAAGTTTCAACACTAGGTACTCTAGGTTTGTAGTGTGCCTATTCAACTTGACCTTTTTTCTTAGGTCTTAATGTTTGTGTTTCCCTTGTTTATCCTTGTTGTAGGTCTGAACCGTTTTCTCTATACAGTGCTAGGTCATGGCTAAGAAAACTAGGGGAGGTGGCCAGTAGAGTTGGCTATAGGTGTCCATGTTTCCATAGATGCCTTTGTTCCCAGTTGTGAGTTGGACCTAGGAACCATAGTTATTTCAATTGACCTTTGAGTCATTCCTTTGGGTACTTATTGAATTATGTTGGGAGTGGATTGGATATCTTCTCACAGTGCTTGCGCAGACTGTCACAAGAAGACAATGGAGTGTTTAGATGACCTAGGTAAGAAAGTGGAGATTGTTGGAGTTCATAGACCAATATCCTTATGTATGATCTACGCTATGCAACTTAAGCGGTGCATGCGTAGAGGGTGTCATCTTTTTGCAGTTACTCTTGAGGACGTGGATGAGTCAAAGAGTCGAGAAATCGCTCTTGATAGTCACCCTATTCTCTGAGAGTATGTTGATGTATTTTCGTTGGATATTCTTGTTATGCCTCCAAAGCGAGACATAGACTTTCACATAGACTTGGTTCCTAGTGCAGAACCTATTTCAAAAGCTATATTCTTATTTGTTTTAGGCTTCCAGGAGTAAGCCTAGTTTTAGGGGGGAGAATATAGTACCCCTACTCGTTTGAACCCATTGAACTCGTATTTTATTTTGGTTGTTTTCAATGTATACATTACCATGTTTTATTATTCAGACTTATAAGACATTATTTCATGCTTTATCTGAATATGAAATGCATAATTTATTTGCACTATTTCTATACTTGTGATTTATGGCACTGTATGGTTTATTGCAATGTACTGACACTTTACCTTATTTATGCAATATATGTTATGTATCTGCGAGTGTATTGGATGCAAGGGGATGATTTTCCTTCACTCATTTCGGTGAGATAGGGAACGTCACGATTCTCCTTCATCGGTGTGTATGCAGTGTTTTCTATATTATATAGACGCATGTGTGGTTTGGTGATGCAGGATATTGCAGGTACAAGTACCGGGTAGGTACGGGGTATCATCTCCACTTGGCTTCACAGGTTTGAGCATGCCTTATATTTTCCGATGGAAGTGGAGGAGATAGTAGTTGACCCTATGTTTTTCAGTTACACTCGGGTGAGTGTCCTCAGTTAGTTGTCTCGTTAGTTTGTTCGGCCTTCATATATTGTTGTTTGATCTTTTATGAGTATTTTCTCAGTTTGTGTGTTAACGGTTTTAATTACTGCATGTTATGTTTTATTTGTCTATGAAGGGTGAAAAATTGTTGATAATGTGAATTAAATAGTGAAGCTAGGATTTAACGTCCTTCATGGAGAAGTAGCTGAATTATCGAAACTATGTTCGATGTTTGGTTATCAAATTATACTATAGTTATACGTATTTTATATGTAGATTCGGACTCGAACATATATATATATATATATATATATATATATATATATATATATATATATATATATACGTGTAGGTAATTAGGAGTCATGTTCAATTATGTTGATTATCTTAATAGGATTATTTGGAAGTTGAATAAATTAGAGTTTATAATATAACGTACCATATATATATATAGAATGATTGATTTTTTATTAATCATTTTGTTATATTGATGCAAGTTAAATATATTGGGTAGTTAAATAACTATGAAATCGATCGTATACAAATATATATAATATATATAAACAATTATCGTGAAATATGATTACTTCATGAATTTTGTATATGTCTATGTAATCATTTGAGTATATATATATATATGAATCGACCATATAATTGTATGAATCGATCATATACAAATATATAAATATGTAATTATGATATATAAAAGCATTTTTTTTTTTAAAAATGATAAATATTACTTTAATGAAAAACCAAAATATATATTTAATTTGTTAAATAATGATTAATGTTTAAAAATATATATTAGTGAAAGGGTCATTAACTATATATTAAAAATATATAATAAAAAAATGGAAATTAAAATAAATTAAAAAAAAATATAATATAATAATAATAGCAAGGTGGCAGGTTAAGTTTAAAGAGTTTTAAATCAAATGACTAGGGTGGCCGATAGTAATATCGACCACCCCCTTAATAAAAGGGAGGGGTCGGTATTACCACCAACCACCCTCCTCCCTTTTTCTTTTACATAGCCCACGTTAACATGCAAATACGGTGGAGGCACCGATTAACATGCAACCTTGCTCATTAAGGTATGTGGTGGAAGGAGTTAATGTAGGGGTAGGAAGTAATGTAGGGAGTAACTTGGAAAATAATGTGGTTTACCAACCCACGTATACTCACCAACATATTTATCAACATGCATAGTAAGAAGTAGTTTAAGTTAACCTTGCATGTTTTTAGGAAGTTATTTTTAGTAAAGTCGACTTAGTCTTGGAGTTAAAAGCCACATGGATAATCTATAAATATGGACTTAATCACATTAGTGGTGTGGTGTCATGGAATGGATAGTGAATAACTTTACATGGTGAACACATAGGTGTTCATATACGATTAGGACTATTATGATGCAATTAGATCTTGAGTGGTGTCACTTAGAATCAATCCACCTCTAGTAGACATAGCCTGAAAGTAGGAAAGAGGGTAGATGACAACCCTATATATAGACCATTGAGTTGGAAGAGAAGGGGAGGTGAGATGCAATGAAGGATTAGATAATTCATTTTGCCTCTAAGGAAGGATGGTAGACTCGAGAGGAAAGAGTAGAATAGGGGAAAGAATAGAATAGAGGAAAGAGTAGAATAGGGGAAAGAATAGAATAGAGGAGAAGAATAGAATAGGTTAGAGAGATAGTGAGGATACTTTTGAAGTATCAAAGAGAGTTAGTTTTGAGATAAAGTTGGGAGTATATTGGAGATAGGTCCGCAAGCAAAGCACGTTAATATTTGGCGGAAGGGCGTCGAGGTCTTGGAAACCGGTCAAGATTACAAGAGGTCAAAAATTTCTTTAGTTTTGGCTTATTATTTACGGAGGTTTTTGTTATAAGTTATAATTATGATCTTGCTTATACTATGGTTATGGAAAGGTATCATTAGTCATTTGGGATAGTTAAATGAAAAATCATAGGGTTTTAGATGTAATTCAGTTCTTAGCTATAGTAGTGGAATTTTGTTTAAATGATAGAATATTGCAGTTTAAGAACATATTGCACACTTTTTATTATATGAAAGAAATTTATGCTTGCGTTCATAACCTAGGTATTAAGACTTATTAGTTGCTTCTCTAGGAGAGTTTGGGGAGTAATGGCTTACTGTTGAAACATTAGGTTTATGACTTATTAAATAGTGTATTAATATAGTTGTAATTCTTATTTTCTGGAAGTCTTTATTTGCAAGTTGTTTATGCATTGAGTTTTTTAAGGAAAGATTGTCTGTGTTAGGATCATGTGTAAATGGTGTTTTCTGTCAAGTTTAAATTCCAGTTCTTGTTGCATTATCATTGTGTTCTATGTTTCCTTGGTCAGGTGTCGAGGTATAACTTTATGGATGTGAGCCATTGTGTGGTTTGTCCAAATGGTCAACCTTTGGTTAGTAATTCGTGTATCCTTCACCTGTGGTTTGTCAAGATTAGGTATGGTTGTTTGTTTTGCCATAGAGTTCTCGTAGAGAGAGACTTTTCCTATAGTGTCCTATGAGAGAGAGTGGCTTTCGAGTGGGGGTCGTGCCCGAAGTGGATGACAAGATAACCCATCAAAAGTCGAATAAAAAGTGATAACCTAATAATTGATTTGGGATGGGTGAGATAAACATTAATTAAGATAATTTACCTCATTCATAGGTGTAGTGCTTGTACAGGGCTCATAATGTTACGAGAAGGCCTGGAATGGTAAACTTACCACCTTGTCTTCATGAAAGGATTGGTAGGGTCTGCATGAGACTTAATTGGAGCCGAAAGCCGAGAGAGGTTACCAGGATAGAGAGCCAGGACCTAGGAGGCTGTACCATGGTATCCATCATAAGCTATGCGATGACACTCTCTCCTTAGAGTCACTAGTGTATGTGAGTTGAGTCACATGAATGTTTACAGAGTCATGTATTTCTTTCATACTTGTCTTACTTTACTTGCTTGAGGGTTTTCTACTATCTCCTAGCATGGTGGGGTGGTTCCATTTCAGGATCACATGGTCGGGTGGTAGTGGCACTTCCCATCGGATGTTTTGGAATGTATCTTCAGGCGAGGAGGGGCTTCACTGGTGTTCTTGGTTCATTGTTCATTTACTAGCTCTTGTTCGTGATCATTGTTCAGTTGAAACCTTTTGGTCATTGCATCAAACTTTTATGTAACCTTCATATTGTAACATTGTAATTCATGGTATTTTTGTAAACATGTATTTTTTAATATTGTAAAATAGAGAAACATTGGAATGCATGTTATTTCAGTTACTTAATTATTTTGTATATATTAAATGATTGCGTTGGAGTACTTTGAATTCTTTCATTGTGGAAATTTTTATCTTAAACATTTAATTTTCCTATAAAGCTGAACAATAGGTTTTTCTGTGGTGTTAATATAATTTACGAAGTAATCTTCGTTGGTGACCCTTAGGAAATTCAAAAGTTAGACTTCCGCTGTGTTATTAGATGTGCAATGGTTTAATTCAAGAACTTGTTCTTTTTAAAGAAAAAAATATTTCACCCTTAGTTGCATAGATTGTGATGTTTTTCCTATGGGTTTCTGGCAGGGCATTACACAAGTGCACTATCGTAAGAACAATAAAATTGATTATTGATTTAAAAGCAAAGTTTTATAAGATTTAATTGTTAACTTATAGGTTTTATTACATTCAATTTCTTTCATGTATATCTTTCTTGTTGAAAAGGTTTTCAAACATTTCAAATAAACTCATTGGATATGTCTATTATCATTGTTTAGAATTCTGGGTGTTTTTCTCTTTTCAATCCTTTTAATTTTGGGCTTTCATGGCTTCATTCTGCCTCTGAAGGGTTTTTTGTCCAAGGGTTTGGGGTTTTTGCAAATTCACCTTTTCCATCTTGTCAGCCCTGCGTTCTTTTTTCTTGTTACCTTTTTCCACTTAAGTGGAAGGATTTGTCCATCATGCGAAGAGGGGCCCTTTTTAGGTTTTATCCTAGGTGGTTATGATTTTTCTTTATTTTTTGCCTTTTCCTAAGTCTTTTATGTTCCTTGTCGGGTCTCTTAATCATCGTGCAAGTTCCTGGTTATCCTGTGGAAATCGCTGACCCGCTGGCTGAAGTTTTGTGAAGTTTAAAGCCCATGACCCCGCGACTGATGGTGGGACCTACCTTTTGAGGATGTTTCTACAGGTGCTAAAGTGACCGCAAGTTCAGAGGAGATCTATGGCAGTCGCTGACCCGCTGATTGAAGTTGATCAAAGTTTAAAGCCCGCGACCCAATGACTGATGATGTGGTAAGTCTAGGTGGCGGTCCAGCACGCGGATACCAATGAGGTGGTAAACAAATGGCATAGCAGGTGGAAGTGCTTACGAGGCTGTTCTCTTGAAAGTGAAAATGATCCAGTTACCCAAAATACACATGGTTGTCAGAAGGTGGAAACTGGTGTACTTGCGAGCAAATCAATGGATGACAGGTGGATACACTTGGCAGGAGCTTGCGGGCTAAGTGATCTAAGGTAAAGGGACGACTTTGATAGTAAAAGGAATTAAAGGCCGGACAGGTTTGGAGGAGATCTACGGTTGTCGATGACCCGCTGGTTGAAGCTGTGCAATGTTTAAAGCCCACGACCCAGTGACAAACCATTTGTGGTCACGGTGAGATAAAAGTTCAAGGGCAGGCGGTTACAACAAATGATATAGATCGAGCAATTAAGAGAAGATCCAATGGTTATCGTTGACCCACTGGTTGAAGTTGTGCAATGTTTAAAGCCCACGACCCAGCGACAACCCGCCAGCGGCCGGCCCAGAAAGTAGTTAACAGATGGCAGTTAGTGCTCGATGGTAAAGGTAAAGTTACCCAAGGAAGGTAAAGGTCAGACAAGTTCGGAAGAGATATACGGTGGTCGCTGAGTCGTAAGGTGAAGTTGTGTGAAGTTTAAGGTCCACGACCCAATGACAAAGGAAACAGTTTTTAAAAGCAATTGATTATCCATTCGTGCCAAATTTTGAATTTATGAAATTGATTGCTGAAGCGTGCCTCTTAATTAGCCTTAGTCAAGTCCTCAGTTACTGCAATAAACCTCTCGTAAGGCCAAGTTTATCCTATTTGCATTCAAAATTATCGAACAGGAACCAGAGCGCAAGGCGAATTTTCTCAAATCACGGGTAAGTTTCTTAAAGATCCTACTCAAAAATTGTCAATTGTTTGGCATGATAGGTTTTTTGAGTTTCCAAAGGGGCTAGAGGGTTGATTAATTAAAGAAATAAATATTCATTAAAATGGCTCCAAAGAGAGAATTCAGAGGGAAGCTCAATTTCCAAGAAAGAGCCATTTACGATGACTTCCTGGAGCAATTGACTCAGTCGACCAATAGTGCAACTAAGATCAAAGAACTTGTTCCCCAATCTCCTCGCCTAAGGGTTAGTGATGGTCTGTATGACAAAGGAAATTGGTTAAGGGATTCATAGATAGGAATGACAAAGTAAGGAATCTTTAGGGTTGCTTTTGGTCAAAGGCATTCTCTCGCACCGAAAAATAGTTTGTGGGAGCTAGATGTAGGAAAATTGATAGTGCCTGGGGTTTTTATGGATGTGGACCTTTTGACCCAAATTGCAGCTAATTATGACCCTGTGGCCAAAGTAATTAGGAATATGAATGGAGGGGTTCTGATTGAAATAAATGATGATGAGTTTAGAAAGGTTTTTAGACTCAGTGAAGTCTCCAATTATTTAGAGCCTATAAATTTTGAGACATTGGCTAAGGTTTATGAGACTCAAAGGGATCATGTTTGAAGTGGTCCCTTGAAGGAGTTCTTTGTAAAGATAGGAGGTTTAACAGTGGTAGGCCCAAGCACCATGGAGCCCTTCTTCCTGAACCTTTTCACTTTGAGGGCTAAGTGAATGTACTGGTCTCTTTGCCATATTTTTGGAGAAGACGCAGAAACAACCATGCCCACACATTACATGCTTATGTTGGCACAAATCCTTAACCCATCCTTGGCCATAACATTTGACTTTTCTCCTTACCTCACTGATGCTATTCATGAGGTTTTAATAGGAATTATAAATGCCAAAGTATTTAAGGCTTTTGGATGGTATTCCCTCCTTATGCACATGTTCGTATTCAAGGGTCCAGACTTCTTTGCCAAGGAGATGGATTTATTAAAAGAGAAGGATGGAGAAGAGATTGCAGTTCAATTATGGAGCACTATCCTATCTTGGGATAGAGATGATGCTAGCTACCTGAAATTTGATAGATGTTTCACATTCAAGGTTAGGATCCTGATATGTTCTGAAAAGCCTAAAATTCCCAAATCCCTTCTCGAGTTCCTCAGGCCAAAAGAATTTGCTGAGGACATCAAAATTGTGTATAACTGGGGTGCTATTTACTTATACCCTTTTTCTATTGTTTTCAAAGTTTATGGGTTCAGAGGAGCTCCATATCTGGTCCCTTACCAAGTCCCCTTGAAGATTGGAATTGCAGAGGTGTTAATATAATTAGGAAGTCTGTAGGAAGTAGAGTTGACAAACAAAGGCAGGGGATCTATTTTCCCAGCTGTAACCTTGACTCACCAATTTGTGATTACCAAGAGAGGATGGGTACATTTTGACAAGTTCCTTAAACCATTCTGGTTTTCTACTGCAGTAGTAAGATTTGCTAACCCAGAAGGGTTTTTCAATGATATGTTCAGAAAAAGAGTCAGATGTGGAGTGAGAGCTCACCAATTCCACTTTCCTGAAGATTTGATCAGGAATGAATTCAACTTAGATGAACAGGAACTAAGAAAAGAAAAGTGGATTGCATTCAGGAAGGCCATTGACTTCATCCACCAGTTTGACAGTAGTTATGATCCTTTGGCTAGTTTTACCCCTTTTGAGGAGAAGGTCAAATTTTTGATAATCCATTTTGAGGATTTAATGCAAGTTTTAAAGGAAAAGAGGGAAATTATTTTGAAAAATGGCCCTGAGAAGGTTAAACTCATTTTAGCTAAGCCTGCATTTGCAAAGGCAGTGCCCTCGAGAGCATATGTAATACACAAGAGATCAACATACAATATGTTGATTCCGACAAGAGATGAGCCCTCCTCATCAAAAGGAAAAAGGCATGTAATAGATGTGGTAGAGATCCAAGATTCACCCAAGAGGCAAAGAGTAGGAAAGGAGATACAAACATGTGAAGCTTTATATTCTCCATCCCAATCCCTAATTCATGTGGGAGATGAACATGTAGCAGAAGAGCAACTATTGCAATTAGGAAGTCTTGGGAAAATTGTCCTCACTTATGAGGAGTTGCGAGAAGGAATGTCTAAGGAGCCAACAAGTGCCCAAATGGACCTAACTATAGGGGAGTTTACAGGCAAAGAAATGGACCCTGTTATAAAATAGGCAAGTGAGGAGTTTTTGGTCGATAACAGTTTTGTCAAAACAAGATCTTTCATGTAGTTTGTTTGGAGAACGAACATAGAAAACTTCAAGAAAAGATGTGAGAAGAGAAAAATGGAGTATCCAGATAAGGATACATTTGCAGTTGAAGAAGAGGTTAAGAAAGAAATCATGACTAAATTTGAAGCCATTACCCCTGAGCAGGGGAGAGAAATGATAGCAAAGGCTCGAGCGTTAATTCTCCCTGAGTGGGATATAGATGACACATTAATCCTTGATGTTGTCAGAAAGGAGACAAAGCCCTTTGAAGGGGTGACCTTCAGCAAGGATCATGCTGCATTGGTCATGTGGTCATTAAAAAGGGAAGAAAACAGGAAAAGAAAAGGCCCCTCAGAGTCCAGATACTTAGGGGGAATGATTGTGAAAAGAGTGAAGGACACCGGGCTAGTGGAAGCAGCCAGTACAACTTTGGAGTCTGCAAAGTTCAACATGGCAGTAGTTGAGAGAGAAGCAAAAGAGAAGGTTGGCATCCATGTGAAGATGGAAGTGATTTTAAAAGCATACAATGAGGCTAAGGTGGAATTAGCCCACAAGGATAAAATAATTACAAAGTTAAAAGGTCAGATTGAAGGGCCACAACAGAAAGGTGAGTCATCCACTTTGATGATTTCTGCCACCCTAGCAACATCTCCACCCACTATCTCAATAATTGAGTTTCCCCCTTCTCCTGGGATGTTTGGTTTTCAATCATCTGAGACTCTTCTGGATGAAATAGAAAAATTGAAGCAAGCTCAAGCTGTCTTTGCAAGCAAATATGAAGAGAAGATTAGAGGTACAATTTTGAAGTTTGCTGACACAATACAGGCTTCTATTGTTTATATATATATATGAAAAGAGTTTTAAGCATGTTGACGGATCTAAAAGAACACAAGGCTACTCTAGAGCCAATTTTAAATAAATGGATGGCAAGGGAAGAAGATTTGGAACTTATGTGCTCATCCTATGAAGAGGCAGAGGCTGATGCCAATTTTAAATCCACATGTGAGTTGGTTAAAGGTATGTCCAGGTTAGTAGAAGGAAGAGTTGGTTTAGAGAGAAAGGCCAACCTGTATAGAAAAGAATATGTTAACCAGAAGTTTGAAATATTTCCTGGAGGTTTTGTTAGTTAAATTCAGTTGAAAGATGAAAACATATGGCTTGATGAGCTAGGACATAAATTGTCTCAACAGATAAAGGAAGTCATCAATTCAGATGACACATCTTTGTTTATTCGAACAATTGAAGAAATTGAAAAGATGAAGTCACACTATGGTTTTTTGGAGGCAGAAGTCAAGTAGTTAAGAAGCACCTAGAAAAGATTAAATAAATTGAAGAAGAAAATTATTAGCTACTCTTGGCCCAATGATGATATTTTTCAGGGATGGAAAGATAAATATATGGTGCAAGAAGCAGAGGATCAAGAATAATCAACTAATGTTGTAGTGTTGTAACAACCTTCAGGAAGTTAGGGATGAAGGTTATTTGTAAGCTCTTTCAAGAGGGAATTATAGTTGTAACAAACTATTCCTAGGAAAGTCTGAAGCTTGTTTGCATCCATATCATTATAAATGGATACCAGGACTATTGAAAAAATCATCACAAGAATTTGTAAATAAACTCTGCCGAAATATATCTAAGGTTTTCTGGTTCTTTCAGAAATCACCTTGAGTTATGTAAGATTTCAAAATGAATATTAATATATAGATCAAAGCATTCTGAGCCTAGATCTCTATTGTCTTCTTGTGTGCATTCATTGATTTACTGGTTTCTTTTAAATAATCTAGGGTTGTTTGATTGAATAGGGTTTGCAAGGCAATCTTACAGACATGTTTTAGGTTTTTCTCTCAAGGAGGGGAATTAAATATACGTGAAACCTTTCTGTTAGTAAATCAATTATTTTCTTCTTGAATTTGATGACTGGGTCTAGCATAAAGAAAAGACTTATATATATATATATATATATGTCACACATATATTAGGTTGATAAAGCCGAACCAATGAGATGTATGTGAATGTTCAGATTTGGAATTCTTGTTTAGTTTGGATGACTCTGTAGCCTGAAATAGGCACTGATATCATTTATGGAGTTTTTCTATCTTCCTTGGGGTCAAGACTGAAAATGAACACATGTTTTTCTCTTTAGTTTCAGTATTGTTGAGGTGATGAGGTTCACAGGTTTCTAACACCGGTTTACTATGGATCTTATATTATAATTGTGAAAGTATTCACAAGAGGTATACCCACCTAAGCCTAGGATAGGCTTAAAGTGTAGAAGGTTTCATATAAACCTTGTTATATGTTATTCTAGATTTTCATTTTCTTATCATTCTCTCCACATGCAATAGAGGCTTTAAATTTTCTTACAGAGGGGATAGGGGAATCAGAATTTGAGAACAACAGAAGTAGCGACTTTGCTGGGGAGAGTCATAGTGTGGATCTATGCTACAGATTGGTGCTTATATTAATTGAAAATTGGTTCGAAATTGTGTGTATTTGGTCCTTGTAGTTGGTTGTTTTATCTCTGATCTTTGTTATTTTCTCTCTAAAGATTTTCTTGTTCTACTGTCTTCTGTGAGTGATTTGCCAAGCTTAATTCCTTATTTTCCCATAGTTTTGGGTGGCGACTCTAACATAAAATAATCAGTGCTCTTGAATAAGCATAATTCATCTTAAGGAAAACAATTATAATGCAAAGAGGGAAGAACACCAAATCATACATGAGGAGAAATCCTCAAGAGACGTTGCAAAGGGGACTGTTTGAGCTGGCCGGAAAAGGCCAGAAAAGATCAGTTGCACATGAGCCATCTAATGTTGTCTGGATACAGAAAAGCAGTACGGGTAAGTCATCTAAAAGACCCATATATGCAAATTCAAATTCTTCTTCCCGTGAATCTGAGCAAGATATTTTGGGTTTTCATTCTAGTTTGTTTGGTAATAATGAAGATGTCCAAGTTTTGAATCAAAGGATTTCTCATGTTAGTTTGTCTGGGAAGGATAGAAATAGTTCTAATGTTAAGATAGATTTTATACCAAGAACTGTAGATGGGAATATTAGTCTTATTGATATTGATCAAGTCAATATGTCAGATTCTGAAGAGATTTTCCCTGACGAAGATGAAGTATCCCAAGAAATTGAGGTGCTTAATAGAAGAGTTCATCAATTGATCTCTCTAAGGACACAAAAAGAAACAAATAAGGAGAAGGAAGTTAAGGCTAAATTGATTGAGAGAGATAGGATTTTAAGGCAGATTGTCGATCTTGAATTGTTCACCCAAGAGAAAACCAAGAGTGAGGAGGAAGGTCCAGTTATCAGAGAAAATCTGACTGTCAAGATCAACCCTGCACACAAATTTGTTTTACAACCTAATAGGGAGGTCCTTAGTGATCTACTACCTGCTAGAACTAATATTGACAAAGGAAAACAAAAGTGCATGGAAACTGGGTCTGGATCTAAAACTACAAAAGAAATCTCTCATTGGTTGTCTGCACATGAGATAGAGATAGAAAGGATGAGGAAAGAAAAGGAAGATCTGCAAAGGGTATTAGAGAGAGCTGAGTTAGAAGCAGCCAATCAAGAGCTTAAAAGAAAAATTAATTATCTAAAGGCTCCTCCCATAATCTTTCCTTCAACTAACCCAAATAAGCTTTTACCTCAGCATCCCTCACACCCTCTAGTCAAAATTCAGTCAACCCTACCTGTGAGTATTGGTCTAGTTAGTGTAGTCCTTGCTACCAGTAAAAGTAACCAAGTCCCTCTAACACATGGTCTTAATATGAGAATGAACATGGGTAGTAATCCTATTGGTAACCAGTTCCAGAGAAGACCCATTAATTTGGAGTTGTACAAATAACTTTTCTTTGAGGGAATCCCAGGGTACCCAAACCATGTTCCTACTGAATTGAAGGATAGGCTTCACAAATTTGCTAATAATAATGCTATAAGTGAAGAAGAGCACTTAAAATCTTTTGGTGATCTGGTAAATGATTATGAGATTGTAGATGAAGATGTCATCATGAAATTATTTGTACAGTCTTTGGTGGATGATGCAAGGGATTGGTACAGGGGTCTGCTCGTAAATAGCATTGGTTGTTGGGAGGAGTTTAAGAATTGCTTCCAAGAGCAATATGGTGATAAAATGAATGTGAGCTTTAGGCTCAACAAGTTCAACAATATCAGGAAGTCTGATAATGAGATTGTCATAGACTTCAATGTGAGGTTTCAGAAAGCAATGCATAGGCTCTACCAAGTGATGAGATTAGATGATAATATGTGTCTGAACACTTACTATAATGCTTTTGATTCTAAAATGGCTTACATACCGAGGGATAAAAACCCACATAGTCTAAGAGATGCTTTCAGAATTTCCATAAATGTAGAAAGTAATAGGAAAGCATTTGGAAAGGTGGGAAGGAGGACTGATGGTAGGCTGTGGCAAGAATCAAAATAGCAGCCTAATAAAGTTGCCAAGGAAGAAGACAAAATAGAAAAATTAATGACTAATGTGAAAGATCTTACTGCTAAGGTAAGTAAGAATGACAAACCTCATTACAATTGGCAAGATAGACCTCCTAGACTACATGATATGACATACAACACCACTTGGAAGGATGTTAAACCTGTCCAAGATAAGCCCAAGAACACACATAACCAAGATACACATGATCCCTTGAAAGGAGGGAATGTGCACAATATGGAAAATTCTCCCTAGTGTACAGCTTGTGATGGACCACATTCTCCCCATCAGTGTGTTGTGGCTCAAGCTCTGGATGAATCCATGAGAAAGGAAGGTGAGCCTCATATTAGCATGTTTTACACTATTGTTGAAAGTGATAATGAGTCTTCACAAAGTGAATCTAGTGGATATGATGCACTAAGTTATAATGAATGTTACCAAGTGCAACTAAAAATTGATTGGCATCCTACTTTAAATGTGGTAACCATTGAAGATGAAGAAGTTCATCTCAGAAGACCTGGTGATGAAGAGGTAAAAAATCTCACTAAGGCTGCCATAGCCAAAGCCAAGCACAATTACAATCTGAGAAGTAGTAAAAGGGATGGAGATTAGGGTGAACCTGGTTCCATGTTCATGAAAGAAGTATCTCAGAAAAGGACAACAAGCAATAGTACTCTGCCTCAAGATGGTCATGCAAAAGGTGATCAATCCAAAGATGTGACAAAGAGTGCAGATAACAACACTATTGGAAATTTACAAGGGACTGCTACAGCTAAAAGGGCAAGCCAACCAAAAACAAAAAAGGCTAAAATTAATATGGAGTCAATTATCAGTTCCACTTTTGATATGACTCAGGCTTTGACCCAAATGAAGGTTACAGTCCCATTGGTAGAATTGTTGAAAATAAAGGAACATAGAGAAGATGCTCTCTCTTTATTTTCTAATATATTAGATAATAGTGCAACTTTACCTGTAGACACCATGAAGGATGAAAAGGATCATGAGCTTTAGACTCCTAAAATATATGTCGGAACAACAATTACTCAAGAACCTTCCTAGGTAGATCCGTTTTATGTGACCTTATTAGTCAATAATAGGCTAATCAAGAATTGTGTGATAGACTCTGGTGCTGCTGCAAATGTGATGCCATATGGTGTCATGAAAGAATTGGGATTATCAGTAAGTATTGTGTATGGGAAATGTTATGCTATGGACAATAGGGAAGTACCTGTGGTAGGTACAATGAAGGATTTGGAGGTAAAGATAGAAACATTTCCTGAAGCAACCTATAAAATGGATGTCATAGTAACTGTCACAGAACCCCATTATGGCATGCTATTATCCAGACAATGAGTTTTAGCAGTTGGAGGAAACATGTAATTAGATCTTTCATATGCAACAATCCCAGTAAATGGAAGCCAGGTTAAGTTATATAGAGAACCACGTGCTCCTAAGGTAATTGAGAAGATAGACCCTGATATGTTGAATTGTATGGTTGATGTCGATCTTGACAATTTCAGAGTACAACCAATTCAAGCTCAATTGACAAATACTGATCCCATTATCAATGAATTGGAATCTCAAAAAGAAGGCTTGTGGCATATGTACTTTGATGGAGCTTGCTCGAAGGAAGGGTCTAGAGTAGGAGTGATTTTTGTGTCTCCATCAAGTATAACTTTCAAGTATTCTTTTCTATTGGCTTTCAAATGTACAAACAACATAGCTGAATACGAGGCCTTGTTATTGGGACTGGAGATTACTAAGAAGAATGACATTTAATTGTTAAAAGTATTTGGGGATTCAGAGTTGGTGGTCTCTCACATAAGGTCTAAATATGCATCCAAAAATGATCATTTGAAAAGATATAAACATGCTATTTGGGATGTAATTGAGCATTTTTTCTGTGTTTTCTATTAACTGGATAGAAAGATCAAAGAACATCATGGCTGATTTTTTAGCTAATGTTGTGTTAAATAATGATAATGTAACATTAACCGGTGTGTCTACAATTGAGATAAAAGCTAGTCCTTCCATTCCTGATAATGTATATAATTGGCAAGTGTTTACAGATGATGAAGATATTCTTAGATTCATACAGTGCATTGATGATTATGATGGACAAAAAATTGATTGCAATGTATTAGTAGAAGTAGTAGAAGATAGAGAAGCGGTGTTTGGAAATGACATGGTCCAGTTGGAAACCAATGAAATCCCCAAAGGATTGGTAGAATTGGAAGGTATGCTCAGTCACAATGATAGTCATTTGCATCAACAATCAACCACTAAATTAGAAGAATTGGAGGAAGTGAACTTAGGGACAAAATCATCCCCTAAGTTGGTGTATATTGGGAAGAACTTGGCTCCTCACATTAAGGCCAACCTCATTAAACTATTGAGAAAGTATAAACATGTTTTTGCTTGGTCTTATGAGGACCTGAAGGCATACAAACAAGATCTATTTCAACATGAAGTCCCTTTGCATCCAGATGCTAAGCCTTTTTGACAAAAGAAAAGACCTATCAACCCCCTTTTGGAGACCAAAATGCAACAAAAATTAACCAAGTTGAGGGAAGGGGGAATCATTAAGCCTATAAGACATTCATCATGGGTGTCTAATTTAGTCCCAGTTAGAAAGAAGAATGGGGACATAAGGCTTTGTGTTGATTTCAGAAAGTTGAATGTTGCTTCTTTGAAAGACAACTATTCTTCCCCGAATATGGAGGAAATGTTGCAAAGAGTAACTGGGTGTGATTTGTTGTCCATGATGGATGGGTTCTCATGATACAATCAATTATTAGTGAAAGAGTCTAAACAGTTCAAGACTGCTTTTACTACCCCTTGGGGGACGTATGTATATGTGAGAATGCCATTTGGTTTAAAAAATGTTGGAGCTACTTTTCAGAGAGCAATGGATGTAGCTTTCAAGAAATACAATTCTGTCCCCCAAAATCTTTTCAAAATCTAATTTCATGCTTTGATCAACATCTAAGAAATCAATCGACTTCCATCTAGCTAGCTTAAGGGGTCCACTAGTCACAATTTCAAAATAATCTGCTATAAAAACACCCCAAAGGGAGGAAAGAATAGTGATCAGAGGAGACCAATCCCTAATATTTACCAAAGGTGTGTGTCCATTCCATACTTCATCCCAGAATCTGACCTTTCTACCATTATGAACAATCCATGAGAGATGAGGCAAAATAATTGATCTACATTTACAAAGGAAATTCCAAATCGCAGAACTCGAAGGCAAATTTGAGACTTTAAAAATGTACTCTCTGATAGTTCTGATACTTAATATAAGTACAAATCCAATAGCTAACAAGATGAGAGGGGGGGGGGTGAATCATACAAACTTAATCATCCATAAAAACATCAGATTCAACCTCGGTATCATATATATCAGTCATATAACCAAAACTATCAAACATGCAAACTCAAAAGCATATGAACAATATAAACCTCATAACACCAGATTTAACGTGGAAACCCAAATAGGGAAAAACCACTGCGGGATTTCGGACCCACTAAGAAATATACTCTTCTAGAGTATGCTCGATTAAAAGCAAATCCTGTTAAAGATTACAAACACATTGCTAGATGTGACCCAGTTAAGGGATTTCCCTCAGATCTGTTAGGATCTTCACTTTGTTAGAAGTGACCTTGTCATAGGATTTCAAACACTCAATCAGAATGTCACCTTGCTAGAGGATTTACATATAAGACCGTTAGGTCCACTCAGTTAAGAGATTTTCTGTCACTTTCACAAAATAACAGTAATAAAATCTATCTACAACTTCACATCTAAAATGCTAAAGCATATTCTTATTTGTTCAATACAATTTAGACATAGAACTAATCTTGTCTATCTGTTGGGCTTCTATACTCTATTATTCTAACAGGTCTTCAAGCTTCTGTTCTCGGTAATCACTATGTAGCATCCCTATGCATACACTTGCCCACATACATTGTTTATCAATAGTTTCCTATTTATAAACAATTGGGTAACCACTTAATCTCCTTGATCACATTTCCCATGATCAATCATAGCCATTAGATCTTCAATCTTGTCCAGGTTCAATGCATCTTTCGATCTGAAAACATTTTACCCCGCCTTGGAACTTGCATAATAGTCTTGGAACTTGTGCCAGGGTATTGCGGTTCAATCTGCGCTATAGATCTTCATGCCGACTTTCCATTGCCTTAGATTCGTTAACAAACTTCTTCCATGGCTTACCAATCATTGATCCGCTCCAGCTCATCAGCTTCTTTCATTAAATACCACATGCAAACATTTAATGCATTTTGTTATAGCTCGGTTACAACTCGGTAACAACTCAGTGAATACTAAACTTCACTCGGTAGACATTCCACCTTCATTAACTGATAGCGATAACCTTAGGGTTTACTGACTAGGTTCCTTAGGGTTTATCGACTAGGTTCTTTTCCTGATAACATAGTATAGTATTAACCTTTACATTTTACAACATATGTATGATGTTAAAACAATCTAAAACATCATGATCTCATCATTGTCTGACTCGGTAGTAGTTGCCCATTGAATACCTTATTCATCCCTTTATTCATCATATTCTTTCCTGTGTCTTTTACCGACTTCTTTATAATCTTCATATCATACTTCTCAAGATATGGCAACATCATACTGAATTAGAAAATCAATTTCTTGACTTCAATGACAAAATAATAATATCAAGATAGTAAAACATCTTTAATCAGTTATATCCATAATCATCAACAACCTTCTCAATATCCTTATTGAAATGCCAACAATATTTCATTGTCTGGTATAATGCAATATTGCCAACACTCTCTCGGTCCATTATTCAAATATTTGGAAAACATAATCTGTGCCCATAAGGAGCTAGGATTGTCATATAATTTCCAAACCAACTTAGCACCTAAGGCTAAATTCTGATTCTCTAGACTCTGAATTCCTATTCCCCCAAGTTCCTTAGGTAAACATACCTTATCCCATGCAACTAAAGGGAGTTTCTCCTTGCCATCTTTATTATTATTCCAAAGAAAATCTCTGAGAGTATCCAGTAAACTAACAATGGCTAGTTTTGGAGACTTCAAAACAGACATGAGATATAAGGGAACAACATTCAAAATAGACTTGATGAGAAGAATTTTACTCGCCAAAGTTAACCATCTATGATTCCATGAGAGAATTATTTTAGAAATGACCGAAATAATCTTATCCCAAAAACCAATCTTATCCTATTTAACAAAGAAAGGAATCCCAAGGTAAGTACATGGAAGATTTCTAGTCTCAAATCCCCAAAAGGATTGCAACCTATGCTGAACCATAGCATATTTGCACCATCTATTTTTTTCTTTTATTTTCTAACTATCAATATCATCTCAAATTCGACATATGAATCCATAACAATTTATGCATCTAAACTTATTAGCATATGAAGCAGATGGTGGTTCATGCTGAAGAACTCATGAGAAACATTTAGTTGTCCTTGTGTTGTCTTTGTGTTGTCTTTGTGCTTTCCTTTGGCTGTCTAGTTGCTCCCTTTGTCTTGTGTTCCCTTTTTGTTTTGATTGGGAACTGTTCTATGGGTGATCAGGCACTATAGTTTTATGTCTCTTGAATGCTTTGTCTTTCTCCTGCCATTTAACAAGGTTCCGGGTTCCTTTCAAAAACCTGTTTTTAATTAATCAAAACATTCACAATTTTACTTCCAAACATCAATTAATTTTTCCATTATGATTCTAAGAATTATATGACTTTGTTGCAAGATAAATTGTATGACCTAAACAAAAAAATAAAAAAAATTCTATAATTTTCTTTAAGCAATTAATATTAGATCATAATTATATGACTGATTGGACATGTGGTAAAATGTGGGATTACTTAATGATGAGACTATGAATGATGAAATTTCATGTAAACCTGGATTACTTTTCCTATTTGATTGCAAATTACTTATGGGAGGACTGCTCATTACTTAGTTTTATTATAAAAAATATCATTTTTTAACTGTCAAAATCACTCAGAGAGTGCAATGAAAGACCATACTTCTTGCTTTCATATATTACATAGACTCACATACAATTGTACCTCTAAATTCGAAGGAGCCTTTAGATTCTTTATTTATGAAATACAAATCACCAATACTTTATACAAAGAACCTAAGTACCACATAAGCTTAAAAAAAAGTGAGGTTTTACAGAATTCTTTGCCAATAATTTGAGTCATTTTCAACTTTACGTCATGGGTCATGTTGTGTCATTTTACTTTTGCTAAAATGGGGATTTAATTTATTTTTGTCTTTACGTTGGTTTGTTTTCATTTTTCAATTTTTTTTTATAAGTTCAAGGTGGGCTTCTTTTTAGAAAACTTTGTTGACACTATGGTAGAGTCTTGTTAGAAAATTTGGAGGAGGATTTTTTTGGAATTTTGAAATTTATAAGTGTTTTGTGAAATATTGGGATTTTGAAGGATTTATGAAGATCAAACTTCTAGTCTTATGTCTTAATATCCCAACCATCCCCACATTTTCTCTCTTATGTGGTGTAATGTGCCTAATGTGTGTGTTTTGTAGAATTGCATAGTTTTCTTAGGCTTCTACCATTTTTTATCCAAGTTTAAAATTCTAGTATTTTGGACCTTTTTTTGTAAAAATAAAATAAATGTTAATTTGATGGCAAATTCGAAAATAGTATAAAATAATGATTTATGGGTATTTCAAATACAATAGATTTAATAATTTGCAAAATAGATAGAATCTTTTTATCATTGGTAGACAATCTGAATACTAATTTACTTGCATTATTTTAGAATGATAGACTTCAACTTAATCTATTGAATAATTGTTTGTCTACATTATGATGACTTGGGGATGAATCCTACCAACAATCCATATGATCACCCAATTGTTGCAAGAAATGAAGCTTATACAAGAATAATTCCTATTATAGTATTGAATTCTTACCAAAGAAGATGGACAATAAAGGCTAGAACAAAATGATTCTAAGAGGATTAGAATCATAAATCAACATCCAAAACAAAACGGGCTACAAGGATAGGCATAAAAAGCAACAACTAAAGAGACAACAAAAGCCCAGTCAGGCACAAAATGACAACATAAAGGCCAAACCTAGACATAGAAAGAACCAGCAACAAAAAGCAACCCAATTACATTAGGCTTCTAAGAGTCTTAGCAACCTCAGCCTCTAGGGCATTCATGGTATCAACAACAACCTGCTTAGCATTAAAGGGAATTGGACTGAGGCTGAGAAGAATTCGGCCATGGACTATATCAAGAAAACAGGGGAAGGGGTTGACCAGCTGAAGAAAAAACTGGAGGTACACATCATCCGGGTTGAAGATGGCTACAAAAAAATCCAGGACACCCTCAAGACCGTTATGGTTAGTAGTCATAAAATTGTTAAAGAGTCTGCAATGGTTATGAATACCATGGTGAAAAGTTTGGACCAACTAGATCAGGTTGTTGTTGTTATTGGTGAGGAAGCTGAGGCGACTCAAAGTGGTGAAGGACCCTGCAAAAGGACTTGAGGGAACATGAAGAAAAAGGTGGCCTTTCAAAACTTGGATCATAATGCTATGCAGGCTGTTGTTGATACCATGAATTCCCTAGAGGCTGAGGTCGATGAGACCCTCAGAAGCCTAATGTAATTGGGTTGTTTTCTGTTGTTGGTTCTTTCTATGTCTAGGTTTGGTCTTTCTGCTATTTTTTGTGCTCGATTGAGCTTTTGTTATCTCTTTGGCTGCTGCTTTTTATGCATATCCTTGCAGCCTATTTTGTTTTGGATGTTGCTTTCTAATTCTAATCCTCTTAGAATCATTTTGTAAAGGGTTTTGGGGCCCCTTCAAAACCTGTTTTTTCCTTAATCCAAAACAACACAAAAGGAGATGGAAAAGTTTCTAGTTTAAACTAGTTGATTCTAATGCTGGTGAAATACGGGTAACACGTTTTAATGTTGTTGCAGAATAATTATATGATCCAATAAACACTAAGAGTGTTTATAATCTCAAAAGGGAGACTTAAACCTATGCAAAAGAATTTCAACCATTTAAAGAATGATTGGGAACTTCTCTTGGAAAGTAATTCAACAATTGAGTTATGTTTGGAGGAGGATAGCATGATATCAAAACAACACTTCAATTTTAGACCAATAAGTGAAGTTGAGGACATGCAAAGCAATCCTATAGTTGATATCATTGGTGTTGTTTTATCAATCGATCCATCAAACACAACCTTCAAAAAAAATTCCACACAAACTCAAAAAAGAACTCTTCAAATGAAAGGCGTGCTAGGTTATATGGTGAAGTTCGCAATATTTGGTGGTTTCTACAATAAGGAAGGTCAACAACTCCAAGATATGTGCAATCTAGAAAATTTTTCCCATACTTGATGTAAAAGATGGATGAGTTAGTGGTTTTGATGGAAAATCTATGGGAATAATCACCATAACCTAACTTTTTTATGAATTTGTATCTTTCAAAGTTATGTGGTTTGATATAGAAGAGAATAATCTCACTTCTGATTCTATTACAAAGGAAATCTCATCTATTAGACAAGCTAAAATGTTGAAAAGTATCACCCAAATTAAGAATGGGGGACTTGGTAAATCTAATAAAACCTTTTGGATTGTGATCAATTATTTCTTTCATAAAGGTGGATAATTTTTGTTTATCAACTTGCCCCTTGAGATTTGAAGGTAGTCAATGAAAAAAGTGTTGGGTATATTTGTCGTTGTACCAAAAGGTTGACCTATCAATGCCCACTACAACCATAGACACATAGAATCCACGGGAGGTGATCAAACCATGTCGCAAACCCACCACTTGTGCTGCACACCTTTTAAGAATCCCCCCTCAGCGCAAGCGGAGTTTGAACCCGTGACCCAACTTTGATACCATTTTTTGTGTACAATTGTCATTGCACCAAAAGGTTAACCTATCAATGCCCACTACAACCACCAGACACATAGAATCCACAAGAGGCAATTAAACCATGTCGCAAACCCACTGCTTGTGTTGCATAGAGACCAAGGGTGCACACCTTGCAACAAAAATAAGGTGAACAATAATGGAAATGGCAATTGGTATTGTGAAATATGTGATAGCAGTTTCCCTAAATGTGATTATAGATATATGCTTCAATGCAAAGTGCAAGACCATACTACTTTCACTTGAATTAATGCTTTTAAAGAAGTAGGAAAGGTAATTATGGGTGTTATGAAAAAGGAATTAAACATATTGAAGCATGGACAACAAGATGATGTCAAGTTTTGAGATATTATACAATTTAAGTCCTTTCTGATATATACATATTTAAATTTCAAGTGAAAGAAGATAATGATGAATAGAGGCTCAAGTGCACTATCGTAAGAACAAAAAAAATGACTATTCATTTAAAAGTAGAGTTCTATCATATTTAATTGCTAAGTTATAGGTTTTATTACTTTCAATTTCTTTCATGTGCATCTTTCTTTTTGAAAAGATTTTCAAATAATTCAAATAAACTCATTAGATATGTCTAAGTTTTCTAATATGATTTCTTATTACAATTTCTATTTTTTCTTTATTCATACTCTTCTTAGTTGTTTTTTAATGGTAGATCTAGTAGTTTATTCATATTTATTCATATTAAATATTTTAAAATTTGATATATCTCTACATATTTTACATATAATTTTTAAAATATGGGTATGCTATTTTATAGACTACAAATCACCAATATAGAGGGTAACATTAAATTTATACTAAGAACCTAAGTACCAAATAACCTAAAAAAGTGAGGTTCTACAAAATATTTGCCAACAATGTGAGTCACTTTCAATTTTTACCAAAGTTTCTTTTGTTAAAATGATATAATATATGAAATAAGTGAGGATGATGATTGCTAGAAAGATGGGTCATGTTGTTTCTTGTACATGTCTCATTTTACTTTTGGTAAAATGTGGACTACTTTTGTTTATGTCTTTAGGCTGGTTTTTTTTTTTGATAAGTCACAACTGAAGCGGTATTTTTTAGCTTTTCTTTGGAGATAAGAACCAATCGAGTAGACTCAAACCCAAGACCTCCCATGTAGGAGGTTCACAGCTAATCATTGTGTTGTGGGGTCAGCCCCGGTTGGTTTGTCTATTTTCATGTTTTCTTTTCCTCTTTTTTTGGTTTCAAGTTGAAGGTGGGCTTACATTTTAGAAGAAAAAAATGAAAGTATGGTGAGGATAGAGTCTCTTGCTAGAAAGTTTAGACGAGGACCCATTTTGGAATTTTGAAGACTATAAGTGTTTTATGGAATTTTAGGATTTTAAAGAAATTTTGTAGATCAAGCTTCTAGTCTTGATGCATTAATGTCCCAACCATCCCCACATTTTCCCTCATTTGTGGCATAAAGTGTCTAATGTATGTGTGTTGCAAGATTCCATAGATGTTTTAGACTTCTACCATTTTCTATCTAGGTTTAAAATTATAGTATTTTGGACCTTTTTCATAAAAGTGGTTAAGAAGAAATGTGAAGGTTTTGTGGAGAACATTGTTATGACTTTACTTTCAGGTTTGTCACCTTGTCTTCGAGTCATTCATTCAAGCTTCCCATCTATTTTATCCTATATTTATGTCACCCCAAGTGAACTAGATGAGCTATAAAATGTGCATTTTCCTTCATTTTCACATTTTTCTCTCATTTGTCATTTAATATTTGCAATCTAGGGCATCATATGCAACATCAAACTCTATTCAAACATGATAAAAAACCTTAGCTTTTGTATTTCTCATACCTTCACCATTCCACAAATTGAAGCAAGAAATTTTAGCAAGAAATTTTCAATCTCTAGGCCTTTGAAGACTTTAAAGAAAGCTAAGGCACACTAAGATTCAATTGTTTCAACCTTAAACATTGGTGGAAACAAAACTAGTAGGTTAACCTTTCTTCCTATGTGATTGTAACACATTAAAATTTGAATTATGTGATGTCCTCTTGTATCTTGGAACTTTATAATGAAGTGTTAACCCTAAGGTACATGTGTTGTGGTTGTGAAGTAGGGTACCTGCAACTGCAACACAAACACTCAATAGATCATTACAATCATGGTTATCAAATTGAAATCAAATGAAGATAAACCATGACAAAGTGACCTATCGCCTCCTAAGACATGCGAGTGTGGATTTGCTCTCAGATCTAGATGAGCAATCCTAGTGACTTGACTACACCAAGATGGAGGATTTAAAATGATATGATGTGTAAGCTAGATAAATGCATGATTAAAGAAGATTGTCCCAAGAAGCTAATTATACTAATGGTATGCATGATTATGCTAAATGATAGATACAGTTAACATAGATGAGATATTGATTATATTATATGAGTAAGCAATTATACTAGAAGATGATCAAATTAAGCTAGATCTAAGATGCAGTTGCCTATAATAACAATGCTTAAATGATATGCAAGAATGGATATGCCTATAATAACAATTCTTGAAATGGGATGAGATGGGATCCTCTGTGCTCCAAAATGGGGGATATTTATAGGATTTCCAAGGCCAGGGTTAAGGTGGCAGGAATCAATGGTCAAGATTGAGTCTAAAGATATCAAGGGTCAAATTGGAGGAGGTTGGAGAAGAGGTTGGTGGGAGGGACACTTGTCATCTCTATGGTGACAAGTACCAAGGAATCTTGCTCACACGAGGGCAAGTGTCCAAGGGAGGAGACATGTGGCATAAGTGCCATGTGTCTCAAGGGGAGAATATCCAACCCATAGGAGGTTAGGATGGGGTTAGCTAAACCCAAGATTAGGTGGAATGGGTTAGGTTAGAGGGTGGTTAGGTTAGGTGGTTAGAAGTTAGGAGGCATGTGGGGAATTTGAATTTAAAAATTCAAATAATAGGAAAAGGCTAATTAAATTTCAACAACTCATAAATTGATTTGTTTTAATTAATTAGGAGATTAGAAGAATGAATCAAATGGGGAAGGATTAATTAATTCAGATTAATTAATCAAAGGGGACTATTGAAATGAAATTTTTAATTAAATCCTTAGATTTATTAATAAGCAGGTGAATGGGGAATTTAATCAAATTGCTAATGAATTCAATTAAATTGGGAAGGGGGATTAATTAAATATTTATCTTCAGACCATTTTTAGGTGTATACAACATGAATGGGATTTTTGGTGTTAAACCCTTACTATAGTTTATAAAAAATTGCATGTATTCAACTAAAAATTTAAATGTTGTAAAACTAGGAAGAATTAACAAAAAATTCCAAAATAAATGATACCCTAGCTAGGAAAATTAGTTAAGTATGGGAATATCTCAACCATTATTAGGCAAGTGTATCTAAATAAGGGGATCAAAAAGTGGCCACAACCACTTTTTGGTCCATCTAGGGCATAACATAAGCATGTTATAATGTGCCTGTATTATAACATGTTTGTGTTATAATTCAAGTGCATTATTACATGCACACATTATGCCTATCGTAAAAAGAATGCATAGCTTATTCTATATTTCCTTCTATACCTCTATTTGTCTCTCTCTCTTCTGCTTCCTATATACCTCTCTATCTCTTCCTATATCAATTTTGCATAGTCATTATTTTATTTTACAGAGCAATTTTTTTAAAATTACCTTTGAGGTTGCTTCCCTCAAAACCCAACCAAAGGGGCTCTAAATATTGTCACTATCTCCTTGGACACCCTGAAAATAAAGGTGGGAGGAGGGGAGAAGCCACCCAACACTCATTGTCAATAACAGAGATCCAATAGCAATTGAAACAAACCCCTAAATTAGGAAGATAATTAGGTTATATTACCAACACTACCTCCCTATCTCTCTATCTTTGTCTTTCCATCTACCTCTCTATATTTGTTTATCTATTTCTCTCCTCCATATAGCTTCCACTTTTCATCTCTATCTCTAAATACCTCTCCCTCTCTCTATCCATCCCCCTGTCTCATTTTCCCTCTTCTTAGACCTTTATATCTTATATTTATTTTCCTCTTTGTATCTCCACATTCCCCCCCTCTCTTTATCTCTATATTTATTTTCCTCTCTATATCTCCATATTCTCCCCCTCTCTCTATCTCCCCCTTTATTTTCTTCTCTATCTTTTCTAAATTATCTCTCTATACAAACACACACACATTGCTTATTTTTTTGTGCTTATGTTGAATAGATTTTGTCAGTGATGTCAAAAAGGGAGTTGTCTCAAAGAGAGATTGTTGGATTCATCTCGTTTACCTCTACTATATCTAGATGGTTGGAGAATTGTGTTATTGTCATTATCATCTCAAATAATTTTGATTGATGGTAGTCTTATGCAGTCACATTGATTGATATGACTACAAAGATTGATCAAGACATGTATGCATTATCATGTGCATCTTTTCATATTGGTAGAACTCTATTCTAGAAAGTTGGTTTCAATTAACCAATCTATATTCTTATTCTAGTAACTTGTAGAGATTCATATTTGCTAATGTTAGATAATTATGACTTTCAGTTTGAATGGAGAGTCTGCATACACATGTTTTATCAATACCCAGTGTTTCTAGAGTTTTGGTGTGGCAAATTAAAGATAGTTTTTATTTTACTAGTTTTTTATTGTGTTGATGACAAACCCAATTTGTTTTTTGAAATGATGTGGTAGTATTTTTGAGTGTGTGATACTAGAAATTAAGGGTTATTTTCCCTCGCAATTAGTTTGATCCTTAGTAGGATCCACATGATGTGTTTCTTTATGTGGAGTTATGTGTGAGTTTTTTGGGTCAGGCCTATTACAAGTTTGACTTGGTTAATGTACGGGTAAAGAGCAGTGTGTTCTTCTATTGGAGATTGTGCATGGACAACCTTTAGGACCTACTTAAGATTTTTTGAGAGCATGTAGTTTATTCATGTGTATTGATATGTGTATGGGATAATTAGGACTTGGCCTACTTCATGTTTTATAAAGGAAAGTTGTGTGGCCAACTTGTAATTGTAAATTGTATTTGTAACACCCCACCAAGGAACCCCAGAGGATATAACCTAACTAAATCAACTAAGAAGAGAGATTTTTTTTTTAACGACTTTAAGTGTAATCTAATGCAAAGCTCTATTTAAGATAACATTATGAACTCAAATGCACAAGTGGAAAGAAATAAAACCAAACCATCCTCTAAGGTTCCTTAACATATTGTTACTTAACAACTTATAAAAACATGAAAGGAAACTATATCTAACATAATTATCATCTTAACCATTCAATATGAAATGAGTATTAATAAGAAAAATTAACATCTTCTAAAAGATCCATTCCCATTCAATTTCACTATGATAAGAAAATAATTACTATCATTTAATCTTTCAACCTAGGTTCATTTTAGGACCCAAATCCAAATGTTCCTATATTTCTTTAGAATGATAAATGACTAACATATGCTTAATCCAAAATGAACAATAATATCATTGCAACTACTAACATAAATCCTACAAGATCATTTCACTTAAATTACATCATTGTTTACATCATCCACCTTGTAGGCGTTTCTGAAATTATATTTACATTTGATATCCATATATCATAGCAACAATATAAAGAATATATGAATCCACCTCCAATTGAAAAAGTAAACTATATCCAAGAGAAGCATGTTGAGTGATAAGATAAGCCAATCCACACAACAAACAGATCAAAAACACTCGATGGAAGTAGGCAACTACCACCTGACCATGTAGAACCCGAAGGCCCACCCCCTGTGCTAGGAGATAGACATATGGCCCATAATCACATAAGAAAGGGTTAAGAATACATAAGGCCACTACCTACATCCACAAGAATTAACAACAAGAAAGGTACACAAAGATAAATAACATAACAACAAGGACAACTCTAGAGGACTTACAAACTACAATAAAAGAGTAGGAAATTAGTGCGCAAAAGGAGAGAGCCTCATCACATATCCTTGTATGGGTTGTCCTGGTAGGTCTCCATAGACCCTGACCCCTAACTTGGGTTATCTTGGTAGTCTCTCCCAACCCCCGGCCCCCATACAAGACTAATGTGGAAGCAACATATCTTTCCTAAAGACAAGGCAGTTGATCTTGCCATTCCAGACCTTCTCATCTCATCTCAAGCCATGAGCGGGGTGTGTGTGTGAAAAAGTGGTCTATAAGCTACAAGCACAACACTTCAATTAAGTCATTATATGCATGGTTAGTAATCAATAATCAATAAGTAATAAACAATAACAAAGCGACTAAATATGACATATTATAAAACAATGGCTCTGCATGCGAAAAGCAGATACAAGGCATCACCATTTCTTCATGAGCATCCTTATCCACTGCGAGGTATTCACAGAGGTTATGAAAACTAGTCCACTATTTTGGCTAATCTCACTGGGGCAGAGGAATTGAGCAGGGCAAAATCTCGAACCCTCAAATAGGAAGCTTTCTTTGCAAAAACAAAATACTCTCTGGTTGATATGGCTAGGGCTCCCCCTCCTTCGTTCAATAATTGGGATCAAAATAGGCATGTGCGTAGAAACAATAAGGCAGTAGGGCATTCTAATAGTCACCCACAAAATCCCAATCTCGGTTGGAAGGAGGGCTCTGTAAAACCTAACCGGTCAAATAGCTTTGCAGCTCCCCTTCACTTTCCTCGAAAACCTAACGGGTTGGTCATTGAAATGGATACCGAAACTCTGGCTAGGTATCAAATGCATTGCAACAATAGAATGATTTTTGCATGATGAAAAGGATGGGGGTTCTCACCTGAACAAATTGCTAACTGGATGGTGTCTTCTCTCAATAACCAGGTAAAGATCGACATCCTTCCTGATCATTTCTTAGCTATTGAATGCGGTAATAAAAATATGAGAAATTTCTTGCTAAATGGGGGCCTACCAATGCTCAAGGGCATAGGATTTGATTGTTGGGGATGGAAATCCCTCTTTCAACCATCTCAATTAAATTTATGTATGGTTAATAGAGCTATTTATCTCGAAAAACTTCCTGTAGAATTATGAAACAATGATTTTTTAAGAATTATAGGTAACAAAATTGGGAAATTTGTAGAAGTTGAGAAATCAGCCCTTAACTTTTTTAACCAACTTCTGATTGTTAACATGGATATTAATATTAAAAATATAAATCCCTTAATACTAAAATGTGATAATCTATGTCTAACCCTTGAACTACCCTTCTATAATCACCCGTTTGAAGTTAATATGCCAAGGAAGATTCCCCTTAAAAAATCTTTCCCTGAATCATTTCCTAAGTCTAGAATCATTCCAATCAGTTTTGTGGAAGGAGGGGGTTTCATCCTTGAGGGCTTTAATAATATTAGCACTAATCAGCCCACCACGGTATTATGTCCTCAGAGATCCCTTGTAAAGACCTTATGCTCTCCTTTCCAACCACCACCCTCTATTAACCCCCCTATAGGGTACTCCTCTTTCAAGGACTGAGACTTGGAAGAAGGAGAAATCAGCGAGTGGCTCCCCCAGAAAGAGTAGACTGGTAAGACAAATATGTTACCATCCTGCTCTTCTACCCTACCAGAGAGAGAGATTCCCTCGAGCCCCCCCCTCTCTAGGATCTTTCCTTCCTAGCGCAATCAAAAGAGATAGACAATCCTCTCCAAGATCCAGCAATGGCTTCTATGTAGGACCAACCAATCCCTCAAGTCTCAGGGATGAAGGCCTCGATGAAGATAGGAGCTTGCCCTCCACCTCTGAGAAATGATCCTATTGCAGTTGTAGAATCTGAGAGTGACCACGTTACTAGGGAAGTTAACATCATTGCCAATTTTATAGGGGAAGAAGTAGTAAATGACCTTATGGATCAATTGATTGATGAAATTTGTGATGATGAGGAATTGGTAAGACAAAGGGATTTCCTTGTCAATAATTTAGTAAATATTACCAAAGTCGACTTAGAGACAGATGAACTCTTTATAGCATTAGATAACTTGGAAAATCATGATCCTAATACCCTAGGTATTCTCTACTTGAAAAAAAGCAAAGACTCTCCTGATTGTGCTAGAATCAGTAAAAGAAGGGGTAGAAGATCCCTCACTGAACTGAGATTAAGGGATGGAGAAGCTAGGGGCCAGTCTAAAATATCTACTCTTTTTAATGCAGGGGAGGGGAAGTTCCTCCCCACAAAGCCATGAAAATCATAACTTGGAATGTTAGGGAACTGAATGCCCCTAACAAACAACGTATCTTAAAGCATTGCATCTCTGATTCTAAACCAGACTTATTGCTAATTCAAGAAACAAAAATGAACTCCTCTGAGATTTCCCTTTTTGAGCAAAAACTAGGTGCTAGACAACTAAAACACTCCCCGGCCACAGGCGCTTCAGGAGGTTTAGCTATCATCTAGGATTCTAGATCCCTTTCGTTTACACCTTTAGAGATGAAGCAAAATTGGATAGGAGGAGAAGTAGTAAGTTATAAAAATAACCTTAGATTCAAACTGATTAACGTTTATGGCCCTATTCAGAATAGGGATAAGGTGAGGGTATGGATGGAACTGGAGTCCTTCCTAAGAAGTTTACTGAACGAACTAAGTATCATTGGCGGAGACTTCAATGCCCTCACCAAGGTTTCAAATAAGAGAGGAGGAAGAGGCAAGCTCCCTCCATCAGCTGTAGATTTCAATCTGTGGATCAACATGAATTCCCTGTTGGAAATCCAGACGATAGTGAATGCCTTCACCTAGAACAATAGAAGATTTGGTTTTTGTAACATTGCAGAGAAACTTGATATGTTTTTTATCCATGGAGGGCTCTCAAAGTTGAATTTCTCCCTTAAGGTAGAGCCTCTCCCTTTATCAAGATCTGACCTTTTCCCACTCCAATTAAACTTAATATTTGATCACGCCCCTAAAAAGTGCCCCTTCAAATTTGAGAGCATGTGGTTTAGAGATGATAACTTTTTAAACTTAATTGAGAATTGGTGGAACATCTCTGTTTTCTCAGGCTCAAAGATGTTTATTGTTTCTAGCAAGTTAAAGCTTATAAAAAGGAAGCTCTTAGAGTGGAATAGGACCAATTTTGGTAACATTTTTGACAAAAAAAACCCTAATAGAGAATGATCTTAATAAGGTTAACATTGAGGTACTTGAGAAAGGGATGGATGAACATATGTTCCTTAAGGAAAAGGACCTACTCTCTGAATATGAGAAGATACTATCTTACGAAGAGATCTTCTGGAAACAAAAATCTAGGGAAACTTGGCTGAGTGATGGGGACCAGAATACCAAGTTCTTCCACAATAGTACTAAGCAAAGGAGAGGGGTCAACCAAATTTCCAAGATCACAAACTGCCAAGGATCCATCCTATTTGAATCGGAGGAGGTTGCTTCTGAGGCAGTTAGGTTCTTTGAGAAAATCTTAAACAATCATGAAGGATCCAACCTAAGGGGCCAACTCAATATTATTAAGAATATCCCAAAACTCATTACCGATGACCACAACCATGCCCTATTAAAGAAACTTTTAGAGGAGGAGGTCAAATTTTTCCTTTTCAAGATGAATCTGGATAAGGCTCCGGGTCTGGATGGCTTCCCCACCAACTTTTTCCAAAAGTGTTGGGGTTTCATGGGGACAGAAATCACGGATGCCTTAGAGGGTGTGAGGAATTTTGGTAAGATTCTCAAAGAGGTCAACAATACCTTCCTCGCCCTCATACCAAAAAAAGAGGACCCTGATAGCTTTAATGACTTCTGACCAATTGCTCTCTACAACACTTTGTATAAACTCTTAACTAAAACCTTAGCAGCCAGACTTCAGAATCTCCTCCCTTTAATTATTAGTGAAGAATAGACCGGCTTCATAGCAGACATATCAATCTATGATGGGGTTATTATTGCCCAAGAGGCCATTCATTCGGTTCCGCTCAACAAAACCCCAAGCATGCTAATCAAATTGGACATAAGTAAAGCATATGACAAAGTTGATTGGTGCTTCCTATGTAAATGCATGGAGGCCTTTGACTTTTCTAAAACTTGGATCAACCTTATCTACAAATGCATTTCTACCCCTAAATTCTCAGTTCTAGTTAATGGTTCTCTGGAAGGTTTCTTTAGTAGCTCAAGAGGACTCAGGCAAGGTGATCCTATGTCCCCCTTCCTCTTCATCATCATGGCTGAAGCTCTAGGAAGATCCATCTCCAAGACAAAAGAGGAGGGAAGGATCCAAGGAATTCCCATCACCAGTGGCCTCCCCCCCTTCACCCACCAACAATTTGTTGACGACACAATGCTTTTTGGGCAAGGTTGTGTGGAGGAAGCTTGAGCCTTGAAAGGCATCCTCAACTCCTACATGTGAGCCTCGGGTCAAGAGGTAAATCTGACCAAATCTGCAGTTTTTTTGTTCAACATAGATCCCTATTTAGGAAAAGAAATCTGCAATGTCTTGGAAATTAGCCAAGGTACCCTTCCCTGCAAATATATAGGCATTCCCCTTGACAGGGGTAGAAGATATTCAAATTTATGGGACAACTTGGCAAAATCAAGTCTAGGATTAGCACTTGGAAGGGGAAATGGCTCTCTTCAGCTGGTAGGGCAACTTTGGTTAGATCGGTCTTATCAGCTATGCCCATTTACCAGCTCTCCTGCCAACATCTGTCTTCCTCCAAACTTACTTAGCTCAACAAGCATCTTAGGACCTTCTTTTGGCAAGGTTCTAATAGCAGCCACAAAATCTCACTTATCTCTTGGGACAAGATTTGCACACCTAAAGAAGATGGTGGTGTTGGCATCAAAAATCTACAGAATCAAGGTAAAGCTTTGGGTGCCAAGTTGGTGTGGAGATTGTTTAGAACTCCTCACCTCAAATGGGCAAGATTATTAAACCACAAATACCTTAATGGTGATGATCCAATCCAAATCTTTAGAGAGACCAACCCTCCCAGAGGATCCTGCCTGTGGAATTTTATGCTCGATTGCAGGAAATCATCTTTGATAGGCTAACCTGGAACCTGGCATGTGGGGATAAAGCCCTTTTCTGGTCTGATTCTTGGGGTGGGTATAAGGCCATTGAAAATCTCCATGACTTTGGGGCCACCAAGGCCCTTCTTGAATCACATAGAGGTCCCTTTTTAAATAATTATCTCTCCCCTTCAATGGAAGGGGCTGGATGGTAGTGGATCGAAAGGGATGATGAAGCCATCCTAGAGAAGGACAGGCATAAACTTATGTCAATTCTCAACTCTAGGAAATTTGTTTTAAGTCATAACAAGGACAAGCTTGTATAGGAGGGTTCCTTAAGAGGGGAATATAATCCCGAGGATGGGTACTCCCACATTTCCAAAGCTTTCTTAAGACCCAAGTCAGAGCTCCCCTTAAATCTCAGTTGGGATAGAAAATGTCTGCATAAGGCAAGTATCTTCTCCTAACTAGTGATCCAAAACAAACTCCTAACTGCGGACAAATTCAGGCGTATGGGATATGAGGGTCCTAGCAGATGTCCTCTTTGTGAGGTAGATGAGGAGGACACCAATCATATTATCCTTAACTGTTCCTTTACTCATCAATGTTGGATATGGTTCACCAATAAACTTGAATGGTCTGGTGCCTTCCCCCACAGCATCTCAGGAATGCTCAAAGCTTGGCCTCTCCTTAGGCACGGTTGTCTCTTTGAAGGTTTATGGATAGCTCTTCCATCATCCATAATATGGGAGCTATGGAAGGAGAGAAACAAACGTCTCTTTAAGAATGAAAAACTAGATGTCCTTAGAATCATTAATAAGATAGAGTCAGTGGTCATTGAGCTTGTGAACAATAGATTTACCTCAGGCTCATTAAAAAATGCCTTTATATCTTATTGGGATGAAAAGATGAAAAAATGATGGGTGGGCTTATCCTTCCCCCCTTTGTGGGAGAGGGTCCTACTGCTAGCCTTCAAACAAGAGCGGTATGCAGATGGCAGCCCCTAGGTGAAGGATGGGTGAAGCTAAACTTTGACGGGGCAGCTTGGGGCAACCCTGGGCAAGCTGGGATAGGATGCGTGGTTCATAACTGGGAAGGCAAAGAAATAGCCACCCTAGCTTCTCTGGTCAGCATCAACACAAACAATTGGGTAGAGTTGATGGCCCTGGTGGAAGGTTTGTTCTTATGTAGGAAACTTGAAATTAAATCATTAGATATTGAAGGAGACTCGGCCATAATTGTCAATACTCTAAGGAAAGGAAGCATGCCCAATTGGAAACTTAATACCTTCCTGTCAAAGGCTTTGGACTTATGCAAGGGTTTTGATAGGTATACAATTAATCATATCTATAGGGAAGGCAATAAAAGGGCGGATGAGCTAGCCAACATGGGAGCTAATGGCATCAAGCTCCTTTACGAGCCATCTTAAGGCCAGGTCGTCTTCTTCACCCCAGTATTCGTCTTCAAGTTTCCCTCCCCTTATGTTTATCTTACCCGGATCCCAGCTTCCCCAGATCAGCCCCCCTTTTCTAACCTTCCCCTGAACCTTGCAGTTCATTGACATTCAAACATATTTTTCATTTAAAGTATTTCCATTTTCCTATTCTCCCACACTTCAGCTTAGGAAGCTAGGCTTAACCCCCTTATTTGTATTATCCTTTATCTCCACAGTCTTTCCCTTCTATCCTCTCCATTCAGCTAGCCCCCCCTCCTTCAAGACTGCAAAGAGACCCCTTGTATAACACCCCTATATTTGTATTTGGTAATTGTCATCTATATCTACCTTGAGTTAGTCTTCCATCATTTTACTCAAGTCATACTATCGACATACATATACACTTTTATTTCTACATATACAATCAAATTCTCCTACTCCTGTAATCCAGAAATTAGGACCCTCTTGGAAGGCCTTAATTTATGCGTTACCAATAAAATGACCAAGATCATCATTGTAGGGGAGTCCTTACCTATTATTCAGGGATTTGAGAGTAGGAACCTAAACAAATGGGTCCCATGCATATCCGGACTCTTCATTGATATTAATCACTAAGAATTTACTCACACATATAGAGAGGGCAATCGGGTGGCAAATTTTACTGCCATTCTGGGAGTTGATGCCCCACTTGGTAATTCCACTTTTGACATACAATCAGTCACAGAACCAGTCTGTGAATTAGTCAAAGATGATCACGCTCAAAAAGATTCTACGATGGGTTCATGTTTTGATGGTGTGCTAGGACACTTTTGGTATGCAGGGTCTATTTTTGATCTGTAATGACTGTGGATGTTACAGACAAGTGGACCGTGTGCATAGTAGATCTATAATCTACACTGACACTTTTCAATCTCTCGGTTTACGAGAGATTTTACAATCCTCATTGTGGAAAGTGTTGTTTGGTGGAAGCTCCTAGAAAGGGATGTTTTCTACTTTTTAGCGGATCATTCTTTGAATATCTCCATACCCGAAGTGTCTTCTCCTGAGTTAGGATTGTTGACAATGGCCTTCTTTGGAGATGTCTTGTGTGTTAATTATGAAGAGGACCTAAGGGGGAAACTACAAAAATTGTTCTTTATAGTGGACACGGCCTATGATGCCATGGAGGGGTTGGTAGGTGTGGTCCTCAATCTTCAAAGGCACTGTTGCGACTCAAAGGTCCTTGAAGCCATGCTTATCTCGATGGTGGATTTTCTAGAGTCAAAGGGAAAAATGGTTGAGTTCTTAGGTGGATTTGTTAAATCGCTCCTAGTGGATGCAGTGGTTAATGACATTTTAAGTTTACCATCAGATCAGAGACTGAGTATCCTGAAAGTTTATTTTCAGATGGAAAACTATCTGCCATCTGATAGCTCGGATGACGGCTTGTCTGTAGAGGATGGGGAGGAGTCGGACAACGAAAGGCACAATCGTGCTATGGAAAAATATTTGGTGAAGCTGGAAGAACGGGATAAAATGAGAATCTTCTGCGAGAATGCTTGGGAAATGTTTCACTGTGTTGTTATGAATGACAATATGGAACCCTTCAGGTGGATTACCCTAACTGAGGAGTGGTGGTTGTCAGATCAATCGACTAGAAATGTCATCCATGTTGGAGAATGCATTTCTATTATTCTACAAGCCCTGCGTGGCATTTAGTTGTTGTTAGGCCTTCATGGATGGGTTTACGGTTGTTTGATTTGAAACTTTATGTAATCTTTTCATTATTAATACAGGGCGCTATCCCCATCCTTGATAGCACTTACCCAAAAATATATATATACATATATATACATATAAGTTATACATACATACATATATATATATATATATATCTACTCATATTTACATATAGATATGTTTGCAGATATTGATATATATATACATATGCTCACATGTATATATATATCTGGGCAGGCTTCGACCCTTGTAGGCTCATCTTTAGATTCAGAATCATTTTCTATTTGCTCATATCCTTTTAGTCATTTTCTCATATTTATTTTTTCTCTAAGCCATTGTTTATAATTATTCGGCTTAAACAGATTTTTTCATATATATATATATATATATATAACATATATGTCTGCAGGTAGACCTATAGATACTAAGGATACATATACAGAGGTTATATATATATATTCTATTTATAAGACATAAATATACAAATATATATATATATATATACTCATATATATTATTAAACTGATATATATATATATATATATATATATATACCCATACTTATACATATATATATACATTTACATATATGTAAAGATCCATTTATATTAATCGGGGTATATACACATAGATATGTACCAAGATATAGATATATTCAGATATATAATCAAATATATTGATCATCATAGAATTTTTTGTTACTAACAATCTTTTTATTTATATGACAAACATATCAATGTTAATTTATATATATACTTAAGACTCATATATATATATGTACACTTTAGGTATATATATATACTTTATTTAGACTTTTTTAATAGTAATTCATATTCACTTAGAAATACAGACTTATATATATATATATAAATAAATTCTTACATAAATTAATTCATTCCCTCAATCCAAAACCAATAACAATAATTAGTATTCATTTTCATACTTAAAGCCTACACTGTCAAATCCATAGCATACCTATAGTACATTTTACCTTAAACTAGAAATTAATTAAATCTTCATCAAGACTTGAGGAGCAGCTTGCCTTTAGGCTTATATGTCCTTCATCTCTCGAATCAGAGGACGATTAGTAACTCAGCAGGCGGTGGCACTCATATCTAAAGACAACAACTCCATAATAATGAACCCCAGATAAGCACTTGATTATCAAAGCATATAGGATCCCCACGTAATCCTGATCATTATGACAAGTTAGGGTTGCTGTGTGTGGCGTACCCATTTGATCATCTGCCATAATTAATCATGGCTCCTCAATGGGATTTCCTACAGACGGTGCATCATTAAAAGATATGCACTATTTCTTTGCCAATTAGATTTATCCAAAGTGGGTTAGAGCTCATGTGTATCTTGAAAGAATAAGCAAACTCTGTTCTTTCACATCAATAACCCATTCGGCTATTAACCAAGCTTCAGCTAATTCTAAGATGTTCTGTAATCCATCAGAGAGCTAGAATTAAAGAAAACTAGTGATGGACACTCCGATAAAACTACGCAGTACAAAGAGGCAAATGGCTTTGAAGGGGCTATTACCAGAGATCGCCTAAAGCATATCATGCGACTTCCCCATACCTTAGTGATTGATGCGGTTGAGAGCATCTCGAGCTCAGACTTTCTCACAAACTCTGACAGAACCAAGGCAAACACGGATGTGGCCGCCATGTTTCTCGCTGTGATAGTTACTTCGTACAAAAATCATGAGGATACAAGTTCTCTATGTAAAGAGGTCTTTACTGCCTCTATATTGGGTGATCTGGAATGGGTCTTAGTCAACATTGACAATGAATGGACTATCCCTCAGCCATAGTACTATGACATTCTCATTTGAAACAACAGGCTGGTCCCCAGATTCCCTATCATCTCCACAGATGGTGAGCCTTTCACCAGGGAAAGGCTTGAGGCAATCAATAGAAACGTCAACTTTTTGCTCTACTTGTTTCATGTGCGACACCCTCTAATTTCCACCTAGTTTGAGGACTTCCTCAAGGCTGAAGGCCTGGTTCTAGATGATGAGAAAGCTTCTACCTCGCCTTCGGGGTCGGAGTGAGTAGGCTCAGCCCTCGGTGTATGCATGGGACCATTTTTGATAGGAAATCAATGTTATTTGCAAGGGATTATCTTGTCACTAAATATTTGGATTATACTGGTAACTCAAGTAGATTACTATATCTAGTAAAATAGGGTTTTATCTTTAGTTAACAAAGATCTGGGTAAATATAGTAACTAGTATTGAATCTTAAAGACAAACTTAAGCGACCTATGGGACACTATATTAGTTGGTTTTAACGGTCAATCTTAAAAAGTCACGAAGATTAAATAGGCATGATGGATTATCTGTTTATATAGACATATACTAGCTTTCTGTTTTGGGTACCTAGCAATTTGAATATATACTCTAGATTACAAGCATTTGGATGCATACATTTATTGGTATTTATTCATATTGAGGGTAATTATTTTAGGATGGGTAATATTGGCTTATTTTAGAATACTAATGATTGGTTGAATTATCCTAATGTCATTTGCTGAATTATTCTATATTTGATACCCGTTTGTCATATCTGAAGACTTTGGATGAAATGTGGCTAACATGCAAAATTCTGGGTCCTGGACAGAGAATATATCCAGCCTTGATTACTCATAGATTTTGTCATCCTCTCTGCTATAAATCTATAGGGAAGGGGAGGAGGAATGACCAAATCTCATTCACCTACTCTTGTTAGTGTAGCCTGGATCACATCCTTCACTAAGGAATGCATCCAGGAGCATAAACAAGAGTTGGTAAACTGGAGATTTTCTGTTTTGATGGGTCATGGGTCAATCATGTTTGGGCTTAAGATAAATGAATCAGGAAACCCAATTCAGTTTAAAGTTTTAAATCTCTATATTCATGATCTGCGAGGATAGGTTTCACATGATATTTTATTATGGTTACTTTCGAGCTTTACAGATAAAATCTCATTAAGGATACTTTATGGACTGTACGATACTAACAAATTTGCCAAGTGTTTGAGAAACTAACCATGCAAGCCAAATAGGTATATCTCGGGCAATTAAGGGATACTATATATAACAAAGAACAACTTTAGAACCATGTTGTTGGAAGTTGAGGGACAAATGATTATTGAAATTTATAAATAAGGGCTTGTAAGGGAGGGGTAAAACAAAAATACCCTCCCTCCTGATCACCCTGGCCCGGGGTGTTGATGTATTAAAATTTGATACTATTGTATATTGAGATAAGACTAGCTGGACTATGGTCCCGGGCAAGGCCGAAGGTTTTCTCACCTCCACTCTTTCCTACTGGTGCCTACACGAGTGGAGTAATGTAAAATTTCAAAATAATTAATAAAATTCTTGGCCTCAACCTCTTACCGATAACAAAAAACAAAAAAACAAAAAAAAAAAACAAAGCGACTAATTGCCTTCTAAAAGATGCGAGTATAAGATTGCTCTCAGATTGTTATAAGCAATACCAATGACTAGACTACACCAAGACGAAGGATTTAGATATATGATATTAACTATATGGATGCAAGATGGATGAATAATTCAAGCAAATAATCAATTCAAGCAATAATGGATGTAAAATGGATGCAAATAATCTAAAAAGGCATAATAATCTTCAATGACTCCAAAGCGAAATTAGCGTGATAATAATCTCCAAGCGTGTTCTCAAAAATCTCTGGGGTAAATTGGAATGAGAGCTGAAGACTAAATTTATAGAGAATTGCCAAGAGAAAGGCTCAATTTAGAATTAATTGAAAATAATTGAGAAATTAGGTTTAGTTAACCTTGAGATAGATTCCAATTATAGTTTAATTGAAATGCATTCAAATTAGAAGTCCAAGTTGCATTGGAAATAATAATAAATTAATTCCATGCATTTGTGATAAAAATAGATAATTCTTTTATTTATTCAAGAAAAGAGTCTTTTCAATGCAACTGAACTTCTTTTCTTGAAAAGCTTTGAGTTCCAATTTTAGAGAATAATTCAATAATTCAATTTAATTGCTTTTCTGATTTCAAGTTCTAAATTTAGAAAAAGAAATAATATCTCAAGTTTGATTTCTCTTTCAATTCAATTATTTTATTTTAATTTCAATTCAACTCTTGTTTTGTAATTAATTCCTTTTGCATGATTAAATGGCAATTTTATTAATTAATTAAATATGCAAGGATATTTAATAAATAAAAATAGGATAATTGATCAAAATGATATTCTTGGAAATGATTCAATTAATTAAATAAATATTGAGTAATTGATTTGCCATGTGATTTTTGATGATTAAAGAATTAATAATGTGCTCAAGATTGATTTAATTGCCTTTGGTTAGGACCTTGGTGATGTTGTCAAGATTAGAGGCCCATGGTTTAGATGACCATTTTTAGGGTATTACATTTGCCCCTCTTTGAATTAATGTGCGAGCAGCGCATTGGCTCAAAGAATGTGTGATGTCTAGGAGATGCCAGTTCTGAACTTGAATGATCATGAACTAGATGAAGAGCAAGGTGTTTAACTTGATTCGAAGCGACAAAGTTGAATGAAGTCTGATTAAAGTGATACCATTCTCGAACTTGATTGAACCGAGGAACGATAGAAACAAAAGATACCGAACTTGAACTTGATTGATCAAGAAGCAGATCTTATTGATCTAGAACTTGACTGAACTTAGATGCAGTGAGTGATGATAAAAATCGATCTTGAACTTGATTGATCAAGATACGATGAAGATAAACTGTTCAGCTTGATCAAGCAACGAATACTGAATACCTGCTTAGATTGAGTGTGATCAAAGATACTCTTTAAACTTTTAATTGAGTTTAAACTAATAATCAGCTTGATTTGAAGCGATGAAACTGATTAATGTTAAGAGATTGCTTCAGATGAAAGACAAATATCAGATTGATTTGAAGCGATGAAATTGATATGCCCCTAGTGATTGATTCAATTCAGATAATCGAGAGATCTCAACTTGATGTGAAGCGATGAAGCTGAGATGCCCCTTAGCAATGAGAATTGATTTTCTTTAGTTAAAAAAGATTTTGCTCAACTTTTGATGAAGATTTGAAAAAAAAATGTTCTCAACTTGTGAGATGTGAAGTCATAAGGTCGTGAGTATGCCCCCTCGAGAATGAAATCGAAAGATAGTGAGGGTACATGATAGGCAATTGTTGGCGATAATAAGTTATTTGAGCGCAAATTGATTCTAGGGAATATTTGAAAAATTCAGCGTTGATTGATGAGTTAAGTGCAGAGTTGATCGTGAAGTTGATGTGTAGAATTGAAATTGATATTCAACGTTGAAATTGAGCGCAATTTGAAGAAAAACTGAGCATTTGATGAAAAGAGCGCTAAGCAGTCCAAATTGTGAAATTGACTAGCAAAATGATCTTGAATTTTGATTTCGATCCCGAAAATGGAATCAGAGTGGTCAAATTAGCTAAGGGTACAATTTTCATGTCCATCAGAGCAAGTTGAAAAATTAGGTTTTTAGCTATATATGAGACAAAAGTGTCATTTTCAAATCATTTTAACCCTCCATGTTTGAAAATTCAAAAAACCTTCTGCGAAGAAAATGGTGGTCCCTACTTGTCAACATCGATTCGAGTGCCAAAGACATCATAATTGACCCTGAAACTATGAGCCAGCGGTAAGTGACCGATCTTAAGCCTCTTTATGTTTTTATTTTTCAAGTTTTTCGCATGTGTGAGGTCGGGTTTCACGTTTTATCGTGCGAGACAAGATTCTGTCTCTGTCTCATACGAGTAACTGGTAAAATTTATTTTGTCATTTGAAGTCATTTAAATTGTCATTTGGGATGCACCCTTATATCGTACGACAGGTCTGCAAAAAGACCATTTTATCATGCGAGAGCCAATAGTTTGTCATTTGGGATTGTTTTGTCGTACGACATCTATTCCTGACTCATACGAGATTTTGTCTCTCTGTGTTTTTTTGTTCGGGAGACAATGAGCATTTTTGAAGGTCTAAACATGGAAATTTAATTTTGCATTTGACTTAGTTGGATTTACTTGATGTTTTACTTCTCTTGTAGGCTAATGTGGAATGTTTTATGATGCTTCATTGTTGGGTTTTTGCAGGTTCGATTACCTCCTATGCTCTTTAGATGCGTTTATCCTCCTACTATGGCGTTAGTTAGACATTTATCTAAGGTTGAGTAGGCTCGTATTGATGTATGTGGTTTGACTCATCTTCTTGGTTTGCCAGATATTCGTGTGAATGATGAAATGCTCATGGCTTTGGTAGAGCATTTCCATTCAGAGCATAACACCTTTTATTTGCCAGTGGGGGAGTTGACTATCACTCCTAAGGATGTATATAGGATCCTCCATATCCCTTTTGCTAGGGATAAGGTGGATAATGATTCAGGGCACCTTCCAGGATTACAGGCAGTGAGGCATGTCTTCAGCGATCCTGACATTTTGACTTGTTCCATTAGTTGGGACATATTGATGAGCAAATACAATGAAGATTTTCCTCTGGCGTGTGTTCTAGCAGGATTCATTGGTTGTTTCTTGATGCCAGATAGAGGGCAGTAGGGTTTCTAGTCTGGTTGGGGTGGGATGTTGATGAGATTGATGGAGTCCCCTCAGAGGCTTGGCTGGGGTTCTTGCTTGCTGGCTCACATGTATCGCGAGATGCATGAGATCCTGTATAGAGATGGTTGGAGCATGGCCGCAGGTGTATATATTTTATAGGTTTGGGCTTGGGAGCATCTTCCCATTTGTTGGCCGGTGGTAGATGATAGTAGAGAGCTCGGGCAACCGATTATATACAGGCATGCCGGTTATATTGCGCAGCCCCGTCTAGGCAAGATAGGTTTTTGGTGGCGATAGTTAGATGATTTGATAGCCATAGTGTGGAGACCTTATAGAGGTTTGGAGCCTTGAGATGACTGGCGGCTAGTCCGTAGGGACCTTTTTGTCATGTGTCCTCTTATTGGGAAATCATAGACCATTGTGGAGCGATTCATTATATCATGGGTGATGAGGCAGTATGGCCGGCCTCAGGGGATCTCATGGGAGTTTACAGCATATGCATGTTACGCGAATGAGGAGAGATAGGGATGGTCTCCTCGATTATCTTATACCTTGGCCATGCAGGAGTTGACTGGTCTACAGCGCCTCAGATGGGATTATATGGATGATGTTGCGGATGCGGGGGTATTTCCCCCGTATAGAGAGTGGTTCCAACAACATCCTTTTCCTAGATTTACTGATCCAGGTGAGCAGACACCTCGCATAGAGGATATTGAGGATGATGCCCCCACACAGGTACAGGGACAAGGTCTGAGACAGGGATAGAGAGCTGAGGCTCTGAGGCAGACAGGTGGTAATCTTGGTGCTAGTAGCAGCAGGGTTCTAGCTGAGGGTGGACAATAGAGGGGTGAGGGTGGATCCCTTGGGAGAGTAGGAGTGAGATTGGGTGGAGCTGAGGAGGAGCGAGAAGCTCCGAGATAGGTCTGGCAATGGAGGGAGGAGAAGGGTGGTACTAGAGGTGGAGATGGAGGTGGAGAGCCTGCGAGAGAGCAGGGGATAGACAAAGGACGGTTGATGAGAGCACGTCTTGCAGAGCTGCAGTCATAGTTGATAGTGGCTAAGACTCAGCTAGCAGAGCGAGACCGACAACTTCCAGAGATGAGGGCTGAGAGAGATCAATAGTTGGTAGAGCTGAGAGCAGAGCATGATCGTCAGCTTGCGGCGATGAGAGAGGAGCGAGACACCCTCCAGCATGAGGTTTTGCATTAGAACATCATGGCAGCCTACTATGTTGCAGCATATAGCATGGCAGTTCCAGTAGCGCAGCAGGTGATTCCTTATTCTCAATATATGGCACGTTTTGAGGGAGCTCGGGCACCTCGACAAGATCCTGGTCATCAGGCTCCTCCTCCTCCACTAGGCGATGAGGGAGAGGCTCAGAGCTAGATATTCTTCTTGTAGCTCGGATATATTTTTTGTAGACACACCCATTTTTTTGTAGCCTATACGATTCTTGCTCTGATGGGAGTTTGTATATGTCATTCAACATCATTTTGTACCTTTAGACTTGACATGATATATATATATATATATATATATATATATATATATATATGAGATCCGATTTGACTTCATCGTACTTGTGTTGATTCGTTTATGAGATGTCTTTTATATGCTTTATTCTATATGTATGGATTTCTTTTCAATATGAATGTATGTAATGCAAATGATTATGGATGTCTATTTTTGTTTCTTTTCATATGCAAATGAATGAATGAGCAATGAGTAATATGAGTAATGCAATGTTTTCATTTTTCTATGCAATAAGATGAATGCAGATGAGTAAATAATGAAATGTATGAGGCTATATTAAATGTTATGTATGCAGTTAACATCTCAAAACACAAGTACTCAATCGAAGAAATGATGATAAATAGACCACTTAGTGTAATAAATGATGATGCTTTCAGCTCTCATTCAAAAGATAAAGAGATTATTATCATACCAAAATTACTCTAAATTCACAAAAATGCAGAATGATATACAAAATGATATGCAAAATGATATGCAAAATGATATGCAAAATGCATCCTAAACCTAGTCATTGGATTTAAAATACTTAAGATTCATCACTGAGCATAACAAACAAAATAGGAAAGCTAGAGTTCCTTTCTTTTTCAATGTGCAATATTAATTATCTTGTCCACAATGACCCTTTTTTCGTTCATATCCTTGGATAGATTTCATAGGGACCCGAATTGCATCATAAAGAAATTCCCTCAAAATAGACAAAGAAATGATATGGACCTCCCTGTAGCATACAAATAAGCGGAGTTGAGGTATGTGAGGTGATTTCACCTTGTTGTGAAGGCTCTTATCAAAGACACCCAGCTAATTTATATGTTTCTAGATCATTAGGATCATTCCTACAAGCAGAAAACAAAGAAAATATTATGCCCCCAATCCTTGCTCCTCTTAGTCATAATAGACTTCCTCGAGTTACTCAGAGGGATAATAATCGAAAACCAATATAAAAGATATCACACAAAGAAAAATTTCATTCACAGCTCAAACTATTTAGTGATTGTTTTCTGTTATGTTGTTTTTCTTGTTTACTTAGTGATAAAAAAAACTCTTTGGTAGTTAGGAGACAGGTGACTGACTCAGAGTGGACGACCAGGTTTCACTGATGGAAAGATGACTTGGTTGGTACTGCTTAGGATATGTAAATTGCTCTATCAAATAACCTAAGACTAGGACATTGATCAGTTTCAAGTCATGAGGGTTCCAACAAACCAAGATGTCACGAAAGTGACTGAAAAATATGTACAAGCGAAAGCAAGGATGCATGAAAGCGAGAAATGCCAACGTTGCATTGATAGATGGAGCGCTCGAGTACAAGAGGTGCCTATTTGCCAGGTTTTCACCTACTTGGCAGAGATTCAAATTTATTTTTTTACCAAGGTGCCTGTTTACCAGGTTTTCACCAGGGCATTTTCTTTCTTTTTATTTTTTATTTTTTCTTTTGATGATTTTTCTTTTTTTTTGTATTTTATGATTTTTCTAAATTTTTTTATTTTTTTTAGTACTTTTTCCAGCTGTACAAGTTGGTGGCACAAAGAATGCTAAGCGAAGAATTTATTCAAGTGGATGGTGTTAATCAGTTCATGGAGCTATTCTCCTTCCGAGTTTGAGAGTTGATAGGCATCGAAGCCGAATATTGCAGTAACAATGTAGGGACCCAGCTAGTTGGGTTCAAACTTCCCTTTATTGTCGCGAAACTGTTGATTTTTTAGATTTTCTCTCAGAACTAGGTCACCAACCTGAAATTATCTTTGTCTAACTTTCTTGTTATATCCTCTGGACATTCTCTTCTGATACACTCTGAGATGATTAAACGGCACTTGTCGACACTCATCCAGCAATTCGAGTTCTTGCAATCTAGATACTCTATGATCTTCATCAGTAACAAGACCTTGCAAAGAAACTCTTAGAGATGGTATTTCTACTTCAATAGGTAGTACTTCTTCGGACCCATACACCAAAGAGAAAGGTGTAGCCTAGTAGGTGTTTTGATACTTGTTCCATAAGCCCATAGTGCAGGATTGAGCTGCAGATGCCAATCCTTCCCAAACTTGTTCACTATTCTGTGCAAGATAGTCAGTAGGTTTTTGTTAGATGCCTCAGCTTGTCCATTACCTTGAGGGTAATATACCAATGACCAATGTTGATTTATTTTGAATTTCTCACAAAGCTCGTCTAGATCTTTATTCTTAAACTATCCTCCATTATCAGTCATGATGGACGAAGGTATTCCATACCTGTAGATGATATAGTTCAGGATGAACAAGGCGACCCATTTACCAGTTGCTTTAATGAGTGGAACTGCTTCTACCCACTTGGTGAAATACTCAGTGGTAGTTATGATGAACTTATGTCTGTTGGATGAAGCAAGATATATCTGACCAATGAGATCAAAGGCCCATTGCTGAAAAGGCCAGTGTGTTATAAATGGTATGAGGTCCCTTGCTGGGGCATGTATGAGATTTACATGAAGCTGACATTTCTCACAAGTCTTAGCAAATTGGATGGCATCTTTTTCCATGTCTGGCCAGTAGTAGCCAACCCGTAGTAGTTTCTAAGCTAAAGTAAAGCCATTCGAATGAGATCCACAAATACCTTCATGGACTTCCAATAATGCACGTTTAGATTCTTTAGTTTCTAGACATCTAAGAAATGTAACATCCAAACCTCATCTAAATAAATTGTTAGCTATGATAGCATACCATGAAGCATTTCAAGTTAGGTTTCTTTTCTCATTTCAGGTAAGATTTCCGGGGATAATTTGGTCGCATAAATAGGAATAGATGTGGTTGTATCGGGATGAGTCATGTCCAATAATAGAACAGACTATTTGGGTCTCAGGAGAATCATAAGCAGGGTAATATAACTCTTCCACCAGGAAATCAAAGAAAAAATTGGACTCATGTAACTTAGGTATAGATGCCAAGGCAGCCATAGCATCTGCTCCTCTATTTGCAGACCTAGGAATCTGTTGGAATGATACAAAAGCAAAATACTTCTTAAGATCATCAACAATTCTCTTGTAAGGCATCAGTTTCTCATCTCGAGTCTAATATGTATCATTGATTTGATTAACCACCAGCTGAGAATCCCCATAGATATACAATTCTTCAACCTTCCATTCAATAGCTAGTTTTATCCCATTCACCAAAGCTTCATATTCTGCAATGTTGTTTGTGCAAGGGAATAAAATCTTATAAGACTTTGGGATTGAATACTTCTAAGGAGTAATGAATAATATGCCAACACCTAAACCATTTTGAGTAAAGGACCCATCAAAGAACATTTTCCAAGGTTGTTGAGTAAGGTGCATTATAGATTCATCTGGAAACTCTATGTGTAGTGGTTGAGTTTCTTGAAGTGGAGCTTCAACAAGTTGATCAGCAATTACCTGTCCTTTTATGGCTTTGCGTTCCACATATTCAATGTCAAACTTTGTAAGGATCATGACCCATTTCGCTAATCTTCCTATAAGTGTTGCCTTATTGAGAAGATATTTGAGTGGATCAATTTTGGCCACTAGCTTGACTAAATGTGCTAGCATGTAGTGTCTCAGTTTTTGTGATGCAAATACTAACGCCAAGCTTGCTTTTTCTATTATAGTGTAGTTCATTTCATAAGACACCAATGTCCTGCTGATGTAATAAATAGCTCATTCCTTTTTGTTGTCATCCTGTTGCACCAGAAGTGCCCCCAGTGATGAATCAGTTGTTGATATATATAAGATTAGTGGTTTACCTTGAATTGATGGCATCAATATTGGTGGATTTGACAGGTACTCTTTTATCTGTTGAAGATGTTGTTCACATTGCTGATCCCAGTTGTATATTATTCCTTTTCTCAATACCTTTGTGAAAGGTTGAGCTTTGTCTGCTAGCTGAGAAATGAATCATCTGATGGATTGGAGACATCCCTGTAGACTTCTCATTTGACTGATGTTCTTCGGAGGTGGCATTTCCATTATATCTTGGACCTTCTCAGGATCAACCTTGATTCCCTTCTTTGAAATGATATAGCCAAGTAGTTTACTAGATGTCACTCTGAATGCACACTTCTTTGGATTTAATCAAAGTTTGAACTTTTCCATTATGTCGAGTATAGGACCTAACTCTTGAATATGCATTGATCTTTTCATAGTCTTTACTAAGGTGTCATCAACATAATCTTCCATATTCTTATGCATCATGTCATGAAAGATGGTTGTAACTGCTCTTTGATAGGTTGCTCCTATGTTCTTTAGCCCAAATGGCATGACATTCTAGCAAAAGGTTCCCCATGCACAGGTGAAAGCTGTCTTTTCTTGATCTCTCAGAGCTATTTTGATTTGATTGTATTTGGAGAATCCGTCCATTAGTGAGTACATTTCATACCTAGCAATCATGTCGACTATCATATCAATATTTGGTAATGGAAAGTCATCCTTCAGACATGCTTTGTTAAGATCTTTGAAGTCAGTACAAACTCTAATAGACTTATCTGCCTTTGACACAGGTACTATGTTTGAAATCCATTCAGCATAATCTATAGCTCTGATGAATCCAACTTTGAGCAGTTTTTCTAGTTCAGCCTTGACTAATAGTGCTACATGCGGATGCATCTTACGGAGTTTTTTCTTAACTGGTTTTACTCCTAGTGTAATTGAGAGATGGTGCATAATGAGATCAGGATCCAAGTCTTGCATATCAAAGTAAGTCCATGCAAAGTTTATTTTCTTTTCTAAGAATAGTTGAGTGAACTCCTTCAATTATTCTGTTGATAGTGATTGAGCTACATGAATGATGTGTGGTGTCTCTTGACTCTCAATGTTCACTGGCTGAGTTGGCTTGATCAATATGGAGGACCTTTCCTAGAAATGACTTGGTAGTATCTCAAGTATCTCACCTTACGGTGCCTCAGAGAGGTTTTCACCTTTAGGTACGTCCTTTATTTTCTCTTTTTTAGATTCTGACACCGCCACAATGTGGTTTTCGCCATCAGATCTTTTATTTTTATTTTTCTTATTTTTGCGACTAAAATACTTGATATCTGCTTCAGTCATGTTTTCACTCTGTTCACTGGTGGAAGAGTCTATAGGTTTGACTGCATTGAGATAACAGGCTAACATATAGTCATTATAAAAAAGTAGGTATATTCATGGGCTGGTTTTGTAAAGTACAGTCAATCAATTTGGGATGTACTAAGGATAAATCTTGGATAGGTTCAAGAGCGTTCACGATATTGTTATCACAGCGACAGATCGAAAAGTTGAGTTCCAGAAGAATACCTTGCGTAAGTGTCTCAAGACCAGGAAGAGTCAAATCATGATTATTAAAGTTCATGTTAATATTTAGTTGATCTAATTTGATAGACATACTTGTAACGTCGTTCACTATGCCAGACTGGACGTCATATCGTGGTTTAATAGTGATAAGATCAATAGACAAATTTTCATTGTTTGTATCAACTGATTTAGAATTTGAGGCTGAGTAGATATTATCCTGAATAGGACTGCCATCAGAGTCACCAGGTGAAGTTTTTGAGTCTTCTTCAATTGATTTAATAAGTGTATGTATGGTATCAACACCAACATCTTTAATACTACAAGTTCCTTCATGTTGTGGTTCATTTGTCACTTGTATCTGACACACTTTTTGACATGATCTTGATGTTTCTATGATTTGTCGTCGTCTACTCCATTCAACTTCTTCTGGACTGATAACTGGTTCTTGTTCTGTAGCTTCCAACTCTTCTTATGTAGTGCTATACCTGATTTGTTCTGTTTTAGGATAGGGGTACATAGATGAGAAGTTGTTGGGTATTCTTCCTTCTTTCAATCCTTGTTCATAATTTGTTTGTCTCTTTTGTCTAATTTCCTGTATTTCTTTCTCTAGTTTTATGCGCATCAGCTCTTGAGTATTATATATGACACCGCTAGACTCTTCTGGAGTTTCTGTAGTGGATGTGTCTGAGAGGTGGTCAGGACCCCATTCATACTCATTTGAGTCATTCTCTAAATCATCTACTTGTTGCCTACTAGTATATGTGACTAGAACTTTGAGTGGTGCAAACAATTCTTTGATTCTTACTACTTCATCTTTTATATCCTCAGGGACCTCAACTTCCTGTATTATTGTAGCTGATAACATCGAAGCTTGAGCACTGACTGTTTCTTCTTTCTTGACTGTTGATTCCTCTTTCTCTTTTCTACTCTCTACTTTTTTTTGTTGAGTGTCTACTTCATGTAATGTTAAAGGCGATATTCTTTTCTGCCACTTACACTTAGAAATATGTTTTTGATCTGATGTCTTTTTTGGATCGTAACCCAGTCCAACCTTATCATTTGTGGATTTGGTTTGTAGCTGAATTGGTTCAGTAATACCTTCCTTTTGTTTGCCCAGAGGACCAATACCTGAGTACCCCATGCATTGAATCATTTTGTATCTAGGACCATATTGGTTTGAGGAAATCTCACAATGTCGTACCTCCTCATTTTGACTATCTTCCTTAAAGAGCTAGTTAAGAACAACATCTTCTTCTATTTCATCCACCAAGAAGGTAGAAGACTGTACAAAGGGACCATCATATATGGTATTCAGAGCTAAAGTTTGTGTTCTCATAGCCTCTGATGGCTTGCCCAACTATTTTGGTGATGGAGGGAGAGAAACTAATGAAAGTACTGGTTCTATCTTGTAGCCATCCATGCCGATATTTGTAATCTTCAATCTCTTTTCTAAGTCTTTCATTAGTGATTTTGGATCTACATTTGGAGAGGCTGCCCTATTATGAGGCACAAAGTATCTGCACCTTTTGTCAATGCATTACAGATGACATTTGTATCAACAGGAATACTGACTTTAGCTCCATTATAAGGAAACTTTAAACATTGATGGTATGTTGACGGTACTACCTTCATTTCATGAATCCATGGCCTACCTAGTAATATATTATATGACAATGGAATATCAAGAACTTGGAAAAGAACATCTCTCTCTACCGGTCCCACTCTGATTGGTAATGACACCAGACCTTTAGAAGTCCTTTCTTCTTCATCATAAGCTTTTATTGTTATTTTCTTGTCAGGATCAATGACATTTTTCAGAGAATCCTAGTTGTGTAAGCAGACTGTAAGTACAGATATTCAACCCTGCACCTCCATCTATCAAAACATGTTTGACTCTGTGTTTGTGGATCATGGCTTCAATATGCAATGGCTGGTTATGTGGATGATTTAGTGAGTTATCATCTTCTTAAGAGAAGGTCAGATAGTGAGGTGAAGTCAGATGACCCACCATAGACTAAAACTGATCAATGTCTAAATCTTTTGGAACGTTGGTGGTGAGCAATGCTTTGTCTAGGATCTCTTTGTGAGCTGATGAGAGTTTTAGCAATTCAAAGATTAAGATGTTGAGCATTTGTCCTTTTAAACTGTTCAATGACACTATATCTAGAAGATGATGATGAAGTTAGCCTTTTAAATTTGTCCAAGGTTGATTCTTTTTGTTTGTTTGGCAAGGCTGATGGGTTTGATGTTGCTTGAGCCAGGTCGGAAGAACTATCTCCTTAGAGGGTAACTTTCTTTTGAGAACGGGTGATAGCTCTTACATATCATGATTCGTTTAGTTTATCTTGAACTATAATCACATTGCAATATTCTAAGTGGGAAGGCTCAATCATGTTGATAACGTTATCCTAACTAGCATAAGTATAGTTTACCTTGGCACCTCCTTTGGTCTTTGAAGAATCACCTTGTTCATAAATAGGAAAAGGATCTTTAAATGCTTTATGATCTGCATTAGTTAGATGATTCCCAACAACAACTTTACCAGTGTCTATGAGATCTTGAATATCATGTTTTAGCTTCATGCAATTGTTTATGTTATGACCTTTATTCCGATGGAAGTCACAGTATTCATTTTCTCTCCACCATCTTGGTTTAACTTCTGGATCATATGGTCTGGAGTTATCTGGTAGTGTTATCAAGTTGTTTGCCAACAGAGTTTTGAAAGTGGATTCATATGATTCTTTGAGAGGAGTAAAATCACACTTAGGTTTGGAAAGCCAAGGTTTTTCTTTGAACCATTCCTTTGTTTTCTTTGGCAGATTTTCTGCTGCAGCCTCAGTGGCTTTAAGTGCTTATGTATCGCTAGCCAAGTTGAATATTGTGGATTTTGAGTTGGTTTTGACTGTGTCTACTACTCCATCATTAACAACATTCTTGTTATTGTCTTTGTCAAACTTCCAATACTTGTTCTTCTCTTTAGAGCTAGATCCTGGTTGTGTTTCTTTCCAAGGTGTGATATCCCCCTTATTTATGAGCACATCTTCCATTCAAATGGCATTATCTACCATTTTGTTAAATGATGGGTGTACTTGCACTTGCATACTATATTTCAGCTCGGGGACCAAGTTATTAACAAATATATCCATTTTCTCAGAGTCTGGGATAGGTCAAGAATATCTAGAAAACATCTTTCTCCAGCGTTGGAGAAAAGTAAGAAGAGGCTCTCCTATTTTTTGTTTAGTATTGCAAAGCTCGATCATAGTCAGAGGATGTCGAATGTTGTATGAGTATTTTTGTAAAAATAGTTGGATTAGTTCTTTAAATGTTTTTATTCCTTTGGGTAGACTTGAGAACCATTCCATTGCTTGACACCCTAAACTCCTCAGGAAAAGGTGCATGAGGTACGTTTGATCGTGCATGAACTCCATACAGCCAACACAAAACTCTCTGGCACGATCTTGGGGATCTAAGGTACCATCATACTTATCAAATTTTGGGATCTCCACTCGTGAGGGAAATGGAGGCATGTATAGATTCTTGTCAAATGGAAAGGGACATATTGTTTCTAGAGAATATTGTTTTGGGGACTTGTCCTTATTCTTCAGTTCTATGACCTCCATTTGTAAGGCTAGTAATTGTTTGTGTACCATGAGTATAGGTGATTCTTTCTTTTTAGTAATGAGCGTCTGAACATCATATCCAGTAGGAAGTTTAGCACCTTGTTTTTCTAGTTCTAATAAATAGTCTTCCTTCTCTCAGGTCATGATAGCTTTCATCATTTTCTAAAGTCTTTGTCCTTTTGACAGTCAAGGATTTCCTTTTCTGGAGGTTCAGTGTCTTCGTCAGCCGCACTTGATGATGAGGAATCATTATCATTTTCAGGAATGTTATTATCGTCCTTGTTTCCATCATTGTGTTCTGTCTCATATATAGCGGGAGATTTAGGCTCATCAAAAATTGGTTCGCTTGATGACGACGGTATGTCAGTGAGTGGATATTTTTCGTAAAATGGATTGTCGGTGTATGAAAAGGGTATTCCTTTGCCTTTGGCTTCTTTCTTACGAGAACTCCTAGTTTTTGTAGGCATTTTTATAGATTAGTGTGACCTAAAGTTGTTTGTGATGCAGAGGTCGAGATCAATTTCAGAGCTAGTTGTTCGGTTAATGTATTGTTTGGGAGAAACAACTGAGATTCAGTTTGGTTTCAAGAATGATCTATCCTGTATAGGACGTTTATCTAAGTTGATTCTAAGCGTAGTGTAAGATTCAGTCTGGTTTCAAGAATGATCTATCATGTATAAGACGTTATCTAAGTGACTAAAATTTGATAGGTAGTTGATTGAACTAGCTGAAAGATGATCGACCAAATCATGCAACGCAAATGGCAGAGGTACACTGTCTTGATCTGTTTATGCTTAGGAAAATTGATAACCAGTATTATGTTCGTTGTAAGCTATTTTTAGGCAAATTTGATTGTTCTGTTCTGACAAAACCAGAGACTCGTACGACAAGATTTTTTGAACCAAACGACAATTTAGCAGTTATAGGATGACAAATGTTTTGTTTCGTATGAGTTGCTGTCTCGTACCGTACGATAGATGGGTATGTGCAGGACGACAAAAGACTCAAAGTAGTTCTGTTTCATACGACACATGATACAGAACCAAACGACAGATTAAAATGATTCGTACAACACAGGATTAGGTATAGGACGACAAATAAGAAGACTCATATGACACAGGATCAAGTGAAGCACGATAAATTATCAGAGTCATATGACTGTTCACAAGACAAAGCCTAGAAATTCTGAGTTTTTTCAATTACTGAGTATGACCAATTCTGAGATGGACTGATTTTGGACCAGGATACAAAATTTCAACTTAAGATGGACAAGTTTTTGATATGGATAGAGTTTCAACTTAAGATGGACAAGTTTCTAACATGGACAGAGTTTCGACTTAAGATTGACTAGTTTCTAACATGGACAGAGTTTCGACTTAAGATGGTTTAGTTTTTGACATAGACAGAGTTTCAAATCACTGAGTTGTTTCTTGTCTTCTCCAATTTTGGTATTTCAATTTTTGTTTCAAGGATGAAAACACAGAAAACAAGTAGTATGTATAGTGACTCCAATCACAACATCCAAACCCTAAGGTATTTGGTGAGGAAAGAAAACCTTTGCTTGTAGACTCAGGTACACACCCAATAGTTAATTAGAATATGGCCGCTGAGTCTCATGCAATGGATTCTCAACACCGTATTATCTGACTCCAAATGCTAATGGGGGCACGAAATGACAAGTATCTTGGGAGAGTTACTATCTCTCTTGCACAAAGATTATCGCCCTTTTGGAGATGAACTGGGTAGCTTCTAATTTTAATTGGAACTAGTCAGGGATCCATTTAGCACGTCAAGGTATAAACTCAATTAAGAGGTCTCCCAGCCTTGAAAACCAAGGTTTAATATACCCAAAGGTACGGAGGAGAGCTATTCCCGAGCACTGTTGTTGACTTGATTTTCATCAAATCATGTTTGTTTTATAGTGGGTTGGAGTACTTGGTGTCTAGTTGTTCCCACTTAGGTCGTTCCCCTCACACCGACCGTAACAGCTTTAAGAGTTTTTTAACCCCTCGAGAGGGCAGGCCTGCTAAAGATGTAAAAATCTCAAACAAAGAAAAAGCCTCAAGGGTCTAGATTTCTGATTGTCTAGAAAAAGATAAGAGCATACTCTCCTACCTCTCAGAATCTTCTAAAAACACAAAAGACAGATGTGGTCTTTAACCAAATATCAAGTTAGGTTCCTAAAAAATGAATTTAAAGAATACATGATGTTTAGTTGATTCTCCTTAGGCAACCTGCAAAGACAATGAATCAGTAGTCATATTGTCTTTGTGCGGCAAGCATATTCTTTGACAAGCATTTTGCAAAAACTGATTAGGCTGTGAATTTTTTTTGAGATAGACAGATAAACAGTCAAGGTCAGTCATCAGAATAATCAAAAAATCATGAAATTTTGCCTCTTTTTTAACTAGAAAATACAGAGTCGTATGACAGTATAAAAAATCGTATGACAGAGGATCCTAGCTCATACGAGACAGGATTCTAGTTCGTACGACACCTGCAGTTTGTCATTTCAGCCTGTGGGAATTGTCGTACGAGATGTATGGACGAAAAAACAAAAAAAACAAGCAGTCAGTCTTGGAGGCCAAAAAATGTAGTCTTTTTCCCCACGATGGGCGCCAGAGATGTGTGTGTGAAAAAGTGGTCTGTAAGCTACAAGCACAACACTTCAATTAAGTCATTATATGCATGGTTAGTAATCAATAATCAATAAGTAATAAACCATAACAAAGCGACTAATTGCCTTCTAAAAGATGCGAGTATAAGATTGCTCTCAGATTTTTATAAGCAATACCAGTGACTAGACTACACCAAGACGAAGGATTTAATCTACATGATATTAACTATATGGATGCAAGATGGATGAATAATTCAAGCAAATAATCAATTCAAGCAATAATGGATGTAAAATGGATGCAAATAATCTGAAAAGGCACAATAATCTTCAAGGACTCCAGAGCGAAATTAGCATGATAATAATCTCCAAGTGTGTTCTCAAAAATCTCTAAGGTAAATTGGAATGAGAGCCGAAGACTGAATTTATAGAGAATTACCAAGAGAAAAGCTCAATTAAGAATTAATTGAAAATAATTGAGAAATCAGGTTTAGTTAACCTTGAGATAGATTCCAATTATAGTTTAATTGAAATGCATTCAAATTAGAAGTCCAAGTTGCATTGGAAATAATAATAAATTAATTCCATGCATTTGTGATAAAAATAGATAATTCTTTTATTTATTCAAGAAAAGAGTCTTTTCAATGCAACCGAACTTCTTTTTCTGAAAAGCTTTGAGTTCCAATTTTAGAGAATAATTCAATAATTCAATTTAATTGCTTTTCTGATTTCAAGTTCTAAATTTAGAAAAAGAAATAATATCTCAAGTTTGATTTCTCTTTCAATTCAGTTCTTTTATTTTAATTTCAATTCAACTCTTGTTTTGTAATTAATTCCTCTTTTGTAATAAATTAATTCCTTTTGCATGATTAAATGGCAATTTTATTAATTAATTAAATATGCAAGGATATTTAATAAATTAAAATAGGATAATTGATCAAAATGATATTCTTGGAAATGATTTAATTAATTAAATAAATATTGAATTAATATTGAGTAATTGATTTTCCATGTGATTTTTGATGATTAAAGAATTAATAATGTGCTCAAGATTGATTTAATTGCCTTTGGTTAGGACCTTGGTGATGTTGTCAAGATTAGGGGCCCATGGTTTAGATGACCATTTTTAGCGTATTACACGGGGCATTACCATTATCTTGATTAATGTGAAATGCTACCCAACCCCCTATGTTCATTAATTAAAGTTATCACTTATTAGATAAACTCTCCCAATGGGTTGTCCTAGCAATCACCACTAATAAAAAAACAACAATATATGACTAACAAAATACTAAAAATTAAATATAAATTGCATATAAACTACTAAAAATTGCATATAAATGACTAATGTTTGTCATGTGACCATTAGTGGTTTATTTTTGGTCATTTATAATGCGACCAAGTTTATGACTAAATTATTTGTCATTTATTGGTTGTTTTGATTGATCAATTTGGTCATTGATTTAGTCATTGATTTGGTCATTGATTTAGTTGTTAATTTAATCATCGATTTAGTCGTTAACTTAGTTATCGAATTAGTCATTAATTTAGTCATTGATTGTTGTTAACTGGTCATTTATTTAGTCATGGTAGTGATTTATTTAGTCATTGATTATTGTTAAGCGGTCATTTATTTAGTCATTGTAATCATTAAATATCATCAATTGGTAGTATATTTAGTCATTTTTATTCACTAATTTCCGTCCATTGCTAGTATATTTAGTCATTTTTATTTACTGGTTTCCATTAATTGGTAGTAAATATAGTCATGGTATGAATAATTTATTAAATACCATAAATTTTATAATGCAAAAATAAAATAATATTAAAATTGAACTAAAACATAAAAGCAAATAAAAATATTACATATACAAACAAGCCACAACATGCTAGAATTCAGAATGGCGGAAGCAAAATGGCAGAAGCGGGAGCAGCTGGTGGTAATGGGCGAACTCAAATTTCAAATTCTCAGCAAGGCGGGAACCCTGGTTCCAATGGTGGGAGCGGCCAGATCAAAGCTACTGGTCCCATAGGCGATAAGGATAAGCCTCTGGACATCCCAGAGGCTATTGTTGACTTACAGTCTGATGGTACTCTGCCAGAGGAGACAACGGGTTCATCTGGGCTTCTGGGGGAAGGGTCCAATGGGGGGCCCATTCCACGTGATGACTCCGTTGACAGCGGAAGGGAAAAAAAGAAATGGTCATCCCTTTTTGGAACTAGATCTACTAGTAAATCCTCCCTTTCTCCTGTTAAGAATATTTTTGACCCTTCTGATGGTAAGTTCGCTATATCTATCCCTGACCAGGTTCTGGACCATAATATCAATAGTATGTCGAACTCCTTGGTAGGGAAATTTATGGGTTCGCGTCCTAATATTGAAGTAGTAAGGGCTTTTGTCAAATGAAAATGGGTCCTCAAGGGAAATGTTGAAGTATCGGCTTTACCTAAAGGCCTTCTGTCTTTTTCTTTTTCATGCGAAGAAGATAAGGTTAAGATTCTATGTGGGGGCCCCAAGATGGTAGGAAAGACAACTCTGGTCCTTAGAAAATGGCATCCGAACCTAAACATGAATGATTCTCTCCTGGCGCAAGTTCCAGTCTGGATAAAGCTACTAGGATTGCCTCTTGAATATTGGGCAGAAAGTATTTTTCTCTGGAATAGCAAGCTCCTTTGGCGAGTTGCTCTCAATAGACCCAGTCACTACTTCAAAAAGAAGACTAACTCATGCAAGGTTCTATGTAGGAGTAGCCCCCGAAGAAGATATGCCGGAACAGATAGATCTAGTTTCAAAGCTGGGAACTTGGAAACAACACATCGAATATGAATCTCTCCCTTTTGCATGCTTCCACTATAAAAAAGCAGGTCATTGGGCAAAATCCTGCCCAATCAAGCCAAAGGTGGAACCTAAGCACCCTAAACCCCAGATTGAAAATAAAAAATTGCCAGAGAAAATGGTGTGGCAAGTTAAAAATCTAGAGAGGAAGAAAATTCCAATCACTTTAATCCTTTGGGGGAAAATAAGGAAGTCACCTCAAATTCTATCTCTAGCCCCTCAACCAGGATGTAGTGAGAAATGAACCAACCAAAGTCAGCCCCTTGGGTAGAACTCAAAAAAAGGAAATGAAAGATCAAAATGATCCTTCAAATGAGATAGTTGAAGTGGTTCCTGACACTTATAAAGGCAAGGAACTGGAAACAAAAGATTGCCAACCTGAGGAAGGAGAGATCCCTAATCCCCAAGAAGAAAGGACTGATTCTTCTCTAGCCATGCCAAGTTTTGAAATTCAAGAAGCCCAAAAATGTGCAATTTTGGGTATGAACCTCTCAGACTCAGAACAAAGCTCAAAAATAGTGAACAATGTTTCAACTAATTCCAGAACTCCTAACTGGGGCAATGAAGAAGAAATCTCCAAAATCCTCAGCAACATGGAAGCGGCTCCTGTGATAGAAACTGAATGGAAGCAACCAAAATATAAGAATAAGAAATGATCTACTCCCTCGACTTCTCTACTAAGGAAATCTAGCATAATAGTTCAAGTTGATGTGGGGTATATTTCCTCTTCCCCAGGACAGCTCTCTAACCACAAAGTCAGAGACAAGGAGGCCAGCAAGAACATTGCAGATGGAACCCAAAAGACTCTCAAGGAGCTGGGAATTGGTAAGTAGCTATGAAGATAGTCTCTTGGAATATTAGGGGACTCAATAATCCCCATAAACATGATATTATTAGGAATATGATAAGAGATAGTAATCCTGATATTTTTCTAATTCAAGAAACCAAAATGAGTAGAGAAAAAGTTGAATCTTTGAAGTTCTTCAAAAATAGTAATGTTAGTGGTGGCAGTTTTGAAGGTGCTTCAGGAGGTATTGCTACCATCTGGAACCTTAATACTATTAAAGGTCAAGTCATAATTCAAGACAGTAATTTCTCTTGTATCAAATTTGAGCATTTAAAAGATGGTACTTCATGGGTTCTTACCAACATTTATGCTCCTAATACCCTAAAGGCTAGAAACTCTTTTTGGAAAAAAATCATTCAGGCTAGGGACAACTTCAAAAATCTTAGTTGGATGGTTATGGGGGACTTCAACACTCCTTTGAGAGAGGAGGAAAAATTTGGACGTAGTCCTCCTCAATTGGAAAGTAGGATGGCCCTTATGGATTTTATTAATTCTCAAGCTCTTAATGACTTGGAAATATAGGGTTGTAATTACACTTGGACTAACAGAAGAACTGGTAATGACCTTATCCAAGTGCGACTTGATAGGACTCTCATCTCTGATGACTAGTATAGTCAATAGTTCTGTTCTTTTTCGGCCCACATTCGGGTTGGATCTGATCATTTCCCTATCACCTTCATTGCTGACTCAATCAATAGAAAGAGAAACTTTCCCTTCAGATTTGAAAAAATGTGGACCCTCCACCCCGAAATCAGAAGAAATATTCAGAAATGGTGGAGCATCCAAGTTGAGGGAACAACTATGTTTAAAGTTGTCAAGAAGCTTAAAAGTGTGAAGGACAATATACGACTATGGAACAAAATCAGTTTTGGAAATATATTTGAGGCTAAGAGTAAAATTCAGGAAGACCTTAAAGAAATACAAGATCAAATCCAAAAGGATGGTTTCAGTATTGTGTCTATTGCTGATGAAAACAAGACTCTCAAAAAATACCATGATATCATTGCCAAAGAGGAAACATTCTGGAAGTAGAGATCGAGATGCATTTGGCTTAAGGAAGGAGATAGGAACATGAGATTCTTCCATATGTCAACTATCAAACATAAAGTAGTTAATAGGGTGAACAAGCTAGTTGTGGAGAATGGGGAGCTGGTCAAGGAGGATGAAATAAGGAATGAAGCTAAGAGGTATTTCTCGGACCTCCTCAAGAGGGATCACAATCTGGATGCTGAAGCCCAATCCTCTTTTCTTCAAAACATTCCTTGTCTCATTGATGCTCAAAATAATGCCTCCCTCTCCTCCATTCCTTCTAACTTAGAAATTAAAAATGTTGTTTTCTCCTTTGATGGTAACAAAGAGCTTGGCCCAGATGGCTTCCCAATGTTCTTTTTTCAAGATTTTTGGGAGATTATAGGAATTGATGTCTCTAATGGGGTTAAGGAATTTTTTGGGACTAGAAAACTCTTGAAAGAAATCAATGGAACTTTTATTGCTCTCATCCCCAAGATTCAAGGTGCTGATTCTATGGACAAATTCAGACCTATTAGCCTCTGCAATTCTTTTTACAAGATTATTTCCAAGGTCCTTACCTCTAGAATTTTGGCTATCCTTCCTGCCTTAATTAAACACCAGCAAAATTGGTTTGTTCCTGGAAGACAAATTCTTGACTCCATTATTACGGTCCATGAGAACATTCAATCTCTCGTTAGAGAAAAGAAGCAGGGTCTCATCCTAAAGCTAGATCTCTCCAAAGCTTATGACAAGGTTGATTGGTCTTTTCTTCAGAAAATCCTCACTTCTTTTGGGTTCTCCTCTAGAGTTGTCGACCTTTTCTCCCAACTTACCACCTCTGCTACTTTTGTTGTTCTTGTCAATGGTTCTCCTTCTACTTTTTTCCAAGCATCTAGAGGTCTTAGGCAAGGAGATCCTATCTCCCCCATCCTCTTCATTATTATGGCTAAATGCTTTGGAAGGACCATGGAAAAAATGGTGTTGCAAGGCTCCTTTAAGGGCCTCCAACCATCCTCTGCAAACCTTATCTACTCCCACCAGAAGTTTGTTGATGACACTATTATTATGGGGGAACCAAGTATTTCAAAAGCTAAAGTTTTGAAGAGTACCCTGTGTAAATTTTCCTCTGCTTTGGGTCAGCTTATCAACTGGGCTAAAAGTGAAGTCTTTTTCATTAATACTCTAGAGAGAAGACAACAGAGGATTAGTAGAATCTTGGAGTGTAGGATTGCTGACCTTCCTGCAACCTACCTTGGTCTCCCCATGGGAATTTCCCCTCTTGATCCCTTTTGGAGTTCTCTAGTGGACAAATTTCATAAAAAACTTTCTGGTTGGAAAGGGACCCTCTTAAGTCAAGCTGGCAAGCTCCAACTCCTTAAGGCTACTCTTCAAAGTATTCCAATTTATGCTCTTAGTCTTTTCAGAATTCCAGTTAAGTATGTTGAAGCAATTGAGAAAATTCAAAGAAGATTCCTATTGTCTGGGGTCAAGGATAAGCAAAGAATGTCCTTGGTGGCCTGGGACCAGGTCTGCAGGCCGAAAAGCAAAGGAGGTCTAGGCCTCAGGAGGATTCTTACTTTAAATGAAGCTCTCATGTCCAAACAAATTTGGAGAATGTTTCATTCTGACTCTGAATGGTGCAAAATTTGGCGAATTAAGTACTCTCTTCTGTCCTCCTCTCTCTCCTGTTTTATCAATTTGGATCTAAGTATTAATGGATCCCACATTTGGAATCATGCCTCTAAATGTAAAGAAAGTATAGCTAAAGGAGTGATATGGAAACTTGGAAATGGTAGGAAAGTAAAATTCTAGGAGGATCCCTAGCTTTTTGATAAACCTTTAATGGAACACAATGAATGGGCCCCCCATGCTCCCTCCTGTATTAGGTCTTTTGGCTCCTTAGTTGCTGAGTACTGGGATGGTAATGAATGGCAGAACATTGAAAGTATCCACCCTAGCCTTTCTGAGCTCAAGATCCATCTTTCTGCGATATGGATGAATAATGAAGAGGACTCCCTTGTTTGGAAACATGATCCCAAAGGAACTTTATCCGTGTCTTCTATGTATTGTGTCCTTCCCCCCCCACCTCCTATTAACCCTTTTTGGTCTAAAGCCTGGATTAAGGGTCTTACCCCCAAAATCAATTTTTTCTTCTGAACTATCCTCCAAAATAAGATCTTGACCCTTGACAACCTCAAAGGTAGAGGTTTTACCCTCCCTAATAGATGTGTGTTGTTCCTTCAAGAGGAAGAGTCTGTGGACCACCTTGCTCTCCACTGTTCCTTCTCAGCCTCTATTTGGGAAAGCTTCCCCAAGAGCTTTAGTATTGCTTTGGTGTTTCCTAATAACATTAGAGATATGTTCTCCTCCTGGAATATTCAATGGTCTAACCCTTTTTTGAGATGTTTGTGGCATCTCTCTCTTCCTCACATCTTGTGGGGCCTATGGAAAGAAAGAAATAACCAAATCTTCAGGGATGTCTCCCTCAATCAAGATATTATGTTCCAAAAAATTCAATGGTCTATTCAGGAAAATATAGGGATCATTGAGGGTCCTTGTTACTCAAACAACCCACTGGATTCAAATATCTTAAGGGTATGGAATATGAAGATCACTGATGGTCCTAATCTCAACCTCGATAAAAGGCTTGAAGATAAATGGCAAACCCCTCCTCAAGGTTGGCTCAAAGTTAATTTTGACGGTGCTACCAAAGGTAACCCAGGTCCTTCAGGGTGTGGAGCTATTCTTAGAGATCATAGAGGAATTTGTAAGGAAATTATTGTTGTCCCTATTGGAACTCAAACCAACCATAAAGCTGAAGAAATGGAAGCTCTTCAAGGCATCATCCTAGCCAAAAAATGGAAATGCCCCTATCTATGGATAGAAGGGGATTCAAATAATATAATAAAGTGCCTTAATGGGAATTCAAAACCTTCTTGGTTGATTCACAACATAATCACCTCTGCTATTGACATTATTAGTACCTTTAAAAAATGCCATATCTCCCACATCTACCAGGAGGCCAACGACTCTGCTAATTGGGCTGCCAATGCAGCAGTTAAAAGTGAGGCAATTACCACGTGGACGGGTGAATGCGGACTCCCCAAAGATGTCAGACAAATCATTAGTAATGAGCGATATAGAAGTACTCCAAAGTCTCTTGATGGACAAGATAATTATGAAAAGTAATGAAGTGAGTACTTTGAGCTATTTTAATAATGAGAAAGTCACTCATTACAACATCAATGCCATAAAATATCACGCTTTCTGGATAATTGTTATAGCTCCAAAAATCTCTCAGTTTAATCAGCTCTGTAAGTTTCAAAATTTGGCCGTGAGTAGAGACAACATGGGCGGAAATAGGAGGTGATATGAACCAAGTAGTTGTAAAGAATGGAAACAGAAGGAAGAGGTTTGGGGTATTCTACAACAAGGTGGTGTATCGAACTTCATGGAGAGACTCCATGACCGAGATGGTATGGTAACCAGTCTTTTCTGCAAGAATTGGAAGAAGGGCATGCTAAAAATGGGTGATCAAATGGTTGAAATCGACGAAGATTTAATTGCTCAAGCCACGGGCCTTACCAGGGAAGGGTGCAACTTCTACAAAGATAGGAAGGTTAACATGGAAGCTATTGAAAGGTACCCGATAACTGAGAAAGAGAAAAAATGACTGGTAAAGTTGAGCAAAACCTACTACCCACCTAGGGCTTTCGCCAAACCTTGGCGAGAGATTCTCTTTGTTTTAATGCGATATATCACTCTAGATGGTAGGTTTATGAAAGTTTATGGGTATCACTTTGTTCTATTAAATCACTTTAGGCACAATGATAAGGTTAATCTCCCTTATTTCCTGCTTTGTTCGATGAACGCATCCCTTAAGGCTTACAAAGAGAATCCCCTGGGTGATACTACTATGCACTAAGGCCTAATGGTCCTAATTTATGACCATTTAAAGGCCACTCAAATTGCTCGGATGCAGCCCTCTGTGGATTCTGAGGAAGAGATGTCTGATTCTGCCTTTTCTGAGGAGGAGGAATCCGATAGTGACTCTTCATCTGACACAGAGGATAGTTATGATGACTAAGAGTATGAAAGTGGGAAGAAGAGGAAATACAGAAAAACAAGACCCTCTTCATCCAAGGGCAAAAAGCCTCAAAGCAAACCCTTGATCAGCATCTCTTCGGAAGGGGAGGACTCGGATGATTCTAAGAAGGAGAACCCTAAAGGGCTACTGAAGAAGAAAACAAAAATCCACACCTAAACCTGGAAAAAGCACAAGAAAAAAGAGGAGACTGGTAAGGAACCGGAAGCCGACAAGCAAGCAAAGACCCTAGAAGCTGAGCACAGCCTGGAAAAGGAGACTATGGAAGAGACTCTCAGGGTTGCCGACACAATTTCCACCCTCCACATCCCCAAAGAAGAACAGGTTACCCCTGGAAAAGTTGCTCCCTCATCTGGTCCTCCTCCCGAGGACTTGCATGGTTTCATGGAAACAATGGAGTGGCTCATTAATGGTTACAAGAAAGCTATGGATGAATACAAGAAACTCTATAACAGAGTCTTGATTCTGGAAACCATTAATATAGGGGAGGGGAACATAATGGTTGACTATATTGAGGACCTGAAAAACACCATTGCCAAATCCAAAGACATCAGAGATGCTTTCAACCCCAGGTTTGAGAAGATTGAAAAGGAGATGCTGGACAGAAAAAGCCTTGCGGACACTAGCGAAAAAACCCTCTCGGACACTATTACCAAAGTTGATAAAATTGAGGAGTGCCTGAAGAACATTGTTGAATAGAGCCTAAGTATCTTGAAGATCTCGGCCAACAACACCCACACCCTCATCAGCAAGATGGATGACGAAAAGGAAATCTAGGACTTAGAATTGGAAGCTGAAGGAACAGGGGAAGTTCAAGGTCCCAGAACCCACACCAGAGGCAAGAGTAAGGTTAATAAACTGAACAAAGATCTGGAAGACCTGAAAGCTATCGGGGCCACCTATGACGAGCTGGTGACAAAGGCGGAGGATCTGCTAAAGAAAATTGTTGTGTAGCGCCTTCCCTATTTCTTTGCTATTTTTTTGTTAAGTTGTTCTTTCTATTCACTGGTCTTTTGGCTAGTCTTTATGTTTGCGATCTCTTTTGTACTGTTCTTCTCGATGCTTTTTCTCTAGCTATGTTGTAAAGGTTTCGGGTCCTGAAAACCTATTTTTTAATTAATCAGAACATGCTAGAATTAAAAGATTGATTCAATATCATGATAAATAAAGGTAATCTACAATAATAAAAAAATATAATGAATATATCAAGTTATAAGATGTCAAAGTTGTCTAAGAGTATATATGTAAATATAATAAAAAATGTTAAAGTTGTCTAAGAGTTTCCAACTCTTTCAAATACACCATGATAATTAAACCCCTGAAGAACACGTTTAAAATAATACATAAATTAGTGAGCCAAGATGTCTAACAACTAGTACATGATAAACATGATCAGCTATGTCATTTTTTCCAAATATTTTAGTGGCCACCGTGTGAAGGTTCCCTCTTTCTCTTTCAAACGGAAAACTCCATCTATTTTGTCTTCATAAGAAACAGTTATGTTACTTGTGACCTTCAAAATGTTTACATTTGCATCTCTTGTTCCTTTCAAGTTGACTCCTTGTATAATAGATAGGGAGTGAATCCACCCAACGCCAACAACAACACCATCAAACGGATCCAACACCCTAACTGTATTTTCTTATTTGAGTTTATCAATACATTTCTGCAAAAAGAAAAATAAATATGTTATATTACATAGGTAATGGTTACCCTTTTTTGCATATTAAAACAGCCATTACTTTCTTAAATAGTACTTGCATGTCTGAAAATAATTGCAAAATGAAAATTTTAAAAATAATTGCAAGGATTCTATAGCTGAAACAAAAGATATTGCAACAACTCCATGAGTGCTATAGAAAGATGTTGAAGCATTTATATGAAAGCTTTCACTACTACATATTCATTATTTTGATAAAAATATATTCACCATTCTAGAATATAAGTATTTCTTTGAGGTTGTCAAGATGTTAATGTAGTTTTCTCAAAAGCTTCTTGTTTTCTCTGCGAAATGTTCTATGAACACATATACAAGTGAAAGTAGTGATTAATGAACAAGTAGTTAAGTTGTTCATATCCAAAAGTTTACAAACCATGAATCTCAGTCAAAAAATCACCTAGGATAAAATCACATAGAGTTACATTAAGAAAACACAAGGATAGTAGAAGGATTTGTGGGTTGGTTTGAGAATGGGATTAAAGAGCACAACTTATGCATATAAAGGCATTCTGTAGCAAACAAAGATATGATAATAAAGAAGTTCAAGAATAGATCCAATTATAAAAATAGAGACCATATGCATAGCAAAGGGTTGTGAAAAGTTATAAAAGGTCATTTGCAGTGTAAGCCATGAGAATACACCTCAAAGAGTATTGTGCAGCAATCACAAGACAACTAAAGACACAAGAGGATAGTTAGAAGCTAGATCACTAAGCAAATAGAAGCAATATTGAGTGTAGATCCTAAAAGTGCAGTAAAGACAATGAATAGTCTATATAGTGAATTCGACAGAGGTAGAGTTTTTCTCCAAGTCCAAAGAATCAATATCTCTGCCATGACATTGAATGACATCTCACAGAAAGAACAGTGCAATGAGACAAAGGTATAAAGCTAAGAACAATGAAGAGAAGACCCTCAGATCAATGAAAGTAGCATTCAATATTTTTAGACATGGTGAGAACTATAATGATTTGAAGCACAAATGGTAAAAGATCCTCATCTCTATCATGAGATAATCAACCATAAATAAGAGCAGTCCCTTTAACTATTATGGGTTAATAAGAAGATATAAAATGTAGATCTGTCTCAAGGGTGGTAAAATACATAGTGAGCAACAACTAAATGAAGTATTTAGCCTACTCAAGAAGGTAAATATTGAAGATCTATGAATAAAGATAACAATGACGTCTTAAAGTCTAAAGGGCAGTCATTCAAACTTAAGATGGTCATTGTGGAAAGGAAATGACAATACCAAATATGTCAAAGATCAAGAATCAGAGTGTTTAGAATAATGTTGATGATCACAATGATTATAGCCTATTCAAGAAGGTATGAGTAGTATTTAGAAGACAAAGGTCAACATGAGCATATCAAAGAATGAATGCAATGATCTCAATCCTTATACAAGTCAATAAGATAGTCACAACCTTATATAAGAGAAGATCTCTTCATGAAGAGGTTGTTGATTAGATTGCAATGTATGCTACAATAAATCTTTTCAAATCTTCTCAAGATAGTGGTAATTTGTCAATGAAGACAAATGCTAGTATTAAGAAGCCAGTCTAGTGTTAGAGAAATGTTTTGGAAGGCAGTGAGCTCTCAAGAAGACAGTCTAGAGCTTCATAGTAAAGACCACAACATTGAGAAGATGCAACCATGATAGAGAAAAAGCCATGAAAATGCAATGAACAAATTTAATGAAGTGGAAAGTCATAGTCATAAATGAGATGAATGAATTCATTCTTGACAATGAAATAGATAAAGGACACTATCAAAAAGGATTGTGACAACATTTGAGGTGTTAATCCCCTTTTCTCTTTCATAACCATGTATTGTTTTCAAGAGCATTAATGACCTTGACTAAGAAAGAAAAGGTGAAAGTCTTGACATTGAAATCATTAGAAGATTATTTACTATCAAAAGGTAGGGTAAAACATAATATTTATTTTGTAGCATCTATGAGGACATAGCAGTGACTATATATGGTGCAAAGAAAAGAAATCATAGTAGCCAAATGAAAGTGATGAGATTTGAGACAGTGTTTGAAATAGAGAATGAGGAGTAACAGTGAGGAGTCACTGTATTTCAACAACCTTATACTAGTGAATTAAGAGAAGAGTACAAAAACTAAAATGTAGAGATAAAATGGTTATGATAGTCATTAGGGTTGTTGTTGCAGCTAATGACAACAAAAATGATGAGATAAGTTTGAGACAAAATCATTGTCTTTGTCAAAACTAAGGGTAGTCCCTGAAAAGGTAGATTGACAGGGTTATGTTTCAAAATACAATCATAGCAATCCTTGATAGCAGCCATAGCCACTAAAAGATAGTCAAAAGGCATAATCATAGCCCCAAAGATGGTAGTCACACAACAGAGATTCAAGAGAAGATTTCAAGGTGAATGATGTATCATGCAATCTCTGTCTTATAGTAGTATGATAGTCTCAGAAAAAGATAAAGAATAGAGGTGTGCTCCAGAAGAGAAAGACATTGTCCATAACACTCGAATTGGTTTTTATTAGCACAAGGAGAACAATGCAGTTCTATAAGATCTTGAAGCATTGTGATAAGAAAGATTAATAGACAAATACAAAGTGTTCATAGAATACTAATAAAGGTGAAATAATATGATCATAAAGATAAAGATGCCTTGATCTAGGATAGCAGTCCTCTTGAGATTTTTTATAACAACATAAATAGAGATGCGTATTAAACACAGTCCTAACAATTAAAGAAGACAAACCCTAGTTCTCCATGATATCTAGAACTTTGATGAAGCACTTCAAATATTTTTTAGTCTTATACAGAGCTATACAAGAGTTTTGACAACATGTTTTCTTAGCCTTTTCATCTTAATACACATGAAAGAGGAAGGTATGTCATGTTCTTCTCAGATACATCTATTGTTCTTTATCACTATAGAAACTCTTAGTTGGTTCTTTCATGTTTACTCACAAAAACACATATAGTGGGTGAGAAATATCAAGAGAAAGATGAAATTCTATATAACCATAGAAGCAAATAATTAATGAATCTCTAGTGTGCATGTCTCAAGTATAGAAAAGAATAATATGTCTAGGTCTTTTCTTTCTAAATAAATTATCTTTAAAGAAGCCTAATTTGATTGTTGCTCAAGGTTCCTTTGTAACAGGCTTTGATCTTTATTTTTTTTAAAGAAACATTTCTCTTTTTACTGCAATACCTCTAAGATTATTTGATTATAAGACAAGGATATATAGATTTCAACAAAATACAATTAAAGAGGGTTTCAGTCTCATAAAAAGATCATTACCTTTCTCAAGAAATGGAGAACAAAGATCTAAAAAATGCATATAATTGTAATAGCCCCTTTAAGGACAGTATATCAGTCCATTGAAAATACAAGAACCAATAAGACAATGCCAATCCTTATAATAGTGAGTTGGGGTCACATAGATGCTTAGAAAAGGGTGTTGGTAAGGTTATTGAAGGTTTGGAATAATCAAAGAATGAAAGGATAAGATGTAATAAAGAGTGCAACAAGGGTTATTATCTTGCAATGATGAATTAGTCAGATGCACATTTTTGACAGAGATGATCCATCAAGGGCATAAAAAAGATAACATATAATCTAAGGATAGTTTGAGCACAAACACATCATATCCTTTCAAAGTCACAAAGCCGAAGTAGGCATAAAGAATAGAGAAAAGGTTTGTAACAAGGGTTTGGAGATATAGATGCAACATCAAGAACAAGGCTCTTTGGAGAGGAGAGAAATTGTAGCATCCCCTATAGTAGCCATTCACATCCATGGAGATTAAAGATCATTAAGAGTAGACAAGCATCCAACATTAGTTCCATGAATACATAAGTCTCAGCAAGAAGCTACAATAGTCTAAAACTAAGATGCATTATTGGAACAATATTAGGACTAAAACCATCATAAAGTCCATAGTCCATGAAAAGAAATACAGAGGTGTCATGTATAATGAACATTTGTAGCTCTCAAATATGAAAAATCCCAATATGAGTATAAGGTAGCAAGATGAGAAGATCAGATGAATGATACTATAAAGGCAAATATAATGAACAAAATAATGCTACAAAGGTTTGTGTAGTCTTCAAAGGCCAATGAAAGAATAGGTATCATAATTTGTGATTGTGAGAAATATATTAGAAACCTTTGTTAAGAGTAACAACCATTGAAACTAGGAACACAAATAAGTTGTATCTTATAATGAACAAAATAGAAGTGAGACACTTGATGAGTAGAGTTTTTATAGCTGCAACAAAGACACAGTTGTATTGATTCAACCATTTCTCAAAATCCGTTAACTGGGTTTTTTTAATTTTTTCACAAAAATTAGAAATCATTCAAATGAAAAACCCCAAAAAATCTCATGAAAAACCCAATTCACGGATTTTGATAACTCTTCACCAGAAATAAAGGGAAAAATTTAGTCTAGATGATAAGCTATAACAACAACAGAGTGAAAGGATATTTCACGAGTACAATGGATAGCAGAGGGGCACACAATCAATGTCAAGACTTCTATGGCCCAAGGCTTACTCATCATGACAAGTTTGGTATAATGATCAAGACAATGGATATTAATGAAGGTCTATCTCATCATAATGATGGATCACAAAGTGTGATCCAAAACATTGATGCAAAAAAAGATACACACAATCAAATCCAGAAACAACTTACTAATATCACACAACCACCAAAACCTCAATCACAATGCCATATTAGAAGATTAGAGCACCATTATATGAAGAATGAGAAAGAGTATAGTCATAACAGAGGTTCAAGGAATCAAATAGAGGGATAACATTATTGTACACAGATCCTATATAGAACATGTTATAAAAATTGCTCCAAGAGATCAATAACAATGATCAATACACAGACTAGGGCAAAGTTAAGCTTGAACAAGAGAAAAGAGCATCATAAATTTATCCTTATTGTCATAAACAATGAACAGAAGTAATGGCTATACTCAGAAAGAAAGCCAAAGATGGTTTTCAAAAGACTTGGTGACAGCTAGGAAGTCAAAGATGCCTAGATTAGAACACAAACATAGGCCAACTATAAAAGATAGCCAAGGCTATGATGTCATGATCATAGTCTTCAACATCGTGCAATCAAAGAACTTCATAGGAAAGTGAAGATGAAGCATGTCAAAGGCTTAGAATAGGGAATATGCTAAAGACCATTGATTTTGTTAGTGGCTAATATTCACCAATTGGCTATTTTTTAAAATTTGGAAATCAAAATTTGGCTAATAGTTCAAGTTTTAAGGTAACCTAAATTGCCACTTTTTTACAAAATTTTATTTCAGTCTTATTTAAATTGCCAGAGAATTTATTTTATTAAATTTTTGAACTCAAAGATTTGCCAAAATATTTGATACATGTGGATCAGATTCGCCAAAATTTTATTATTTATTGTAAAAAATTAAATTAATTCACCAATAATACTTCATAACTATTAGTTAATTTAGGGTTCTACTAGCAATCTTTAGTTGCCACAACTGATTCAAAATATAATCTAATGACCATCATTGCATTCCATGAGGTAAATTGTACCTACAAGTTGTAATGCTCATGGGAGTTGAGTTTCTTTTCAATAGTTGGCCTCAATGGAAATCAATGGTATAAAAACAATTTTGGGTCCCATGAGTATTACAAATTTTAAGTATATTTTATCTGATGAAATACAAAGAGGGCTATTAGATTAATTTAAATTAATGCTAGTAACTAAATAAAGTAGTGTTTACCCTTTAAACTCATTAATGATTTCCACCTTAAGCATCTATTTTCGCTAATAAAATTAATATATTTCTTTTAAAAAATGAAAGATTCGCCAATACAAATTATTATTTTTATCCAAAATAAATAAAAATTCACCAATATTTTATATATTTCTTTGAGGGGGGGTTTCTTAAAGTTATCACTGCTAAAGACAACATCACAAGCATGAGGTTTTTAAATCAAAGACAGATGAACATCTTCATTACATAAGTCACAAAAGTTATAGATAAAGGCACAATGGACATAAGAGTGCCATGTACAAACTACAAAGAAAAATTATTCAAAAATAAAGATTGGAGTCTAACTTTGTGCTACTTTTCTCATTGGTTTGGATGAGGTTCAAATTCTCAAGTGAAGGCCTTAGGTCCTCCTATGTTGCCGCATCTAACTGATTAAAATCCTTAATTGTGAATATTGGATTTTTCTTATGAATAAAAGTACTATAGAAGGTCCACCTATAGTACCTATAGTCTTGGAATTAAATAAGAAAACATGCGACATCTGTTGGACATTGTTGCTGCTAGGATATGTTGTTGTCATTTATGTCAACATATTCCTATGTTTTGTTGAATTGGTTTTAGTTATCCAAAAGTCTTCTTGATAATATCACTTGATCCGGTGATTGTATTTGAGGTTTCTATCTTTTTTGTTTAGTGGTTAGCAGAGTCTAGTTTTTGATCCGGTGAGCTTTGGTATGATTATATCCTATGTTGCAGATTTGGGAGTATTTTTTTTATATTTGTGTGTATCTTCATTTCAAGTGGTTTGTGATTCGGTGCTCCGAAAGCTAACTTTCTTATTCGAGTTGATGTTGTTGAGTGTTCTTGGTGCATAAGTAGTGTTGGTGCAGCTATTGCAGATGGTTCTAATGCTCTTTTTAGTGTTTCTTAATCATGTTCTATTTGTCTTGGTGGTTTGCATCGATTATTGTGCAAATTTTTTATGATTTTCATGGTCTGGTGATATTTTTCATGTTATGTGGTATTTTGGTGGTGTAACGTGTTGTGGTTGGTCTTGGTGTGATTTCTAGTGGTGATGAGTGTTTGGAGATTTTAGTTAGGTCCATGTTATGTTATCTATGTAATTGTATTGGTCCGGTGGTTAATTTATGTATTGTGTGATGCTATTTTGTAATTAGGTGTATTGGGTTTGGCCGACCTTGTAGTCAAGGTTGATGATCTGTACATATGGGTATAATATTCATGTAATTAGGGATCATGGTGTTGATTTTACATTATCAAACAGTAGTGTATGTGCAAACAAGCGAAATCATCCTTTGGTGTGGTGTGTTGAGCAGAGATTGGTGAAGGGTAGACATTTGAGCTTAACCGGAACTGTTATCAGGCATTAGCAAATGTTATTTTTGTAGTTCGTTCTTATTGGATTGAAGTCTGAATCTTTTTGTAAGGTAGTGAACCTTCCCTGAGGGTTGGAGCCTTCTGGGTCATTGTAATTTGAGCAATGAGCTCTAGGCAATGTGCCTAGATGCATGTGCATTACCCATTGTAATATTTTCACATACTACTGCAGAGTATCACCTTATTATGGGTAGGTTCCCACCGTGGTTTTTCCCTTAACCAGTTTGTCCACATAAAAATATTGGTGTTATGAGTGTTGCTATTATTGTTGTTATCTTTCTTTTTATTATAGTTGATTAGATCCGAGATTGTGCTTAATTGTCTTAATCCGGTGAAAATTGATTCACCCCTCCCCTCTCAGTTTTCCTTCTTGATGTTGCCTACAAGTGGTATCAGAGCTACATCCTGTAGAAGAAGCTTAACCACTTGAGGAGATTTGAGATGACAAGCTATGTGTTTAAGAAGGAGAGTCCTAGATTTGGTGGAAGTAATTATACTGTTTGGAAGGACCAGATGGAAATGCATTTGAAGTGTCTTGGTGAAGATTATTGGAAGATTACAAAGAATTTTTACAATGTTCCTCCAAATGGACTGAATACTGCTAATGAGACCAAAGAAGTTGAACATAACATAAGGGCTAAGGAAGTGTTGTTGAGTGCTTTAACCAATTCAGAGATTACTAATGTGATGGGACTCTATACTAAACATGAGATATGGAAGAAGCTTGAGGTCTTGTATGAAGGAGATGCACAAGTAAAATTTGCTAAGTTGTAGAGTTTGAAGGGAAAATATGAAACATTAAAGATGGGAGAAGACGAGAACATAACTACCTTTATGGCTAGGGTGAATGAGCTAGTTATGAACATCAGATGTGTAGGTGGAACTCTTGAGGAAGATGAGATTGTTACTAAGTTATTGAGATCTCTTCTGCTTATCAAGCTAAAGTTGCTGATATTAATGAGATCTGGAGTGTGTTTGCAAAATCACATGGTAAAACTGAGATTGCATTTGAAGCCTTTGTATCTAGGAAGCAACTGTATGATCCAGGAGAGAGTTCATCTAGAGTTTTAAGATATGAAAGAGAGTTAAAAGAGATGGAAGAGATTGAAGCACTAATTGCTTGGAGATTTCCTAAGGGAGATAGTAAGTATGATGGAAAGTTACCTTTGAAATTTTTCTCTTGTAAGAAAATAGGACATTTTTCTTCTAGGTGTCCTAAAATAATGTCTAGGTATGATAAACATGATAAGCCCTACAAGCCCTACCAGAAGTAAAAAAATAAGAAGATATGATATTATGCTGTTGATGAAGGTGTGACAGATAAAGAATCAGACAATGGTAACTCAAGAGATGAGTTTGTGTTTATTGCTATCAAAGAAGATGATTCAGTATCGGTGAATCCTACAAGCTGCATTGTTGAGGAGAAAGCTTTGGCTGCTAAGATTGAAGAGAGAGATGAATGGGTAATTGACAGTGGTTGTTCACATCATATGACAGGTGATAAAAGTAAATTTGCGAGTATGGAAAAGTATGATGGTGGCATAGTAATATTTGGAGATGATAAAGCTTGTGTGATTCATGGTAGAGGTTGTATATCTTTTGATGGTAAGAATAATACTAATGATGTCTTAGATATTGAAGGATTAAATCATAATCTTCTGAGTGTTGGACAGATGGTTGACAAAGGGATATGACTTGCAATTCAATAATGGTAAATGCAAGATTTTGAATGCCTCCGGTGTAGAGATTGCAATAGGGACTGAAACAAAAGGTAATATCTTTCACTTGAATGTCGGTGAGAAAATTTGTTTGATTGCTCAAATAGATGAAACTTGGTTGTGGCATAGGAGGATGTGGCATGTTAACTTTGATTGTATGATAAGGATAAGTTCTACTCAAGTTGTTATAGATCTGCCTACGATTGTGTATCCCTCTAATCCGGTATGTAAAGAATGCCAGTTGGGGAAGCAAACAAGAACATCATTTGAAATAGAATTGTATACATCTAATGGACTGCTAGATCTTGTGCATACTGACTTGTGTGGTCTTACTATAGTAAGAAGCATGTAGGGTGACAGGTATTTCATGTTGCTGATTGATGATTACTATAGAATGATGTGGGTGACTTTTCTAAGGGAGAAATCAAAAGCATTGGAGAAATTCAAGATATTCAAAGCAAATGTGGAGACTGAGACAAGATTGAAGATGGAGTGTTTGAGATTTGATAGAAGAGGATAATTCACATTCAATGAGTTTGATACATTCCGTGAGAGGAATGGAATTAGAAGACAATTATCTACTCCTAGAACCCCTCAACAAAATGGAATTATTGAAAGGAAGAATAGAACAATCTTGGATGCTGCTAGAATGATGTCGATGTTGGCATATGTGCAGAGTTTGATGACATGATGGTGTATGTTGTCATTGATGTCAATAAGCTGAAGTATGAACCGATATATTGAAGTAAGCAAACTAGCAAGTGAACTGGTATGATGGTATGAATGTGAACCAATATATGCAAAAAGGTGAACTAGTATGTTGGAATGTGAACCAGTATATGCAAAGTTTGTATCGAGGTTTCATTTGATATGACAACTGGTTGGTAGTCTCGGCTTTAGGGTTTCTGGTTGATGCATTCCAAGTCTGTGTGATTCGACCGATGACATCTGGTGATGAGTTAGCATTGAAATGAAGATGAGATCGTGTTGCCATGTCAGCTTTGTGCGCGTGAAGAATCTCCTTGAGGATCTTGCATGAAGAAAATTGATTCTATCTACCTCGGGAATGTACAAAATCCTTGTAAACGGTGGAGAGAGCGTGATGGGTTATCAACTTCCATAAGCAACAAAGAACAAATGATGCAAAATGTCTTGAGATTTGTTCAAGAATGTTTTACCCCATGTAATGTGTTTAAATGGTCAGGATTGGACTGACTGTATTGTTAACCTAGATGCTTAGGGTTTTAGGTTTTGGCTACTGACCTAATTGTTGTCTATAAGGTCGATGATGGTTTTCATTTGAAGGTATTGGCAAATGATTGTATGTGAAGTGATTCTTGCCAGACCAAAGAAGTGAGTAGATACCTGCAGAGTGTAATTGTAGATGTAAATGAACTAAAGTGGATCTTCCTTGGCATTAAGTGTTGTTATCAGATCAGTGTATTACCTATTGACTTCTAACCATTTCAATAGTTGGAAAATCCCTTTACCAAGTAGCTTTAACAGGATTTTTGTAAATCCTTTAACAAGGTGACTCAAAATCATTGAGTTCTTCAAATCCTCTTGCGAGGTAACCTTTAATAGGGTTTTAATCTTTAACTAGGTATTTAGCCATCCCTTAACCAGGTGATCCCTAGCAGGATCAGTTCCTAGCAGAACCTGTTGTAAAGTCTTTCACCAGACTAGGCTCCTAATAGAGCAAACTTCAGAAGAGTTCAAGAACAACTTGTGGGTATTCATCCCCACTGTGGTTTTTCCCAGTTGGGTTTCCATGTGAAAAATAAGTGTGTCATGTGTGATGCTTTTTCATGTGATTTTTTTTTTTTTTTTGTTAAGCGGTAATGCATGTTGATCCAATGGTCATTATATTTCTAATGTATTACTTCTTTAAGCATATGGGTGAAGTGGAAATGAGATATTAGGTTTTAAGCATATGAGTGAAGTGGAAATAAGATATTAGGTTTTGTGAAGATCTAAGTCTTACCGGTTTATGACTTTCACAGTCACTATGTTTTATCGGTATTGCCTTGATTTAGATCGGTGATGTTGTTTACCAATTAGTGTAGTCTTTGTTGTTTAAGTTGTGAAAGAATTTTTTGTCTATATGGATTCAACCCCCCTCTCAGTATCTGCTGAGTATTTAATGTTCATCATTATTCATCAATTGGTATCAGAGCGTCCTCCAGGTCCTCTGTGTTATAAGCTTAATCGCTTGAGGAAAAGATCTTATTCTAATGATGAAGAGGGAAGGTCCTAAGTTTAACAAAGATAACTTTAAGATATGGAAGGAAAAAATGAAGATCTACATTAAAAGCATGAGTGCTCAACACTAGAACTATGTTGAGAATAATTATGTTGTCCCTATTGGTACTCTCACTGATGATCAAAGAAGAGAAATTTAGGAGAATGGGCAAGTCATGGAAGCTCTTATCAACAATCTATCTGATATTGAGTTTATAGATGTTCAAGATAAAGACAATCCCAAAGATGTATGGGATACTCTGGAGTCTATCTATGGCGGTGATGAGCATGTGAAGCAAGCTAAGGAAGAAAGCCTTAGGGGAAAATTTGAAGACATGCAGATGGTTGAAGAAGAGACTATTCAACAGTATGGGATAAGGATTAAAATTGTTGTTGGAGACATCAAGAGTGCATGAGGTACAATGGATGATTCCACCATTGTTAGAAAAGTTTTGAGAACCTTATTGCCGGTCTATGCAATAAGGGTTGCCGCTATTCAGGAGTTGAGATCTATTGACAAGACAAAGGTATCCCTTGATTCTATTATTGCTAAGTTGACTGCATATGAGCTAAACAGTTATGATGGTAGTGTTCAGAAGACTGATTCATCCTTTAGAGCATCTGCTGCACTATCTAGAAAGGGTAAAGAAGCTAGTACCAGCTGTGAACCTAGACAAAGTAGAGATATGGATGATGAGGAGTTCCAAATGGAATTTGAATCTCTTCTTGACAAGAGACTTCCTAAGGGAACTAGAAAATATAGAGGTAAGCTCCCTTTGAAATTTTTTTCTTGTAATAGGATAGGACACATTGCTGTCAACTATCCCAATAGTGATAATAAGGACAAACCAGAGAAGTTTAAAAAGTTCAAAGGAGGAAATAGGAGAAACTGTTTTGTTGTAGTTGATGAAGGTGTCATTGATGATGAATCAAAAGACGAAGAAAGCGAAGACATAGTATTTGTAGCTATTAAGGAAGATGTGTCAGACAAGAAGGCTCTTGTCTCCCGCTTTGATAATTCTAATGAGTTGATTGTTGATAGTAGTTGTTCTCACCACATGAATAGTGACCAGAGAAAGTTTCTGTCACTGGAAGAGTATGATGGAGGTGTAGTCTAATTTGGTAATGATGCACCATGTATGGTAAAAGGCAAAGGGTCCATCTATCTAAATGGAAAGAGCAGTGCTGATAATGTGTATTGGGTAGAAGTTTTCAGGCATAACCTTTTGAGTGTTGCCCAGCTGAATGATAAAGGACTTACTCTGGAATTCAAAGATGGAGTATGCAAAATAAAAGGAAAGAGTGGTGAATTGATGGCCACTGGTATGCAAACCAAAGGTAACTTATTTTAGTTAAATACAAATATCAGTCAATGTCTAATGGCTAAGTTTGATGACAGTTGGATATGGCATAGGAGACTCTGCCATGTAAATTTTGATAATATTGTGAAGGCTAGTAAGATCAAGGCAGTTAGAGGATTGCATGTGTTGAACAAATTGAAGAATCATTTGTGCAGAGAATGTCAACTGGGGAAAATGTCTTCCTCAACCTTCAAAGGTAAATCTTTCACAATAGATAATTTACTTGATCTTGTGCATACTAATTTGTGCGGTCCTATCAAAACTAGGAGTGTTCAGGGAGATAGGTACTTTATGATTCTTACTAATGATTTCTCAAGAATGATGTGGGTCACATTCCTTAAAGACAAGTCTGAAGCTTTTGGAAAGTTTAAAGCCTTCAGAGCACTAGTTGAAAAGGAAAGCGGTAAGAGGATTAAATGCCTTAGAACCGCCCAAGGAGGAGAGTTCACTTCTGGAGAATTCAATAAGTACTGTGAAGAGAATGACATCAAGAGGCAACTATCTGCCCCCCAAACTCCACAGCAGAATGACCTAGTAGAAAGGAACAACCAGACTATAGTTGAAGTAGCCAGAACGATGCTGACTCAAGGGAAGGTTGCTCACACTTTTTGGAGAGAAGCGGTGAGCATTGCAATCTATACCATGAACCGGGTACTCATAAAGAAAGGTAAGGATAAAAATCCTTATGAGTATTGGACTGGTAAGACTCTAGTAGTAAGCTACTTTAGAGTGTTTGGTAGCAAGTGTTATATCAAGAGAAGTGAATACCATAGCAAGTTTGGTGCAAAATGTGATGAGGGAATATTCTTAGGGTATTCCACCAAGAGAAAATCTCTCAAGTGTTTTAACAATAGGAATCAAAGAATTGTTGAAAGTATAAATGTTAGAGTTGATGAAACCTCTAAGAAACCTGAGGAAACTGATAGTGAGCGAGTGGTAGATGAACTGGTTGTAACCTTCTGGGAATTGGTTGCAAAAGAACCAAGTACAAGTAACAGTGCTCCTACACTAGTATATGTTGATGTAGATGAAGATGAAGATGAGGATGAAGAGGAAAAGAAAGAGGAATCAACCAAGATCATTCCTAGGTATGTAAATCTGCATCATGATCCAAAGCGGATCATAGGAGATAAGGATGCAAGAATTCTTATAAGAAGAAAGGTCAGAGAAAATTCTTGCATGATTTCTGAATTTGAGCCCAAAACATTTAAAGAGGCACACAAAGATGAAGAGAGGATTAAGGCTATGGAAGAGGAACTTGACCGGATAGAAAAGAATGGTACATGGTCTTTGGTATCCAAACCTAAGTATAAAAATATTATTGGCACCAAATGGGTTTTTAGAAACAAGTTGAATGAAGATGGCATAGTGGTAAGAAACAAAGCAAGACTAGTATGTAAGGGATATGCTCAAGAAGAAGGAGAAGACTATGGAGAAACCTTTGCTCTAGTAGCTAGATTGGAAGGAGTTCAAATGCTTCTTGCATATGAATCCTTCAAGGGATTCAAAGTGTATCAGATGGATGTGAAATCTGCATTCCTGAATGGAATACTTGAAGAGGAAGTGTATATAGAGCAACCAGATGGGTTTGCCCTATCAAAAGATAGTGATATGGTGTGTAGGCTACATAAAGCCTTGTATGGATTGAAACAAGCACCTAGAGCATGGTATGACTGTTTACACTCCCATCTTGTGAAGATTGGATTTAAAAGAACAAGTGAAGAAAGCAATATCTATCTGAAGTCAAAAGGAGATCAAATTTTGATCTGTGAAGTGTTTGTTCATGAGAAAATTTTTGGTGGAAATGATAAGATGAGCCATGCATTTACAGATGAGATGAAGAAGGAATTTGAGATGTCACTAATCGAAGAGATTAAGTTCTTCATTGGACTACAAATTCAATAGATGAAAGATGGTATCTTTATCACTCAGTCCAAGTATGTCAAAAAGGTGTTGAAGACCTTTGGCATGGAAGATAGCAAACCGGTTGGTACACCTATGATGATCAGTTGTAAATTGTCAAAAGAAGATGACTCAGCGTTGGTGAATGAGAAGGAATATAGATCAATGATTGGTAAGTTGCACTATGTAGTACACAACAGAGCGAACATAGCACATATAGTGGGCATTGCTGCACGTTTTCAGAAAAGTCCAAGAGAATCACACTTGGTAGCAGTCAAGCGGATTCTTAGATACCTGAAGGGAACTATAGATTATGGATTGTGGTATCCATATAGTAATGATTTCAATCTCAAAGTGTTTACTGATGCCGATTGGGTTGGTAATGTGGACGACCGGAAGAGCACAACCGGTGGTGCATTCTTTCTCGGTAGTAGACTAATCTCATGGATGAGCAAGAAACAGAGTTGTATCTCTCAGTCTACAATAGAAGGAGAATATATCACAGCATTTATGAACTATACTCAAACAATTTGGATGAAGCATGTATTAAGTGGTTTCAAAGTCCCTATATCTGAATCGGTGAGTATATTTTGTGACAACACAAGTGCAATTAATATTTCCAAGAATCCGGTATTGCATGCTAGAACCAAGCACTTTGAGCTCAAGTATCATTTCTTAAGGGAGAAAGTTCAGAACAAAGAGGTTGTATTGGAACATGTTTCCAGTAAGGAGCAGTTAGTAGATATTTTCACCAAGCCTCTACTGAAGGCTACATTTATCTATTTAAGAGGTGAATTAGGGGTGCTGCCCCTTCAAGAGGTAAACTAAAGGTACCTACTCCACATCAGTCAGGTATTGCATTTTCAGGATTGATGTGTTGAAGGATGCTACTCCTTAGGGGGAGTAGCACAGTAGATAATGGACGTTTATGCCTCCACTTTGGCATTGTTGTCAAAGGGGGAGAAGATGTGAAGTAGAGAAGATATCTGCAGTATTGAAGACATATAGTATGGAAAATATTGGGGAGAAGATGTGAATATGTAGAGATATCTTTGTATATTGCCATCAATGCCAAAGGGGGAGATTGTTGGCATATGTGCAGAGTTTGATGACATGATGGTGTATGTTTTCATTGATGTCAATATGCTAAAGTATGAACCGATATATTGAAGTAAGCAAACTGGCAAGTGAACCGGTATATGCAAAAAGGTGAACTGGTATGTTTGAATATGAACTGATATATGCAAAGTTTGTATCGGGGTTTCATTTGATATGACTACCGGTTGGTAGTCTCCACTTCAGGGTTTCTGGTTGATGCATTCCAAGTCTGTGTGATTCGATCGACGACATCCTATGATGAGTTAGCATTGAAATGAAGATGAGATCGTGTTTCCATGCCAGCTTTGTGTGTGTAAAGAATCTCCTTGAGGATCTTGCATGAAGAAGATTGATTTTATCTACCTTGGGAATGTGCAAAATCCTCATAAACGGTGGAGAGCGCATGATGGGTTATCAGCTTCTAGAAGCGGCAAAGAATGAATGATGCAGAATGTCTTGAGATTTGTTCAAGATTGTTTTACCCCATGTAATGTGTTTAAATGGTCAGGATTAGACTGACTTTATTGTTAACCTAGATGCCTAGGGTTTTAGGTTTTGGCTACCGACCTAATTGTTGTCTATAAGATTGATGATGGTTTTCATTTGAAGTTGTTGGGAAATGATTGTATGTGAAGTGATTCTTGTTAGACTAGAGAAAAGAGTAGATACCTGCAGACTATAATTACAGATGTAAAGGAACTGAAGTGGATCTGCCTTGGCATTAAGTGTTGTTATCAGATCAGTGTATTACCTGTTGACTTCTAACCATTTCAGCAGTTGGAAAATCCCTTTACTGGGTAGCTTTAATAGGCTTTTTGTAAATCCTTTAACAAGGTGACTCAAAATCATTGAGTTCTTCAAATCCTCTTGCGAGGTAACCTTTAATAGGGGTCTAACCTTTAACCGGGTATTTAGCCATCCCTTAACTAGGTGATCCCTAGCAGGATCAGTTCCTAGCAGAACCTGTCGTAAAGTCTTTAACCGGACTAGGCTCCTAACAGAGCGGACTTCAAAAGAGTTCAATAACAACTTATGAGTATTCATCCCCACCGTGGTTTTTCCTAGTTGGGTTTCCACATGAAAAATAAGTGTGTCATGTGTGATGCTTTTTCATGTGATGTTTTAGTGTTTTCTATTAAGCGGTAATGCATGCTGATCCAGTGGTCATTATATTTCTGATGTAGTACTTGTTTAAGCATATGGGTGAAGTGGAAATGAGATATTAGGTTTTAAGCATATGGGTGTAGTGGAAATAAGATATTAGGTTTTGTGAAGATCTAAGTGTTACCGGTTTATGACTTTCACAGTCATTGTGTTTTATCGGTATTGCCTTGATTTAGATCGGTGATGTTGTATACCGATTAGTGCAGTCTTTGTTGTTTAAGTTGTGAAAGAAGTTTTTTTCTATACTGATTCACCCCCCCTCTCAGTATCTGTTGAGTATTTACTATTCATCATTATTCATTAGTTGATTAAAGGAAATGTTGCACAAACCTTTTGGAAGGAAGTTGTTAGCACTACCGTTTACACATTCAATTGGGTGAGTATAAAAGTTGATTCTGGTAAGACTCCTTATGAGCTATGGTTTGGTCATGTTCCTACAGTTAAATATTTTAGAGTTTTTGGAAGAAAATGTTATATAAAAAGAGATGAGGAAATAGGAAAGTTTGATGCAAGATGTGATGAAGGAATCTTCTTAGGATGTTCTACTAAGAGCAAGGCCTACTGATGTTACAATAAGAAGTTGAAAAAGGTAGTGGAAAGTGCAAATGTAAAATTTGATGAATGTTTTGGCAAGAAGATCAAAGTATACAAATATGAAATTGATGAACATGATGTTGTTTCTAAGCCTGCATAGACTAAGATCCTGAAGCAATTTAATCTAGTAGATACAATTGATCCAGATATTGTTGTAGGCAATGAAGGACTTCAAGAGCCTGAGAATCAGAATAATCTAAAGACTCCAAGGTATGCAAAACTGAATCACTTTGAGAATCAGATTATTGGTGATAAGAACAAAGTTGTGATGACTAGGAGAAGACTTGTTGTTGAAGAGAGATGTTTGATTTCTAATTTTGAGCCTTAATATGTTGTTGAAGCATGTAAGGATGAAAATTGGATAAAATCTATGGAGGAGGATTTGAATTAGATTGAAAAGAATAACACTTGGGAGCTTGTTCTGAGACCTAAGGATAAAAATGTGATTGGCACTAAATGGGTGTTCCAGAATAAACTGAATGAAGTTGGTGAAGTGGTAAGAAACAAAGCAAGATTAGTATGTAAGGGATGCTCTTAGATAGAAGGTATTTATTATGAATAAAATTTTGCTCCTATAACTAGAATTGAAGTTAGATTGTCGCTTGCATATGTTGCTTATAAAAATTTCAAGGTTTATCAGATGGATGTCAAGTTAGCCTTTTTGAAATGTGATCTTGAGGAGGAAGTCTAAATTGAGAAACCGGAAGGATTTCCTTTATCAAATGAAGGAGACATTGTATGCAGATTGAAGAAAGCATTTTATGGATGGAAGGAAGCCCCTAGAATCTGGTATGCAAGATTATATAAGTATTTGATGAAGTTGGGATTTTGTAAAGGTATTGTTGATAGTAAGTTATACTTTAAGATTGAGAATGATAACATTTTGATCATTGAAGTATTTGTGGATGATATTATTTTTGGAGGAGATGATGACTTGAGTATGAAGTTTGCTGATGATATGCAAAAGGAATTTGAGATGTCTATGATAGGTGAGATGAAATTCTTCTTAGAATTGTAAATTACCCAGACCAGTAAAGGTATTTTCATTTCTCAATCTAAGTATGTGAAGGAATTGTTAAAGAAATTTAGGTTAGATGATTCTAAACCCGTTGGAACTCCTATGGTGACTGAATGCAAATTTTTTAAGAATGATGAATCTAAGAAAGTGAACCAGACCTTGTATAGATATATGGTTAGTGGATTGTTGTACCTGACTCAAACTAGACTAGATATTATGCATGTTGTGTGTCTTTATGCTAGATTTCAATTTGATCCTAAAGAAACTCATGTTACTATTGTTAAAATAATTTTTAGATACTTGAAGGGAACTGTTGACTATGGGTTGTGGTCTTTGAAGAATGATGATTTTATGTTGTTTTCCTGTACTGATTTTGATTGGGCAGATGATGTAAATGACCAAAATAGCACTATCGGTGGAGATTTCTTTTTGGGGAAGAAGTTGATGTCATGGGCGAGCAAGAAACAAGATGCTATATCTCTATCTACTACTGAAGCTGAATATATTTTTGCTGCTACAAATTGTACTCAGGTAGTTTGGATGAAATGGATGCTGAAAGACATTAGAATTGTGTATGATGAGCCTACTGTTATTTACTGTGACAAGTCAACTACTATTAATATTTCCAAGAATCCGATACTGCATTCTAAAATTAAGCATATATCAATTAAGTATCATTTCTTGAGGGAGAAAATTAGTGATGAAGAAGTAAAAATGGAGTATGTATCTACAAAAGATCATATTGTAGATATTTTCACTAAGCCTTTGCCTACATATACATTTGTGTATTTGAGGGACAAATTAGGGGTCTTTTCCCCTCCTAATGAGAACTAGGTGCATTGAGATGCATCAATCTGGTGGACTTCATAGTCTTATCTCTTTATCTGGGTTGATGAGTTGATGTTGCTACTCAGTTGGAGTAGTTAGTGAGTTATTTTAGAGCTATGGATTTATTCTAAGAGGGAGATATTGTTCTTTCTAGTGGGGAGAGAGCTTGATCAATTTATTACTTTGTCATTTTTGTCAAAGGGGGAGAGAAGAATGTCAAAAACTACTTTATCATTGGAGCTTTGTGTGCATGATCTTAGGGGGAGCCTGTTGGATTTTGGTGATGTTGATTCATTCCTTTGCATTGATTGTTTTTCACATTTATATGTTGCCGTAGATATCAAAGGGGGAGATTATTGGACATTGTTGCTACTAGGATATGTTGTTGTCATTGATGTCAACATATTCCTGTGTTTTGGTGAATTGGTTTCAATTATCTGGAAGTCTTCTTGATCATATCACTTGATCCGATGATTGCATTTGAGGTTTCTGTCTTTTTCTCAATGGCTGACAGAGTGGCTTTTGATCCAGTGAGCTCCAATATGATTAAATCCTGTGTTGTGGATTTGGGAGAATATTTTTGATATTCATGTGTATCTTCATTTTAGGTGGTTCATGATTTGGTGCTCTAAAGCTATCTTTCTTATCCGAGTTGTTGTTGTTGAGTGTTCTTGGATGATAATGTGTTGATCGATGAAGATTTGTATAATTCGTGTTGGTGCAACTATTGTAGATGGTTTTAATGTACTTTTTGGTGTTTCCTAACCATGTTCTATTTGTCTTGGTGGTCTACATTGATTATTGTACAAGTTTTTGATGATTTTCATGGTCCAGTGATATTCTTTGTGTTATGCGGTATTTTGGTGGTGTAACATGTTGTGGTTGATCTTGGCATGATTTCTAGTGGTGATGAGAGTTTGGAGATTTTATTTAGGTCCATGTTATGCTATCTATGTTATTGTATTGGTTCGGTGGCTGATTTATGTATCATGTGATGTAATTTTTTAATTAGGTGTTATGGGCTTGGCCGATCTTGTAGTCAAGGTTGATGATTTGTATATATGGGTGTAATATTCATGTAATTAGGGATCATGGTGTTGAGTCTGCATTATCAGAGAGTGGTGTATGTGCAATCAAGTGAAATCATCCTTTAGTGTGGTGTGTTGAGCAGAGATTGGTGAAGGGAAGACATTTGAGCTTAACCAAAAATGTTATTAAGCATTAGCAGATGCTATTTTTGCAGTTCATTCTTACCGAATTGAAGTTTGAATCTTTTTTGTAAGGTAGTGAACCTTCCCTAAGGGTTGGAGCCTTCTGGGTCATTGTAATTTGAGCAGTGAGCTCTAGGTAGTGTTCTTAAATACATGTGCATTCCCCATTGTAATATTTTCACATACTACTGTAGAGTATCATCTTATTGAGGGTAGGTTTCCACTATGGTTTTTCCCTTAACTGGGTTTTCCACATAAAAAATATTGGTTTTATGTGTGTTGTTGTTATCTTTCTTTTTGCTACAGTTGATCAGATCTAAAATTGTGCTTAATTGTCTTAATCCAGTGAAAACTGACTCACCCCCACCACCCCCCCCCCTCCTCTCAGTTTTCCTTCTTGTTGTTGCCAACAAGGTCCACCTCAGAAAGAAACCAAATGGAGCATAAAGAATTTTTTAAGAAGCATTTTTAGAGTAGATATCAACAGAGCCCAAACCCACATTCATGTGCAGAAAAGGAGAGTTTATGAACCCGTAGAATTCAAGGTTTAATTGATAATTCACAATGATGATTATGATCAGAAAGAACAATACAAAAGGCCCCAAAGACAGTAGTTTCTCCAAGAAGATCATGAAGATAACAAAGTATACAATTTTTATTTTTCTTTAAAAGGTTAAGGCCTAAACTTTATATATTATTAGAAATAGATTGTACATGTAACAAAGTGTTAAAATGAAAGAAACAATAAACCGCTGATAATCTAACACAAAATTGAAAAGTCAAGAGCTTGCATGAATGACTACAACCAAAGACTACTGAGGAGGACAAAAAGCTAAACAAAATGTCTCAAACCTTTTCGAAGCTAACTCTATGAAAAACCATATTTTGTCATCGACATTACATTAAGTATTTCAAAATTTGACAAAAAACTTACACAAAGGAATTCCCCTTAGGATATGCTAGATGATTCCCCTACTTCTTCGACCAACTTTCCCTTAAGTTTACCTTACTGGAGGTGAGGGTGTTCTACAATAAGGGCTTCTCTTGAGAGACCTACAATAGTAGTTTTAATGAAAAGTCAGAGCCTTGTCGCATCTTCCCTAGCATTACTATGTCATGTGATTAGGGTGGGAAGGATATCTATAGTAGCAGAGAAAAGTAGGACCAACTCATCATCCTTATATACATAAGAATATTAGGAAAATGCAATAAATCGATAACTAGTTCAAAATTTTATAGGATAGTGAGACCATCAATGAAAAAAAGAAAAATATAGTCAAGGGGAAGAACAATTTTATCAAATCAAGGGACTAACAAGATCAAAATCAAATTGTAAGCCATATCATTGAAGGAGTCAATGCTCTGGACAAGGGTTTAAAGAGAATGTTCCTTAGCAAGTAATATACATCCATAGTAATGCATAAGATCAATCACAGGTTATAGTAGAGATAACATATGGTATGAATGAAAGAACAGTCCCAAGATCATCAAGAATCACAAAGAAAATCAATGATGAATAATAGATTACAAAATAAAAAATCCACAAGCAGTTAAAGAGTAATAAATGTTTGTAGCACACAACCCAATGGTATCCATTGTCATAAAAGAATGATAGCCTTGAAGGTTATCAAAACAAAGGAAGATCATCATGTTGAAGAGAACAAGCATGCAGTCAAAGTCCTTCACCAAAGACACCAAGATTTGATGACCTCTTCATAAGGGAATATATCTATGATTATTAGTCACCAAACAAGATGAGCAGTCCTTAGCAACTACAAATACAAGATAGGTAAATCAGTGTATGGAGATAGTAAAGACAAAAAGATAGTGAGAATATTCTTGTAGCATTTTAATGAAGTACAACCTATGATGAGGTAAAACCCTACGATGAAGTAAAGCCCCAATATATGATACTTACAATCAATGTTTAAAAAATACTTTAAAATGGATTTTTGCTCTCTTTTAACATTTAAAATCCCTCTAAAACCTCATTATACAATATAAGGCTTTTTATATGGCTATTTTTAGCCTAAAGAGGAAAAATAGGTAACACAAGCATGTATTCAAGATGAGATATGAAAAAATATCTCAAGCCAAAGTCAAGAGAAAAGATGACAATCACTGCAATAAAATAGTGAGAAAACCTTTCAGTTATGTTGTAGAAATCATAATAGCACAGTGAGCATATTAAAAAATCAAAAAGAAAAAATCTTATGGAGAAGATAGAGGACTCCAACCATCCAAACAACCAAGAGGCAATCAATAAAAATAGTGTAGAAGACAGTCTTAATGAGACAATAAGAGAAAGTTTAAAATTATGAAAGAATTAATGACAACCCTTGCATGAATGCATAAATGAAAAAGAATAAAAAAAATGATAGTCCTCAAACATCAAGGTTGAGAACACGACAATAGGTTACTGTGAGAGACATAATTTGAGGGAAGATGTGAAAATCCCCTACATATTCCAGATTTTTGTAGGTTTTGATTTAATATAGTCAATATTTTACTTTGAGGTATATTGGTATGAAATAAAGAGAAAAGATTCAATGAACAACAAGCAATTACACTCTTATGAAGACAAGGATGGTGGTAGAGACAACCTTGCAGCCAAAGATAAAAAAGACTCAATAGCCAGTGGAGACAATCCAAAACCTCATAGTCCAGTATGAACAAAGTCAAGGGGACATCATAGGAGCTATTAAAGATACTCAGTGAGGGGAGGTTTAAAAAATAAGTTTCGGTGACTAAGGTAACAAGAGAAGACATTTGACAACTCTCAAGCAAGCATCAGGTCTATTGTATAAGACTTTTAGATATGAGCCACAAAAGCCACAATGACAACACACTAAAGCTATCCAACAAGTTTTATAGCAGCCCAAACAAAGAAGGGATTGAAAATGATAGTCCATTCAAAGAGCCTTTCACTGTCTAGATATGGAAGAATACAGTCATATAAGCTTATGAGCCTACAAAAAAAATAAGAAAACACTATGTGAGAACAACTGCTAACACACTAAATCTAGAGCCAATGTTAATCATGATTGAAAATCTTCATGAAGGTGACAGTCACAGACCTAGTGCGCAACACCATTCTATGAAGAATGAGAAAGAGATGGGTTGATGTCAAAAAGGGGCTAAATTTAGTCAAATAAGGAGAGTATATTGGCAAAGAAGTTTCTGTTGGACATAGAGTAGCATGAAAAGTATCACTCCAAAGAAAGAAGTATTGTGTTGGCTATGAAGAATAGGGTCATTATCATCAATGTTGTAGTGTAGTCAACAACAAGTGACATATGAGCATTCAAATAGTCAAAAGGGCAATCCTTGTCAATCTATGACAGTATAGTAGAATGATCAAACGTCACCATGTAAAGAAGTTAGAGGTAAAATAGTGAATAAGATTGGCTAATTATAGATATGAGATCAAAAGACAAACCCGGTCCAATATCATCAAAGTCATTCACATTGATTCAATCATATCTAAAAAATGAAGAATTGGTTTTTTCTAATTTTTTCACAGAAATTAGGAAAAAAGAAGGCAAAAAAACAAAAAAAAATTGTGCAAACCTAGTTCACAGATTTTGAGAAACCTTCACCAGTCTGAAGGGGTCAAATAAAGGAGTTTTTGCAGTCCAAAAAAAAGTTGCTATCAAGACACAAAGCCTTCAAAAGGAGTAGTGAGAACCATGTACAAAGGCTTAGGACAACAGTAATAATAGTCTTATATAAGAAAACCTTACATCCATTGATAATAAATATAGAGATAGAAACCCTTGATAGAGTAGTCATGATACTTGAAAAGTTGATCTCAGAATGAAAGAATAGTCCCAACTATTGCATCAAGGAAATAAGTAGATTGTAGCCATTAGCAGTTCATGAAATAATAGAGACGCAAAGGGTTCCAAAAGACAAATATAAAGATTCTTGTCAAGGAACATTAGCAGCCCTTCAAGGCAATAAACAACCTTCATGAGAAGCAATCATATCACTATTAAAATATAGTGAAAGCAATATTGACAACCCTTTCATCATAGATAACATGAAATGCTTGTAAGGTTAAATATTGAAATACAAAGATAGAGGGCCCTTGAGAAAGAAATGGCAGGTGTTGGAATACACTGAATCCAAGAACATTGAGAAAGGGGGGGGGGGGGTGAATCAGTGTTATATTGAGAATACAATATTTTAACTTTTTATAACATACACATATAAACTGGTAAATGAAGAAACATATAACATGAAGTAAATAAACTAGCCACATGAATGAACACCATAACACACTGAATTTATATGTGGAAAACCTCAAAGAGAAAAAATGATGATGGGATTTGTGACCCACAATATCAATTCATTGGCCATATGAAAGATATTACATAGCATGGGGGCTTGCACATGCAGGAAGGCACACTACCTAGAACACAGTTCTCAACACAAAAGAGTCTCACTGACTACAAGCTTCTGCTAAGATAAACCAGTAATGGTGAACTTGCAAAATGCATCTGCAATGCCAAAAAGAGTTTCGGTTATAGCTCTGTTTTGTACCGATTCATAAACCCTAAACCCTTCTACCTGTATCTCCTTTCCTCCAAGAATGTTTTATGAACCATCTATTGATCATAGCATGATATTACTTTCGCATACACATGACCTACATACATATCCTTCGCATCACTTTTTTTTTCTCCCCTATCATCTGTCAAAATGACCTAACAGACTGACTTATATACCCTCTTCAAACAATATGCCTTTTGTTGGCTTACAATACAAAATATATTCAATGTCGGCCCTATACAAAATGATTTTTCAAAGAAACCTTTCGGATCCAGACTGAAGTCGGCTTCACTGAAGTGCTGGATGTCGGTGTCGATGCCAGTGATGACCCTGATTACTCCAATGTCGGTATCTACCGATGTATGCCTCCAAATGTCAGTATATGCCTTCTAGAGAATCTTGTTGTCATCAATGACAACATATGAATACAATGAGTTTCAATTTCCAACGATCTCCCCATTGGGCATTGATGACAACACTCATGTGAAAAATGGAATCCTTGCCGATTCAACTGAAACATGCCCCCCTGAGTTGATTGACTTTGTTTGCAATATACTCTATCTGATATCCTCCCCCTATGATTATGTACATATTTTTCACATATAAATTCTCCCCCTTTGACATCAATGCCAAAGGCCCGTGAAAGAATTGAAAGAATAATTACAAATTACTTTACTGAAGCTTGACCAATTTCAAGATTTTCGAGTAAGATTTCTCTAGCAATTGTATATAGGTATCCCAACTAGTTTTGAATGTTCCAGATATGGATACAAGTCCACTCAATAGATATCCTAGTGTTTCTTTCTTAGTGAGTTCTGTCGATGTGGGATTTGCAATCATATCCATGCATTCCTTCTATGTACACCAAGTGAATCCAATCTTGGACTCACCAAACCTCTGAGACTCCTTGCTCTCTGAATAATCTTGTCTCTTTCCTTTTCAAAAGAAAAAAATTGGTTCACCAAAGTCAAAATTTGTCCATCAATGGATGTTGTAAGTGAAGTTAGTCCATCAAAAGACTTAGCAATATTAGCAATTTGTTCAAGTAACTCCTTTATCCTCTTACCTACATTTGTTGTAAGAATCTTTATATTACAACAGACCCTATAGATGTTAGTACAATGTTTCAAAGAATTTTCAATAAGTATAAGTTTCTCTTCAACCTTCCTCTTCTCTGTCTCAATAATCTAGTCAAAAGCGGCTTTCTTGGCCAGAGTAAACCTTTCAAGTTCTTTCCTATCGGAAATCTGTTGTAATGATTGAAATTTTCTAGATATGTGCTTTGTCAATGCCTTAAGCTTGTCGAAAGGGCTTGCTTCATTTTCAATCATACAATCAGGAATCAATCTATGCAAAAATGTTATTGATTGATCTATTATTCCTTTGTCTGTAGATCCTTCCTTCATTCGATTTTGAGTAGCCATCATCATTAGCTCTATGGGACTCAACTTTGTGATTGATTTCTTCTAAACTTGAGAAGTGTCAATTACCAAAAGTTTTGTTGGGAAATCAACTGTCGGTATGGTATTGGGTGTCTTATCAGTCTCATTTTCCTTATCCTCTCCCGGTGTATCCCTTTTCTCATCCTCTTTTGCATCGGTGGCTTCACCACTTGGTGTAGTATCTATTACTGCCAGTGGAGTATTATCCACAATATTATCACTATCTTGTACACTATCTATTTTACCTTCCTCAGACTATACAAATTTAGTCTCTATCGGTTTATTTAGTACACTCTCATCAATTTTAGGATTATCTACCAGTTCATTCAAAATTTGATTTGAACTTCCCAAAATTCCTTTCCCTTTTGATCTGTCCAGAATGGTGGGAGTTGTTGTCTTAGCAAATCCTTCTTGAGAAGTAAGGAAATTAGGATTCTTTTAGAAGAATTTATCCCAACCATCTCTGGTCTCATTTATTATTTCATTGACTCTACCTATCATTAAGCTTATTTGTTGGGGTTTTCTGCTAAAGATTGTTCTATTTGCAACTTCTATACATCTTTTCATTTTCTCATTATTTATAGAACCACACATACTCAAAAGTTTAACTTCTTTAATCTCTTTGTCCCTCCTGATTGCATCTAATCTCCTTGCATCTAACTTATTATACAATGATAAAGGAATTTCCTTCAAAATCTCTACCAAAGCCTTCCTATATATGTCTAAATGTAACAAAATTGCTTCTTCCATTTTATTTTGATCATTATCATCTAAATCTTCATAGAAATTTGACACATTCTTCAAGATTCCATCTTTAGTTACCTCATCTATCAATTCTGCACAAGCCATTAGGGAAATGACGGTAACATTATCAGATTCAATTGCTTCATCTATCACACTCTTTTTATTCTTGTTGGGGGTTGCATGAGCAGATGGAGCATGTTGCCTCTTCTGAGTAGGTTTCCTTGCCGGAGGTGTGGATGTTGTTGTTACCTTTCTTACTAGCTTCCTCCTTGGTTCCACCTTCTTCTCTTCTATTGGAGGCTTGTCAACTTTTTTCCTTTGTACCCTTTGGAATGAAAGAGGTTGATTATCCTCTGGATCAGAGTCAGAAGTGATAGAATAAATGAAAGTCTCAGACCTCTTTACCTCAGGAGCACTAGCCGATGCCGGTGGATCTACTAGTTTAGATCCAGAACCTAGTTCTATATCTATCCTATGAATTACATTTTGAACAAATGAAGACATTTTGTCTATTTTCTTTTCCCTCCTTTTCTTTTTGAAACCAATTTTAACCTCAAGAGCCTTCTCCTCCATAGTGCCAAAGTGTTCAACCTTATCATCCAAAGGAACATCAATCAACATTTTAGCATATAGCTCCAAGATGTTGTCATCTACTTCATACCCCAATTGAGTGACCCATATTGTTCTAGGTTCCACTACTTCCATCAGTGTCTCATCTATTTTTACCATGGAGCAAATATCAGTGGAGTATTTCTCCACAATGTGTTTGGAGATTCTCTTCCTCAGTCTCATGTTCTCTTGAAATGTTTTAAAGTAGCCCCATAGCTTCTCATTCCTCTTACTGCCAAGACCAGTGATTGCATCTTTGATATGCATACCTACCAGTATGTGTTGTAGAGGATGGAGCATTTAGTTGCAATCTTGTAAACTAGAATGGAATATGGACCCAAATCCCAACACTCCTATGGTGTTTCAAATGCTCAAAGTGCCTCAATAGGCTCAAAACTTGTCTTCACCTTAATCAGGTGTTTACTCCACCTCCACCTACATCAAATAACTTCAACTAACATGTCTCTAAGGTTTTCAAACCCTCAACTCATCAACTGATACAAAAACCCAAATCTAGCCCTTCACTAGGCCTAGTATCCTAGTAGCCTGCTGGACTGTTTTTGGCTCTTTTCACACACATTTCCCAAAACATGGACCAATGTTATGACTGATTTAGATACCCAATATCAACCCCTATCAACACCCAAAATATTGCCTATGGTTGTTTTGGAACAAATCATTCAAAAAACTGCTGTCCCTAGTCACCGTGAGGGCTAACTAGGTCACTTTTGTGAAGGAAGTACCCTCCAAACTCACTTCCAGACTTAACCCTTCTGTATAGTCTCTTTTTATGGTCTCAATCCAAGTATTTTTCAGGTTTTAAGTTCTGGTTGCACTCCTAGATACCCAAACTCCAAAAACCTCACTAAATCAACCTTACAACTAGGGCTTTCTCAAAATCCCACCTCCAGTCACTTCTGAGGCTCAACCAAAGTTCAAACACCTTCAAAATGGTGTTTCTAGACACTTCAATTCATAAAATACCCCCCTTGTTCAAGTAGATTCTTTGCTGCTACACCCTAGCCTTCATTTTCACTCATTTTCAATCACTTTTCTTGTATTTTCAGTCACTTTCCATGGTGTAAACCTGCACTCTTCATTCCTTCCTATCAATCAAAGGTTAGGAAATTATTTTACATGTAATTAGGCATCCATCCTATGAGAATCAGACCTGTACATTCATAGGATGGATCCACACATGCTTGGAGACTCACAAAATTAGTGAGAAATCACTGGTTTTCCTTGGACAGTCAGCAATAAAACAAAAATGATACCTTTTCAGAACTTCAAAATGTTTAAATCATGTAAATAATAGTCTATGGAGTCCCTAAAACATAATAATATCAGCCCCTTCACTTAGCAATGCAAGAAAAACATGAAAACACAAGATTTTGACAGCAAATAAAGAGGTTTTTTTTTTATTGATTTTCTGAAACAGTCCGTACAAATCTGTACCAGCATCATCCAACCACACAAAAATGACTTTAGAGACCTTATAAAACCTTCCCTAACCAACTCCAACCAATCCCCAACTGATTAGAATGATTAAAGTGTTTAAACAAGTCATAATCTACTTTCCCTCCAAAACTGGAACTAACCGTTGGAAGTCAAGTTTTTAAATTTAAACTTCATTTCTAATGCTTCAATCAACTAAAACCTATCAAATCAATGGGTTTTAATCATGATATGATCATTTAAAGGATATTAGACCCTTATTCAAGCTATCTAGACTCCTAGGCATCATTTGCCCAATTACATAGCAGTTTGGTCCTTAGGCTTTTATCAGGACCTTTAGGACTTTTATACAATTTATTAAATTCATCATTACAATAGGCCATTATAGGCTTCAATACATTCCAATTGACTTGATTTTCTTCATGATTCCACCCTTTCTTCTTCTTGGTCTTCTTAGTCTTGTAGGTTTGCCAGGGTGCTCTTGCACCATACTCCCCACCAATTAAAATACTCTTGTCCCAAGAGTGATGCTACTACTCCCAAACATCAGATTGCTTTTGCCTCCTTACAAACTCGGATTGAGGGCTGAAATAATCCCCAAAATTCACCTTCTTTCTGCTTCTCAAACCTGTAGTCACATCACACATTAGATTAGAAACAAAATATTTATTTGGCTGCTCTTGTTTAGGACATTGCTGCTCATAACCAATCTGTACATCTACTCTTCTCTGATCCACTTGCTGTACCTGCAACTTCTCTTTCACACCCACATATCCCTGCTCAACAATAGGACATTTGACTAAACCAATTTGCACAAAAGATAAATCCCATAAATCATCATGAAAAGGACTATTCTTCCTCATATTCTGCTGCAAATTAACATCTTCCTTCCAACCAGTATCTTCTTGTTTTTCAACCTACCTTATCATTGGTAAATGCTCCCCAAAACATATTATAGGATGCTCTTTCAAGACCCCCAAAGGTAAAGGATTCAACTTATATTTCTGACCATCTTTATTAACCAAATATGTGTTATCAAAACCATCATGTAGTGTTCTTCTACTATGTTGCCAAGGTCTTCCTAATATCAAATGTGCACAAGTCATAGGAACCACATCACATAATACTCTATCTTGATATGGACCAATAGAAAAATTCACATAAGCCTTCAAACTAACCTCTACATGCTACTGTTGGGTAACCCAAGTGGCCTTGTAGGGATTAGGATGGTCAAATGGTACAATTCCTAACTTGGTTATCATATCAAGAGACACAACATTACTATGTGATCCTGAATCAATGATTACCTTACATATCTTTCCTTTGCATAAACAAGTAGTTCTGAAGATTGTTACCTTTGGTTCTTGCTGAAGTTTCTCACCTTGCCTTACCATCAAGAAGTCACCTTCAAGGATAGGGTCTACTCTCTTTGATTCTTCTTTCTTCTCATCTTCTTGTACCATATTCACTCTTCTATCTCTGCCTTGATTTGATTCAATCCACTTAGGACATCTGAATGATTGGTGCCCAATCTCATTGCAATGAAAACACTTACCTGTAAAGATTCCATTTCCTCTTCCAAATCTGCCACCTCTATGGTTGTATCCTCCTCTTGGTTCTGAAAAACTTTCTTTGCCTTTCTCATTGCTGCCTTGCCCTTGATCTCTATTACCTCTTCCTCTATTAGAAATGCCTCCTCTTCCACCATTACCTGATCTTTCTTGTTTTCTTTTCACCTTCTCTTCTGCTCTAATTGCCAACTGATAACATTCACCTATTGTTTTTGGTATTTGTAGAGCAATCTCATCTTGCAAATTAAATCTTAATCCATTTATATACCTGGCTACTTTCTCATCTTCTTCCTTATATCCTCCTCTGATACTAAGCTTGTGAAATTGCTCAGTGTAAGCCATTACATCCATCTCTTTTTGTTTCAGATTCTATCTCATCTTCTTCACATGAATGGTATAATTAGAAGGTAGGAACTTCTCTTTCATCAAACTTTTCATTCTTGACCATGTAGACACTTTTGTTAATCCTCTTGCCATCCTATCATTCTGAAAACTAGTCCACCATGTCAATGTTGTACCTCTCAACTTAGTCTTTGCAAATTTCACTTTCTTCTCCTCTTCCATTTCTTCAAACTCAAAATAGTTATCTAAGGCATCAAGCCATCCTAACACCTCTTCACTATCCATCTTTCCCTAATAGATAGGAAAATCAATATGAATCTTACCTCCACTACCTTGTACTACCTTCAACAATCTAACAAATCTCTTTTCTTCAGGGTCTTCTACACCATATGCTGGTTGCTCATGCATTTCATGCATTCCTTCTTCATCATTGCCTTCTAGGTTGTCTTGCTCTTCTCTTCTTCTATTCCTCTCAAGGTTATCTATCCTTGATTTCATAGCTTCTCTCTCCCTTCTCCATTGTCTTTCTTCTCTTGCATTAGCCTACTCTCTTGTTGCATCTTGTTCCCTTCTTTCCCTTCTTTCCCTTTCTAGGATTTCCTTCAATTTTTCTAGTTCTCTTGCCAACTGATTCTTAGGTGCCATAACTACCCTTACCAAATCTTCACCAGATCTTTTACTGATGCTCTAATACCACTTGATGCAGAGGATGGAGTATGTAGTTGCAATCTTGTAAACTAGAATGGAATATGGACCCAAACCCCAACACTCCTATGGTGTTTCAAATGCTCAAAGTGCCTCAATAGGCTCAAAACTTGTCTTCACCTTAATTAGGTGTTTCCTCCACCTCCACATACATCAAATAACTTCAACTAACATGTCTCTAAGGTTTTCAAACCCTCAACTCATCAACTGATACAAAAACCCAAATCTAGCTCTTCACTAGGCCTAGTCTCCTAGTAGCCTACTGGACTGTTTTTGGCTCTTTTCACACACATTTCCCAAAACATGGACCAATTTTATGACTGATTTAGATACCCAATATAAACCCCTATCAACACCCAAAATATTGCCTATGTTTGTTTTGGAACAAATCATTCAAAAAACTATTGTCCCTAGTCACCGTGAGGGCTAATTAGGTCACTTTTGTGAAGGAAGTACCCTCCAAACTCACTTCCAGACTTAACCCTTTTGTACAGTCTCTTTTTATGGTCTCAATCCAAGGATTTTTTAGGTTTTAAGTTCTGGTTGCACTCCTAGATACCCAAACTCCAAAAACCTCACTAAATCAACCTTACAACTAGGGCTTTCTCAAAATCCCACCTCCAGTCACTTCTGAGGCTCAACCAAAGTTCAAACACCTTCACAATGGTGTTTCTAGGCACTTCAATGCATAAAATACCCCTCTTTTTCAAGTAGATTCTCTGCTGCTACACCCTAGCCTTCATTTTCACTCATTTTCAGTCACTTTTCTTGTATTTTCAGTCACTTTCCATGGTGTACACCTGCACTCTTCATTCCTTCCTGTCAATAAAAGGTTAGGAAATTATTTTACATGTAATTAGGCATCCATCCTATGAGAATCAGACCTGTACATTCATAGGATGGATCCACACATGCTTGGAGACTCACAAAATTAGTGAGAAATCACTAGTTTTCCTGGGACAATCAGCAATAAAACAAAAATGATATCTTTTTAGAACTTCAAAATGTTTAAATCATGTAAAGAAAAGTCTATGGAGTCCCTAAAACATAATAATATCAGCCCCTTCACTTAGCAATGCAAGAAAAACATGAAAACACAAGATTTTGACAGCAAATAAAGAGGTTTTTTTTTATTGATTTTCTGAAACAGTCCGTACAAATCCGTACCAGCATCATCCAACCACACAAAAATGACTTTGGAGACCTTATAAGACCTTCCCTAACCAACTCCAACCAATACCCAACTGATTAGAATGATTAAAGTGCTTAAACAAGTCATAATCTACTTTCCCTCCAAAACTGGAACTAACCGTTGGAAGTCAAGTTTTTAAATTTAAACTTCATTTCTAATGCTTCAATCAACTAAAACCTATCAAATCAATGGGTTTTAATCATGATATGATCATTTAAAGCATATTAGACCCTTATTCAACCTATCTAGACTCCTAGGCATCATTTTCCCAATTACATAGCAGTTTGGTCCTTAGGCTTTTATCAAGACCTTTAGGACTTTTATACAATTTATTAAATTCATCATTACAATAGGCCATTTTAGGCTTCAATACATTCCAATTGACTTGATTTTCTTCATGATTCCACCCTTGCATCTTCCTGGTCTTCTTAGTCTTGTATGTTTGCCAGGGTGCTCCTGCACCCGTATGTTATGAGCCCAACATTTCTTTCCCAAACCCAGTAGCTCATTCATGAAATATAGCATCAAGTAGACAATAAGATTGCCAAATCAGAATGTTCCTTTCTTAACACCTTTGATCTTGCCAAGATTTAACATTAATTCACTCCTTAACCATTCACACAAGTCATACTTTCCATTATTCTTTATCATTTGATATGCAACATGGATACAGGAACTGGTAATAGAGTTCAATCGACTTGATTGAGTTACCTTGTAGCCAATGATCATGCTGGCAAATTTCACATCGGTATCTTTAATGGTGTTGACCCTCATTGATCTTCCATCATGGGTTGTGTCATTGAGCTTCTCAACCACAGTATTGGAGATCTTCTTTCTTGGTTCCTGTCCGACTTTGGGTAAGCCGGTGACTGCCTAAATTTATTCTTTAGTGATCATGTGGGGCCAGTCCAGCCAGATGAATTCATTATGGACCCTGCTCGGGACAAATCTGATCACTTCGTCCTTGAATTCTAGAATATACAGGATTTTAGTTAACCCTAGGTCTTCAATTATTTGATATTTCGACTTGATTGTTCTGGAGCTGCCTAGTATCATAGATTGATACATTCCCTTGATTTCCTCAATGCCTAAATCCTCCAAGGTGTAGTGAATATAGGCCTTGACCTCTTCCAGATAAATCATGCCATCAAGAACCCTCGAAAATGCACTAGTAGAGTCTTCCTTCATTGCAATTTGAGGAACTTCCTTGAAAATAGGTCTAAGCCTTTCCTTAACCTCAACAAAAATGGGATTCACAATGAAAGTAGGAGTAGATGATGATCTAGATTCCATTTCAAAGAAATACATGGATAACAATCGTCGGTTGAAAGATCTTGATTACTTCTCAGATAACTGCTGGAAATTCTTTGGAATGCCTTTGCTCGCTCTTAATCACCTATGATTCGCCTTTACTTCATGCTAGTTTGCTCGAGTGCTGGGTGAGTGAAAATGAGTCCATTTTCCCTTTTTATCAGTGAGTAAACCCTAATTCATCACTGTCATAAATTCTTTAGAGGTGTGCCCTACCAGATGTCGGTTTCATAGTTTTATGCCAGATAAACCTCCATCAATGATCAATACCACTTTCCAAATCTCTTCCAGGGAATATGCAAGATTTGCAATGAATTTTCCCACCCCTAAGGCGTATGCCTTAGTTACCATTTGAATTCCCTGCCGGTGTAGAAATGCTCTGGTCTATCGGTGGAGTTAATGGTGCAGTTACCGGTGTAGTTGCATCTCCACTTGGTTCTTCAGATTTTCTAACCCATCTCTTGGTGTGATCTTATTTTATTTCATCTACCTTCTTTCCTTTCTCATTTACTTTATCATTGCTAACCGGCTTAGTCTTCCTTTTGCAGTACTTAGCAATATGACCTATTTTGTTGCATGCATAACATGTAACATTGTTATTTTGAATTGATTTGACATATCCGGTGTCATTCCCTACATTGATTAGTCAAATGTCCAAACTTTCCACATACATAACTTTTAACATTCACTCTGCAGTCTTCTGACTTATGACCATATTTCTTTCAATTTGTGCATTGACTGGGAACTGAATTGTAGTTTTGATTTTCTCTATTTCTACATTGTCTAGCCATATGCCCAAATTTATTACAAACAAAACATCTACCATTGAATTTGTAAGCATTAGATTGCCTTACCGGTTTCCTCTGGTCTGATGAGTTCTGCATACCAGTTATCTGCTCTTCATTTGCAGTACCAGAGCTTTCTCCTTGTACAAATCCAAGTCCTCTAGAATCTTCACTCTACCTTTGTCTATTCAATAAATCATCCAACTGTGCAGCACTAATTCTGAATTTTTCTTTATACTCACTTGCAGTAGTTAGATCATCTCTCAGAGTCATTATTTGTCTTTCAAGATCTTGTTCATTATCCCGGGATTGCAACAAATCAGTTATCAACATATTATTTTCATGAGCCAATCTGCCACATTCTTCAAATTTGTTCTTGAGAGATATAGCAAGATTTTCTTCCTTCTTCTTTCTGTCCTCAATATCTTTTGACATCCTCATAGTCAGGTCTTGCATTTCATTTTTCATGAGTATGTTTTCTTGACTTAGTTTCTGACATTGTTCCTTAAGTGTATTTTTCTCTTCATCATCTTGGTTTTGCAAAAGTTCCTTTAGTGCAGGAGCACCCAAGACAAGATTGGCCGCCATGAGGCCATAATGAAGATTTATGAGATATTAAGTCTATGAGGTTAAAATGACCATTTTATATTTTAAACATGGATAATAATGTCATTTGAAGTCATCAAACTCATGTAATGAGTAATTTTGTAATAAGCTATTAAAATTACCATGTTGGGCAAATAATGTCAAAATGAGTAATGTAATGGGGTTCAATGGGTAGAATAGGTTTTTAATGTGAATTTTAAGTTTAATAAGGTCTTGTGTGACCATATAAATGTAATAAAGTTGATTAGAAAGTGTCAAGATACAAAAAGGTTAGAAACTTGTCAATTGACAACTAATTAAAAATGTCAATTTGACAATAAATTAAAGTTGTAAACACCCAAAAGTGGTTGTATGGGTAGTTAAGAGTTGGTTTTCAGTTTCCATGAAGGGAAGAGGTTTAAATATGTTTGTAATTATCCAAAATGAAGAGGTAGAGGGTCGGATTTGCTTGGCATTGTAAGAGTTTGGAGTTTGGCAATAAAAATACAAGGTTTTTCCTTGCAATTTTGGTCTAAAACTCTTCTTCTTTGCTTCTTTTTTTATTGGAAATGGATTTGAAAATGTAGAGGAGTGTTTGTAATATAATTTGATACTATTATTGAAGGTTTTACATTCAAATCTGATACACTTCTATTTGTTGTCCAAAAATCTGTTGTAGGTGATTGTTTTTGGGAAGCTTTGAGAGTCACAATGCAAATGTGACCCGTTCCACTTTATGTGGTTGTTGTTTCTTGTGGAATGGGTCAGGAATATTATATTATATGTTTATATAACCTTAAATATGCAGGGAATATCATGGAAATGAAGTGTTGATACCCTAGGGTAAGAGATTGAGTGAGAAAAAGCATGAAAATGGAGGCATGAGTATAGCAGCAGAAGATCTACCTTAAGGAGGTAGTGTTTTTATATGAAAAAGTTTTAGGGGGTGGTAAATTCATGGTAAATACAAAGTTTCAAGATCTGGAAGTGAGTTTTGGGGTTTGAACAAGGAGGCCCTTTTTTTTTGGCCTAAAAAGAGGGGTTAGTATCTAACCTATCAAATGAGTGTGTATTGTCTTGAAACCTAGAAAATATATGGTTTTGGAACATTTTTCAAGACTTTTTTTGGTTTGGAGTTGTGGTCATACTGTTTGTTGGTACTTGCTTTGGAAAAGAGGGCTAATTGGGCCTAGTTGGTGTGTAGCAAGGTGATGGTCTGAGTATTTCATCCAAAAGACCCATAGTTGATTTTAAAATATGTTAGGTAAATTCAAAAAGGGTATCCAGATATGAAATTTATTTGTCAAGTGTTTTCAAATTATTTTGATTAAATGTTGGAATACCCGCTGAATAGGGCTACTAGGGAATTGGCCTATTTAGGGACCTGGGTATGGGTTTGTGAGCAAACCAATTGATAGGGTGAGTGAAGCCTATTGGGTAAAGTGGAATAGGGTATGTAGAGGCCCTAGGAAGTGTTGGAACAAGTTGGTGAGTTTGATAGTTCTATTTGGGCATCTTGGTGAAGCCTAGTGAAGGAAGGTGAAACAAGAAGAGTTGAGTTTTCAAGAAGAAAGAATGATGAGTTGCAATGTGATTGTGGAAGGGTCCATAATGCTTTTCATCATAGTGGTATCAGAGCAAGGCAGTAGGTTCTTGCAGATTTCAAATTCAAGACTAAGAGATAACAGAGGAAACCATCATGGAAGAAGATGAAGATGTTACTACTTATCAAATTGCCATTAGTTTTTATATTCAAAGTCATACTATATATTCTATTCGGTTAGCACTACCGAATCATGCAGTCGGTACACATAAGAAGTCAATATGCATAGTCTAGTCGGTTACAGAGGAAAGCAGTCATAGAACATATTATACACCGAGCTGTCTACCGAGTATCTTTTTGAGACTACCAAGTAGTAAAGATGACACACTGAGTTGACATACACCGAGTGAAACGTGTTACCAGATACATTGAACCTGGACATGCATATGAAAACGTGTTACAAGATTGAGGCACATCTAACCGTTATTACATTGAAAATTGCACCAGAAGATTATGTATGATTTTAAGGACAATCTAACCAATGAAATATTTTGTATAGTTATTCATTCGAGGAATCTTGTTTATAAGATCGAAGCAATGAATTGGATCACCGTTTTAAGAGATCTATTTATACAGCATGAGTGAAGTGTATGTATGCATGAAAAAAGACTGTTACAGAGACACAGAGATCGCCGAGAAGGTTTTCAGAGAACAATCGAAGAACAGAGTAAACAGAAGGGTTTACCGAGTTACTATATGGGTTACCGAGGTATGCTATAAGCAAGGTAATATATTCTGAGCACATAGAATCTGCTATAACATTTCAGATGTAAAGTTGCAGATATTTGTAATGATTTTATTGTAATATTGTGAAGTTGAAAGAGAAACCTTTAACAGGGTAAAAGACTCTAATCAAGTCTATAAATTGTAAAGCCTCTAACCAGGTGCAACATTCAGAATAAATGTTGTAAAATCCTTTAGCAAGGTAGATCTAACAGATCTTGTTACTCCTAACAATGTAAGCTATCAGAAATAGCTAAAATGTAGCTCTAACCGAGCATTCTTTATTATTGCAGTAGTGAAGTTGTGGGTGCCATCCCCACCGCAATTTTTCTCTCTAACCAAGAGTTTCTGCGTAACCAAAATATATGTGTTATGGGGTGAATCATGTATGATTGTTATCTATTTGTTTTAACTTTATTTTATGTTATTGCACTATTCTGTTTATGCATAACAGTAAGGTTATTATTGAAAGAAAAGTTTTGGAGTATTGATTCACCCCTCCCCTCTCAGTACATTAGCTTTCCAATTTGGGCCTAACAAAAGAAATGTGGACAAGATATGCTCAGAGGCACTCTATATTCCGGACACAATGCAAATGCAGGGGTAAGGTATGCAAGGTTGTTGTTAGTAGTGGTTCTTTTGAAAATGTAGTCTCAGTAGAGATGGTTGAGAAGTTGAACTTGCCAAGGACACCTCTTGAGTCACCTTACAGAGCATATGGGGTAAGAAATGATCAATGGGTTGATGTTAAAGAGAAAGCATATGTTTCTTTCAACATTGGTTCATATTATGATACTATTCTATGTGATATTATGCCTTTGAGTGATTGTCATATGATCTTGGGTAGAGTATGGCAATTCGTTGTTAAAGCCCTACATGATGGTAGAGAAAATGCATATGTTATTAATAAGAATGGGAAAAAGTTTGTGATGACATCATTGCAGGATGACAAGGTAGCATGGGGAATGTCAAGAATAAGGTTGATTGAAAGAAGAGAGTTCTTAAGGCATGAGGAACATAAGGATGAAGAAAAGACAGAGATAGAAGCCACTTCTAGGCCTGAAGAAGACAAGGTAGAGTCTAAGTTGCAGGAAGAAGATGCAAAGAGCAGGTATGAGGTGAAAGAGAACAAAGAGTAGCAAGTAGCATGTGAAGAGGAAGATGAACCTAATGGCAAAGAGGTTCAAAGAGTTGAGAAAGAGATGGAAGACAAAGATGTTGGTGATAACAGCAAGGGTTCAAGTCTTGAAGGGCTTGAGTATGAAAAAGTGATTTTGATTGGGACAATGGAATGTCCTTTGGATGGAGTAAAGGGTATAGTACAACAAAGTACCCCTATGATAGTGAATTGTGAGGCTAATGATGTAGCCTTGAAGCTGGATAGAGAGTTGGTATGCCAAGAGGAATGGCATGAGATGAGGAATGAGTTGGTAAAGGAAGTTGAGTTGTTTGATAAGATTATGATGGGCCAAGAGAAGGCTAGAGAAGGTGTGAGTTCTCCTAGCATGGAGGTGAAATATGTTGATGATAAGACTATGATTTGTCTTTGGGTGGTAAGTCTGATTGTTTTGCAGATGTATGCTATTGTGACAGAGATTCCAAACATGGTGAAGATGATGGATGTTGGTAGAAGTCAGATGGTGGAAGGGGCATGCTATTGCTTCTTGATTTTGTTGATATTGCCAATGAATAGGAAACCAAGAGTGAATATGAAGGGAAAGAGTCAGAGTATCAAATGTTTTGGCATATGTGAAGATGCAGGTTAGATAGAGAGTAGATGGGAGCAACCTAATCAGAGCATGGAGGATAAGTTTCAAGAGGAAAAAATAGCAATGAGCGGTATAAGAGATAAAGCATGGATAGGAATTCAAGAGAATGACAAATACAAACCCAAGGTGAGGATGAGAACACTAAAAGGGCAAGATGGTGCAGGTTTAATGTTTGTTTGTTTTACAGGTACACCATTTCCAAGAGACTTGGAAATTTTTGAGGCGGGGAGTATGGTGTAGGAGCACCCAAGACAAGATTGGCCACCATGAGGCCATAATGAAGATTTATGAGATATTAAGTCTATGAGGTTAAAATGACCATTTTATATTTTAAACATGGATAATAATGTCATTTGGAGTCATCAAACTCATGTAATGAGTCATTTTGTAATAAGCTATCAAAATTGCCATGTTGGGCAAATAATGTCAAAATGAGTAATGTAATGGGGTTCAATGGGTAGAATAGGTTTTTAATGCACATTTTAAGTTTAATAAGGTCTTGTGTGACCATATTAATATAATAAAGTTTATTAGAAAGTGTCAAGATGCAAAAAGGTTAGAATCTTGTCAATTGACAACTAAAAATGTCAATTTGACAATAAATTAAAGTTGTAAACACCCAAAAGTGGCTCTATGGGTGGCTAAGAGTTGGTTTTCAGTTTCCATGAAGGGAAGAGGTTTAAATATGTTTGTAATGATCCAAAATGAAGAGGTAGAGGGTCGGATTTTCTTGGCATTGTAAGATTTTGGAGTTTGGCAATAAAAATACAAGGTTTTTCCTTGCAATTTTGGTCTGAAACTCTTCTTCTTTGCTTCATTTTTTATTGGAAATGGATTTGGAAATGTAGAGGAGTGTTTGTAATATCATTTTATATGGTTATTGAAGGTTTTACATTCAAATCTAATACACTTCTATTTACTGTCCTAAAATCTGTTGTAGGTGATTGTTTTTGGGAAGTTTTGAGAGTCACAATGCAAATGTGATCCGTTCCACTTTATGTGGTTGTTGTTTCTTGTGGAATGGGTCAGGAATACTGTATTATATGTTTATATAACCTTACATGCACAGGGAATATCATGGAGATGAAGTGTTGATACCCTAGGGTAAGAGATTGAGTGAGAAAAAGCATGAAAATAGAGGCATGAGTATAGCAGCAGAAGATCTACCTTAAGGAGGTAGTGTTTTTATGTGAAAAAGTTTTAGGGGATGGTAAATTCATGGTAAATACAAATTTTCAAGATCTGGAAGTGAGTTTTGGGGTTTGAACAAGGAGGCCCTAGTTTTTTTGGCCTAAAAAGAGGGGTTTAGTATCTAACCTATCAAATGAGTGTGTATTGTATTGAAACCTAGAAAATATATGGTTTTGGAACATTTTTCAAGACTGGTTTTTGTTTTGGAGTTGTGGTCATACCATTTGTTGGTACTTGCTTTGGAAAAGAGGGCTAATTGGGCCTAGTTGGTGTGTAGCAAGGTGATGGTCTGAGTATTTCGTCCAAAAGACCCATAGTCTATTTTAAAATATGTTAGGTAACTTCCAAAAGGGTATCTAGATATGCAATTTATTTGTCAAGTTTTTTCAAATTATTTTGAGTAAATGTCAGAATACCCGCTGAACAGGGCTACTAGGGAATTGGCCTATTTAGGGACCTGGGTAAGGGTTTGTGAGAAAACCAATTGATAGGGTGAGTGAATCATATTGGTTAAAGTGGAATAGGGTATTTAGATGCCCTAGGAAGTGTTGGAACAAGTTGGTGAGTTTGATAGTTCTATTTGGGCATCTTGGTGAAGCCTAGTGAAGGAAGGAAACAAGAAGAGTTGAGTTGCAATGTGATTGTGGGAGGGTCCATGATGCTCTACATCATCCTCCCTCCTAGCTTGAGCTGATGATAACCTTTCTTGCAGAACAAGAATGAATTCATTAGTAGAATTCAATTCATCTTGCAACATTAAGTTCTTCAACCTTTCAACATCGTAATCCTCGAGTGCCATCTCAAGTTGCTTCTCCATAGCCATGTTCAATGATTCTAGTTTCAGGATCTTCCTCAAGTTATTAAACTTCCTTCGAGGTACCAGGATTTGATAACAATTGTTAGAATACAATGAATCCAATAACACTGATGGGGGGGGGTGAATCGGTGTTCTGTCGGTAATACAAGATTTTAACTTTTTATAACATACACATATAAATTAGGAAACTATGAAGAGTTTTTAATTTTCTTGTAATGCTGGGCTTGGGGTCAATTTCTTGCTGGCCTCTTGCTGTCCTTCTCTCTGCTGCTGGTTTTTTTGCTAGTCTTTTGCAGCTGTCTTGCTTGTTTCCTTCTTGAATATCTTTCGGATGTAATTGGGTTTTGGGTCCCTTAAAACCTATTTTTAATTAATAAAAAGCATACACATATAAACTGGTAAATGAAGAAACATATAACATGAAGTAAATAAACCAACCACATGAATGAACATCATAACACACTAAATTTATACATGTAAAACCTCAAAGAAGAAAAACCACGGTGGGATTTGTGACCCAAAATATCAATTCAATGGCCATATGAAAGATATTACATAGCCTGGGGGCCTGCACATGTAGGAAGGCACACTGCTCAACACAAAAGAGTCTCACTAACTACAAGCTTCTGCTGAGATAAAACAATAATGGTAAACTCACAAAACGCATCTATAATGCCAAAAAGAGTTCCGGTTATAGCTCTGTTTTGTACCGGTTCATAAACCTTAAACCCTTCTACCGGTATCTCCTTTCCCCCAAGAATTATTTACAAACCATCTACTAATCATAGCATGATATTAATTTCACATACACATGACCTACATACATATCCTTTGCATCACTTTTTTCTTCTCCCTTATTATCTATCAAAATGACCTAACAGATTGACTTATATACCCTCTACAAACAATATGCCTGATGTCAGCTTATAGTATAAAAGATATTCAATGTCGGCCCTATACAAAATGATTTTACAAATAAATCTTTCGGATCCAGATTGATGTCGGCTTCACTGAAGTGCTGGATGTCGGTGTCAGTGCTGGTGATGACCCTGATTACTCCAATGTTTGTAGTTGTCGGTGTATGCCTCCAAATGTCGGTATCTACTGATATATGCCTTCTAGAGAATCTTGTTGCCATGAATGACAACATATGAATCCAATGAGTGTCAATTGCCAATAGCAAGCACATGAAAAGACATAATGATTTATGCCCTATCATCACATCCTTTCAAAAAGATAGTGAAGAGCAATAGAGAGGCATCATGATTCATGGTGTCCAATCAGGTAACAAGTTGAACTTCTCTAATAGTGATAATTACTTAAGACATAATAATGAAAAGATAGTCACTAAATAAGGGTTAGTGGTAGTTTGACACAAGTTCATTCGATGTATACAAACAAGAGTAGACACAACCCAATTTGACATTCAAATATAGTGAAGATGGACTTGTAGTATGCAAAATCAAGGTCATAAAGCAAGCTTCAGATTAATAAGGAGTTAAGAAAATCCACATTTAGTATATAATCTTAGAAACACAAGGCATCAAAGACAAGATGACATTATAGAAGTCAACAAGGAAAAATATAGTCCTACAAAATCCTAAGTAGTGAATGAAGACTTGGAAATGTGAGCTGGATTGCAATCATGGAGCAGATTCATTCTCAGACATAGGGATTATGTGGTAAATAAAGATAGTGAACAAGAGCTATAGAGGAATTCTTACAAGGAGCGGTGCTTCTAAATGCAGAAGAATAGTGATTCACAAGATATGATTCCAAGCATATCACAGTCACTATTATAGAGTAGCTAAATAGTGAATGAAGAAGTCAGTCACTTTAAGGTATTACAGTGAGGGAAAAGTCTAAAAACTCTTTTTAAGATTAATCAAGAAGATTTGAGAGGAATATGCACAATCATACCACTCATCAAATTACATCAAATCAATCCTAGATCTCCAAATAAGCACATCAAAAATATAATCATATGAAGATCAACAAGAGCCATTACACAAATAGAGTCCTCATCACAGAACATATAAGGTCATTCATAGAAGATAGTAGTGATATTGCAAAGAGTTCATGATAGTGAAATAAAGGTTCCTTATTTTAATATGACAAATAACATCAAATGTCAAGGAGCAACCATCAAAGAGGTTCTAGGACAGCTACAACAATAGTGAGTCTCAAGGGGTTGCTTAGAAAATTCTTTGACAGTGAGCTGAGAATGGTGATCACTAGGAAAAGATAAATAATGGCACAATAGTAGAAGTCTTAGTCTGGGAAGAGAGATCAAAAGAAATGTTTGTGATAGCCACAAGGTAAAATAATGATCAGGGCCTGTGACTGAGATCTTGCAGTTTGAAGACAATTTTACTGTCTCAAAGGCCAAATGGAAGTTCATAGCAATCACAAACCACATAAATAGCAACATGTTCCATTCAAAATGAAATAGTGATTAACAATCAGTAAGAGTAGTCATGGTATTTATCAAAGACCTTTCACATAGCCAATAAGGGTTCAAAGTCACTATGAAAGAATATGTATGTAGCTTCGATGGTTGCATCAAGTATCTAGGACAATATATTATTACAACATTAATAACAACAAGATAGTCACAAAAACTTCATAACAGTCAACATATCAAACATGGGGTTACATTACCTCTATGGAGTGTGTAAGGTGTTTTGGAGAAAAAATTCAATGTTGCAAGATACAGTAAGAGCAGTAATAGTGAAGTGACATAACAATCACTTTCACACATTCAAAAGGACAAACTATATTAAGTTTCAAAATTCATCATCCAAATCAAAACCAAATAAAGGACTCAAAGGGGAAAATGTATAAATGATTGTATGTATAATCAAATCACAAAGAACAATGAATTTTTCACACAAATAAAAAATACAATAGGAGCAATCCTCACTCTACAATGAAGGACAATTGTTCAAGAACAAGGATGTCCATGGTAGTAAGCTAAAGTGGAAATAAATCATGATAGTCCCTATTTGACAGGAACAACAAATTTAAAACAGAGAAAATATAGAGATAAAAAGTAGTGATGCCCTAAGGGAAAATGAATGGAACATAAGGATGCATGATGAACATAGTCAAAGGGTCTTAATAGTGAAAAGAGTATTGTCAAAATCATGGCATGAAAGATGGTTCTAATCATGCATATCTGCTAAGATCATTATTGTTTTCTTAAGCTTAGTGGTAGTTTGTTGTAAAGAAACCTAAAGAAGAGTATGCCTTGGACGTATAAACCAGCTCCATGGTTTTGAAATTCCATTGTGTTGTATGTCCACATGAGAAGATCTTATCATCATTGTAAGGGTTTCAAGAGGATAATTTTTTCACGATATTGTCAAAGTCAAAGAATAGTAGCAAAGGTTTCAGTCACAAATATGTATAGGAAGTAATACAAATTTTGACAGTCCTAGCGTACAATGAAAATAACAACCAAATATGAAGTTTTAGGATCTTAAAATGACCTTTTAAATAGAATTAAGAGTAGCCTAGGGGTTGGTAAAAGATCAAACAACAGTTTGAGGCTAAAATATTTCATTTTTTAGACTTTCCAAAGGTTTTGAGACTGTTGTAAACCCTTTAAAATGGTTTTCTTCTCCTTGGTCTTCATTGCAACACCAAAATCATTGCTTCTTTTGTTCTATTGACTATTTTCTCACATACAATCAGATCAACCATAGTTCTAGGTGAATAAAGGAAGATTTAAGGGCAGTGAATAGTGAAAGATCATTGTCAAAATAAGGCATAAAACCTAATTCATTAAATCAAAGAAGAAGAATATTAGTCTAAGGCATGCCACTTGATAGAATAACTAAGACACTGATTTTCCAAAGGTCCGTTGCATTAAACTTAGCATGATTGAAGAAATTCCATTATCTTTGATTGAGCTCAAGGATAGTACCAATCTATTTTCATGTATTTTTCACATTTTGATAATTATATCCATTTGAGAAGCAATCCAATCAAGGACCGTTATAATGTTTCCCTTTGGACTATTCTAATTGATTGTTTTGGGGCTCATATTCACTTTCCTTTTCAATAGAAGTGTTGTGACTGTTGGCATTCTACACTCCTATAAGAATAGTTGTTGTTGTCATTGATGGAAACCAATAGGCAACCCACCGACAATAGGTTTCGACATGCACCGACATCGCATATATCATACATCAATAGACACTGGCACTGGCACCGATAGGCGCTTACACCGACATTCAAATTACATCGGCAACAAAGCATACTGGACACTCCAACCAACATGGGACAAAGTTTTGTTTATATGAATTGTTTTGTAAATGTAATTATCTTTTGTAAGCCACCATGGTATATTGTAAAAGACTCATATGTATGAGATCTTATAGATCATTTTGTGAGGAAGAGAGGTATGTATGGTATGAAGATAGTTGTTTAGTAGCAGCAAAGGTTTTTGGTTATGGTATCGATCTGAGCTTAAACCGATACTGAACTTGGCATTAGAGATGTTGTTTTGAGTAGTACATTGTATTGGATTTAATAATCCATTTTGTAGTCAGTAAGACTCTTCTTTGAGCAATGAGATCTAGGTTGTTGGCCTCCCTGCATGTGCAGGCCCCTATTGTAAGTAGAATTTATTCATTGGTCAGTGAGTAAATATTGTGGGTCACAAATCCCACCGAGGTTTTTCCCACACCGGGTTTCTTCGTTAAAATATCTCGTGTTATGGTGTGTTTCTGTGTTGTCTCTATTATTTTTGTTTACTGCATTAATTCTTGTTTACCGGTAAACTATTTTGGGTGGCAAAAATATTAATAAGGTTAAATATTTTAATCACCAATTAGAAACTGATTCACCCCCCCCCCCTCTCAGTGTTTGTGGGACTGTCATTGAATCTAACAATTGGTATCAGAGCCTGGTCCTCTATTTGTAAAGGCCTAACAACTTGAGGAAGATTCTGAAACCGGTACAAATGGAGAACTTAAGAAAATAGTTGGAAGGAGCTCTTGAAGATTTTGATGCATAAAAGTTGAAGAATATCAAACTTGAAGATGATCTGAGGACTGCTAAGGAATTCATTAAAGGACTTCAATAAAATTTGGTTATAGCACAAAATAAGAGAAAAGAACTTCATGAGAAGATGCAGAATGATGATGATGAAAAAGAAAATTTTATAGACATTGCAAATAAGTTAAGGCAAGAGAACACTAATATGAAGAATGAAATGCAAGATATGACTATGAGGTTATGTAAGGATATTGAAGATAGGAAGAATAATGAAGAAGACTTGACTAGGATACTTAATGATATAGGAAATGAAAATCTCAGACTTGGTCATGAAAATGATATGTTAAAGATAGATCTGATTCACATGCAACATGATAAGGAGGAAATTACAAGACAAGTTGGAATTTTGGAAAATGAGTTGGTTACTACAAATGAACACAAAGACAAATTCAAGAAAAATTCAGAAAGACTTGATGACATGCTTAAAAGATAGAAACCTGATGGAGATACAAATGGACTTGGATTTGAACATGGAGAAAGTTCTGGTACTGCAAATAATCAAGATTAGAACAAACCGGTAAGACAACCTAATGCTTATAAATTCAATGGGAAATGTTTCAATTGCAAAAAATATGGTCATAGAGCAAATCAGTGTAGATTTAGAAATAATTAGAATACAAACTCACCCACCAGTCAATGTTCCAAAAGCAACAAAGTTGGTCATAATTCGGAAAATTGTAGAATGGATGTGAAATGCTATGTTTGTGGTAGATTTGGGCATTTATCTAATCAATGCAGATCACAAACCAGTCAAGGATATGGAAAGTCTATTCAGAGGAATAATATAACTTGTTATGCATGTAACAAGATTGGACATATTGTAAAATTTTGTAGAAGCAAGACTATACCGGCAAACAAGAAAAGATCTAGTTTGAAGGGAAAAGAAAAGGTAGATGAAGTAAAGCAAGAATTTTCAAAACAATGGATTAAGAAGAGTGATCAGAAAGTTGATGAATCTATCTTTACACTGATAGAACAGAGTAATCCTCCACCGGTAGGAGATTCTTCATCCAATTGAGGAATAATCCTTAGGGGGTATTGTAGAAAGTTGAAAATCATGCATTCTACCCTCGGTTGATGGTGAGAAGATACATTTCTTCTTTACCGACAGATGTGTTAAGTTTTCACTTAACTGGTGAGCATTTAATGTGGTTGTTGAAAGATATTTCATTATATAACATTGGAGATCCCTCATTTTTGACTCACCAAGCATTCAAACATCAGAGAGTGCAAAATTGAGTAAGGGCATTCTAAGACAGAGTTGCGAAGTGATTTTCAGGCATTCAGAGAATTTCGGTTAAGAGGTATTTATCTTTTGAAATGGCAACCTCATCTTCTGTTCCTGAGTTTATTGTAAAACCTATCATTGTTGAAAATGTTAAATTCCCTAGATCCATGTTTAAGATTATCCCCAATATTGCAAAGTAGGATGATTCTGTCAGAGATTTTTTGAAAATTCCGAAGGGTGTAACATTTGTAGAAGACCCTAGAATCTACATACATTGCAACATAGAAAACCTAGGGACTGAGGATTTAAGGAAAATATTTAATGAGGTTATTACCGATGGAAATGGTGTGATTAAACCTAAAAAATAAGATTGTGGAAGACTTAGGTTTTGCAGAGATTCTAAACATTCCTGAATTTCCAAAGGAAGTTGTAAGACTTGTATTAAGCAGAGTCCATGGAGAGTTCATATGGTTAGATTCAATTTGCAAAATAACCAAGGAAGCCATTAAGGCAGTTACTAGTTTACCTTCAACTGGTAGTAGGTCTGATAAAACCAATAAAATACCTAAAAAGGGAGTTATGGAGTTAATCGAAGCCACATCTGATAACAGATCACTTAGAGTGAATGATGTTAAGGATATAAATGTGAAATATGTGAGTATGGTACTAGGATATAAAGCAACACATGCCAATAGACTGAATTATGTTTCTAGACTTTTTATTCACAGTGCATATGAGATGGTGAACAATAATGCTAAGATTAATGTGTGTGAATGGCTTAAAGATGAACTGATTGATAATTTAAAGAAGATTAAGGGAGACAAGAAAGGTGCTTTCCATTTTGGGAACCTACTAGTATGCTTGATGCTATACTTTACCAAAGAGATACCCGACATAGGTCACAAAGATTTTGGTTATGACATCCCAGTAGGAAGACAAATACAGGAAGCGTTCATCGGTATGGGCACTAACTATGTTAAGAACATTACAGACTACTTCAAAATATTTCAAACTAAGATGAGAGCAAGAGAGAGACTACCGCAAAGCATAATTGATAAGTATGACAAGCAAATCTATTTTTTCATTAAGCAAGATGAAACTTGGATGGAAGTAGTAAGCCCTAGAACTATTTGGGTTACTGAGATGGGTTATGAGGTAGACCTATCTGTTCTAGAGACATATGCTAAAGCTCTACTTCATGCACCTAGGGAGCCATACGAATGAATATTTGGTAATACTGAAACCATTGCAAGTAATATATCTATGCAGAAAGAAAGGAAGAAAAGAGACAAATTCATCAGAGATTCCTCTATGAAGGCCAGTGAAATAAAGGAAAGTGTCATGAATATCAGTGGTATATCAGCAAGTGAGCATGAAGGACTGCAACCTGAAGCACATATTTCACCAGTTGTAACATCTTCTGATACTGACAGTGGCAAGGCTACTGAGTTTAAGAGAGTGGAAAGGAAAAGGAAAACCCCACCGATACCATCTCCTTCACCTAAGAAAACAAGGACCCTAAGGAAAAAGCAACAGGCAGTTAGGGAACCACAGAAGAAGCTTACACCAAAGAAGAAACAGACACCGGTTACCCCCACACTAGATGATCTACTGAATGAGATTACACAGGAAGGTAATCTGGTAAATGTAAATAAATGGTATAATTATTTTAAGATTCTGATAAACAAACCATTGAAGAAAGAATTATCCTACACTTGGATATATACAAGAAATTTTTGATAGAGGTGATTGATGAGTTACCTAACGATTTATACCTGAGATTAGAAGCTAAAAGGCTATCTGTGATGGAACTAAACAAGAAGTTGAAAGTTGAAGCACTCTTGGTTGTACATCCGGTAAATTATAGAGAAGAGATAGATGAGCTTATATCTGAAGCTAACCGGTTAGTATTTGTTAGTGGATACCGGCAAGTGAGCCTAACGGTTGGAAGGGTTAAAGAAATTGCTGATGAGACTGCAGATAAATGAGACATATTTTTTGTTGAGAAGGAAAAGCAAGAGGAAAGAAATAGATCGAAAGTGGAGAAGAAATTCAAGGTATATCAGAAAGACAAGGGAAAAGGTAAAATAGGTGGTGTACCATCTATAAAAATAATAGATAACATCCCTCCACTGGCTCAGGACACCCCTCCTTTAACCTCAACATCACTGGTTCATACAACTAATCCACCAAATATAGCTACTGAAGGTATAACTCATGATGATACTAACCTGGAGTTTGAGATAGTTTTTAAAATGAATGTGGATACACAGAATATAAACATTATTATGGACAAAGAGACTGTAGAGGTTAAGGCAGATAGTGTTGAGGATAGCAAGATTTCAGAGAAACCGAAACAAAATGTTGACTCTCAGGAAACTGAGATACCAGTTCAAGCAGAGCAACTAGAGAGTGAAAAACCAATAGAGGACAAGACAATTAGCACAAGGCCACTGGAATCTGAGAAATCGATAGTGGTACAAACAAAGAAACAATCTAAGGCAGAGGTTCATGTTGAGTCTAGGAAACCGACAATTGCAGAAGAACTTAATCAGACTGAGAAACCATTAAAGGTAGAGGTACAGACACAAACAGATCCACCAAAAGAAAATATAAGTAAAGTGGATGCATCTGATGGAAATAAAGAGGATGTAGTAAAGATAATTGGTCAAAAATTTGTTGAGAAAAAAACCTATAGTAGAACCAAGCACATCTACAGGTATATTCAGACCCACTAACATCACAGTGGTTCTATTGGATTCCATTAAAAGGATAACTGATTGAAATACCAAAGAATTTAAGGTAATTGATAATACCTTACCTATTCTAAAGATGATTGCCCCTAATTGTAAGATAAATCACATTAATTATTCTTTAGGTAAATTGGACACATTGTCCAAATTCATTACTGATAATGTAATAACCATAGATAAGGTGAATGAGGATACCATTAAGGAGAGAGTTGACAAAGAGAAAAATACATTCTTTGAGAACACCATAAAGAAATGTACTGATCACTTGGATACACTTTTACCGGTACTTAATTCTACAATTTTGGAGTATAAGGAGTTATATAGAGAAGCATGTAAACCTCACTGTTTGACAGAGGACATTGACGAGGAGATCAAAAATACACAAAAGGAAATTGATGACACTGCGGATAATATAATAGGGTCATCTGGACTTATATCAGTTTTTGAGCAGGAAATGACAGTTTTTGAGGAGAATTTGGAGAAACTTGAGAAAGAGAAGGCAAGGATAAGGTTTAATGCCTGGGAACTCAAAAGTAAACTTGGTTCAAAATTGGACAATCTTATTACTCAGAGAGTTGAAATATCTAAGGCAACAGTTCAAGGAGAGCGATCACCAGAGCAACAAATGCACTATCTCACTGGTATGATCCAATAGACTAAGGCAACTCTAAATGATAGCAACAAGTTTATGCAGAGTTTGAACCTAGTTTTGGCAGACATATTTCAGATAGTAACCAACCCGTTACAAACCTTGAGGTAGCATTTTTGTACTCTTGATTATTTATGGCATCCTTTGTCATTGATGTCAAAGAGGGAGTAGTGGAGAGAAAAATGCATGTACAGAGGAGATCACTTGCTCAGGGGGAGCACATCTTTTTGGATTTCAGTTTTGGGAGAACAATTTTGGATTTTTTTCATGAGTGTTACCATCAATGCCAAAGGGGGAGATTGTTGGAATTCTACACTCTTATGAGAATAGTTGATGTTGTCATTGATGGCAACCGACTGGAAACCCACCGACAATAGGTTTCTACATGCACCGACATCACATATATCATACATCGGTAGGCACCAGCACCGATAGGCGCTTACACCGACATTCAGATTACATCAACAACAAAGCATACCGACACTCCAGCCGACATGGGATAAAGTTTTGTTTATATGAATTGTTTTTTAAATATAATTATCTTTTGTAAGATGACATGGTATATTGTAAAAGACTCATATATGTATGAGATCTTATAGATCATTTCGTGAGGAAGAGAGGTATGTATGGTATGAAGATAGTTGTTTAGTAGCAGCGAAGGTTTTTGGTTATGGTATCTATTTGAGATTAAACTGGTACTAAACTTGGCATTAGAGATGTTGTTTTGAGCAATATATTGTATTGGATTTAATAATCCATTTTTTAGTCTGTGAGACTCTTCTTTGAGCAGTGAGATCTAGGTCATTGGCCTCCCTGCATGTGCAAGCCCCTATTGTAATTAGTATTTATTCAGTGAGAAAATATTGTGTGTCACAAATCCCACCGAGGTTTTTCCCACACTAGGTTTCCTCGTTAAAATATCTTGTGTTATGGTGTGTTTCTATATTGTCTCTATTTTTTTTTACTGCATTAATCTTGTATACCAGTACACTATTTTGGGTGGAAAAATTATTAATAAGGTTAAATATTTCAATCACCGGTTAGACACTGATTCACCCCCCACCCCCCCCCCCCCCCCCCCTCCCTCTCAGTGTTTGTGGGACTATCATTGAATCTAATAGTGACTTGACTACTTTCACCATCTTATAAGCTTCTCTTTCAACCTACTTTAGATTCATATGACTGTACACAATCCCTATGAAGCTCTCTTTCAACCCGCTACTATGTGATTGAATTTTTTAGCATTTATCTCTTAATAAGAATTGTTTAAAAACTTATCATAGCTATATGGAATCCTGGTATGATTATCTAAACATGCAAACAAGAAGATTTAAAATGCAAAGGACTTGTTCCTCACAACATAGAGTGTTGATTTGGATGAAAAACCCTACCTCTTCTTGAGTCATTGGATGGAACTCCTTTTGCTTTCTCTTAACTGCTATATGAAGCTTTTGGATTTCTCTTTTCATGCATGGATCTTTAGATCTTTTGGATTCCAACTCTTTGATGGGAATTCAATGGTGAAAGAGTGATGATCTTTGGCTTGTATGTAGTTGTTTACGCAAGGAACTCCACCTTCCATAGCCATGAAATCTTGGTAATAATATAAAACCAAGGTAAACTTAAGAAAAACCCTAAAGGCAAGTGAAATCTTCATGAACTTTGAGTTCTTTGCAATTTAATTTCCCCCCTTTCATGAAATGAACACGTTTGTTGCCTTTTCAACATTGGAGCGAAAAAAATTGAAACTTTTGGCTCAAAAACAAAAGGAAAGATAATTTTAGGAAGCCATCCTTATAACCTTCAAGGTGCTTGATTAATACCTCGGTCCTCTTTACATATGACATTTAAAACCCCCCTTTAATTCTAAAATAAATATTACTAGCACTTGCACCAAAATGAGGTGCAATAGTTTCGCCGATAGTAAAATATATTTTGAATAATATATTGGAAGTTATAAAATCATAATATTTTGAATAATATATTGGAAGATATAAAATCATAATAGAAATATATACGAATTGATTTCAAAATATAAATAACATGTAAATAAGAATGAATCAAATAAATATAGTTCAAATATAAATTGTACAAAAATGTTTTATAATGTATGAAATAAATAGAATTTAGATGAGAAATAGAGTACAATTGACTCAGTTTATTTCTTTCCCATCTTGATTTGTTAGTGATATAGCATCAATTGGTCTCCTTCTAACCAACTATGCAGATTAATATGTGTGAATGGCCTATCAGCCTTACACATTTTGTATTTTGATTAGTCACGATTAATCATAACTATAACTTAATATGTATATGATTAATAAGGAATTAGTAAATAAGCAATATTGTGTTAAATTGGTATATATCTGATTGATCATTAGTTAGTAATATTTAATAAATGACAAACTAATGATTACCCATCATCCTATTGGAAGGGTGTGATTACTAACTACAGTCGCATCCTTCCAAGGACAGCCGACTCCCTTTAGGGAATACTTATGACCAGACTCACCTTCATTTGCTAACTAAGGAATACATGAAGGTTGGCAGATAACATACACTAAGAGTAATATGAGACTGAATATGATAAACAAGAAACATATAACATATTGTGATCAACATCATTTCGATTGCATTTCAAAGGAACAACATATCATGGTAGGATATCATATCGATAAGAGTCGTATATAGAATATCGGGTATTCATATTATCTACAGATCAATAATACAACATAAGGTGGATTCAGACTAAGGAGATTGAATAAACGTATAATCTATAGCATAACTAATCCATATTGCAGATCAAACATATATATAAGTCAGACTAGAGTTTATATATATTCTATCAATATAAGATTGTGATCAAAACATAAATAAAATTTAAAATTACTTGCGTATTATAAATCTGATCAAAACTTAACATGGTATCAGAGAAGGTCTGGACTTAACTCCCTCGTGGGAGAGCCCAGGATCTTGAGTTGCATGGCGACCACACTACACACAACCCGAGGAGTTGACATATGCATAGTGGCACATGTGGATCATGGAAAGATGACCCTAGCGGATCATCTGATAGTGAGAGTAGTGAGAGGGCTGGTCTTTGAGAGGTAGGCGAGAAGGGTTTGATTTCTAGACTATCTGGATGACGAGTGACAGTGCACCATCACCATGAAGATCTCCTCCATGGAATTTCACTATGGAGGTCACACTATAAACCTCATAGATTCGCCTGGTCACATTGATTTATGCAGAGAAGTCTCCAAAACTGCTCGTCTCAGCAATGGCGCCCTCATTTTGGTCGACATCATTGAGGATGTGCACATTCAGACCCACACGGTGCTTCGCCAGGTCTGGCTTGAGCACCTCACACCTTGCCTCCTCTTGAACAAGATCGATCATCACCCATCTCAATATTTCTCCCATGGAGGCCTATGCCAAATTATAGAGAATTTTCCACGAGGTCAGTAATATTATCTGTACCTTTTGTTCCAAGAAATATTTGTCTGATGTTGACTCTATGCTTGTGAAAGAAGGCAGAGGCAAGCCTGATGACATTGACATTGATGGTCAAGAGGAAGATGCATTTCTATTCACTATTCGTACTTCCGAAAGTTCCCAAGGATAAATGGTTTGCCATATTTAAAGAAAATAAAGTTTGCAAGTAGGTGGTTTATCAATTCACTAGACTATAGGGTATGCATAAAGCTTCAAAGTATTGTCTTCAAAGATATAAGGACTGGGTTTCTCACACAGTCAATTGATGGTTGTTCCATCCTATTCAAAAGTATTTTCTCAAGAGATGTGATGGATTGCTTAGCTAGTCATATTCTTTAGAGAGACTAGATTTTGTTGATAACTGATGTTGCTCGAGCATGCAGCTCCATGTAGCTCATAATTTTTTTTAGCCTTCACCACCATACACGAACATGCAGTTAGATTAATTTAGTTAATAGTTTTGTATTTCTCATGCAAATAAAGCATGCAATGCATGCAATTAGACTATTCTTAGATTAGAGCTTTCTTTAGAACTGTTGATTTCTTTTTCACCAAATATTGCATGCCATGCATGTTCTATTTTTTATAGACTTTGAATTCTTTTTGTTAGTGAAGTTGGAAAACTCTACTTATAGGGAATCTTTGTATTCTTTTTATTAAGCAGTAATATAGAATGTGTGTGTTGTTCTAATATGATTTGTGTTTTATTTTATCTCTGTATTTTTTATTGTTGCTAGTTGTTTTCTCTATTATTATATTTTCTTGATCAGCTGGCTATACAAATAGGGGTAGTTTTAGATTCTACAAGTGGCATCAGAGCGGGTAAAATTGTTTTGGGTTAAATATTTATTGTTGGATTTTCACCAAAGTTAATCATGTCAAATTCTAACCATATGCCCGTTCCAAATTTTGATGAGAATGATTATGATTATTGGTGCATTAAGATGCCAACCTTTTTTATTGGAAAATATTTATGGGAGATTATTGAATCAGGTTATGAGGAGCCAACTGATTGGAATTCCCTTACAACCAATGAAAGAACAACAAGAAAGGAAGCAAGGAAAAAGAATACTCAAGATTTGTTTCACATTCAGATAGCTCTTGATAAGAGCTTATTTCCAACAATATCAAGAGCAACAACTGCCAAAGATGCCTGGAAGGCTCTACAAGAACCTTACCAGGGTAATGATCAATTTAAAGTGGTCAAGCTTCATACATTGAAGTGAGAATTCAAAAATTTGAAGATGTAAGAAGCTGAAAGTATAAGTGATTATTGTGTTAGAGTCAAAGATGTAGTCAATAAAATGGCTACACTTGGGGAAATTGTAAGCAAAGAAGTTTTGATAAAAAAAGGTGTTGAGACCTTTGACACCTAGATGGAATCATGTAGCAATAATCATAGAAGAAAGAAAGGATTTTACAAAACTACAGTTTGATCAACTGGTTGGATCCTTGATGTCTCATGAAGAAAGATTGAAAGATTCTTTTGAAGGTGTAGAGAAAGCGTTTTCCTCTAAATTGCTAATCACAAAAAATGAAGATGCAAGCAACAGTGGTGCCAAAATCAATCAAGGCCAAGGTAAAGGGCAAAGCCAAAATTCTTCAAGAGGTAGAGCTAGAGGTGGCTCAAGAGGAAGAGGTGGTTCCCGAGGAAGAGGTAGAGGTAGATTTGATAAGAGAAATTTTCAATGTTACCATTGTAATAGGTATAGCCACTTTGAAAGAGAATGCAAATTGAAAGAAGGTAAAAGTGCTAACTATGCTCAAGAAAGTAGTGAGAATCCTCCTGATCACTTATTTTTATCTTATGCCAAAGGTGAAAATACTAGTAAAGATGTTTGGTACCTAGATTCTGTATTCTCTAACCATATGACATGGAATGAGAAGTTGTTCTCAACAAAGAATGGAAGCTTCAAATCCAAGATCCATCTTGGTGATGATAAATATTTGGAGGTTGTTGCTAAAGGAGCTATGGAGGTCCAAAATAAGAAGGTATAAAGAGTATTCATGATATTTATTATACTCCACAATTGAAGCACAATTTGTTAAGTATTAGGCAGCTATGTGAGAAAAATTGTAAAGTAGTCTTTGAGAATAAGACATGTACTATCTATGATAAGAATAAGGGTAATAGGGTGATCACTGTTGTTCCTATGACAAGAAATAGGATGTTCCCCTTGAGGTTTGGTGAACAAACAATAGTTTGGCAGATATGGCTTATCAGGATTCAAGTTGGTTATGGCATCTTAGGTATGGGCATTTAAATTTTCATAGTTTGAAGTTTCTAACCTTGCATGCATTAGTTTCTGGTTTGCCCAAGGTTGAGGAACACAAGGAGGTTTGTGAAGGTTGTGCTAAAGGAAAGCATGCAAGGGAAAATTTTCCAAAGGGCAATGCATGGAGGGCTCATCACCCACTTCAGCTTGTTCATTTAGATATATGTGGTCCTATACAGACTAAGAGTTTGGGTAAGTCATCATAATTCATCACTTTTATTGATGATTACTCACGAAATTGTTGGGTATATTTTTTGAAGGCCAAAAATGAAGCCCTAGATACATTCAAGAAGTTTAAAGCCCTTGTGGAAAATGAGAAAGCATGCAAGATCAAGTGTTTAAGGATTGATCGTGGAGGATAATTTTTCTCAAATTCTTTCCAAAGTTATTGTGATTTTAATAACATCAAGAGGCAACTTACTACTGCATACACACCTCAACAGAATAGAGTAGCTAAAAGGAAGAATCGTACTATGGTTGAAATGGCAAGGTGCATGTTACAAACCAAGGGATTGAGCAATTCTTATTGGGGAGATGTAGTTGCTACAATAGTGTGCATCCTCAACCGTAGCCCCACCAGTGCACTAGAAAAAGATTGGAACCAAATGGGTCTACAAGACCAACTTTAACAGTGATGGGAGTATTGAAAGACACAAGGCAAGATTAGTTGCTAAAGGCTTCACACATAAGTATGGAATTGATTATGAAGAGAAATTTGCACCAGTAGAAAGACAAGAGACCATAAGAATGCTGATTTCATTAGCAGCTCAGAATAAGTGGAGCATACATCATATGGATGTGAAAAGTTCCTTCTTGAATGGGTACTTAGAAGAGGAAGTATATATGGAGTAGCCACAAGGTTTTGAAGTGGAAGGAAAAGTTAATTATGTCTACAAGTTGAAGAAGTCTTTGTATGGCCTCAAGAAAGCACCAAGAGCGTGGTATGCCAGGATTGATGTATACTTTCAGGAGAATGGCTTCCAGAGAAGTAAGAGTGATCCTACCCTTTACTACAAACAAGAAGGTACTGATATCGTCATCATAAGTTTGTATGTTGATGATCTTTTGTATATGGGTAGTAGTTGTAAGATGAAAGATGAATTCAAAGCTACTATGATGAAATAATTTGAGATGAGAGATCGTGGTCTGATGAAATATTTTCTAGGAATGGAGGTTTATCAAAGTAAGGATGAGATTTTCATTTGTCAAATAAAGTATGCATAGGATGTGCTGAAGAAATTTTATATGACTGATTGTAACCCTGCCTCCACTCGAAGTGCTCATGGATTTTTTTTATGTAGAGATGATGGTGTTGATTTAGTTGATGAGACAACTTACAAAAGTATTGTGGGGAGCTTGATGTTTCTAACCCACACGAGGCCTGAATTTTCCTATTCAGTTTCACTGGTTTCAAGGTATATGACAAATCCATCTGAAATACATATGAAGGAAGCCAAGAGGATTTTGAGGTATTTGAAAGACACTCTAAATTTTGGTATTCATTACTACTCTTCTGAAAAGTTCAATCTTGTTGACTTTAGTGATTTAGATTGGGGAGGTAGTATGGATGACCACAAATCTACATCTGGAAATTGTTTTTCTTTTGGTTTTGGTTTGATTACTTGGAGCTCAAAAAAGCAAATTATTGTTTCCCTCTCATCTACAGAAGCAGAGTATCTTTGGCTCAAAAACATTTAAGAAGAAATTGGAGAAAAACAAATTTAGCCTACAGTAATTTATTGTGACAATGTGTGTGCCATCAAGTTAGATAAGAATCCAGTTCATCACAAAAGAACAAATCATTTTGATATGAAATATCACTTCATATGAGATTTGTTGCAGAAGAAGGATGTTGAATTGAAGCACATCAACACCCAGGATTAGCTAGTGGATATATTCACCAAAGAGGTTGCAAAAGCTCAGTTTTTAGCACTATGAGATAAGACTGTGAGCCTTGTCGGCATCAAGGGGGAGTATGTGTTAGGCCCAATATGGAAAGCTAATGTACTGAGAGGGGAGGGGTGGATCAGTACATCAAATCCTTTTAACAACAATATCTTCACTGTTATGCATAAACCACAAATTGTTGTAACATAACATAAAGCTAAAACAAATAAATAACAATCATACATGATTCACTCCATAACACATATATTTTGGTTACGCAGAAACTCTTGGTTAGAGAGAAAACTGCAGTGGGGATGGCACCCACAACTTCACTACTGCAATAATAGAAGTTTCTCAGTTAGAGCTACATGTTCAGCTATTTCTGATAGCTTACCCTGTTAGGAGTATCAAGATCTTTAGATCTACCTTGCTAAAGGATTTTACAACACTTATTCTAAATGTTGCACCTAGTTAAAGGCTTTACAATTTATAGACTTTGTTAGAGTCTTTTACCCTATTAAAGGTTTCTCTTACAACTTCAAAATATTACAATAAAATCTTTACAAATACCTGCAACTTTACATCTGGAATGTTATAGAAGATTCTATGTGCTCAAAATGAGATTACCTTGCTTATAGCATACCTTGGTAACCCATAAAGTAACTCGGTAAACCCTTCTGTTTACTCTGTTCTTTGACTATTCTTTGAAATCCTTCTCGGTGACCTCTATGTCTCTGTAACAGTCATAACACTCAATCCTTTCTTATGTATCACACATGTCTTGCTTCATACACCTCTATATCTCTATCTGATATCAATCCATGTTGTATAAATAGATATCTTATGTCAGTGATCAGGTTCATTGCTTTGATCTTACAAACATGATTTATCGAATGAATAACCATACAAAATATTTCATTGGTTAGATGACCTCAAAATCATACACAATCTTTAAGTGCAATTTCCAATGTGATAACGGTTCTTTATTCCTTGATCTTGTAACACGTTTTCCCATGTGTGTCTAGATTCAATGAATCTGGTAACACATTTCACTCAGTGTATATCAACTTGGTGTATTATTGTTGTTGCTCGGTAGACATGGAATGTTACTCGGTAGACAGCTTGGTGAATACTAGGCTCTGTGACTACTTTCTTCTATAATTGACTTCTCTATGCATACCGACTGAATATTTTGGTAGTAGTAACCGACTAGAGTATATAGAATGACTTTGGATATAAAACTAATGGCAACTATAATAAGTAGTAACAATCTCCCCTTTTGACATTAGTTGAGATGTTTGACAAAACTACTTTCAAAGTCATAACTCAAAAATCTATATACTTACAAAATTTTGACAAAACTGACAGCATATACTTTTGTCAATGAAATAGTATATTTAGATATACTCCCCTTATCAATATACTATACAAAACTCTGATTTTGCATGCTCGGTGATCAATGTTTTGTACTTGGTTCTGTTTGGTGATCACTGCTCGGTATACTCCCCCTGTATACTACATTCCCCTATATACTTTGATATGATACTCACTCCCCCTTTTTGACAAACATCAAAACTTAGTTACCATTCGGTGGTGGCAACTGGTCAAAAATGGATTTGTACTTCATTCGAGCATCAGTGAGAGCGGCAGAGAGGGCATCCTTAACACTGTGCATAAGTGAATTCTGAGTTGTAATGTCTGCTAATAGTGAAATTAGTCTAGCTAAGGTGCTTCCCTCTTGTTGAGTGGATAGGGAGGTAGCTTTGTTGATCTATTCTTGGATGGAGGAAAGATGAGGAATGAATAATGTTTGAAGTGCCATTATGTCCATCCTTATCTTGTTCTCTTCATTCCTGAGTTCCAATTGTTGAGCCATGAGCTTTTGTAACGTTGTATAATAATTCTGAATGGAATTTGGCTCAGTGGTCAACTTATTTGAGAGAGCGGTGATCTCTTTCTCAATCACTTCAATTATATTTTTGATATCTTTAATGAATAAAGAAAATGTACAGAGTTTCTGAAATAAATAAAGAATGTGCTTGAGTTGAGGGGTCAACTCAGCAATAAATTTGACAAGTTTAACTTTGCCAATAGCAATAGCTTTCTGTACCTCTTCAATCATTTTAGCAGTGAGCTCCTTGTCCTTTAACTTGCTCAAATATTCAGATGCATCTACTCCAGATGTCTCTATCTTGGTTAGGAATTCATCCAGTTGAATGTGGATGGTGGCATCTTTTGTCACTGTTGCTTCAGGTAGCATATCGGTTAAGAGTGCTTTCACCTTCTAAAGTACTTTATTTTTCTTTTGAATAGCCATTTTCTTCTCCTGTTCAGCTTTGGCTTTGCACAGTTCATCAAATTCGATGAGTGCTTGCCCTTTTAATTTGGATATATCAACATTGGGCAACACTATTGGTTTTGACAAATCTAATTTGAAGCTATGCTTTTTTATTTTCTTTTCTTTACCTTTAATCGGTTGAACTAAAACAATGGCTTGTGAGGCTTGGTGACCCTCGGTAGGTTGCTCGATAGAGGCAACACTTTGGTCAGTTTCTTTAGCCTCTGTAGTGTCCTTTGGTGTCTCTAAGCTTGGTGTCTCAGTTGTAATATTTTCAGTGCTAGAGAGAGCTTGAAAGGTCTGTTCTTGAGAAGTACCTTCTCCTGCTATTGACTTGTGACCTTCTGTACCTTATTCCATATCTTGAGGGGCCTCGGTTGAAATAGGCTGATTGACCGGAGGATAGGGCTGAACTTGTTCCAAAACTGATTCACTGGATACAAGTTGGGCATAAGCATTCCCTTGTATCATTTCTTGTTCAGGTGCCTCGGTGTCCATGATATCCTCATCAACTTGTAAAGTGTCAGCAGGGTCTTGTTTGGTGATATCAGGATCTTGCTCAATGACATCAACTATTTCAACTTCAGCTTGCTCACCAACATTCTTGATTCAAAATATTTCTTGCCATTTTTCTTTGGTCTCATTCTCCACATCTAAGTAAAGGCCATTCATCAATTTCAAGGCTCTTTGCTTGACTAGGAATTTTGTGTGGCATTTTTTCAGATGTTTGGTGATCTCATCTACCGACATGTCTGGGAAAAGATGTACTAGACTTCTTTCTCTCATCTGTTTCTCTAAGTCCATGGCATACTTCTACCTGTTGTCAATATGCAAATATAATTCATTTGGAAGAGATTTACATACTTCCAATGGGACCAATCGGAATTTCAATAGTGTGCAGATGACAGCCTCTTCTATTTGTCTCTTTTCATCATCAGATCTGGATTCATATTTTACATATCTGAATGATCCAAATCCACCATATTGCTTCAGATTAGCACAAAAATTTTCAACACTATGTACATTTACCTTTGTACTCTTGACAATCTAAAATTTGTTTTTGTCGTCGGATTTAGTGTCACTAGACTTTTTAGTCAAAATGAGTCTCCGAGTAGATTTCTTGTAAGTTTTTGTTACCTTGGGTGTGGCAACATTCTTTGTTTTCTTACTCAGTGATGTTGCAGATGCTCTTGTGTTAGGTTGCTTTGCTGGAGGAGTCTGTGATACTTTTGATGTATCCTATTTCTTTCTTTTCAAAACTTTCCCTTTAGGCAATTCGGTGCTCAGTGTTATAGCTACCTCTTGGGCTTCAGATTCCTCTTCGGTGATGGCTATAGTGCCCTTGATAGGTGTGGAGGAAGAACCTTCTCCAAATTTCTCTGTTAATGCCTTGATCATTTTTGTTTCCTTCCTTGTAGCTTTGGGCACTACAATGCTCATTTTTACTTTTTCCTTCACTTCTTCATATGTTCCATACCTCAGCTCGGTAGCATGCCTTGGTAATGTAAGAAAAGCATATATTTTCTGTTGTGTGATACCAAAATCAATCTCATAACCCATAGGTGGCAAAGATTAAGTTCTCAGTTCCACAACATTAACATAGCAGTAATCAGTGTCCACTTCAAAACATATGTCATCCTTGTATTTCTCCACTAACTCGGGTGGAATTCTATATCTGTTATGCATCTTCTCCTAAAACTTGCTGAAATAATCATCCATAATATCATTAAAATTATCACCTAGCTTCTTGATGAAGTCATTGATTTGATGGGTGATTGGTCGGTGTAGTTCCCAAACAACTTTATCGACTGATGGAAAGAATTTCTCAAAATAGAAAAACATGCATACCAGAAGTGATCCAAATTTTAGTGTATTAACCGAATTGTTCTTCTTTATCTTCCTTATGGTATTGAGATTCTCAAATAGGTTTTTCAACAATACCTCACATAAATCAATTTTCATTCCTTTCTTCACAATTTTATATGCTAAGTCGACTACTACATAGGGTACACTATTTTCCCTTGCCGATTGGAAGAAACAATAACCTATTACTCTAATGGAAAACTTTAGCTCTTCATCAGTGATATTGTTCAATTTCAGTCCTCTGCAATCAGATTCTACTTTGGTTAAACTAATCAATTCCTTCTATGATATCATTTTCTGAGCTTGGGCATGATCATAAATAGGGTATCTGGTGATCAAATGAATGATTTCCTTGGTGATCTTAAACGGTTGCTCTTCTAGCCACATGAAGTCATCATGAACTCTTCTCAGAACAAACTTGACCCATTGGGGTTTGAAGACACGTGGAAAGGTTACAGCTTTGGTCAATCCCTTGATTTTGATGTGTTCATATTTGCTATCCATTTTACCATCAGAACACAATTCATCATATGTGTCTTTGATCTCAACATGACCTAGTTCATCAACTCGACACTTAGTGAAGAATCTCACATCCTCGACTAATAAAACTCTATCTAGAATGAGTGAAAATGCAGTTTTGTCATCCGATTCAGATGCAATTTTGGGAGTTAAAGAGTATTTCAGTGAGGGCTTTTCAATATTCTCAACAACAACGAGCTTCTAGATCTTAGGTGCCATTGCAAATTTTAGATAAATACTAACAAAAGATCCTTAGGGTTTGAAGATTTTCAAACGGCAGACACTTTCTACTTAGCAAATAATAACAACTTGATATGATTGGTAAACTATCTTGATAATGCATTGTGATTGATGTAAATACCTTTGAATTTTCTTCGGAGGAGGTTTGATCGCCTTTAATTCGCTTTCCTCTGCTTTCTTGAAAACTTGGTGAGTAAAAAATGACCGTGCAATAGCTTTAAGTATTCATTATACCTCATCGGGCTTCGTGCAGTTAGGTCAGAAAATATTAAATGCACTTGGTACCACTACTTCCTTTTTATGCTTTTACCGAGTAGCCAGACTTCCTGCATTTACCAACTTGACAAGCTTCCAAAAGACTTTGATTAAATTTCAATTTTTCTAATGCATCTTTAATTATGCAGATTTTGAATTAAGTACAAAATGAAATAGGAACTGTTAAGATTTGACATTTGAGAGAATGCAGTCCCTTCATACCTTTACCGATTAATTTGGAATAGGTGCACCTAGCTCGGTAGATAAGGTTCTTTCTTCATTTGACACAATTTCCTTCTTTTTCCAAATCATCTGTAATTTGCCTTTTATTTCCTCAGTGTCTCCTCTAGGTTGATCTCTACAATCTCTAGCCAAGTGTCCAACTTTGTGACAATGAAAACATGCCATACCAAGATTTCTCCATGATCTTTAGTTGTTCATTCTAAACCTTATAAAGAAGTTGGCACTTATATGTCCATATCTACCACAACATTCACACCATATCCTTGTATTGTAATCCCATGGTACTATAGAATACTGTCGGTAAGGATCTGTGTGAGTTTGGTAGCCTCTAGTATTTGCTCAGTGTGTAGACCACATATAGTTTTTCTACTTAAACCAACACTCCTTGGTACTATGTCCATATCTATTTTATCTTTTACAAAACCCTTTGAATTTTGGCTTCTGATAATTGCTAGTAGACTTTTTCCTACATTGGTTAGATGTGTGACCATATTTGTTGCAATTGTGACAATAACCATTAGACCTAGTGACACTCAGTTGCTTACCTTTTCTGATTTGGCACATGTTAGCAGTGTGACCTTGTTTTCCATAGTAGTTGCAAACAGGCTTCTTTCCTTTGATATTCTTCTTATTTCTAGCTTGCTTTGATGATTCTCCTTTCTTGGTTGTATGAATTCCCTTCTCGGTAGAGTCTTTTCCTTTGTAACCGAGTCCTGCTTCTTTGTTGGGTCTTCTTGTATTCAGTTGCTCATCCAACATCTTTGATGCTTCATAACTCTTTTTTAGTGTTTCCTTGGATTTCTTTTTTGTTTCAAGTTCATTGGTCAACCTTGATACTTCAAGTTTCAATGCTTGATTCTCATCATCTTTCAGATTTGCTTCATGATGTGCATAGCCCAATTGATCTAACAGATTTTGTTGAATCCCAGTCAACCTTGTGATTTCATCGTTCTTTTCAGATACTAATTCTTCAAGCTGTTGTTTTTCTCTTTCTAGATCTCTTACTTTATCTTCAGCTATCCTCAATGCATCAAGATTTTCAGTCATCTGTGAGCTGAAATGTTCATGTCCTCTTTTCATTGCTTTTAGCTGATCAGTCAGTGCTTTGTTTTTCTCCTTCAGTTCTTCAATCATCTCTTTAGTCTCTTCAGATATACTATTCTCAGATGATGTTTCAATTTGTTCCACTAACTCTTGAGAGTCCTGCAAATCATCAGATAATCTCCTTCTAACTTTCAATGATTTTTGCATTTGTCTTTGCATGTCTGCAATCACTTGATTAGCATGATCCAACTCTTCTTGCAGATACACAATTTTTTGAGATTGTTTATAGCCTTCCATTGATAAGATCTTTCTCTTTAGGTTGTTAAACCCTTTTCCAAGATTCAAGCTCTGATACCAATTGTTAGGCCCAATATGGAAAGCTAATGTACTAAGAGGGGAGGGGTGAATCAGTACATCAAATCCTTTTAACATCAATATCTTCACTGTTATGCATAAACAACAAACTGTTGTAACATAACATAAAGCTAAAACAAATAAATAAAAATCATACATGATTCACTCCATAACACATATATTTTGGTTGCGCATAAACTCTTGGTTAAAGAGAAAAACTGCGGTGGGGATGGCACCCACAACTTCACTACTGCAATAATAAAGGCTGCTCGGTTAGAGCTACATGTTCAGCTATTTCTAATACCTTACCCTATTAGGAGTATCAAGATCTTTAGATCTACCTTGGTAAAGGATTTTACAACACTTATTCTAAATGCTGCACCTGGTTAAAGGCTTTACAATTTATAGACTTTGTTAGAGTCTTTACCCTGTTAAAGTTTTCTCTTACAACTTTAAAATATTATAATAAAATCTTTACAAATATTTGCAATTTTACATCTGGAATGTTATAGCAGATTCTATGTGCTCAAAATGAGATTACCTTGCTTATAGCATACCTCGATAACCCATAAAGTAACTCGGTAAACCCTTCTGTTTACTCTGTTCTTTGACTGTTCTTTGAAATCCTTCTTGGTGACCTTTGTCTCTATAACAGTCATAACACTCAGTGCTTTCTTATGTATCACACATGTCTTGCTTCATACACCTCTATATCTCTATCTAATCTCAATCCATGTTGTATAAATAGATATCTTATTTCAATGATCAGGTTCATTGCTTCGATCTTACAAACATGATTTATCGAATGAATAACCATACAAAATATTTCATTGGTTAGATGACCTCAAAATCATACACAATCTTTAAGTGCAATTACAAATGTGATAACGGTTCTTTATTCCTTGATCTTGTAACATGTTTTCCCATGTGTGTCTAGATTCAATGAATCTAGTAACACATTTCACTCAGTGTATATCAACTCGGTGTATTATTGTTTCTGCTCGATAGACATGGAATGTTACTCGATAGACAACTCGGTGAATACTAGGCTCTATGACTACTTTCTTCTATAACCGACTTCTCTGTGCATACCGACTGAATGTTTTGGTAGTAGTAACCGACTAGAGTATATAGAATGACTTTGGATATAAAACTAATGGCAACTATAATAAGTAGTAACAATATGTTGATAATTGATGCTGCTCGAGCATGCGGCTCCATGCAGCTCATAATTGTTTTTAGCCTCCACCACCATACACCAACATGCATCTAGATTAATTTAGTTAATAGTTTTTTATTTCTAATGCAAATAAAGCATGTTATGCATGTAGTTATACTATTCTTAGATTAGAGCTTTCTTTAGAACTGTTGGTTTCTTTTTCACCAAATATTGCATGCCATGCATGTTCTATTTTTTATAAACTTTGAATTGTTTTTGTTAGTGAAGCTGGGAAACCCTATTTATAGAGAATCTTTGTATTATTTTTATTAAGTAGTAATATAGAATGTGTGTGTTGTTCTAATATGAGTTGTGTTTTATTTTATCTCTTCATTTTTTATTATTGTTAGTTGTTTTCTCTGTTATTATATTTTCTTGATCAACTGGCTATAAGAACAGGGGCAGATTTAGATTCTATAGATTTGTGAATTTCATCAGAATATGTTGTCATGCCAAGACATTGAGAGTATTATGACGGATAGAAGGGTCTTTCCTTATGGAATTTTGTGACATCAAGCCCGCTATCGAAGGATTTTCCGAATTGAAAACATTTTCCAAGTTTGACTAGGCTCAGGCTACACAAGTGTTATATTAGCAAACCACTAGACATTACTCTTTGTCGTGAGTAGGAGGATATTCAATTTTCCACATTGGAACATTTAAAAAGATTTCCCAACTTTTCTTCACTGAGGAAGTTGAAGAGATTATTCTTATGTAATTACAAGAAGGTTCAAGCTCCTCCCGACATTAGGGGATGTCATGAATTAGAGGTGTTTCATCTCCTCTATAACAAGAAAATGATAGGATTTCCAAAGATGGACAGTTCCCCATTGTTGAAGGAAATTAAATTGAGTTGGAAATTGGGGGAGGAAGTCCCTTATTCTTCCCAAAACTATGAAGATGAGGATGTTGAATTTTTTGTCCAAATTACAGGACAATCGAGATCTTCCAGAAATTGAATGATGTAATTATGCCAGTGGAATTGAAGGAGTGATAGTGGATGGAGGGCAAGAGTGTGTGGCTCAAGAAATATTTTTGTGTATGGAACATGCATTACTCTATCATAGCTCCTTGCGAGGGAACCAGAGCACGAGAGGAAGCTTCTAATGCTGACACTCTTGAGCGAGTTTCTATTGATAGGGAAATTGTCATCTCTATTTTGTTTGATTGCACCATTTTGAAGATAGTTGTGCCCTATATTCGAACAAATAAAATAAATAAAAAAATTGAGTAGTGGAGGAAAATGCCTTACAACATGCATATTAATCTTTAATTACTTGAATTCATTCGTCTGATTTGCACCATGTTTTTGGAGATGCCAAATATGACTACAAATGCACATGATATTAGAAGAAAGGTGATAAGTAAGTCATTCTGATGTACATTGGAAATAAATGAGATAAGTATTTCATGATATACCTTTGATAGTGAATTATGTATGCTTCATTAGATGAACTATTATTAATCTCTTTAAGATGCTTTCAGGATGGACCAAGAAGCATAAGAGATTGCATTCAAGGAAGGAAGAACTTGATGGTTGTTGCCATGAGACTGTGTTGGTAGCTGAAGACGTTTCTTTGAAGAGGAGGAAATAAAATTCAAAAGGAGTAGACTGTGAAGGAATTTTGTTCTAAATCTCAGAATGGTCATATTCCTATCTAGGGCTCGATACTATGACAGTAGGTCCAAGGTGGTCTTGGATCTACCATTTTTAGCCATATGTATATCATACCAAATGATGAGAGTCTCTTGAAGAAAGGTATCTTCCATGATTGGAACCATGTGAGTACAGTATGCTTCTATGAAAAAGGGAGAAGCTAGAGTATCTGCTTCAGTTGACTTCCGAGGATCGTGGTCATTTTTTTGGTTCAGAGGGAGTAGACCATGTCGAGATAGTTTCTTTAGCAATTAGGAAACTATAGCAGTTAGAGGATTATGATTCATGGGATGGATTTCTATGTGTGTAGGCTGAAAGGCCTTTATGTTGATACCTAGGTCAGGATATTCCTAAATAGATGGATACTTGGTGATCTTGGGATTCACCAAGTGCGATGCAGACTCTGACCTTATATTTCATAATAGGACAAAGCACGCAGAGATCTAGTATCACTATGTTAGAGACATGGTGGAAAGGAATGGTATTCTATTGAGATGCATTAGTACTGATGAGCAGATGATAATCATTCTCACCAAGCCTCTCTCTTGGATAAGGTTTGTGTACTTTTGGGAAAAACTTGGTATTGTGGAGAATGAAGCCCTAGCTAAGATTGAGTCTCAGCACCATTGATTTATTTATATTTTTTACTAATGTATTCTTATATTTGAGAAAGATGTTTAAAGTGTAAACTCTTATTAATACATTTCTCCTTGAGGGAGACTTGAGGTGAAAGTCCTTATCTCCACCCTCTAATACGGGTCATGGTGGATGTCATGTTTGTGACGCCATGACAACATCACGTGAGAGAGTCTGTGATAATTTTATTATACTTGTGTGCTTACCCTCTTGATGAGTCATGGTGAATATCATTGTGAGGTGACGATCTCACAATGACGAACACTTATGCATCTTACCATCATTGTGAGGTGACAATCTCACAATAATGGTTGATATCACATGAGGTGATATCTATGGATAAGCCATAATGGTGGATATCACATGAGGTGATATCTATGGATAAGCCATAATGGTGGATATCACATGAGGTGATATCTATGGATAAGCCATAATGGTGGATATCACGTGAGGCGATATCTATGGATAAACCATAATGGTTGATATCACGGTGAGGTGATATCTTTCCTTCCTACATATGGATGTAGCCATTATGGTAAAATATTACAATGAGTTAATGTGACTTGTAGAGACTAAGAAGGATTCCTCCCTAGCTAAGAGGGAGTGTTAGTGATATAGCATTAGTCAGTCTCCTTCTAACCGGCTATGCAGATTAATATGTATGAATGGCCTATCAGCCTTACACATTTTTTATTTTGATTATTCATGATTAATCATAACTATACCTTATTGTATGTGTATGCTTAATAAGGAATTAGTAAATAAGAAATATTGTGTTAAATTGGTATATATCTGATCGATCATTAGTTAGCATTTTTTTATAAATGACAAATTAATTATTACCCATCATCCTATTGGAAGGGTGTGATTACTAACTATAGTCACATCCTTCCAAGGATAGTTGACTCCCTTCGGGGAATACTTATGACCAATCTCACCTTCATTTGCTGACTAAGGAATACATGAAGGTTGGCGGATAGCATACACTGAGAGTAATATGAGATCAAATACGATAAACAAGAAATAGATAACATACGGTGATCAACATCATTTCATGATAGGCTATCATATCGATAAGAGTCATATATAGCATATCGGGTATTCATATTATCTACAAATCAATAACACAACATACAGTGGATTCAGACTAAGGAGATTGAACAAACGTATAATCCATAACATAGCTAATCTATATTGCAGATCAAACATATATATAAGTCAAACTGGAGTTTATATACTCTATCAATATTAGATTGTGATCAAAACATAAATTAAATTTAAAATTACCTACATATTATAAATCTAATCAAAACTTAACAAATTTCAAATCAATATTTTAAAGTTCCTGAATTTGTCATGTTTATAATTAAAATGTGAGAGAGATTAGATAATCTAATTTTATAAGGAAATTTAATATAATATACTTTAATTATAATTGAATTAATATTTCAATTATATTGGATAAAATTATTCAATTTAGTTAAATTTATTAATGATTTATTTATAATTATAAATTTAATTATATTGAAGTTTAGAAAAAATAAATTTAATCTATAATTTGACTACAACACTCTTAATGAGCAATTATATTTTATGATTATAACTTATGATCCTAGGTGGATTAAATGGAACTAAATGATCAAATATTTATAAGAAACTAGAAAATGATGATAGGAGTAATAGTCATGTTTTTAGCCATTAATATTTTTGTGATGAATAGTATAGAGGAGTATAGTCATTTTTATTTGTGTTTTTCACCTGATGATCAAATTAGTCATTTATAGCTGTGTTGTAAAAAAATAATAAAATTTAGTCATTTTAGTTGTTGTGACTAAATTTTTTAGTCACTTAGTCATTTATTTGCCAAATTCTACTAGTGCACTTAGGATCCTGACCCTCGTGGAGAGACACTCTCCCTTATGACACCATGCCTACCTAAACCAAAGCATAAGCATACAATGTAACATGGATCATCATCATATGAACATCATAATTGATTCAATTAAGTCTCATAACATAGATCTAAAACAACATTGCTTCCACAAAGCATCAATATCAATATCTCAACAATAAAGCACATAGGCCTCAATCCAATAGAGGAATATCATTAGATAACACCAAAAAATAGTCAATAAACCATAAAAAATCTATAACATAGTCCAATATAGACCAACTAATTATAATATTACTGACAATCAGGACAAAAACCCATTACCCAAACTCTGGAGCCCCCGAGAGACACCCGAAACTTTAAAAAATACAAAAATAGCCCAAACCTAGACACTTGCATACTTGCAGGCCTAACCTATGCCCTATTAGGACTTATTTTCACCCTATTAAACCTTATTTTCACCCTTGTAATGGATATTTGTTCCCTTGTATAATTATTATGCACCCTTGTTGCAAAATTAGGGTTTCCAGAAAACCCAAACTTTAGCCTATCAATTGACTTATAAAATGGCTAAATTTCCAAAAACTAAGGGAGACCCATTTTAGAAACCCAAGTTTATTATCCATTAAATAATTGAAAAAAAGAAAAATAAAAAACATATAGATAGTACAAGATTCCATTCCCCAAAATACCATGTTTAAAATTATGCAATGGTGAAAGGAAAATCCATTTTTCAAACAATCAAACACATAACCACACAATTTCATTTCCAGAATGATAATAGAATTTGAATACATATTAAATACATTTCCCAAGAATTTATTTTCATTTCAATTTCAAAATAACAAGATAAAAGCATAGAATTTCCTACCTTCAAATAGGAGCAAATGAAATAAAAATTTGAAGAAGACAAGTTGCAGAAAATCTCCAGCCAAAGAAATCTAATCCTCAATCAATCCAGAGATCCAAAAAGAATCCAAACTCCAATCCAAGCTAACAATCCAATATTCCAAGCCTCCTTTCAAAATCTACTTAAAAAATCCTATTGAAATTTTACCACAAAATTCTCCCAAACAATTTCTAGCAAAAATAGTCTCTTTCCACCTCCTCTCCAAAAATTAAAATCAAAGAATAATAATTCCCTCTCAACTATCTCATGGGGAAAAAAACCAACTCTCAAATCCCAAAATGATTAAGTAAACTTAATAAACCATAACTCTCACACAACCAATCAAAAATCAAGAAATATTAAAACATAAAACACTTCTCCAAAGTTAAATTGGGTGAAATTAGGGTTTCCCACCAAACACACATTCAAATATAAAAATATAATAAAAAAATACAAATGCAATCCCCTAAAAATAGCCACCATAAAATATGCATCCTGAAACATTAATAAAAGGAAAAGAATACATTAGGCAAATAAACATAAGCACACAAACACACACACACACACACACACACACACACATGCAAACCATATTTTTATTTTTTATAAATAAGAATTAATACAAAGGACAAGGATAAATAATCACTTGCACATACACACACATACACAACCAGGGTTATCAGATATTACCTTAATGGCTTTCCAGTTAGGTAAGCACATGATTAGGATTATTTCCCTTATGAAAAGCAAAGGTTATAGGTTAGGTCAATTGGGATAATATGCTATCTCCCACAACCACCATCAGGATTATTTAGGCATGCTTTGACCTGTGAAACTAGGTGGATTCGAAGCCTGGTACCTACAACCCTTTATCACAAATGAACACATATACAAATATAATATATACAATATGTACACTCACATGAGTGAAGGGAAATCATGACATCATATGTATCTCCTAAGAGAGAGAGTGATAAGACATCATCCCCTCGTACCACATCAGGAATAGACACAAAATATATGAATCAACATCTCAATACACTTCAATGATCATTATCAATCACATCTCGCAATCTAGCTAAATCCATTAGTACATGGGTTAGCAACCATAAAATAATATGCACCACCTAACATAACTTTTCATAATGAAACATAATCATAATACATTATAACATGAATATTAACATGGCATATATCTAAGTCTAACATCATGATAGAGTCTCCTGAAAATAAACCATCATAAAATGTAGCATCACCAAAACCACATATAAAACCAAAGAAATCACCATGAGTCCATCCGATCAGAATTAATGTCTAAACATAGAAGGGGTATCACACATAAACCTAACTTAAATAATTATCTAGGATGTAGAATCAACATCATCAAATTAATCATAATGAATACACCAATATCAAAGAGAATATGAATATAAAGAATGAAACAAGAAGCAAGGAGCATCAAGAACATGAACAAATCCATGAGTATCAATCACATCCTATCATAAAGGATGAATCAAGGAGGGGCACTATAGTATTTGTGACACATATATATTAGTCTCTTAGATTCATTTCATTATGTGTGTGATGATGTTGATGTACTTCTGAGGATACAAGTTCATATCACGTGAATTGGGGAACGAGTCAGAAGAAGACCTCCCGATTCATGTGTGCCATTATCAAAATATCATAAGTGATAGAGAAAAGTGTACAAAAGCTAACTTGATCAAAAACAAGTTGTAAGTTTAAGGTCCCAAAAATACACCATTTATATTTGTTGAGATTGAGATCCTAGTTCCTCAGTTGCTACTCAAATCTAGGCTTAGGAGATATGTGTCTCTAATGAGTTGGTGCTTATAATACATTAAGGCATTGGTATCTCCAACAAGCTACTTCCTATAGTTTCTATGTAATTGATTCATTATTTGTGATGTTGGATTTGGGTAATAGATCGAAGACCCTATTCTCACTGTGACTCCTCCCATCCTAGGTTTCTATGTATATCTAGTGTTCTTTATCTAAGTGTGTGTGGATTTACATATTATGTTTGTTTCATCATTGGGATACTTAAGTTAATCTAATTTGAAGTTTGATTTGATAAGTTATTTGTGGAAAAATTGGATATACTAATTCACACCTCCCCCTCTCAATATATTGGGGTTCCCTTCAATTGGTATCAAAGAAAGCTTCCTTGGATAAAGCTTAACAACTTGAGGTAGATCTGAGATGGCACACTCAATTAATCTAAAAGGTTTATCTACAAATTATGCTACATTATTTGATGGATCAAATTATGGATTTGGAGTGGAAGGATGTAGTCCTATTTGATGGCTCTACGTTTTGAAGTTTGGCAATCTATTATACATGGATATGTGTTTCTAGATACCCATATGAAGGATACAACTGGTAAGAAAGATTGTGAAAACAATTCTAGGGATATAAATTCTACTATTTGTGGTTTAACTAACTCTAATTATGTGAAGGTAATGCGATGCAAAAAATAAAAATAAAAGTGGACTAAATTGCATACAATCTGTGAAGGATATGAGAAGGTTAAGGTTGTGTTGAGCACCAAATCTAAATTAAATCATAAAATCCTCCATTTTTAGAAGAAAAATCATCATTTTCCTTCCAAAGTAAAGTACCCTATAAGTTGTCAAACAAGTGTGATGGCATCCTATCAAAAAATCCAAATTCAAATGGTATCGATGAGACGTAGCGATGTCTCATCGATATAAAAGGGTTGTCGAAGAAAATGGAATACCGATGAACTTGAAAAGGGACTCACCGAAAGCAATGATTCCATCGACAAAGGATATCGAAGAAAGTAGAGATGGTCTCATTGACGGGAAAAAGCTTTCAAGGAAATAATGCTATTGGCTTGACACATAGAAGACTTACCAATAACAACAGTTTTATCGAAAGAGTAATGTCGATCAAACAAAAGGAAGTTACATTGATAAAGGATATCGATAGGATATGAGTTTTGAGGAGACCAAAAGACAAGTTACCGATATGTGTTGTTTCACCGATGGAATTTTATCGAAGAAATTATTAATGAGTTCATCGACGAGAGATGATGATGAAAGAAAGTCATCAAAGAAAGAAATTCTTTGATGAAACGATATACTCATTCAACGAGAGAGTATAATGATATCGATAGAAAATGTGTTTCGATGGAAAGATAAAGGGAGTTATCGAAGCCTGAAATTTCTTTGACATGGAACCCGATTGACATAGGATATGTATCGGTGAAAATATAGACATTCTCATCGAATACAACATTTCAATAAAAGGAGAAAATACTTAATCAACATGATATTCAAAGAAAAAGCATTATTGATGGAAACAAAGGGATCGATGGACCGAAAAATAGGTGATCAAAAGACATGTTTTCATCGAAGTGATTATTGATTGCTGCGAAGATCAGAATCAAATCTTGAGGAGGTCACATCACCATTTAATTTAAACGTGTATCTAAGTGATCATTGTTGAACTGTCACTACTAACTGCTTAATTCACCATAAGTGATGAATTGATAATGAAGGAAAAAGTATTGAGGAATTCACAAGCGACGAACTAGAAGTAGAAATTGGGCAAATTCACAGGGAAGGCTCATAGATTTCAAGTAAGTTATCCATACATAGAGCCCCTTTATAAATTCAAATGGAGTCATCATCTAAGGCTGGTAAAACTAGAAAGGGAAAGGAACCTCTTACCACAGAGGAAAAACCCAAAAGACAGAAGAAGGAAGGGCGTTCCTTGGCCCAAGATTTGATTGACCAATGGCCATCATCCAGTTTAAGGTCCAAGAATATTAAGGCAGATGAGGAAGGTCTGGAGGATCGATTTGAGGATCTTGGAGACACATGGACCGAGTTAAGGGGATATGAGTTGTTCATATATGGATACAACATAAGAGTTGCCTCTCAGCCTATAAATAATTTATGGCGATTAAACCTAGGCAAACTGGTTGTGGTTAATGTCTTTGTAAATGTAGAACTCATGAAAGCCTTAGAAAGCAACTGTGACCCTAAAACCAGAACCATATATAACTATATGGGTAAGATGATTCTTTCAATTACAAGGGAGGTTATCGATACTGTGTTTGAGTTAGATTGGGGGTTTGAGGAACCAATTGCCCTCAAGAAATTAACAAATGAATACTTTAACCTAGAACACATTAACAAAACATGGAGGCTCCCCATACACAGGCCTAGAAATGCAGGGTCTTTAGTGCCATTAGGCCAGGATGACAAATCCCCTTATGATGTCAACTCATTCCACCCTTACTTCCAATACACCTATTACTATGTTGCTCAGGTTCTAGGGATAAAAAAAGCCCATCCTTTAATGGATATTGCAGCCATGGTTATTTGTGCTTATTTGTAGTCTAGAGACCCCCGCTTCTTTGATTTTACTATTTACCTAGTTGAAGCCCTAAATCATGGGTTGGATAAGTTGAAAGTGGATGTGATCAATGTGCACTTTAAGTATTATTCCCTTCTTATGCATATGCTACTATATGTTGGCCAAGATAAAGGATTGTGGTCAGAAGAATTATATGTCAAAGCCTATGACAAGGCTGGAGTGAGAAAACCGGTTCAATTATGGGTTTCCTCATGGGACCAGAGATATGCTAATAATCAGTACTGGAACTTTGAGGAGTTCTTTGTTAAAACATTGTACAGATTGGTGGGTTGTCCATATGATCATGTCCTTGCACCAGAGATTCAGAGATTCTTGAGGCCTAAGGATTCTGGCAAAGATTCCTCAATTGACCATAATTGGGGAGACTGGTATTGTTTTTCAGATTGCACACAAATTAGGGTGTACGGGTTCAAAGGAAGACCATATCTATTACCACTTACACTCCCTAACAAAGTGGCTTGCCTGGAAATTGTGAGGCAATTATCAATTGTGAGTGCAGAGCATCTGACAAACCATGGGAAACAGTCAATTTTGCCTAGATTGTTAGTCTTTTCAGACTTTATTGTGAAGAGTTCCAAAATTTATGGCTTGCTGCAGACAAAGTTGGATTATTATGGCATGGCAATAGGGGACCCAAGGCCAAATTTTGATCCTGAGGGATATCTAAGGAGAACCCGGTCATCACAGAAGCTAAAGGTTGGAGAACATAAGTCATTTCTGCCACATGATCTCATTAAGAACATTGATAGAGAAGAGGTCAGATCAAAAAGAGTAAAATTTGAGAAGGTGATGCAAGCCTACAAATGGAAACTTTTTAGGGGTAAAATGGATGAAAATGTATTGCAAAAGATTGAGGACCCTTTGGAGTTGGCCAACAGACTTATGGAGAATGAATTAGAAATACTTGAAGGAGTTCCAACTCATGTGTTTGTAGAATATATTGATACCATTAGAAGTATAGAGCCTTTAGCTCATATGTCCCGTGCTTGTACATCTGGTGTTATTCCATTTACTCCTAGAGAAGACCACCCTCCTAGTTATGAAGGGGACACATCAAAGGATTTGACAACAGGACAGTTCAATGTTTGAGAAGTTACTAATGTTAGATTCCTGGAACATGGGGAATTCATTGCTGATAGTGACTTCATTCCCTCCAAAGAGTTTACCACATTCCTATATCAACATAAAGGACTGCAGATCAGAAACGTGATGAAAGATAGCAATGAAGAGCAACAGGTCCAAATGATACAGGAGGAAATGAATCTTATGGTGAAGGAAATGACACATAAGAAAGGGAGACAAATGCTTAAGGAGGCTAGTGTGCTATTGTATTCTGGATGGGATATGAAGTCAGCCCTATTATTTGATGGCTTTCTCAAAAAACAAGATCCAAATAAGAAAATGATGCCAGAGGAAATTGATAAATTCTTCAGGGGATCAAGATATGATCTAGATCAAAAATCTCTTCTACAATGGGCTATCTATCCTAAAGATAAGAGACCCACATTGGTTGACACAAAAGAATCTTTTGGACACTTGATGATACAACAACTTGGAAAGACTGATCCTAGAATCACTGCCAAGTTAAACTTAGATGTGGCCAAGCTGAATCAGGATCAAATATAGTTTCTTGACAGAGAGAACTCTACATACAATAGCCTATATGAAAAGCCTGATGAAGAGAAGCAAAGACTGCAAGCAAGATTATTGCAGATTGAGACAAGCACCAACAAAATAGGGATGTCATATGGTATTGACCAAGATGCTATGGATGCCTGGATAGATGCAATATAATGGAGGAGCAAGGCAGAAAAGTCATCTCGGCAAATAGAAAAGATGTAGCAAAAGATGGATAGGTTTGTTCATGAAATCATTGAGCATAGATTCAGAAATGTGATGTTGGTCATAGCGAACTATTGGAAGACATAAACTGGGACAACCAAAGCTTTGAGGGAGCATGAAAGGCTTAAATCATGGTTGCAGGAGATGATGAGTGATGATAGTTTAATGACTCCTGGTGAGAGGGTTGAAGTTGAGACTTACCTGATGTCACATGATGAGTTTGCAGATCAATTGAAAAAAGAGCTTCAAATATTGGACAATGGGAATACCCCTAGGGTACCCTCTTTTTACAGTGATGGTGAATTGGTGTCACTAGAGCAGTAGAAACAAGAGTTCGTTAATGACAAGGATTGAGTAGTGGCAAGATTGGATCAAGACAAAGATTTGTCACCTTATGTGAATCACATCCTCTCTAATTATTTTCTGATAGAAACCAACATGAGGAGAATGAACAGTGATATTATAATGTACAAAGATGACAAATACATAGAACATTCGAGGATGTTAAATTTTCTTATCTTTAAGTTTGTTAACAAAAGCACTAGTTAGTAGTTACATACTAAATAGTCACACCTTTTGGTGAAACTGTACACTCTCATATAAATGAGGGAACTTTTGTAATATTTAAAAAAATAGAAAATAAAGATACATTATAACCTTAGGCTTACCATTGTACCATTTTGACAAATACATAAATACAATCAGTTTTTTTTCTTTTGCGTATGTGTTGTGGATTAATGCATTTTCTGCAGGTAGTTGCTTGTGATATTGTCTAAAGGAGATAAGGTTATTTGTGTTCTTCCAGTGAAATTTCATGTTTCATATTATAGATTTGGATCAAAAAGATTTACTTGTGAATTGTAATTGTTCCCTGTAATTATTCCTTGCATGGTCTCTTAAAGTTAGGGTTAAATTCATTCAAGTGGTTTACAATATAAATATCAAAATAGAGCTCATAAGAAACAGTAAGTGATAGACTTACCAAAAGGGGTGGGTTTAAAAACTATCTCATAAGTTTACACAATATGTCCTGAAGAAATATAAAGACTCTGTAGCCCAAACAACAAAGAGGCACTGGTCATCTATAAAATACAACTCATTACCATATTAGTTCACATTTCACTTTAAAAGTAATAGGAGTAGCTAAGTAGGAAATATAGAGTAAATTAGCAATAGTGTATACATGTAAATTTCAACCACAAAGATCAAATAGTTTATACAACAACAATCTTGAACTCATCTGCTATATCTCTATCCTAGGAGCTTATGCCATTCTGAGATAGGAGGAAGATAGATCAAGATACTGAAACTGCTATAAAAGGCACTAGTCATTGAAAATAACTAGTGAGTAGGTACACCTGCCTAGATCCTGCACAGCCTAAAGTTAGAGAGTTAGTAACCAAATAGGTTCACTCTATAAGTTGGCCAAGTCAATTGGAGGGTTTGACAATAGGAGTTGGCATTTCCTTAGACACTATCCAATCTGTTGGTTTGAGACCCAATAGATTGGCGACTTTGTTGGGGACACATTCATTTAAGAAAGACTCTACTGTGGGAAAGAACCCATATACAAAATACAATTCCCTATCAAGAAGAAAGGTGGTGACTCTAAAATAAGAAATTTTATGTACGGGAGAAGGTCAATAATGCAAGGCCACCCAATATTACAATTAAACTTTAATCAGAAAAGAAATAAAAGGAATTCAAAAGAAGAATCAATAGATAATCTGATGGAACCTAAGAATGACTTCATGAATGGAAAGTATAATCAGTACTATTCTGAAAACCATTCACATCCAGCTCTGGATAAACAAAATTACATAGTTCCTACATACCCTAGAAATGAGGACTTGGCAGTTGTGGATAGAGCACGAAAAGGGAAATTCCCTCCTGGCTTTGAGAATCATCGTTCGAATTCAAGAACAGGTACTTCAAGTTCCTCAGGCTCAAGCAAGATGGATGCACCAGACTGTATGGTAGACTTAATGAAACAAATTATGGAAGTAGCTATTGAAACGAAGGACACTGGATGGGTACAAGATTGTGTAGAATTATGTGCTAAATTGGGCATGAATATCAATGAAGATGACATTGACCATGACTTAGAGAGATACAGGGCGAGGTGTGAACATGCAAACCAATGATCAAACAAAGGGGGAAGCAACAAATATGAAGTCAATGCAAAAAGCAATAACTACAGGGTATCTGGAAACCCTTTATATGATCATAGGCACAACAATCTTCCATATACCAATATGCCTCCTGAGCACTAGCATAATCACTTCAACAATTTTCCATACACCAATGTACCTCCTGAATATCAACATAATCATTTCAACACCTTTGCATATCAAAACCATTTGCAACCACAAAAACAATTTCCCCCTAGTAATAATAATGTAAGACCAAATTATGGAAATTTCTTTCAAGGTGGATATGGATTGATGAATATAGAACACATTAGGCAGTTTGATTTTTCAGGGATGATGGTGTATCCTCATCCCATTCTGAATGAAATTAGAACTTCAATACCAAAATTCACTGGGAGTAATGCTATCTCAGGGGAAACACATTGCAAATCCTTTGACATAGTCATGGAAGATTTTTGTCTCCCATATGAGGATGTTAAAATGAAACTATTCATGCAGTCGTTGATAGAAGATGCACGAGATTGGTTTAGGGCACTGTCGGATTTTTCAGTAAATAGCCTTGCAGAGTTCAAAAGACTTTTTCTTGAACAATATGGAGATCACAATAGCCCTGAGTTTGCGCTACATGAAATCATAAGCATCAAGAAGTAACCTAATGAAGCAGTGACTGATTTCAATAAAAGATTCAATAGTTATGAACAAACTCCCTAATAGAATAAAACTAGTTCCTGAAGTGAGCATCTTATACTACATGAATGCTTTTGACAGTAAAACAAACTATGATCTCAGAACAAAAAATCTTACAACTCTTCAAGGAGTTATGAAAGCTGCTATAACTATAGAGAATAATAGAAAAGAAGCTGGAACTATGTGGAGAAGGGAGGATGCAAGGTTATTCAATCCAAAGGCTCCTAAACAAAAAAAAATGATGACAAGTTGGATAAGGTACTAAATGTTCACAAGGATTTGTCTGTCAAGGTGAATAAAATAGAGAAACAACAATTCTATCACCATGATAGGCCCAGATTGCATGATATGCCTTACAATACCACATGGAAGGATGGAAAACCCATGGATAAGAATCAGAAAGAAGGTAACCAAATACTAGACCCTTTGAGGAAAGTGGTGAACTAGGTAGTTGATGAAGATATGTGGTGCTTAGAATGTGACATGCCTCATTCTCCTTACCAATGTGCAGTGGAAATGAAGTTGTAGGGAGGAGAAGAAGAATGTGAAGAGTATGCAGATGACCATACAATAAACTTACTATCATTTGAAGAATATGATTCATTTGAGGGGGGCGAAGAAAGTGATGTAAATTCTAGACGGATCAATTAGCAGTGTTGTATGCAACAAGTATTCTTGGATGAGGAAGATGAGGTCAAGCTGAGGATCCCTACAAGAGAGGAATGGGAGAGAATTACCACAACTACTATTGAACAAGCCAAAAGGACCTACATGCTAAGGAACAAAACCATAAATCCTGAACAGGGTAGACCATCAGGGATGTTCATAAAGGAGAGTAATAGAACGTCTATGCTAATAACTAAGCCAAATAAGACCCAGGAACAAAATATAAAAGTAACTAAGGAAAAGGAGTTGCAGACTTCCAAGATGCAAACAAATGAAAAGGATGAAACAATGAACACTTCAGCATTGCCTATTGCAACATCATTTGATATTGCTAACACCTTGACACAGATGAAGGTCTCTGTATCACTCCTTGAGATGTTGAAGTTTCCAGAGTACCGAGATAAAACTTTGAAGGTGATCAATAGTGTTTCTGAGGAAAAGACTAAAGAACATAAACAAAATGGTCAGAATAGTAACACTGAGAGTAGCCCTATTCCAACCATATACTTAGGGTCAACAATAACAAAAAATCCTTCTCAAGTAGACCCATTCTATTTAACCTTGATGATCAATAACAAGATGATAAAAAATTGCATGATTGATTTAGGAGCTTCTATAAATGTTATGCCTGTGGGAGTCATGAAGGAACTTGGAATGGAAGTGGACACAACTTTTGGTAAATGTTACGCTATGGATAATCATTCTGTCCCAGTGGTTGTTGTCATGAAGAATGTTGAATTCAAGTTAGCAGCGTGTCCAAAAGCATATTATAAAATATATATCACTGTGGTTGATGTTCCTCCTAATTATTGCATGTTGTTATCTAGGCAATGGTCCAATCTGATAGGAGGCCATGTTTAGCTAGACTTATCATACGCCACTATACCGGTGAATGGACAGGAAGTGAGAATTAAGAGAGAACCTTGTTCTTAGTATATTATTGAGGAGGTAGAACTTGTTGAATTGGTATGTTTCATCCAACCAGATGTAGATAACTTTAGAGAAGAGTTGACAAAACAAAAAATAGAGAGTTTGACTCCAATTGAAGCTTCAGTCAAGGAAAATAAGGATCAAATATGGAGGATGTATTTTGATGGATCATGCAACAAGGAAGGAAGTGGGGATGGAATTATATTTATTTCACCAGATGGAGAGACATTCAAGTACTCTTTTAAGCTGATATTTGAATGTACAAATAATATTGTAGAATATGAAGCTCTACTTACTAGACTTAACGTGGCTACCAAGCATGGAATTAAATTTCTTAGTGTCTTTGGAGATTCAGAGTTAGTGATATCTCAATCAAATAAAAGTATGCTTCTAAACATCTCAAGTTGAAACAATACAGGGATGTTGTGTGGGACACCATTGAACTATTTGATGCTTTCTAGATAAGTTGGATTGACAGATCAAAGAATATCATGGCTGACTTCTTGGCTAATGTTACTTTGAAAGGAAATGATATAACACTAAATGGAGTGTCAGAGGTAGAATTAAAAGTCAGGCCATCTGTTACTAATAACCTATACAATTGGCAAGTTTTTCATGATGATGTTGACTTATTAACATTTTTACAGTGTGTGGATCATGACCAAGCACTGGCTATCAACTTAAATGATTTTGTAGAAAGGACAGATGGGAAAAAGACTCTGTTTCGACAAGAAATCATACAACTAAAATCTAATAAGATACTTAGAGGACTAGTCGCACTAGAAAGAACTTTCAACATACAAGACAAAGCCAAAATTAAAGGGACCACAATCAAGGAAACTGATGTTGAGAAGATTAATGTGGGAAGCGAAAAATCACCAAGACATGTTTTTATTGGTAAGAAATTGACTCCTAAAATGAAGCAGCAATTGGTGATGTTACTTAGAAAGTATAAAAATATATTTGCGTGGTTTTATGATGACCTCAAAGCTACAAGGAGGATCTCTTTCAAAATGAAATACCTCTTAAGCCTGATGCCAAGTCATTCAGACAAAAGAAAAGGCCTATTAATTCAACCTTACTCCCTAAGATGAAAGAGGAGATAATAAAAATGAAAGATGTAGGGATAATTAAACCCTGCAGATATTCTACTTGGGTTTCAAACTTGGTACCAGTCAGAAAGAAAAATGGGGACATAAGACTATGTGTAGATTTTAGGAATTTGAACATATCATCATTGAAGGATAATTACCCTTTGCCTAACATGGATAACATGTTGCAGAAATTAATTGGATGCGAGCTATTGTCCATGATGGATGGGTTCTCAGGTTATAATCAGGTAAAAGTTAAAGAAGTTGAACAACATAAAACATCCTTCACAACACCATGGGGCACATACGTATATGCTTGAATGCTGTTTGGATTGACAAATGTAGGAGAAACATTCCAAAGAGCAATGGATGTAGCATTTGCAGAGTTAATTGATGTAATAATGGTGGTGTATCAAGATGACTTGACAACTTATTCAAAGAGGGCTGAAAACCACTATGATCACCTTGAAAAGGTATTCAAGAAGGATTTGGAATATAGAATTTCCCTAAATCCAAAGAAATGTCACTTCACAGTTGAGGAAGGAAAGCGCCTAGGACATATAGTATCTGGAAAGAAGGGGTAAAGATTGGCCCTGAAAGAGTAGCTGCAATAAATGAATTCCCTATCCCAAGGACTGTCAAAACTATTCAATCATTTCTGGGACAAATCAATTTTGTCAGAAGATTTATCCTTAATTTTGCAGACATCATAAAACCTATAGTAAGGATGTTAAAAAAGGGAGCCAAAATAGACTGGGATGCAGAAGCATTGGATGCATTTATAGCCATAAAAAGGGCAATATCTGAAGCACCAGTATTGATATATCCAGATTTTAATAAACCTTTCTTGATTTTTTCATTTGCCTCTTGTCATACAGTAGCAGTAGTGTGGTTACAAAAGAACCAGGACAAATGTGAACAACCCATTGCATATTTTAGTAAATCACTGAACTCATCTGAGATTAAATATGATCTGAATGAAAGACAAGCTTATGCCCTGGTAAAGGCAATGAAACAATTCAGGCCATATTTGGTAGATGCAGAAGTTATAGCATATGTTCTCAATGCAGTAGTGACAGATATATTTAGGCAAACTAAGGTCACATGGAGAAGATGCAAATGGATCAATCAGATTCAAGAATTCAATATTGAGCTCAAAATCTCACAAGTCATCAAAGGTCAAGGATTGGCTAAGCTCATGGTAGGAGCAGAGGTTGAAGAGTTTCAGGTAAATGAAGTGGGATTGGAAGAAGCCAATTTCAGTATTGAGAATATAGCATGGTATGCATACATCATGTATTATCTCAAGCACATGAAGTGTCCAGATAATCTGACTGACAATCAGAAAACAACTTTAAAGCTAAAATCCATAAAATATGTGATCATCAATGGAGACATGTATTGGAAAAATAGAGATGGGATATTGTTATTATGCCTAGATGAACACCAAGCAAAGAAAATCCTACAAGAAATGCATGTTGGGGCTTGTGGTGGTCACTTCTCAGCCAAAACTACTGCACACAAGATATTAAGATATAGATATTTTTGGCCATGTGTGCTCAATGATTCCTATGCTTATGTCAGAAAATGTGAGGCTTGCCAAAGATTTTCAGGAAAAATGAAGTATCAAGGATCACTCTCACTAAGACCGATGCAAGTTGAAGAACCATTTCAGCAATGGGGAATAGACTTTATAGGATAGATATTAGAAAAGTCAAGTGGAGGACATAGATGGATTTTGTTTGCTACAGACTACTTTACCAAATGGGTGGAAGCAATACCTACTAAATAGGCCACTAGTAAAGTGGTGATAAAATTCATAATGGATAATATCATCACTAGATTCAGTGTTCCCGCAAGGATCATCTCTGATAATGGCATGGCCTTTAGGTCTTAAGAATTGAACACATTTTGTGAAGAGTATGGCATCACAATATCTCATTCATCTCCTTACCACCCTCAAGGTAATGGGTAGGCTGAGTCAAGTAACAAAAACATCCTAAAGATCATCAAAAAGGTGCTAGGAGAAAATAAAAGGGCATGGGACTCAAAGATGAATTTAGCGTTATGGGCAGATAGAATAACAGTAAAAAAATCTACAGGGAAGTCTCCATATGAGTTGGTCTATGGTAAATGGGCCAGACTCCCTTTGGATAATCTCCTACCTATGCATAGATTCATGTCACAAAAAGGGATAGATATTGATGATCCTTTACAAGAAAGGCTGATGTAGTTGGTAGAGCTTGATGAAGTTAGGGAAGAAGCTCAGGAGAAGAACATCAAAAATCATAATTAGATGAAAAGGTTGTATGACAAAAGAACAACAAACATAAAATTTTAGGTTGGTGATTGGGTTTTAATGTGGAACACCAGGAGTCAAGAAAAAGGCAAGCATGGCAAGTTTTAGGCTCTATGGATTGGACCATATGTGATTATGGATAAAGCAGGGGAAGATTCCTATTTTCTCCAAAGTTCTATAGGAGAAGTTCATGAATTGCCAGTACATGGACAATTCTTAAAAAACTTCTTTTCTTAAACAACTTTTCCATGTACAGTAGTTTAGGTTTCACTCCCATTGTAAAAAACCACATTTCTTTTGATTTTTGTCTCATACAAACCAAAGAGTCTCGATTCTTGAAGGTATCCATAGCATACCCCCATCCCCAGTCAAAGCCACTATTGAGCACCAAATCTAAATTAAATAAAACCCCTTGATTTGTGAAATTAAATCATAAAATCCTCCATTTTTAGAAGAAAAAATCATCATTTTCCTTCCAAAGTAAAGTACCCTATAAGTTGTCGAACAAGTGTGATGCCATCTTATCAAAAAATCCAAATTCAAATGGTATCAATGAGACCCAGCGATGTCTCATTGATATAAAAGGGTTGTCAAAGAAAAAGGAATACCGATGAACTTGAAAAGGGAGTCACCGAAAGCAACGATTCCATAGACAAAGGATATCGAAGAAAACGGAGATGGTCTCATCGATGGGAAAAAGCTTTCGAGGAAATAATGCTATCGTCTTAATACATAGAAGACTTACCGATAACAATAGTTTTATCGAAAGAGTAATGTTGATCAAACAAAAGGAAGTTACATTGATAAAGGATATCGATAGGATGTGAGTTTGGAGGAGACCAAAAGACAAGTCACCAATACGTGTTATTTCACCGATGGAATTTTATCGAAGAAATTATTAATGAGTTCATTGATGAGAGATGATGATGAAAGCAAGTCATCAAAGAAAGAAAGGCTTCGACGAAATGATATACTCATTCATCAAGAGAGTATAATGATATCGATAGAAAATGTGTTTCAATGGAATCATAGAGGGAGTTAGCGAAGCCTGAAGTTTCTTCGACATGGAACCCAATTGACATAGGATATGTATCGGTGAAAAGGTAGACATTCTCATCAAATACATCATTTTGATAAAAGGAGAAAATACATAATCAACATGATATTCAAAGAAAAAGAATTTTTGATGGAAACAAAAGGATCGATGGACCGAAAAAACTGGTGATCAAAAGACATGTTTTCATTGAGGTGATTATTGATTACTGCAAAGATCAGAATCAAATCTCGAGGAGGTCACATCACCATTTAATTCAAACATGTATCTAAGTGACCATTGTTGAACTGCCATTACTAATTTCTCAATTCACCATAAGTGATGAATTGATAACAAAGTACACAGTATTGAGGAATTCATAGGCGATGAACCAAAAGTAGAAATCGGGCAAATTCACAGGGAAGGCTCATAGATTTCAAGTAAGTTGTCCATATAGAGAGCCCCTTTATAAATTCAAATGGAGTCATCATCTAAGGCTAGTAAAACTAGAAAGGGAAAGGAACCTCTTACCACAGAGGAAAAACCCAAAAGATAGAAGAAGGAAGGGCGTTCCTTGGCCCAAGATTTGATTGACCAATGGCCATCATCTAGTTTAAGGTCTAAGAAGATTAAGGCAAATGAGGAAGGTCTAGAGGATTGATTTGAGGATCTTGGAGACACATGGACCGAGTTAAGGGGATATGAGTTGTTTGTATATGGATAAAACAGAAGAGTTGCCCCTCAGCCTATAAATAATTTATGGCAATTAAACGTAGGCAAACTGGCTGTGGCTAATGTCTTTGTAAATGTAGAATGCATGAAACCCTTAGGAAGCAACTATGACCCTAAAACTAGAACCATATATAACTATATGGGTAAGATGATTCTTTCAATTACAAGGGAGGTTATCTACATTGTGTTTGAGTTAGATTGGGGGTTTGAGGAACCAATTTACCTCAAGAAATTAACAAATGAATTCTTTAACCTAGAATATATTTATAAAACATGGAGGCTCTCCATACATAGGCCTAGAAATGCAGGGTATTTAGTGACATTAGGCCAGGATGACAAAGCCCCTTATGATGTCAACTCATTCCACCCTTACTTCAAATACACCTATTACTGTGTTGCTCAGGTTCTAGGGATAAAAGCCCATCCTTTAATGGATATTGCAGCCATGGTTATTTGTGTTGATTTGTAGTCTAGACACCCCCGCTTCTTTGATTTTACTGCTTACCTACTTGAAGCCCTGAATCATGGGTTGAAGAAGTTGAAAGGGGATGTGATCAATGTGCACTTTAAGCATTATTCCCTTCTTATGCATATGCTGCTATATGTTGGCCAAGATGAAGGATTGTAGCTAGAAGGATTGTGTGTCAGAGCCTATGACAAGGTTGGAGTGAGAAAACCAGTTCAATTATGAGTTTCCTCATGGGACTAGATATATGCTAATAATCAGTATTGGAACTTTGAGGAGTTCTTTGTTAAAACATTGTACAAATTGTTGGGTTGTCCATATGATCATGTCGTTGCACCAGAGATTCAGAGATTCTTGAGGCCTAAGGATTCTGGCGAAGATTCCTCAATTGACCATAATTGGGGAGACTGGTATTGTTCAGATTGCACACAAATTAGGGTGTATGGGTTCGAAGGAAGACCATATCTATTACCACTTACAGTGCCTAATAGAGTGGCTTGCCTGGAAATTGTGAGGCAATTGTCAATTGTGAGTGCAGAGCATCTGACAAACCATGGGAAACAGTCAATTGTGCTGGGATTGTTAGTCTTTTCGGACTTTATTGTGAAGAGTTCCAAAAGTTATGGCTTGTTCCAAACAAAGTTGGAATATTATGGCATGGTAATGGGGGACCCAAGGCCAAATTTTGATCCTGAGGGATATCTAAGGACAACCCGGTCATCATAGAAGCTGAAGGCTGGAGAACATAAGTCATATCTACCAGATGATCTCATTAAGAACATTGATAGAGAAGAGGCCAGATCAAAAAGAGTAAAATTTGAGAAGGTGATGCAAGCCTACAAATGGAAACTTTTTCAGGGGTAAAATGGATGAAAATGTATTGCAAAAGATTGAGGACCCTTTGGAGTTGGCCAACAGACTTATGGAGCATGAATTGGAAATACTTGAAGGAGTTCCACCTCATGTCTTTAGGGAGTATATTGATACCATTAGAAGTAAAGAGCCTTTACCTCATATGTCCCCTGCTTCTACATCTGGTGTTATTCTATTTACTCCTAGAGAAGACTACCCTCCTGGTTATGAAGGGGACACACATATGGATTTGACAATAGGACAGTTCAATGTTTGAGAAGTTGTTATTGTTAGATTCCTGGAACATGAGGACTTCATTACTGATAGTGACTTCATTGCCTCCAAAGAGTTCACCACATTCCTATATCAATATAAAGGATTGCAGATCAGAAACGTGATGAAAGATAGAAATGAAGAGCAGTAGGTCCAAAAGCTATAGGAGGAAATGGATGTTATGATGATCAGGATATGATCCAGATCAAAAAGCTCTTCTACAATGGGCTATCTACCCTAAAGATAGGAGACCCACACTGGTAGACACAGAAGAAGCTTTTGGACATTTGATGATACAACAAGTTGGAAAGATTGATCCTAGAATCACTGCCAAATTAAAATTAGATGTGGCCAAGTTGAATCAGGATCAAATAGAGTTTCTTGTCAAAGAGAAATCTACATGCAAGAGCCTATATGAAAAGGCTGATGAAGAGAAGCAAAGACTGCAAGCAAGATTACTGTAGATTGAGACAGGCACCAGTGAAACAAGGATGTCATATGGTATTGACCAAAATGCTATGGATGCCTGGACAGATGCAATATATTGGAGGAGCAAGGCAGAAAATTCAGCTCGACAAATAGAAAAGATGCAGCAGAAGATGGATAGGTTTGTTCATGAAATCATTGAGCATAGATTCAAAAGTGTGATGTTGGTCATAGAGAAATATTGGAAGACATACACTGGGACAACAAAAGCTTTGAGGGAGCATGAAAGGCTTAGAATGTAGCTATAGGAGATGATGATTGATGGAAGGTTAAGGGCTCCTCGTGAGAGGGTTGAAGCCGAGACTTACCTGAAGTCACATGATGAGTTTGCAGATCGATTGAGAAAAGAGCTTCAAATATTAGACAATGGGAATACCCCTAGGGTGCCCTCTTTTTATAGTGATGGTGAACTGGTGTCGCTAGACCAGTGGGAACAAGAGTTTGTTAATGACAAGGATCGAGCAGTTGCAGGATTGGATCGAAACAAAGATTTGTCACCTTATGTGAATCACATCCTCTCTAATTATTTTTTGATAGAAACTGACATGAGGATAATGAACAGTGATATTGTAATGTGCAAAGATGACAAATACATACAACATGTGGGGATGTTAAATTTTCTTATCTTTCAGTTTGTTAACAAAAGTACTAGTTAGTAGTTACATACTAAACAGTCACACCTTTTGGTAAAATTGTACACTCTCATATAAATGAGGGAACTTTTATAATATTTAAATAAATAGAAAATAGTGATATTGTCTAAAGGAGATAAGGTTATTTGTGTTCTTCCAGTGCAATTTCGTGTTTCATATTGTAGATTTGGATAAAAAAGATTTACTTGTGAATTGTAATTGTTCCCTGTAATTCTTCCTTGGATGGTCTCTTAAAGTTAGGGTTAAATTCATTCAAGCGGTTTACAATATAAATATCAAAATATAGCTCATAAAAAACAGTAAGTGACAGACTTACCAAAAGGGGTGGGTTTAAAAACGGTCTCATAAGTTTACACAATAAGTCCTAAAGAAATATAAAGACTATGTAGCCCAAACAAAAAAGGAGGCACTGGTCATCTATAAAATACAACTCATTACCATATTAGTTCACATTTAACTTTAAAAGTAATAGGAGTTGCCGAGTAGGAAATATTGAGTAAATTAGCAATAGTGTATACATATAAATTTCAAGCACAAAGATCAAATAGTTTATACAACAACAATCTTGATCTCATTTGCTATATCTCTATCCTAGGAACTTATGCCATTCTGAGATAGGAGGAAGTCAGATCAAGATACTTAATCTGCTATAACAGGCACTAGTCATTGAAAATAACTAGTGAGTAGGTACACCCGCCTAGGTCCTGCAGAGCCTAAAGTGATAGAGTTAGTAACCAAATAGGTTCACTCTATAAGTTGGCCAAGTCAATTGGAGAGTTTGAGCATAGGAGTTGGCATTTCCTTAGAACCTATCCAATCTGTTGATTTGAGACCCAATAGGTTGCAAAGCTTGAAAATTGCATAACTAAATTTGAAGGCTTAAATACGAAGGAAGAAGAAAATATTTCTACATTTCTTGATGAGATAGTTTGCTCCATAAGAGGACTAGGCAAACAGTTAGGAGAACCATGTATTGTGAAAAAGGTTCTCAAATCCCTATCATCAAGATTTTTCCCATAGTGGCTATCATAAAAGAAGATAAATATTTGAACAAATTGACAATGGATCAATTATATGGATCTCTAATTGTGTTTGAGATGAGATAGGCTAGTGATAAATCTATTTCAAAGGAGATAGTCTTGAAGTCATCTAAGAAGGAAGATGAGTCAAACTCTAATGATGAATCAGGTTTGGAAGTTGTTCTTACAAATATAAAGGTAAGTTATCTTTCAAATGCTATGGTTGTGGAAAGATAGAAAATTTTTGGCCAACTGTCCCTACAAGGATTCTAGCAATAATGGACAAAAGAATGGGAAAAAATATTTCAACAAAAAGAAGTTTAATAAAAATCAAAAAAGTTTCCTTGTAAATGAGGACAATGGATCATCTAATAAAGAAGAAGATCAAAATACTATAGAAAATGTTGAAGAGAAAGCCCTATTCATGGCTTTGGAGACACCAAATGACAATACTACAATGGAAAGATATGACGAGGATAATGATGGTTACCTAATAAAGGAGTTGATTTTTGCCAAGATAAAAGGACTCAAGAAGAGTATACTTGAGAAAGTGAAGAACTCAGAGAAGTTATCTCAGAAATGGAAAGAGTGGAAAGAACAATCATTGAATTAAAGGTTGAAATAGAAGATGCAACAAGCCACTAATTATATACATAAGAAAATTGTTTAGAATCTATAAAAAAAAGTATTATATTTTTGAGCTCTCAAAATAAACTTTAACTAATTCAGCTAAAATGAAACTAACTAGCTAATTGGTTCTCAACATAACATGAAATTAAATGAATCAACTAGAAAGAAGTTAGACTTTTATATTGAGCACTAATATGGAACATATTTTTTTATGGTATTCATTTAAGAAAGAGAGTTTAATAAAATAATATTCTTTTAGAAAGAAAAAGATAAAATTTCAGAGATTACAATCATTAAGCTTTCAAGTTGGATTCTTTTGTATAAACCCTTGACATAGTCTTGAAGAGGGAGAGCATCATCAAGGGATTTTTTGTTGGCAATTAACACTCATCTGGTGTCTTCTGATGGATTATTATTGGTTTAGGGTTGTTGTTGATGGAAAATCTTCATGGAGATACAATTTGGTAGCCTTAATTCTTCTTAACCAGAAGTGGATGTTAACCGGTATTTTAGGATGAATAGAGTAGTTTTGGGTTCAAAAGATTTCTGGTGATTGCGGTGTATTGAATCGTGTTTGGGTTGATTGAGTCAACATAGACACATCATTTTATTATTTTTTTGGTGATCCGCATTTATCTCTGGTGATCCAGTCAAGCCGACATGTAACTACAAGTTACACTAGCTAGCCAACATGGTAAATGATCTATTTGGTGATTGTCGGTATATAAGTTTGGTGTAAGGCATGATTGCATGAGAGCGAGTGGTGAACGAGAATCATATTTGGCATAGTTTACCATGCACATTCTTGATCCAATAGCTGACTGAGATAGTGAACAGGGCATAATAGAGCAGAGCAGTAGAGGGGATCCAGTCAGTTTATCTTGCACTTAACCAAAACTCATCCAAGCATTGTAGATGCTATTTTGGAGTTCATTTTACTATAATTCATCATTATAATCAATTATTAAGTAAGTGAGACTAACCTGAGGGTTGCAGCCTTATAGGTCATTGTATTTGAGTAGTGAGCTCTAGGCAGTGTGCTTGAATGCCTGTACATTCCCATATTATAATATTGTTTTTCTACTGGCCATAGTGGAATAATATTGTGGGTTTAAATCCCACCATGGTTTTTCCCATTTGGGTTTCCACATAAAAATATGGTGTTATGCTCTTTTGGTTGTTTGTTCCATGTTTCTACATTTCAATTTCATTTGCATGCTTCTGGTGGTTTAAGGTTAAGTTTGAAAATCTACTAACCGTTAGATCATTAATTCACCCCCCCCCCCCATCAGTGATCCCTGATTCCAACAATGGTATCAGAGCCTAGTTCTTTTGAGGAAGATTAACCACTTGAGGAAGGTTTGGGAGATTGAGTCAATGGATTCTAGTTTTTAGAGACAAATGAGTGTGGCTCTTAAGGATCTTGATGCAACAAGAAATGAGATCAGTTCCTTGAAGAGAAACCTGAATGTTGTTGATGATTTCATTAATGAGTTAAAGGATCAAGTGAGAACTTCAAGAGACAAGAGGAAGGAATTAATGGAAAATTTGAAGGAGAAATAAGATCAAATCATGGAAAATCAGGGTAAAGTTGATGAAGTTGACAAGCTTGAGAGAGAGAATGTTGCCTTGAAGAATGAGATGCAATCTATTGTGATGAGTCTTACTAAGAAGATTGAGGAATTGAAGAAAAATGAAGAGAATCTGGCACAATCATTGAAGGAAAGAGTTGATAAGTGCTTCAGGATTACTTATGAGAATTATCAATTGAAGCTTGAGTTGACACAGTCAAGGAATAATGGTTAGGAACTTGAAAGGAAAATTGCTAACTTAAGGGATGAACTTGCTACTAGTAATGATTACAAAGACAAATTCAAAGCTAGCTCAGCAAGGATTGATGAGATGATAGAAAGTCAGAGACATGGAAAGGACATGCAAGGACTTGGATCTGAGAAAGGTGAATCCTTCGGATCTAGACAAGGAAATGCAAAATCTGATCAGAAGAAGAACAAGAACCCTCCAGTGGTCGACAACTCAGTAGTCCTTGAGATCCAAAAGGATGATACTACACTAAGTGGCAACACTGATACAAAAGATAAAGGGGATGAGACAGAGAAAAAGGATGCTAAGAGTGCAGAGGCAAAGGTTCAATAGTCAGATAAGGGAAAAAGAGTAGTTGATCTGGCAATTGTCACTCCTCCTATTACTATGACCCCACCTCATATCTCCATAAATCTTGATGGTACTATCAACTTTGGATAGATGTCTCCTACAGAGAAGCTCATGCTCACAGCTGTTGTTCAAGCTTAGCATAGGAAGGATCTGGTGAAGTCTGAATCAGAAGATAATAAGCTTATTTTGATGTCAGTAGGTGTTTTGCAGAAGGTGGCTCTGAATTTACAGTTAGATTCTAATAATATCCCCTCTGGTAAATTGTTGCAATTAATTAATAATGTAAATACCAGTTTTGATTCTTTAGAGAAGTCTTCTACTAAGAGAGTTTTGGATAGATTTAAGGATGTTAGGATGTAGACATTCCGGAAGATGATTGAGGATGATAGGGTGAGGTTAAATAAACATCTGCAAGTTATTTCAGACACTCTAATAGAAGGTGGAAAATTGTATGTATTGTCTAATTTTTCCTAAATTCACTATAGACATAGACAAGCAAATAAGTGTTTGCCAGGGAAAGCTTCCTAGTATTCTCAGCCCATTGATCCCAATGTAGCTTCAACCAGTAGTATGGAAGGAAAATTTTTGATTCTAAATGATCAAATCTCAAGGCTTAATGCGGAGAAGGATAGGATTTTGAGGAGAGTAGGTGAACTCCGGAACTTAATTGCCCCTCGGTTGGACACCATGGTAAATAATAAGGTAGACTACATGAAGGCTATGGCACAACCTATGTCATATGATCTGAGGGAAGTAGAAATTCATGCCACTGTATTTAGTGTATTTGTTACAATTTTGGATAACTTGAAGAGTGGGTGGGATACTCACCTAGGATCCTTGAAGACCATTTTTGCTGACATCTTCGAGTATTTGTAAGTATCTATGTATATAAATTTTGGGCAGTACCCCATCTTTGACATTGCTATCAAAGAGGGAGAGAAATGGTGAAAAATGTACAATATATGAGAGTGGAATTATTTTTCTAAGGGGGAGTTTTAGAAATTATTTTGATCCAGTGTGCAGTGGTGTACAGTGTTCAACACTTACCCATTTTTCACAAGTGTTCCCATCAATGCCAAAGGGGGAGATTGTTGGCAATTGACACTCATTTGGTGGCTTCTGATGGATTATTATTGGTTTAGGGTTGTCATTGATGGAAAATATTCATGGAGATTCAATCTGGTAGCCTTAACTCTTCTTAACCAGAAGTTGATGTTAACTAGTAGCCAATTAACTAGTATTTCAGAATGACCAGAGCAATTTTGGGTCCAGAAGCTTTTCGGTGATTGCGGTGTATTGAATTGTGTTTGGGTTGATTGAGTCGACATAGAAACATAATTTTATTATTGTTTTGGTGATCCATATTTATCTCTAATGATATGGTCAAGCTAACATGTGACTACACATTACACTACTAGGTTGACATGGTAAATGATCTATTTGGTGATTGTCGGTATATAAGTTTGGTGTAGATGATCTTTTTGGTGTAAGGTGTGATTGTATGCAAGAGAGTGGTGATCAAGAATTATCTTTGGCACAGTTTCATGTGCACATTCTTGATCCGGTAGCTGATTGAGACAGTGAACAAGGTAGAACAAAGCAAAGTAGCAGAGGTGATCCAGTCAATTTATCTTGCACTTAACCGGAACTCATCCAAGCATTGTAGATGCTATTTTGGAGTTTATTTTACTGTAATTCATCATTGTAATCAATCTATAAGTCTGTGAGACTTCCCTGAGGGTTGTGGTTTGAGTAATGAGCTCAAGGCAGTATGCCTTAATGCCTGTGTATTCCCATATTATTATATTATTTTGCTACTGGCCATAGTGGAATAATAGTGGAGGTTCAAATCCCACTGCGGTTTTTCTCATTTGGGTGTCCATGTAAAAATCCAGTGTTATGCTCTTGTGGTTGTTTGTTCTATGTTTCTACATTTCAGTTTCATTTGCATGCTTCTGGTGGTTTAAGGTTAATTTTGAAAATCTGGTAACTAGTGGATCACTGATTCAGCCCCCCCTCTTAGTGATCGCTAATTCCAACATTTTCCACCCAACCATAGACCTCAAATTCTCCCTCATACCTTCCAACTAGAAGTGGCCCTACCCTTCATGAGGGCGAATAACTAAGGAAGAGAGCTAATAGCCATCTTGTCATCTAAGCCTACTGTTTATAACCTATATGTATCTAGTAAGTCATAGACTCTAGCTACCCACTAATTAGTATGACCATTAGACTAGTAGGTGTATCTAGTTCATGCGAATTGATGGACTCATGCTTAGAGAAGTGCCACTATGGCCAAGGTTTCATTTAACAACACAATAATATGTTGTTAGTATTCACCACCCTTACTCAACTTGTACACACTAGAGTTCAAATAACTCATTAATTTATCAACATTAGGTACTACTGACTCACTAGATTAGTATAAAAATAATTACTCAATAGTTTCTTGTCAACTGAAATTAATAGTCTATAATGACCTTCTTGGAAATGAGAAAATAACAATCCAACTCTTCGATGAATCTACTGCCTCTTAACAGAATCAACTATCTATATGATTTTCCAAGAACAAAAAATTTAGTTTTTCTTGTTCAACAGAACAAGGATAAGATTAGGATCATTATACAATTACAACTTTGCTTACATTCGCCTATTAAACTTAATGGTCAATCTAATTTGGAATTGCATCAACTTGTCTTTATGTTTAGTTTTTAAGTCTTAATTCTTAGGTTTCAACCAATTATATCTGAATGATGTGAGTTTGAAATAGTCCCAAATGTTTGACCATGAAATAAGTGTTTCTTATATACACAAACATAATAGACTTCCTTGTGTACACCATGCTCTTAGAACTAATGTATAATATTGTATGAGTCTCAGAAAAAATTTCTCAACCATACCATGATCAAGGTATGTAGTTAGACAGTATTGTATATTAATAAATATGCATTTCCTTTTTACTAAGATATATATATCATTTAAATTTATTATGAAATCTCTTTTATTTATAGATTGACAACAATGCATATATCAAAGAATACATGCATGTAAGGATAGTTATCTCTACAAAACATGAAACACAAAAAACATTTACATGCTTGGTGGATTGAGAGATGATGAGATATAGTTGATTAAGAGAGCTTAACCTCCCACACAATTTCTATGAAGTGGTTCTTATTAACAACTCCCTTCTACTTATAATTGATATGAAATTCTTATAAAATGAAACTTTAATGATGAAAACCACAATTATAAGTTCCAAAATAAGGAAAAATAGGTCATCAATTCTAGGCAAGGGATACTTGTTCCTAATGGTGACCTAATTAAACATGAGATAATCAATGCACAAACATAAAGTCCCATCTTTCATCTTCACAAAAATCATAGGGGTTCCCCAAGGTGATATGCTAGGTTGGATTAATCCCTTACTGATAAGCTCCTGTAACTATGCTTTTATTCCATCAACTCCATGGTTGTCATATGATAAGGAACCATGGACATGAGTTTATCTCCTAATACTAAGTCTATAGAAAAACCAAACACCCTCTTAGATGATAATATCGACAACTCTATAGGAAAAACATCTTAATATTCCCAAAGATAAGGATATTTTTTACAAAGTTATCTTCCGTCTTCCCCATTTCTATACCCCTTCTTCATTATGCATGGAAATTTCATACATCATCATGTCATCATGGTATATAGCCTCTCAAAATTACATAATCTCTTCCATCTTGATCGTAAACAACTGACACCCTTTCCTTTTGCTTTGTTTCAACTGCATGGCAAACATTTGTTGCATCTTAATTTCATGTTGAATTCCCTATAAGTGCACTTTATTTCCCAGGTCATCCAAATATTCCATAGCCTTAGAAAAAAAATCTACCTTGGCTTTATGCTTCTATAACTAATTAATTCCAAGGATCATATAGTAGGAATCTAAGGGTGCCACATACAGATTGACCTCCATAGTGAATCCAATAAATTAAACTCTACCTTCAAACATACACTACTCTACCCAAGATCTCATCTAGTTGGCATATTATACAGTCCAAGAATTGGATATAAAACCAATTCTCTTAGGAAATCTACTTATTAGTCTAGGAGATATAAAGCATTTAGTGGAACCAGTGTCTATTTAAATAGTTGTATGGGATTTTCATAAAGCGTACCTATTGTTTCTATAGGTGTAATCTAGTATTAAGCTTTCCTTTTTATCTATTCTTGCATGAAACCATTCTCATAATGTTTCTTGTTACGAGGGTAAGAGGTTCCACTATTATTGGTTTCTTTGGCTCTTTGTTAGACAATGATTTGCATATTGACTCCCACCACATGTGAAGCATCCTCTAGGTGGTCCTCTCTTTTTGTTTCCCTTGGCAAATTATTTGTCCTTCCTATGATTATTAAATCCTTTCTTGTGCTTCTTGAAATTCGGCTTGTTTCCCTAGTAGCCCTTATTCTTAAAGTTTTGTGATGATTGATTCCAATTGACCTTTTTGTTATTTCTCTCTCTAAAATAATAATCCCTCTTTAATATTTTCTCCTTCCTGACATCCTTTTCATAAGCCTCATCCATGGTTCATGGTACAAGAGCATCTACTACTATAACTTGATGATTATGTCTCATAAAAAATCTTCCTAATGTGAAGCTCTCATCTTGCTAAAATTAAGGTACGTAAGAAATCTCATGATCTTTTCCTAGTATTCATTGATAGATAACTCTCCTTGTCTTAGGTTCTAGAAATATAACAACTTTTGGTCATAAAACAGCTATTGATGTCATCTTTTCCTAAAGATTCCTACAAAATTCTCCCAAGTAATCTAATTTATCCTTAATCCTAATTTGACTTTCTTGTTCTCCCACTCGGTTGTTGACTCTCTTGATAAATAATAAGCCCCTTAGGCTACCTTAGAATTGTTGAAGTAGTTTCAAATTAAAAAATATTTTTCCATCTTTGTTAGCCATGCCTTAGTAGTGTCTCTGAATATAGAGCCATCAAATTTTGGGTGGTTTAATCTTCTTTAAATCATTAGAGAGCTCATTTGCTAACTGGCTTCCCTTTTTATTCATGTTTAAGGCTTCTGAGTGATCTTGTTGTTGTTAACTCAGCCTAGTATGTTCTCGCCTATTAAAATTTCCCTTAGACTAGGTTTCATATTCCTCATCTTATATTACTTGTTGCTCTACAACTCTTCTTTCCAAGATGATAAGGTTGGTCTATGTTTCCTTTCCGATATTGAAAATATGGTTTAGCTTAGCCATAGGATCATTGGCTTCCTCATACCCTCCATGGTCATTTTTATAATTATCCATTCTTTGGTTTTGGTTTACCTATTTCATTAAGATTACTTTAATAAATTTTTTTTTTTAATATTTTAGAACATTTATTAATATTCAGTAAGGAAACATATATCTCATATTTGCATACACAATCAAAAATTCATCTTATATTTCTCAAGACAAAAATATTTTACATTCTTAGTAGTTACAAAAATGATTCTAGATCTAAGAGTCACTATCACTTCCTATGATAGGTTCCCCCTGATCGCTAAATTCATATTAGGGGAAAAATCTATATGTCAGAGTTGGTATTCGACAATATTTGGGCTTTTCTAACTCAACTACTTTCATTGAAGGATTCTCTGTCATTGGTTTGGTTTTCATTTCTATTTCTTTAAGGATATATGCTTTAAGTGCCTCTTTGCTAGAAGTTTTCCATTTCATCTCTCTCTGAAGTCACTTAATGGCTTCAACCAAAGTTTCAAAATAAAAAAAAAGGTACATCATGAGTAGTCATGTTTAAGTCTTATTTTCCATAGATACATGTATATTGGATCACAAACCTTCTTCCGTGGAGTTCGTTGGATTTGCATCCTATGAAACATCGATGGACTAGTTTCAATTTAATATCTATTTAGGTGGCGAAAAGGTTTAATGTTGACTTTCATAGCTCTAATACCACATATAACAAGCCACTAGTTCTATACTTAAGAAAAGAGTTTACAATCTAAAACAAAAAAAAAAATTTCTGAGCTTTCAAAATAAACTTTAACAACTTTAGTTGAAATTGGAACTAACAAACAAACTCAACACTTTTCAACATAACATGAAATTAATAGAATAAATTGGAAAGAAATTAAACTTTAATATTGGGCACTAATATTAAATATATATTTTTATGCTATTTAGTAAGAAAGACAGTCAATAAAATCAATTTATTTTACAATGAAAAAGATTAAAGTTCATAGATTGCAATCATTAAGCTTTCCAAATAGATTCTTTTGTATCAAGCCTTGCCATAGTCTAGAAGAGGGAGAGTATCATCAAGGTATTTTCCACCCAACCACATACCTGGCAGTCTCTCACACACCTTCCAAAAAGAAGTGGCCCTACCCTTCTTGAGGGTGAAAACTAAGGACTAGATCTAATTTCCATCTTGCTATCTAAGCCTAGTGTTTAGAACTTACACGTATCTAGTCGATCACACACTATAGCCATCTATTCATGTGAAGTGACAATCACATGCTTAGAGCAGTGCCACCTTGGCCAAGGTTTCACTGAACATGCACGATAATTTTTTGTCAGTATTCACCACCCTTAATCGACTTCTACTCATTGGATTTGAACTAACTTATTGATTTCTCAACATTAGGTACTACTGATCCACTAGATTGTTGTCAAAATAATTACTCAATAGTTTCTTGTCAACTAACATTAACAGTGTATAATGACCTTAATGGAAATGTGAAAATAGCAGTCCAGCCCTTTGATGAATCTATCAATTCTTAATAGACTTGACTATCCACATGGATTTCCAAGATCAATAATTCTAGTTCTTCCTATTCAACTTGTAGTGTCATAAAATTGTGACCCTTGCAATTTGTGACCACATTAGGGTCTCCATGTTGGCAATTCGAATCCCCAAGCATGATCGGAGACCCGAGACTTGCTCATCCCTGGAAATTGCACTTTTTCTGCCATTCGCACTACCAAAACTTGCTTCATGGGCATGGCACCCTTGTCCCTGTTGTATTTTGCGACCCCCTTTGTCCTATCTTTGCATTGGACTTTACAATTAAAGCGGGGAAACTTTCCCTGTGTCAACTTGTGATGAAAAATCAATCAATTAACTCTAATTGACGAATATATAAGTTGTATTTTTCCTCCCATTTGCATAAGTTCAATAGGCAATAAGTTGAATAAGCGATAAGGTGGGCATCATTTCAAGCATTCAAGCAACCCTTTCTAGCATTGAGCATTCTCAAGTCTCCCTTCAAGGCTATGTGTTGCATTCAAGTCAAGGATTCAACCATTAAAGAGGAGATCCCTTTCATCATTCAATTACATACAAGCAAATCTACCTACATTCTATCTACAACCTCCCTTGAGGTGAATTACATTTTAGTCTTTCATTTAAATTTACTTCCAAGTACTTTCTTTTACCATTTGGTTAATTCCAAAACTAGGGTTTGACTTGAAGGCAAACCCCCAATCCCAACCCCTTTTCCTCTCTTTTTTGTATGTAGGTTGCAGGTGCATAGCTGTGTTTGCAGATTTGGATTCCATTTGCAAAGGCAGAAAAACCCTTTTCATTTCATGGATTTTTCAGAGGACCGTGTGCACTTTCAGCATGGTCCTGACAAATTTTCCTCAAATTTATAGGGCAGCTTCATCTCAACATATTATAGACAGATTCAAGTGCGCAGCTTCATCTCACGCTTTTATAGAAGTTTGAGTTATAATCAGTTCTTTGCTACTTTTGCACTTAGTCTCAAAACACATAATTCAACCATTTTTAATTCTAAAAGAGGGGTTAGCTTGTCATTCTAACACCATTATCAATTCATTTAGTATTAAATATCTTCCCTAAGAGATTGGATCTAGTGAATTTCCCCCCTCTTTTAATGTAATGTGGATAAAGTGTTTTGAAGGGAAATCCGCAGTGAAACTTTCATCTCTCCTCGGAGGGAAGAAAATTTTTCCTCTTGATCTCTCCATCATTCACTTTTCCCCACATCACATTTTGGTGAACCCAGCGTCTTACATGATTTATTCTGAAAATCATTGCATATTTTTCATTTACAAGTCTATTTTTTCTGCAAACTTAGTGGTTAATTCATTCAAAATCCTAGTTTTTAAAATTGAACTTGTGTTTTGTAAGAATTGCTTGTTATTATCTTAGATCTAAAAATTGCTTTGTTTGTCAAATTCAATTTCTTCATTGTCCAAATCAATTTGCAAATCAAATCCACAAAATTAAGAGGTTAATTGTCAAAACCCTAATTTTCAAAAATCATCTTGAAATTGTATAAAAATTGAATTTCCATTTAATTTTCAGATTTGTGTTTGTTTTCAGACTTCTCCTCTTTCCTAAAATTCAAAATTTCAAAAATTAAGTGGTTAGGTCCTAAAACTTTAATTTTTAAATTTAATTGGATTTTGTACAAATTTCAATCAATTTCAGTCAATTCTAGTTTTCTAAACATTTTTCAAAGTGTCCCTGTCCATTAGGTTTGACCCTTTTCAAATTTGCAATTCAATTCCTCTTTTTTCTCAAAACCTTAATAGGGTCCTATTTTCACATTCAAACCTTCAATTTGCCTATCTAGAAATTGTAAAATCCACCAATTTTTTGGAGTTATCTTTAAAATCATCGTAACTTTCATCCTTGAAAATTTGAAAAAAAGTTGGTCGGACTGTGTGCACTTTCAACATGGTCCCCGACTTTTTTCCCAAAATTTCAGGAGACTGTTATGACCGCATTTAATAGCCTAAATCCAAAAAATTGGCTAATTTTTTTGATTTTTTGTCCCTCTAAAATTAGAAATACCATCAAAATTCAACATTTCAAATTTCAAGATTTTTTTAAAAATTGAGTGGTTAAATATAATCTACCCTGATTTTAAAAATTTTCATTTTAAAATTAAGTGGTATCCCATTGGCCCTAAATTTAAATTCCAATTTCCTTTCATTTATCATAAAATTGTTTTTGGAAATTGTGTCATTTTCTTCTTTCGACAAAGTTCAAATTGTTTAATCATTATTTTCCCAAATTTTTCATTATTCAATTTTTGTGCACTTTGTTCCTATAATTCAAAATTCACATTCAAATTTTCAAATTTTCCCTCTAGTGCATGAGTTTCACCACTATTAGTCCTACCTACACTATCCCCCTTAAATGAAGCATTAGAATTAAGGTTTCCCAAGGTTTAATTACTGAGGAGATGGAGCATAATTTGGGTGACTTCTTGAATGAGGATCATGCTAATTCTTCCCATCCTAATCATGTCCCCATCTATCCAATTGATGAATCCCATGATGAACAGGAAAAAGATTTGACTAGAGTTTCCATAGATCAACTTTCAAAATTGGACTATCAATTTGATAACTTTCAACAATGGATGTCCCAAGACTACCCTAATAGTGAAACTCTTCCATTAATTGAGTTCCTTAAATGCCTGATTCAAAGTGATAAAAATGGAATTGATATATTGTGTGGCATTTCTCATATTGTTGATTATAATATCATGCCTATAAAGAGTTGTGCTGAGAGCTTAGGTTATTCACAACCTTTGAATCAAATCAATCATTCTATTCCTTTGACTACTCCTATGACTAGTGTTCCTAATTTTACCTCAAACATCATGGCTACATCAACTCAAAATATCATTTCTACAGCCATTAGTCATGGGGGCAATCCCTCTTCTTCATTTAATCCTCCATATTTACCTGTGTCTTCCATAAGTATTCCTATTATCCCTCAACCAATCAATATGACATAAGGAGCAATTCATTCAATAATTTTATTCCTCCTTTAAGTGTCCCATTTCCCACTCAATCATCACCTATGCCTACTTATCATAATCTCCAACCACCTTATTCTCAATCCATGCCTTCCTTCAATAATATCACACCACGTTCTCAATCAACCATGTCTGACATCAATTCTTCTACAAAAGCGACCATTAACAATCTTGCTTAAGCTGTGTCTTCCTTACAACAACAAATTGCTTCCATGAGTCAATCCAAGTTTAGTGTGCCCACATTTGATGTTGTGAGCCCACTTTCCCTTGATATTGTTAAAGTTGTCCAACCTAAGCATGTTGAGATCCCTCAATTGGAACTCTATAATGGAAAAGGTGATCCTCTCATGCATGTGAAACATTTCAAACCTTGTGTACTGATTTTTCTTATGATCAAAGATTGCTTACAAAACTGTTTACTAGAACACTAAGAGAAAAGGCTTTACAGTGGTATTGCTCTTTATCTTCTTATTATATCACTTATTTTCAATAATTAGCAAATGGTTTCATTCAACAATTTCAAAACAACATTGGTCCTACAATCGCTTTCACTGATTTAACGTATTGTAAACAAGGTGTTAAAGAAAAAGCGATTGATTTCATTGGTAGATATAAGAATTTGTGTGCTAAAATTTATTTTCCTGTACCTGATAATAATATTCAAATAATTTTCATTTCTAATTTTCAAAAAGATATAAGGGAAAATCTTCTTTTGTTTGAGTTTACTTCCTTTTCGTAGTTGTGCGCAACACTCCACAATTATGAACTGGTTGTGAGTCAAATGGAGCAATCTACTCCTATGGCTCTGAGTGATAAGGGGGAGAGTGTTCAACAACCATTTGCGAAGTTCAAACCAACAAAAATCTTCATCAAATTCAATGATACAATCAACAACAACAATGTGAATGCTACAACATATGTGCCTCCTATTTCTAAATTCTTTAAAAGAGAAAGACAATTTACTCCTTTGAATGAATCTTTACATAGTATTATGTCTCAGTTGTTACAAAAGAATGTTATCAAACTTTCTCCTATCAAACCAGTTGGCCCATCTAAGCTTGCATCCCCTTATTTTGATAGCAATTCCTTTTGTCAATTTCATTGTCAGCCTGGTCATGATACTGAGAAATGTTCTGCATTAAAAAGTAAGATTCAATATTTGATTGATAATAATACTATATATGTGGTAGGTGTGAATGATAAGGGAAACAAATCAGTAGCTCCTCCTAATCAAAATCTCAAGATTTTTACTGATCCTTTTCCTTCTCATACATCTAACGTGATTGAGAGTGAACATACCTCTTTCTCTCCTTTTGATCTTACTACCACAACTCTGAATTTAGTGAATATGGTAGAGAAACAAGAGATCCCTAAGGACCATTGTATTACATTTGGCCCTAGTGAGACCATTAAAGCACCTGATGGCCCTTTATACATAGTTGTGATGGTTAAGGACATACATTGATGTGGTGCTCTTGTTGATCCCTCTTGCATGGTTGTGAAGTAATTTGATGGAATCTCTTGTCCTACCATTGGTTCTATCACCCTTTTTGTTGAATTTTACACTAAATCTATGGATGTCAACTTTTTATCATTCCTTCTTCTGAGCGATTCTGTGTGAAGTTGGTCTACCCTTGGCTATCTTCCATGAAGGCTATTTCTTCTCCAATTCATAAGTGTTTGAAATTTCCCCACAACAGAGAAATCATAACTGTTAACCACATCTTATTTTGACCATCTAAAAGAAGCCTAGGTGTTACTATTGATCTCTTTTGGCCTAAGCAATTTCAATCTCTTACACAAAGGAGTGATGCTCATTTCCAATCTTATTAAAAATGGAAGAAAGATACAATCTTATCCTTAAGTCAACCTAGATACCCAACACTTAACATTCCTATCATTCTTGAAGATGAAGTTCTTCCCCTAATGGATAGAACTAATCTTCCTCATAAGGAAGATCCTCAACCTATTCATATGGATGTAACTATGCCTTCTCCTAAGAAGAACAACAATATTTATTCTAAGGTTAGACCTGTACCACCTCCCCATGATGATGGACCCGGTCTCCTTCCTACACCTAATATTCCTCCTTTATATGGCATAGTTCCACCTCCTTGCTCTTATAGAGAGAAGAGACTTTCCTCTCCTCTTGTCCAACCTAAAAGACCTCAAATGAAACCTTCAAATATCAAAGAGGATATTGTTCCTCCTTTCATAAATATTCCTCCTCCTTCTTAGTCTTCTGCTAAGACTTGACAAAATCTTTGTACGAGAGACTGCCGAAGAAGGCGTCGTGCTTAAGCTCGTGAATTTGTTCCTCAAAACATTCAATCTCCCAAGATTCCAATAGTTAACATGATTCCCTTTTCTCCTAAGCAAGATGTTGAACCTACATCTCCAAATCATAAATTGCAAAAAACATGTGATGGTTCTACCTATTCGTGTTCATGCTCCTCTATCTATAAATATAGATGAAGAAATGAATGAAAATGCTATTCATGATGGTAATACAACTCCTAATGCTTCTAATAGTGACTATGACCATATTTATGTGGACAAGCATTTATCAGCTTAATTTTCAAAAACCCTAATCCTAGCTCCTAGAATCGAACAAAATGACTTAGCCCACGAGCATAGTCCTTGTTTGGATCTTGTGTTAGCTCCATCTGTTGTGCTTGATGTCGCTCCTCTGGCATGTTGCTTGCCTTCCTGAAATAGTGATCAACAAAGATCAAAAGGCATATGCCATGCTAGATTAGCAATATTATCTTCTCCCTCTCTCCTCTTTAGCTCTGTGTGACTATTCTTCTATGTGTATCCCTATTCTTCTATTTTTTCCTTAATGTCTACTTGAGGATGATGCAAAGCATTGAGATCTCTTTTGGTCTCTTTCATGTTGACTCAAAAAGACATCCTTTATTCCCTTTCTTCCAAGGTAGTGTCCTTTCTTTTGGGAATGATGATCATTATATGAACACATACATATATGATATACATGAGTTATCATACAACATATTGTCCCCGAGGAAAGAGAAACTACCTTGTGTTTTGTGTTCATTATCCTTGGGTTTACTTCTCAATTGGGGGCTAAATCCTTGCGATAATGTGCTCCCTCTCTCTCTCTTTCACTTGGGTGTATCCCACCTTAAACCAGTTGCTCCCAATAAGGTGCACACAATCTCTTTAACATGGGGGCTTACACTCTATTCATATTTTCCTTCTTGACACTTAGAGTTATTTAGTGAACTCTGCTTTTCTTTATAATTTTTGGTATCTTCTTTGTGACTCATAGTGGGGGGAACCTTGCAAGTTGCAGTCATGGTTTTCCCTTATTGATCTTCCCTTTTACTTTATCAATTGATGTCATACAATCCTTAGTACACTGGGGGCTTAGTGCATCTTGCCACCTTGACATGGTAGAATTCTTTCAGTCTTGTTTCCTTGTACTTTACCAACAGTATTGGCGTACGCTTATACTCCCGTTAAAGTGGGGGCTAAATGTAGTGTCATAAAATTATGACCCCTGCAACTTGCAACCACATTAGGGTCTTCACGTTGGTGATTCAAATCCCAAATCCTGATTGTAGACTCGAGACTTTCTCATCCCTCGAAACTGCACTTTTCCAACCCTTCGCACCGCCTGAACCTGTTCCATGTCCTAAGATAAGGGCAGGACAGGGGCGTGGCACCCCTATCCCTACCACATTTTGGGGGCCCCTCTATCCTATCTTTGCATTGGACTTTGCAATTAAAGCAGGAAAACTTTCCCTATGTCGGCCTATGACAAAAAATCAGTCAATTGACCCTAATTGACGAATATATAAGTCACATTTTCCCTCCCATTTGCATAAGTTCAATAGGCAATAAGTTGGATAGGCGATAAGGTGGGAATCATTTCAAGAATTCAAGAGCATTCAAGCATCCCTTTCCAAAATTGAGCATTCTCAAGTCTCCCTTCAAGGCTAGGTGTTGCATTCAAGTCAAGGATTCAACCATTGAAGAGGAGATCCCTTTCAACATCCACTTCCATACAAGAAAATATACCTACATTCTATCTACAACCTCCCTTGAGGTGAATTACATTTTAGTCTTTCATTTACATTTACTTGCAAGTACTTTCTTTCATCATTTGGTTAATTCCAAAACTGAAGTTTGACCTGAAGGAAAACCCCCAATCCCAACCCCTTTTCCTCTCTTTTTAGTGTGTAGGTTGCAGGTGTGTAGCTATGTTTGCGGATTTGAATTCTATTTGCAGAGGCGGAAAAACCCTTTTCGTTTCACAGATTTTTTGAAGGACCGAGTGCACTTTCAGTACGGTCCCAACAAATTTTCCTCAAATTCACAGGGCAACTTTGTCTTGACATATTATAGCCAGATCCAGGTACACATCTTCATCTCATGCTTTTATCTCGAGTTATAATCAGTTATTTTATACTTTTGCACTTAGTCTCAAAACACATAATTTAACCATTTTCCATTCTAAAAGAGGGGTTAGCTTGTCATTCTAACACCATTATCAATTCATTTAGTATCAAATCTCTTCCCTAAGAGATTGGATCTAGTGAATTTCCCTCCTTTTAATATAATATGGATAAAGTGTTTGAAGGGAAATCCACAGTGAAACTTTCATCTCTCCTCAGAGGGAAGAAAAACTTTCCTCTTTATCTCTTCATCATTCACTTTTCCCCATACAACACAATTGAACAAAGATAACAGATTAGGATCATTAGACAGTTACAACTCTACTTACATTTTCCTATTAAACTTAATGATCAATCTTATTTTGAATTGCATCAACTTATCTTTGCACTCAATTCTTAAGTCCTAGATCTCATATTTCAACCAAGTTATATTTGAATAATGTGAGTTTGAAATGGTCCCAAATGTTCGACCATGAAATAAGTGTTGCTTATATACACAAAAATAATAGATTGGCTTATGTACAGTGTGGTCTTAAAACCAGTATATAATATTGTATGAATCTCAAAAAAAGTTTCTTAGTTATACCATGTTCAAGGTATGCAATTAGATAGTGTTGTATATTAATAAATATGTATTTCCTTTTTACTAAAAAATATTTATCATTCAAAGGTATTATGAAATCTTTGTTATTTGTAGAATGACAACAATGCATATATCCATGGATGTGTGCATATAAGGATAGTTACCTCTATGAAAGATGAAACACAAATAAACATTTACATGCCTGGTGGAATTGTTGGAGTAATTTTAGGACAATTATCTAATTATTTATTAATTAGGTCCTTTAATTGCCTTTCCACTTAAACTAAACTTTGGCGATTTTTATTATCTAGAGTTTGCTTTTCTAGTTTTAGTTCTAAATGCAGTTGAACCTAATTTAGCTCCCATTTTGCATTGCTTTAGTTCTTTTTTAGTTTTAGTTCTAAATGTAGTTGAACCTAATTTAGCTCCTATTTTGCATTTCTTTAGTTCTCCTAATTTTAGCATTAGTGTTTGTACCTAGGGATTCATTCATCCTTTATAAGGATTCATTCATTTTTTGTATTTGTACCTCCAATATTGTACCCTTAATATTATATCTTCAATCATTTTTTGTGCAATAATACAAAATTCTCTTGTTTTTCTAAAGCATACAAACTTTTATTGATCTCTTTTGTGTGATAGGTGTTTTGCATGTAGATGATTCTTGGCTCTTGTGGTTGATTATCAACTTCTACATGGTATCAAGGCTTTAGATTTGTCAAGTTCCTATCTACATGCTTAAGGGATCCAACCTAGGGTAATGTTTTTGCTCATTGGGCTCAAACAAATGCTATCATCGCATCTCCAACATTGAGAAACCCTAAGATTGACTATTGTTTCGTCAAAATCTAAGCAATTGAAATTTTGGGTCAAATTGGCTGAGGATATAAAAGTCAAGGTAAAATCTAGGGGTAGGTGAAAAATATGGGCACTTTGGCACAAAATGGAGGTCACCAATGCACTCAAGAGGCCCGAGAACCCTAAAATCACTTTTCACTTCATCAAATTAAAGATTGGGAATTCTTTACAAAAATTTATGGCAACTTCCCATTTTTGGAAAGTTTTGTTTCCAAGAAATTGCTTTTTTTTGGAAAGTTTCTATTTTTGGAAACTTACTATTTTGGGAGACTTTCTATTTTCACAAATTTACTATTTTTAGAAATTTTCCATTTTTGGGAACCTTTCAAGCCTTCCAAACCATAAAAGGCAGCAGTTGGTTTTTTGCCCATAACTTTGTCATACATAGTCAAAATCAAGTAAACAAGATATTGTTGGAAAGATGATTTAGGGGGATATCTACTTATATAGGTGGTTTGATCAGAATTTGAACTATTTTTGTGTACTAGGCCTCCAAAGTCAACCTTCAGTTTCACGATTCCAAGGCCATAACTAGAGCAAATGGACTCTTATTTTTTGGCTTCCACACATCGTTGGAAAGATCTAAATTGTGCTTCAAGTATATTTTATTTATTTATTGCTTTTTCACTATATGCTCATTTATTTGGATGTTTTTGCACTTGGGATGGATCTATTTGTTGGAGAGGTTTGTACAGACACCTAAAATTGTCCTAGCCTAACTAAATAGATATTTTATTTACTTAATTATTTTATCCTAAGACTTCTATTAATTAAATAGATGTTTATCTATTTACTTAATTCATCGATCCTCTTCTAGCCTTTTCCCCATTTAAATAAATGTTTTTATTTATTTAAATTAGTATTTCCCTAAATTAAATAAATATATTAGTTATTTAATTATCCCCACCTCTTCTATTAGTTAAATAAAATTTCATTTATTTAATTTATTCATTAGCTTTTTCCTTCCATGACACTTCTCATTTATATCTTAATTTACCTTTAACCACCACTTCAATATTTTCCTATTTTCTATACCTACCCTCTAATCTGATCTGACCATTTATCCTTCCACCTCTTAATCATAGCCCTCCATTTCTAGGGTTTTCTCTATAAAAGAGGATCCTTTCCATATCCCTCCATATATGAATCAATCAACAAAGCATCTACACTTTGTCCAATTACACAACAACAATTCATTCTTTATTGAGCTCTTGTGCACACATAAAATCTGAGAGCAACAATAATATAAAAAATGTTTAATCAAGATAGGAAACAATGGAGATAAAACACTAATGAACATGTGAATGCTATTATCTTTCATATTTGATGTTTTGCATATTTTTAGGTTCTTCATTAGTGTATGCTAGATTTTATTGTAGAGCTACGGTTTTATGTGGTTGAATCTTTATTTAGTTTTACAATATTTGAGTTCCCAATTCTATTGTATACATTTTGCAATGCATGGTGGGACTTAGTCCATATTTTTCTAGCATTTTAGTGATTGCAAGTTTCCAGATCCGAAATTTGCGACAATTTATAGTTTCTAGCATTTCTATGGTCTTTTCAATTGCGTATGTGTTTTCTGTCAAAGTCCTCAGTTTTCTAATGCATTTTTGGAGGTTCTCGTTGTATTTATGGTTTTTTATCACATTTTTTGTTTGCAAGTTTTAGGGTTTGTGCAAGTTCTATTCCTAATGCATTTTTGGTCCTTTCTGTTGCGCTTTTGTCAGATCCCAACATGTTTCTGGTTAATTTGTAACTTAAATTTATAGTGCCTGCGGCTAATTATTTCATGTTTTTACTATATGTTTTTCTATCTTTGGTTAGTCCTACCACATTTCTATTTCTATTAACTTTATAGATCGTAGGTCTCTAACACATTTTTGTAGGGTTTTGTCTCGCCTATGTCTTATCGTGTCGCACCTAGGTTTAGATATCATCATGTTTTCGCTAACTTTTATCATGTATGTGATCAGTCCTGTTGCATATGTGTCCTATAGGTTGGCTAAAAGTGGAGGCATCCAAAATCATTTTTAGAAGGCCCTTTTGATTTTATTTTGTGATCTAATCCTTTTGGTTGTGCTGGGTGAAAATTTTGTAAACTCGGGGAGGTTTACAAAATGTGGGTTTCACCACAGTATGTAAGACAATATCTCTCAAAAGGCAATATACGCTCTCTCCTAATTATAAGGGAAGGCTCCCCCTTTTTACTACAATCTATATCTAATATTATTCTACCCGCTAACTTTACACTAATCCAAGATGATACAATTACTTCACTCACTTTTTTCAGAGTAAGTGTTTTCCTAGTTCTTTATCTATAATGGATTTCTTTCTTGAGACTAAAAACAATTCTCATTTGTAATAATTCAAAAATATAAACTAATTGGAAGCAAAGTGTCCATAAGAGTACAAAGCCTTTCATTTCTTCCTTTTCTAAAATTCATTTATGGGATGAGAAAATAGTAATTAAGCTCAAAGTCTTCTCTTTACTACTATCCTAACAACCTCTTCACAAATAACTATTTTCAACTAATACTTTTTAAGTAACAAACGAATCACAAAGTCTTTATGTTGCTACTTTCATGCAATTTTAAATTTTCTCCAATAACAACAAAGCAAAGCACAAAGTCTTTGAATGTTTATCCACACACAACTCCTACTTTCAAATTCACAAAGTAACACAAAGTCTACCTATTAAATTCAAACTACTCTTCAATATATCACAACTCACACTACTCAACTCAACCTCTTCAAGAATATAACATAAATGACATGAGAACATCTATATCATAAACAAAGATGATTCCAACACAAAGTTTGAAAGCCAAAATTTGTCTTCTCCTTATTTTGATTGAGCTTGCAAAATCACAATTTGAACACAAAGTCTCACTTTGCTTTTCAAATTGGCAAAGTTTTGTTGTATAAAATAAAGAGGATACTAATTACAATGAGAACCCTCATATATATAGGTGTGGTGAAATGAGAAAAAATAGGAAAGTTGCATCTAATTTAAGACTAAGTCAAAGAAAGAGTTTGATTTGACTTAGGACTTATGCACTCCTAAATGCAAAACTAATATGTAAAATGACACTTGAAATGTCAATTGAAAATACAAAATGACACTAGTTTAAGAATGCATAAAAATGACTAAGTCATTTGGGCTCCATTTTGTGTCTCGTCATCTCCATCTTTCCTTAAAAATTCTTCATATTTCTGTAGATAATCTTGGATCTTTGCATCATCAAGTTCATTCGTGTAGCCAAAGATAACTTGTATTCTAGTGACTGAGCTTTCCAATAGAGTGCATTCCTTCTTAAACCTCTTCAAGAGAGATTCCTGATCATCCAAAACAACTTGAATTGCTATCAGCTTATCAAGTGAGACAAGTGAGAAATCTTCTTTTTCATCTTCAACCTAAATGAACAAACTAAAATCCTGAATACATGAATCCAAGGGTAGTATATTTTTCTCTTCATCAAACATTTTACAATGAAATTTTGTGATCTTGGCTAGGATTTCTTTGATAGCATTTTCACTGGTTTTCCTGGCCTTTTTAATGTCTTCAACTGATTCTTCTAAAACTTCCATTCTATGTTTTAAAAGTTATTTATGTTTCACATAGAATTTTTATTGAAGGAACAATATTGTTGTCAACAAGAACATCCAAAGGGTAATCTCACAACTTGAGCCAAGCTTCAAAGTTCTTCTCATGGGTTTCAATCCCCTATGTTAATGTTTCCAACATTGTATCAAACTTAAATTCAACACCTTGAAATTTTTCAATCAACCTGGTCAATGAATTCAAAAGATGTCTCCATTGACTTTTAATTCTATCCATCCATTCACCTACTGTAGTGCCCCTTGAAGGGAGTCTCTCAGTTTGCTTGATGGCTCCCTCATTAATAGATGAAGTTACTAGCTTAACTACCTTAGTAGAATTAGTGATTTTGATTTAAACATTTGTGAGTAATTCTACTTGAGCTTTGAGCTTATCTTTCTTGACTTTCTTCTCATAATATTTGATGATGAGGGATTAGAAGGCCTCTTGAGCATCTTGCTTGGCACCATAATGGGTCTTCTTGCCAAGATCTATTCTTTTGTCAATATAATCATCTCCTTGAACTTCATCTGCATTCTTATCCAAAGGAGGTTATGCAACCTCAACATACTTATTCCTAGCTTGATCATTTTTTACTCTTGAGATAGTTTTGGCTTTCTTGGTAGTTTTCAGCTTGCCAGGAACTAATTGACCAAAATAAAACTTATTAGGATAACTTTTTTCTTTCTTTCTTTTGGGGGTATTTGAAAGTAACCATGGTGGAACTAAAAAAATATTTTTCAGAACTAGAAACCAATGTTTGAGATGCAGCCCCTTGACTCTTAGGGCATGTCCCCATGCGGCTGCTTAGCTTATTTTGGCTAGCAGCTGCTGCTCCACTTTTTGTGCAACAATTTGTGGAGCTGGTGACCCCATGCATAAAAAAATTGTGCTTATTTTTAAGCAGCCCTCTTAAACGACACTTTTAAATAATATTTTTTATATATAAAATTTAAAAGCAAAATTTAAGGCAAATAAAAAGGAAAGGAAAATTTTTTGGTGAAGCCATGTGTCATTTTTTTTATAAGTAGCTGCTGCTTATTTCCAGCCCCTCATTTTTTTTCCAGCTTATTTTTTATTATTAAGCAGCCGCTGCTCCACAAAACTAGGAAAAGATTCCAAATTATCCTTTCCCTCTAATTAAAAAATTCCATGGGAACACTTTCAGTGCTTATTTTTAAGCAGAAAATAGACTTAAGCAGTCGCATGGGGACATGGGGTTAGAAAAAATTGCCACTATGGGTGAAGTGGAAGTGATAACAACTACAACTAGAGGATTTTGAATGGATGGCTCACTGGACTTGGAACCAATTTCTACCAAAAATTTATCAAAATCATCTAAATATTGGAAGTCACCTCTGGTAGAGATGAGAAAACATTAATAATGTTATCTTGAGGAGTTTCTAATATAGACTCATTAGTCGACACATGAATAGCATTACTTGGGATAATTCCAGCTAGTGTTGACTCAATAGTTGAATTTGTGGGTACATATGAAACTGTATACACCTAAAAATGGCCCGGAGATAATTAATTAAATAAGCAATTATTTAATTAATCCTCCTCCCCAATTTAATTGAATTCATTAGCAATTTGATTAAATTCTTCCACTCATCTACTTATTAATAAATCTAAGGATTTATTTAATAGGTTCATTTCAATAGTCCCATTTTATTAATTAATTCAAATTAATTAATCCTCCCCCCATCTTAAATCATTTCTTCTAATCTTCTAATTAATTAAAATAAATCAATTTATAAGTTGTTGAAAGTTAATTAGTCTTTTCCTATTATTTGAATTTTTAAATTCAAATTACCCACATGCCTCCTAACTTCTAACCACCTAACCTAACTACTTCTAAACCTAACCCATTCCATCTAACCATGGGTTTAATCAACCCTATCTTAGCTTGCACATCCTAACCTCCTTATCCTAACCTCCTATGGTGTGGATAATCTTCCTTTGAGACACATGGCATTCTTGGGCCACATGTCCCCTTTTCTTAGACACTTGCTCTCTCATGAGAAAAGCTTCTTGACACTTGTCACCATAGAGATGGCAAATGTTCCCTTTCCACCAACCTCTTTTCCAGCCTCCTCCAATTTCACCATTGATATCTTCAGACTCATTCTTGACCATTGATTCCTGCCACCTCACCCCTGGCCTTGGAAATCCTATAAATATCCCCCATTTTGGAGCAATAATGATCCCATCTCATTTGCATCTTATGCATTTTTACTATAGGCATATATCTCTTATCATATCATTTGAGCATTGTTATTATAGGCAATTGCATCTTAGATCTAGCTTAATTTTATCATTTTCTAGCATAATTGTTGAATCATGTAGCTTAATAATTCTCTTTTCTATCTTAATTACATTATTATCATTTCAAATCCTCCATCTAGGTGTAGTCAATTCACTGGAATTTGCTTATCCAGATCTGAGAGCAAATCCACACTCGCATCTCTTAGGAGGCGATAGATCGCTTTGCCATGATTTTATCTTTCTTTGTTTTAAATTTGCTAACCACGATTGTAATGATCTATTGAGTATTTTGTGTTGTAGCTGCAGGTATCACACTTCATAGGCACGACATTTTGGCACCCACCGTGGGGCCAAAAATCTGATTTTTGGCCTCTCAAACATCATCAAATCTCCATTTCTAGTCAAGTTTGAATCAGAATCTCATACGAGTTCCTTTTCTGGCTTGTATGAGTTCCTTTGTGAACTGAAATGACAATCCATCCTAACTCATACGAGCTTCTGATTTGTCGTACGATCTTTATTCTACACTCGTACGATCTCGAAAAGATTCTTGTATGAATAGGTAAATCGTGTCGTACGACATTCTGCTTCTGTGTTTTTTTAAAATAGACTTCATTTTTGGGGTTTCATGCTTTGATTCGATTATTACTAATGCTAACCCTGGTCTGTTTGTGAGTTCCTTGATAGCCTAACTAATTTTTGTAGGACGATTATCGAAGATTACGCTTGTCAAAGACTCATTGCATAAAAACACATCATGACTACTAATGCATCTATTTTGCAGGTTGCCTAGGAGGACTCAACTAAACTCTCTATCTTCTTTAATCTTTCTAGGCACACTTGATTTTGCTAATGGAAATGAACAATCATGTTTTTTATGTTTTGATGATAGGCGAGTATTCTCTCACCTTTCTTAGGTGATTAGAAAGCTAGACTTATCCTTTGCTTTCATTAGTACATTTCTTTAGCGAGCCTACCCTCCCGAGGAGCTAATAACTCTTAGCCATTAAGGCCAATGAGAGGGGAACGACCTAAGTGGGAATGACTAATGCCAAGTAATCCAACCCACTATAAAATAAATGTGATTTGATGAAAATCAAGTCAACGACAGTGCTCGGGTATAGCTCTCCTCTATACCTTTGGGTATATCAAACCTTGGTTTTCAAGGCTGGGAGACCTCTTAATTGAGTATTATACCCTGACACGCTGAACAGATCCCTTACAAGTTCTGATTAAATTAGAAGCTACCTGATTCACCTCCGAAAGGGTGATAATCTTTGTGCAAGAGAGATAGTAACTCTCCCAAGACACTTTCCATATTGTCGAGCCATTAGCGGTTGGAATCAGATAATACGTTGTTGAGAATCCATTACGTGAGGCTCAGTGGTCGTATTCTAATTAGTTATTGGGTGTGTACCTAAGTTTGCAAGTAAAGGTCTTCTCTCTCAACCAACTTCCTTAGGTAGCATAATGTGCTTGAAGCTCACTAATCATATCACATGTTTGTTGTGTATTCGTCCCTAAATCTTAAAATCAGACATTCGAAACTGGAAAACATAAGAAAAAATCAAACTTCACTAATCAAAATTTTGCCAAACAAACATATTTTTCTCTATTCTATTATCTGTCATACGAGGTATCTACTTTGTCATATGGTTTGTTGGGAATTATTGTACGAGCCTGTTAGCATAAAATCTTTTATCGTATGCCTTATTAAGTTTTGTCATACGAGGCCTTTTGTTTATCGTTTGGCCTAGGGGGAATTGTCGTACAAGCCTGTGCTTTATCATATGAAATTTTTGGTTTGTTGTATGAGCTGTAAAAATTGTCATTCAGGGTTGTGTAAACTGTCATACAAATTTCTCTCTCTTTTGGTCCAGAGTTGTCTTCTTGAACATCTTTTTTAGACCTATCATATTTTCTCGTTCAATTTATAGTAATCATAAACACCTGTTCTCTATCATTATGTGCTTGGATTGTCTCCTTTGTTCGCTTGGTCAAGTTATCATCTATCAAAATCAGACTTTAGAACATAAACACCTCAAGATTTTCAAGTGCTCACATTCAACAAGTTCAAGATCTAAACATCTTGAAGTGCATTATCAACCTATTTGATAAACTGATCACCCAAAAACATAGTTTCTCATTAGGATCTATCATCCTTTATCATGAAACTACAACGCTTGGTCAGAATAATCTTGTCCCACATCATAGGATATATCGTTTCTATTGGACTTGATTTTTATTAAATCATCACCATTGCACTCCAAAACCGAAGATCAAAAAACTTGCAAACTTTTAAACACTTGAATCATCTTTTCGTGTCATATCACACTATCACATTTACATCGACAATTGATCACTTATCAAAACAAATTTTGGACAATCAAATTCTAGTACAATATCTAACATATGTGTATGCCCGTTCTAACTAGAGCTCAGAGACGAAGAATCGTAGAGACGACAAATCAAAACATTGGAAATAACTGAAGAGCATAGAACCATGGAACATGAAGTTGAAATATAAGTTGAAGGAGAAATAACATAACAAAATATCAAAGACATCAAAAAATGTCCTCAATTCGATAAATTTATGCATAAATTATTGGAGGGAGAAAATAAAAAATATTTCCTAATGTTAGCAAAATCTGGTACTACACTCCCCCAAGATTTTGATGTGAACAAATTGACACAAAAGAAAACTGATCCTCCTCCTAGTAATGAACAATATGAGGATATTTTTGGTCTCAAAATGAATGACACATCAATTCCTAGTATCACTAGAACCAATGAAGAAACTTACATTCCCAAAAGAGATGAAGTAGAAATTTTGAATAACATTCAATTCAATGAAGATACAAAAAGGACTACAGATGAAACAAGAAGAGATCCAGATCCTCCTAGAATACAAAATCATGGTTATGCAAGAATGAATCATGTTGATAATCCTATCACAACTCCTACACAACAAATACAAACAATGCAAACACAAATTCAAGATATACAGAGAGGAAATGTTAGACGATACTCACTTCAAGAAATCTATCCTTATCCATTCGACAAAAATCTAAACATGATACAATTTCCTATAGGTTGTGAAACTCCTAGATACAAAAAAATATGATGGAAGCACTGACCCTCAAGATCATATACGAGAATCTTGCACAATGAGTATGGAGTTTTCACATGAGGATACCTACTTGATGAGATTATTTCCAAAAAGCTTAACTAGACTAGCTATGGAATGGTCCTCCAAACTTCCACTTGGAATCAGATCATTCTCAGAATTGCTGGATAGGTTTGTTTCACAATACTCTTACAACATACAACATGAAGTAACAATGCTAGACCTATGTAATGCCAAACAAAAAAGTGGAGAACCTTTCATGACATTTTTACAACGATGGAGACAGTTAGATTTGCGATATCCTCATACAGTGCCAGAGTATGAAAAAATGGACATATTCATCGACAACTGAAATGATCAAATGAGTTATCATTTAAAAATGCAAGGAAATCAAAGTTTTGGAAAAATGATTGATAACGGAATCAGAATGGAGGAAGCCATGATAAAGAAAGGTGAGTTGAAAATATACAAAGAAGGAGTCCATCCTCCTAACAAAAACAACAATAACAACAACCACAAAGATAAGCCAAAGTTTTGGAATATAAATCTAAATGTCATCAATGATGGAATAGTGGATAACAACAATGTGAAATGAAAGCAACCGGTTTTTAATTTATCCACTCACTCAGCGGCGGCTCAGAAAAACAACCATCACCAAAAAGCAACTATTAAAAATTTCTTTCGAAGGCAATTTACAAACATTGGTGAACCCCTTGGGTCAACACTAAAGACACTTCTCGCAAACAAATTGATCACTTTGCCAGAAGAAAGGAACTGCAAACCTCAAATAAAACCACCTTGGTGGAATGATAACCATTATTGTGATTTCCATCGAAACAAGGGACATCACATAGATAATTGTGAGCAGTTGAAACATGTCATCCAAGATTTAATTGATAATGGAGTAATAACTGTGAATGGACATACAACAAATGAATCTCATACAACTTTTAAAAATCTACTTCCAAACTATGAGAAAGGTGAATCATCAACAACAAATAATGGTAAGGGTAAAGCGAAGGTAAACTATGCTCATACATATGATATGTGGTAAACATGATTGTAGTTAAAGAAAAGAAAAATCAAGAACCTGCTCATGCTATCACAAGAAGCAAAGCCAAAGTTGTTTTTCTGGGTCCTACAACAAACACATCATCCACTACCAAATAATATAATCTAGTGGATCAATTGCAAAAAACACCCGTAAAAATATCCATCTTAGAACTTTTAAAGCTTTCACCTGCACACAAAGAAATTCTTGAACAAGCATTAGTAGATACAACAGTGTCCAAAGATCAAGATATCAATCAATTCCAAACCATGGTGGGACACCTCACAACCCCTCACTGCTTATCATTTAATGAAGAAGATGACATGTCCCTACAACATCCCCATAATGCTCCCATGCATATCAAAGTCATCATTCATAAGATGTGAGTTAAACGTGTCCTAATAGATGGAGGAGCTGGCTTAAACATTTTCTCTTTGAGTCTTGTCCATGCTCTAGGTTTTTTAGAAGATACAGTTGATCCCCAGAAAAAGATCACCATTAAAGCCTATGATAAAGAAGAACGTTCCTCTAAAGGAATTGTGATGTTACCCATCAAAGTGGGACCTTTACAAAAAGACACAACATGTCAAGTTCTAGAATTAGATTTATCATACAACATACTCTTGGGAAGACCCTGAATACATGAAATACAAGTTGTTCCATCAACATACCATTAGTGCTTAAAGTTTCCCTACAATGGGTAGGAAATCATGATCTCAGCAGATTCAAATCCATTTCAGTATTGTAGTAATCTTAAACCAGTTCAAGAAGTCATTGTTCCTCATAATAGGGAGGCATCATCTTCAAACACACAATCCAAGGAAAAATCATTTGCCTCTATTTTGTCAAGTATTGAAAAACAAATGCAGCTAAGAGATCAAGGGAATGAAGAATATTCAATATCCCAATCACCACTTTCTCCTAAATATTTTGGAAAACCATCAAAATCTAAACAACAACCAATTGTAAAACATCTTCTAATATTTGATGGAGCATTTGTTAGTGCTGGAACCTTATCAAACGAAATAGGAGACAAAGATGTGCTACAATGGCTATACAAGGATGAAGAATTTCAACAAAAGATCAACAATGTCTGCATACCTACAGAAAAGTATGGAAAAGGATTTAACAGTCTCAGAAAAATGGGATACACTAGAGCAAGTCCTATAGGAAAAAGAAAAGAAGGTATCTCAGAACCTATCCAACCTTACACTCAGCAGGCTACTAACAAAATATGCTTAGGATATGGACAAGTTACTTTACCAGAAGACACATCTTTTAGTCAACAACAAGAGGAATATGAAAATAGACAAAAACAATTGGCAATTGAAAGAGAAGAAACATCAGCTAAGCAACAAACACACGCAAACATAAAATGGGAAAAGAAGCAAGCTTCAAATCAATAGGAAAAACAAACTAAAAGCACCTCTCAAGTAGCATTAAATCTCACTCAAAATAAGAAAGAAGCTAATATAAGTCAAGGAGAGCTCATAGCAAGGTTGATAGAACTCAATCTCAGTCCTAAAGAAGTTGAATATAAAATAAGAAAAGATATAACAAGAAAAGATGAAAAAATAAATCAAATACTATATGAACAAATATGTAGATTGCAGGCTGCAAGTGATACAGATTCTAATGAATGGGAATGGGATTCCTATCACTCTGAAGAATTAGCTGAAGAAAATTGCTTTGAAGGAGATGTAGGATTCGATGTAGTTCACACATATGTAGGACAAACGTCAGGAACTAGCCCACTTGAATTAGAATCACATTCGGCTAACTTGGACTTAACCGAGGACGATCAGGAGTTTCTTATGTGAGGTCATTCTGATGAGAGTACCATTCTAGACATCGACATACATATTGAAAACTTTGATACATCTATCATGACCCTTGATACCCTCGAAACATCCCAACCTGAAGACCCCCTACCTCTAATCCACCTTGAGCTTATTGATTGGGAAAATGAAGTACATACCGCCATTGATACCTTTCCGAATGACCATGGCATACCTTTTCAAAGGCCTTACATGATGTTTTTAAATAATAACTCATTTGATCATTTAATTTGTTGATGAATATGTCCCTTTTTTTGTACTGTGGCACTGTACGAGGATACCGCGAAGCTAACCGTCTCTATAGTTGTAAAAATGTCATGAAATTTTCTCCACTTTTTTGTTTGGAATTACATAGGTCTAGCCTTGTTAATTCATGTTGTATGTTGTAAGAGTATTGTGAAACAAACTTATCCACCAATTCTAAGAATGAACCGATTCCAGGTGGAAGTTTGGAGAATCATTCCATAGCTAGTCCAGTTAAGCTTTTCAGAAATAATCTCATCAAGTAGGTATCCTCATGTGCAAACTCCATACTCATTGTGCAAAATTATCGTATATGATCTTGAGGGTCATTGCTTCCATCATATTTTTCATATCTAGGAGTTTCAAAACCTATAGGAAATGGTATCATGTTTAGATTTATGTCGAATGGATAAGGACATATTTCTTGAAGTGAGTATCTTCTAACATTTCCTCTCTGTATATCTTGAATTTGTGTTTGCATGGTTTGTATTTGTTGTGTGGGAGTTGTGATAGGATTATCAACATGATTTGTTCTTTCATAACCATGATTTTGTATTCTAGGAGGATCTGGATCTCTTCTTGTTTCATCTCTAGTCCTTTTTGTATCTTCATTGAATCAAATGTTATTCAGAATTTCTACTTCATCTCTTTTGGGAATGTAAGTTTCTTCATTGGTTCTGGTGTTACTAGGAATTGATGTATCATTCATTTTGAGACCAAAAATATCCTCATATTGTTCATTATTAGGAGGAGGATCACTTTTATTTTGTGTCAATTTCTTCACATCAAAATCTTGGGGGAGTGTAGCACTAGATTTTGCTAACATTAGGAAATATTTATTTTTCTCCCTCCAATAATATCTGCATAAATTTATCAAATTGAGGATCTTTTTTTATGTTTGTGATATTTTGTTCTATTATTTTTCCTTCAACTTGTATTTCTTCTTCATGTTCCATGGTTCTATGCTCTTCAGTTATTTCCAATGTTTTGATTTTCATCTCTGTAATTCTTCATCTTTGAGATCTAGTTAGAACAGGCATACACGTGTGTTAGATATTGTGCTAGAATTCGATTGTCCAAAAGTCATTTTGATAAGTGATCAATTGTAAATGTAAATGTTATAACGCAATATGACACGAAAAAGATGATTCAAGTGTTTAAAAGTTTGCAAGTTTTTCGATCTTCGGTTTTGTAGTGCAATGGTGATGATTTGATAAAAATCAAGTCCAATAGGAACGATATATCCTATGATGTGGGACAAGATTATTCTGACCAAGCATTGTAGTTTCATGATAAAGGATGATAGACCCTGATGAGAAACTATGTTTTTGGGTGATCAGTTTATCAAATAGGTTGATAATGCACTTCGAGATGTTTAGATCTTGAACTTGTTGAATGTGAGCACTTGAAAACCTTGAGGTGTTTATGTTCTAAAGTCTGATTTTGATAGATGATAACTTGACCAAGCGAACAAAGGAGACAATCCAAGCACAGAATGACAGAGAATAGGTGTTTATGATTACTGTAAATTGACCAAGCAAATATGACAGATCTGAAAAAGATGTTCAAGAAGACAACTCTAGACCAAAAGAGACAAAAATTCATATGATAGTTTACACAGCCCTGAATGACAATTTATACAGCTCATGCGACAAACCAGAAATTTCATATTATAAAGCACAGGCTCGTATGAAAATTCCCCCTAAGCCAAATGATAAACAAAAGGCCTTGTATGACAAAACTTAATAAGCCATATGATAAAATATTTTATGCAAACATGCTCGTACGACAATTCCCACCAGACCATATGACAAAGTAGATACCTCGTACGACAGATAACAGAACAGAGAAAAATATGTTTGTTTGGAAGAATTTTGATTAGTGAAGTTTGATTTTTTGCTTATGTTTTCCAGTTTTGAATGTCTGATTTTAAGATTTAGGGACAAATACACAACAAACACGTGATATGATTAGTGACCTTCAAGAACATTATGCTACCTAACGAAGTTTGTGTTAGGATTCCCAAAGATACTAAGAGGGGGGGCTGAATCAATATCTAACCGGTTATTGAATTTACTTGATTTAAAACATGTAAAGCATATCAATACTATATACTGGTAAACCAAGAATAATGCAGTAAACAAGAATAAAAACAACCACATGAAAAACCTCGGTGGGATTTGTGACCCACAATATTCGGTTACTAGCCAATAAGTGAATATTACTCTTACAATAGGGGCCTGCACATGCAAGAAGGCCAAGTGCCTAGAGCTCACTGCTCAATTACAAAATAAGAAGTCACAATGACTTACAAAATGGATTATGCAAATTCAATGTCTTGTACTACTTCAAATTAGCATCTGCTATGCCAAATCTAGTATCAATTTTAGCTCTGCTTCATACATAAACCCTTAACCTCTAATTCACATATTAGGTCTGCCTTATTTCACCTATAACGTTATTACCAAATTTTCTACAATGATATCATACATATATGAGTCATATTACAACTTGCCATGTCGGCTTACAATGATTTTACAATTAATTACAAAATACATTATAAACAAAATTCGTCGGCCAGGGTGCTGGTATCCTTCCTTTCCCGGTGTTCTGTGTGCTGGTGTAGAGTTTGTCGTTGCCGGTACCGGTATATTGTCTTGCCAGTATCATATGATTGCAAGGTTGCCATCAATGACAAAACCTTCAATCACCTACAATTTCTCATTGGAGTGTGCATTTGCCAACAATCTCCCCCTTTGGCATTGATGGCAACACTCATGAGAAAAATCCAAAAAGTGTCATCCAAAAATGAGTCTGCCAAAATTGTCTTACCAAAAAAAATATGAGCTCCCCTTGAGCTGATGAGCCATCTGCTGATCATTTTTCTCATAGCCTCTACTCCCCCTTTGACATTAATGACAAAGGTTGTCATTCCTTGTCAGTGGAGTCCTACCCGATTTCTTGTAACTGGTGGGTTACACTCTGAAAAATATCTATCAAAGTTAAATTTATGTCGTTGTTGAATGTTTTACTGTCTTTTATAGCCTCATGGGTTCTCTGCACTGTACTAGTGAGTGTGTACATTTTCTCTTCCGGTGTCTTTAGTCTGGGAACCAAAGCCTCATATATTTCTTTTCTCAAAGAAATAAGATACTCTAGTCTTGGACCAAGTCTGCATTTTAAGTCCTTTACTTTGTCCTTTATTCTTTGTTTTTCATTTTCTAGTTTCCTGATTTTCTCTTCCTGCTCTACAATTTTCTTTTCTAATTCTAAAAATGAATCTGATGTTCCAATCAGATTGTCAGCAATATTGTTAATCTTATCTTGTGTCTTTCTGATTTCATTGTCAAGATCTTCTGTTAATATATCCATTTTGTATGTATCCCTGTACAATTTCTTGAAGTCAAAAATGATTTCATTGAGTTCTGGTAAAAGAGTATCCATCTCCTCTTTGTTCTTATTCACAATTTCCATAAAGAATTTCTCTTTTTCTTTTATCATCCTTTCCTTAAAAGTATCCTCATTTATTTGATCAACAGTGATTAGGTTACCGGTGATGAATTTAGACAATGTGTCTAATTGTTCTAAAGAATATTTACTCTCTATTTTACACTTGGGTGCAATCATCTTCAAAATTGGTATGGTGTTATCAATAGCCTTATATGCTAGTGCATTACAATCTATTATTTTCTTAATTGAATCTAGCAATAGCTCTATCATATTTGTTGGTCTGAATTCAGACATGGAGGTTCTGAATGTCTGTCCAACTGTCTTCATAATTTGTAATCCACCAGTGGTGATAATAGCATTGCTTTCCTCTTTCACTGGAGGATCGGTTTGTGTCTGCATTTTAGCTACCAAAGGTTTAGGTCTTTCATTTGTAGCCGATGGCACTGTCTGTGAATCTACTTGTGAATGAACCTGTTGTTCTACTTGTTTCTTTGTACTCTTTACTAATGGTTTCTCTGATGGTGCCTCTGATGATTTTTCAGTGGTATCCACTACTAGTTTTTCTATTTGTGACTCTGTATTTTCTACCGGTTTCTCTGTGCTTGCTCCTGAAATGTTTTCAGTTGGTATCTCAATAGATTTTTCATTGTTATCAGCTGTCAGTTGCTCAATAAATACATTATGTACACCAGTGCTATCAGCTTTTCCTATATTCGTTGCCTGTTTAGTTTGTTGTTCACTCCCAATTTCAATGTCTGCAACTGTAATTTCAACATTTGTCTCAATTGTTGTGTCTTCTACTGGTTTCTTAGTTGCCACATCTCTTTTCTCACTTGCCACAATGTTGACTTCCTGAGTGTCGATATTCATTGTGTACAACACCTCAAAATCAAGCTTTGTGTCCTCATGTATTGTCTTCATACTCTCTGTTGCCGATTGATTTTCAGTAGTGTCTACCGGTGGAGTATCTAAAGGCAGTGGGGGTAAGTTGTCTATTATCTTTATACTGGGAGGTCCACCAACCTTGCCTTTTCCTTTGTCCCTATCCTTTTGATATACCTTGAAGGTTTTAGGTTTTTGATATTCTTCCCGTTTCTCCTTTTCTACCAGGAATATATCCCATGCATATGTTGTTTCCTCTATTATCTGATTCACTCTTCTTGCCATTAGTACTACATGCCAGTGAGCAGTTGAGAATACTAACTGGTTAGCCTCAGAGATTAATTGATCTATCTCATCAGGTGAGTTAACAGGGTGTATTGCAAGTAGTTTTTCAATCTTTATTTTCTTATCTAGCTCAATAATAGCTACTCTTCTAGCTTCTAGTCTGTTATATAGATCTGTCGGTATTTCATCAACAACTTGCATCAAAAATTTCTTGAAAATATCTAAGTGTAGTATTATACTATTCTCTACTCTCTCTTTGTCATCAATTGATAGTGTGTTATACAGTTTGCTGATATTCTTCAACTTTCCATCCTTAGTAATTTCATTTAGTAATTTATCAATAGGAGCTATAGTTTTTTTGACTTCTTCTTAGGAGTCAACTTCTTTTTCTTTGGAGTTAATTTCTTTGCTGGGGGCCTTACTGCCTATTGCTTTTGTCTTTTTGGTGTAGGAGAAGGTGCCGGTGAAGGTTTTCTTTTCCTCTCAACTCTCTTGAATACTACAGGTATGTCACTTTCTGAAGAAGTTCCAATCGGTGAAAGGTGTGTTTCTGGTTGGATTGCTTCCAATTCACCTTCAGTTATACTAGTTTGCTTTAGCACATCTTCTTTAATAGCTTTTGCCTATCGGGTTCCTTTTCTAACAGTTGCCTCAACCCTTTTAACTCTTTTCTTTGATTGAATTTGACTTTCTATAGTTTCAGCATTACCAAATACTTCTTCTTCAGGTTCCTTAGGAGCTTCTACGAGGGCTTTTGCATAGGTTTCTAATATGTTGTCATCAGTCTTATACCCTATTTCAATAACCCAAATGGTTCTAGGAACAACTACCTCCATCCAAATTTCATCTTTCTTTATTACAAAATAGATTTCCTTTTGGTACTTATCCACAATAGCTTGTGATAACCTTACTCTTGTTTACATTTGAGCTTTTAGTGCTTGAAAGTACTCATTTATGGTTTTCTCCCTGTTCTCTCCTATATTGTTCAACAATTCTGATAGTTGTTTTCCTACCGATATATCATATCCAAAATCTTTGGTGCCAATACTAGGTACTTGTTTGGTTATATATAGCATCAAACAAACAAGTAGGTTTCCAAATTTGAATGTTCCTTTCTTTTCCCTTTTGATCTTTTCTAGATTGTCTATTAGTTCATCTTTTAGCCATTCACATATGTCTATCCTTGCATTATCATTTACCATATCATAGGCACTCTTAATACATAGGCTAGAAACTGAGTTTAACCTATTTGCATGTGTAGTCTTGTAACCTAAGATCATACTGATAAATCTAATATTTGTATCCTTTACATCATTTACCCTTAGTGATCTCTTATCAAATGTTGCACCGGTTAGGTTTGTCACTAGATCATTTGAGACCTTCTTAGTTTTGTCAAGTCTGTTGCCAGTGGAGGGTAACCCTGTCACAGCCTTTACTACTTCTTTTGTGATTTTATGAATTGAGTCCAACCAAAAAAATTCACCATGTACTCTGCTTAATACTATCCTTACGATATCCTTGGGGAAAACTGGGATACTGAGAATTTCAGTGAAACCTAGGGTTTCTATTATCTTATGTTCAATTTTGACATTTCCCGATTCATCACAAATCACAGATTCATACATATTCTTAATTTCCTCATCACCTAGTTCATTAATATGACAATGTATATACATTGTAGGGTCTTCAACATATACTACCCCTTTAGGTATTTGAGAAAATGCACCTAATCTATCATCTTTCTTCGCAATTTTGGGAACTAGCTAGAATACAGGTCTAGGGCATTTAATAACTTCAACAACAATAGGGTTTGCAATAAATTCAGGAGTAGATGAAGATGCCATAGCTATAAATATCTTAATTTGCCTTAGGGATGAAAGATTTGATAGATTGCTTCTCTTCTTTGCTTGGAATGCCTTTTCTCAAGATTTTCGTGCTTTCAAAGATTTGAATGCTCAGTGAAATGAAAATGGAGCCAAAACACTTGTTTTATAATGTTATTTTCTTCACCTAACACATTTAATGCTTGTCAGTTAAGTCACAACTTAACTTATCTGCCAGTAAAGAAGTAATCTCAACTTCTCACCATCAACTGAGGGAATAATAGCATGTTTTTCATTTAGCTACTAAACCCCCAAAGGAATTTTCTTTAATTAGATGAAGAGTCTCCTGCCGGTGGAGTGTTACTCTGTTCTGCCGGTGGAGGAGTATTCCCATCAACATTTTGTTCTGACTTTCTGATCCATTGTTTTGAGAATTCTTGTTTTACCTCTTCAACCTTTTCTTTACCTTTCAAACTAGCACCATTATCATTTGCCAATGGTGCCTTCTACAGAATTTTGCAATATGTCCAATCTTGTTACAAGCATAACAAGTCACATTATTTTTCTGAATAGCTTTCCCATATCCTATGCCGGTTTGTGTTCTGCATTGATTAGATAAGTGTCCAAATCTCCCACAAACATAACATCTTACATTCATTTTGCAATTCTCTGAGTTATGACCAACTTTGTTGCATTTAGAACATTGACCGATGGGTGTATTGGTGTTCTGATAATTTCTAGATCTACATTGATTTTCTCTATGACCATACTTGTTATAGTTAAAGCATTTACCATTAAATTTATAAGCATTTGGTTGCCTTATCAATTTGCTATGATCATGTGTGTTTGCAGTACCGGAGCTTTCACCAACTTCAAAGCTAAGGCCATTAGTGTCACCATTAGGTTTCTGATTCTTCAGCATGTCACCAAGTTCTTTTGAGCTTTTCTTGAATTTTTCTTTGTGTTGATTTGCAGTAGCCAGTTCTCTTTCCAAGATTCCTTTCTGTCTCATAAGTTCATTTGAGTCATTTTGTGTATGCATCAGATCTGTCTTCAACATATCATTTTCATAACTAAGTCTTGTGTTTTCATTTGCAACATCATTCAGTCTTCTAGTCAGATCTTCTTCATTTTTCTTCCTATCTTCAATTTCTTTACAAAATCTCATAGTCATATCCTGCATTTCATTCTTTGTAGTACTGCTTTCTTGTCTCAGTTTGTTTACCAAATCATTAAGAGTTTTTGTTTCATCATTCTCATTCTACATCTTTTCACAAAGTTCTCTTCTCTTATTTCTTGCAATGGTAAGATTTTCCTGAAGTGCTTGAATAATATCCTGAGCAGCTTTTAGATCATCTTCAAGTTTGATATTTTTCAATTTTTCTGCATCATAGTCCGAAAGAGTTGTTTCCAATTGTTTCTTCAAGTTATCCATCTCTACCGATGTCAAGATCTTCCTCAAGCTATTAGGCTTCTGAAAATAGAGGACCAAGATTTGATACCAATTGTTAGGATTCCCAAAGATACTGAGAGGGGGGGTGAATCAATATCTAACCGATTATTGAATTTACTTGATTTAAAACATGTAAAGCATATCAATAATGTATACTGCTAAACCGAGAATAATGCAATAAATAAGAACAACAACAACCACATGAAAAGCACACCATAACACAGTAGTTTTAATGAGGAAACCCAGTGTGGGAAAAACCTCGGTGGGATTTGTGACCCACAATATTCTCTTACTGGCCAATAAGTGAATCTTACTCTTACAATAGGGGCCTGCACATGCAGGAAGGCCAAGTGCCTAGAGCTCACTACTCAATTACAAAATAAGAAGTCACACTGACTTATAAAATGGATTATGCAAATCTAATGTCTTGTACTTCATCAAATTAGCATCTGCTATGCCAGATCCAGTACCGGTTTTAGCTCTGCTTCATACATAAACCCTTAACCTATAATTCGCATATTAGGTCTGCCTTATTTCACCTATCACATTATTACCAAATGTTCTACAATGATCTCATACATATATGAGTCATATTACAACTCACCATGTCGGATTACAATGATTTTATAATTAATTACAAAATACATTATAAACAAAATTCTTGTTGGCCAGGGTGTCGATATCCTTCCTTTGACGGTGTTCTATGTGCCGATGTAGATTTTGTCGTTGCCGATGTCGGTATATTGTCTTTCCGGTATCATATGATTGCAAGGTTGCCATCAATGACAAAACCTTCAATCACCTACAATTTCTCATTGGAGTGTGCATTTGCCAACAGTTGGTTGAGAGAGAAAACCTTTGCTTGCAAACTTAGGTACACACCCAATAGCTAATCATAATACAGCCGCTGAGTCTCACGCAATGGATTCTCAACACTATATTATCTGACTCCAACCACTAATGGGGGCACAATATGGAAAGTGTCTTGGGAGAGTTACTATCTCTCTTGCACAAATATTATCACCCTTTCGGAGGAGGTGAATCGAGTAGCTTCTAATTTAACCAAAACTATTAAGGGATCAGTTTGGCGCATTGGGGTATAATACTCAATTAAGAGTTCTCTCGGTCTTGAAAACAAGGTTTGATATACACAAAGGTATGAAGGAGAGCTATTCTCGAGCACTGTCATTGACTTGATTTTCATCAAATCATATTTATTTTATAGTGGGTTGGATTACTTGGTGTTAGCCATTCCCACTTAGGTCGTTCCCCTCTCACCGACCTTAATGGCTAAGAGTTATTAGCAATAATGATCTATTCAATGTTTTGTGTTTCTTGCATAATAGGATAATGAAGGAAAAGAATGAGCCATCTACTACATTAGCAGAACACTAGTAGGATACGAGATCAACTATTCACCACAGAAAAAGCATGCTTGGCAATAGGTTTTGCTTCTCAAAAATTAGGACACTATCTACTATATCACTCCATCAAGTTAATAGCTATAATTGATCCTCTAAAATATTTACTCAGCAAGGCAACATGAATAGGACAAATAGTAAAATGGATCATGATCTTGAGTGAGTTTGATATTGAGTATGTTGACAGAAAAGATATAAAAGGACAAGTCATTGCAGACCAACTAGCAGAGGCGCCACTTCAAGATGATCATCCTTTACAGATTGAGTTTCCTGGTGCTGATATCCTAATAGTCACCACAAAAACATGGCAATTATACTTTTATGGTTCATATACACAACATGGATCAGGAGCATGCATTCTATTCATCACACCACAAGGTCATACAATTCCAAAAGCATACAAATTAAGCTTTACATGCACCAACAATACAACAGAGTATGAATGTTTGGTAACAGGTATCAAAATGGCTATAGAATGGAACATTACACAACTTCAAGTCTTTGGAGACTCTCAGCTCATCATCAATCAAATCAATGGTGATTATCAAACAAAGGACGAAAAATTAATGCCTTATAAAAAGATGGTTGATGATATCAAGAAATACTTTGTAGAAATAACTTTTCAGCACATTCCAAGAAATGACAACAAAGAAGCAGATGTCATGACTACACTTACACATACCTAAAAGATAACACCTTACCTCCCAACTTATCAAAAAATCAAAAGAGAAACTTTATTCCAATCCTCCCATTTTACTCTTGTTGCAGATACCCTATTTAAACGAGGTCTAGATGATACTCTTTTAAGATGTCTCGAACAAGAAGAATCTGAGAAGCCCTTACATGAAGTTCATAATGACATTTGTGGCGCTCATTCAACTGGTCTTACCCTTTTCAAAAAACTCATACGCTTGGCCTATTATGGCCGACTATGGAATGAGTTTCTTTTCAGATAGCTAGAACATGCAAACAATGTGAAATCCATGGGAATTTGATTCATGCACCAGCATAAGAACTTCATGCTTTGGCAACATCTTGGTCTTTCTGTCAATGGGGTCTTGATCTAGTAGGAAAGATAAATCCTTCTTCATCTAATCATCACAAATTCATTCTTGTAGCTACAGAATATTTCACAAAATGTATTGAGGCAGTACCTCTCACAAATATCACAGGAAAACAAATTGTTGCATTTATCTTGAATTACATCATCTATTGCTATGGAATACCAATGACCATTATCACTGATAATGGGCGACCATTCAAGAATCAAGATGTACAAGAGCTATATGAGAAATTAAAGATCCAATGCAGATTCTCTACACCCTACTATCCACAGGGAAATGGGCAACAGAATCAAACAAAACTATTTTGAAAATCCTCAAAAAGACAGTGAATGATGTTGGAAGATATTGGCATATTCAATTTAACCCTTCTCTATGGGCCTACTGTACCAATATCCACGCACCAATAGGTGCCACACCTTTATCTCTTATTTATGGATCAGAAGAAATGCTACCAATAGAAGTAGAGATACCTTATCTACGAGTATCATTAAAAGGTCTCATCCCACATGAAGAAAAACGAGTATCTAGATTACAAGAGTTAGAATTAATCCATGAACGAAGACAAAATGTCTTTGATCATTTAAAGGTATATCAACAAATAATGTGTGGGAGTTATAATCACAGGGTAAAACCACAAACATTTCAAGTTGGGGAACTAGTACTAAAGGAAAATCCACACAACCAGGCAGATCGAGAAAAGAAAGGAAAGTTTGAACCAAACGGGTTAGGTCCGTTTGTGGTCATGATAGTATTTGGATCAAGAGCATATCAGCTATCAACATAGGATGGATATCAGCTCGATGAACCTATCAATAGCATGCATCTGAAGAAATTTTATATCTAAAAAAGTGAAAAATAAAAAACAATGAAAAAGCGAAAAATCAAAAAAAAAAAGAAAAAAAAAAGTGAAAAAGCAGAAAATCCAAACAAAAAAGAAAATATGAGAAAAAGTGCAATAAAAACAGATGGTGAAAATATAGGAAATAGGCGCTATTTGTCTGCTAGCTCTTCCATCTATTAGTTCATGCCTCATTCCTCTTGCATTCATTCAACGTTGTTAATATTCATAATGAAGCCTTTGTACATATGCAAACATCCCAAGTAATCTCTCACCATGGTTTGGATAATTGAGTATATCATAACGACTTTGTTTCTAGGCTTGGCGCAAAATCCTGCACTTAGCTGGGGGTAAAATTCTTGATCATTTTGAGCTTAATCAAACAGGTAGAACAATAGTTAAACAACCCTTATCAAGTTAAAACTGTGACACATCCAACATTGAATATGAGTGTTGGCATTATGTGAACCGGTATGAGGACATAATGATATTGTATGTTGTCATTGATGTCAATATGTTGAAGAAGTGAGAACCAGCATATGAGAGAACAGGTAGAACACTGTAAACCGACATTTGTGCCAAAGTGAAGTGGTGTGTTTGTTCATGATGAACCAACATATAGTTATGAGAACCAGCATATGGAAGTATTGTATGACTATCGGTTGGTAGTCTCAACTTCAGGGTTTCCGATTTAAGTGCTTCAAGCCTGTGTGGCTCAACCGGTGACTTTGTGTGATGAGTTAGCATGGTAACAAAGAGTAGATCATGTTGCCACGTAAGCCTTATGCACGTGAAAGATCTTGCATGAAGGGGATTGTTCCTATCTACCTCAAGAATGTGATAAGTCTGTAAAATAGTGATATCGTGTGATGGGTTATCAGCCGCCATAAAATCGATGGAAATGGACAATGGAGAATGTCTTGAGATTGGATCAAGAACTGCTGCATTTAATGTAGTGTGCTCAATGGTTAGGATTGAACTGTTTGAATTCCTTAACCTAACAAGTTTAGGGTTTATGCTACTGACCTATTTGTTTTCCTATAAGGTCGATGTTGTGTCTCTTTCTGAGGTTGTTGGCAAAAGTTGTGTGTGTGTATCCAAGAGAAGGGATACATGATTCTTGCCAGACCAAAAGGAGAGAAGTGATACCTACAGAGTGTAAGTGCAAAAGGTGAAGAGGAGATTGAGCAGATCTGCATTGGCATTGAGTGTTGTTACCAGATCATTGTAATACCTGTTGATCTCTAACCACCTCAACAATTGGAAAATCCCTTAATAGGGTAGCCTTAACCGGCTTGCTATAAATCCTTTAACAAGGTAATTCAAAGCTATTGAGTTCAAAATCCTTTAGCTATTGAGTTCTTGAAATCCTCTAACAAGGTAACCTTTAACAGGGTTTAACCCTTAACTAGGTATTCTAGCCATCCCTTAACTGGGTGATCCTTAACAAGATCGGTTCCTAGTAGAACCTATTGTAATGTCTCTAACCGCACAGGCTCCTAATAGAGCAGACTTCTAAAGAGTTCAAAAACAGCTTGTGGGTATTCATCCTCACCGTGGTTTTTTCCAGTTGGGTTTCCACGTGAAAAATATGTGTGTCATGTGTGATGCTTTATTCTTGTGATGCTTTGCTGTTATCTGTCAAGCATATGATGGTTCTATGTTTTATGCCTATCAATAAAACATGTTGAACAAGCTGTTATTATGATGTGATGATAGATTACCTGTTTATGCATAAGGGTGAAATGGTAGTGTAGTCTTGAGTTGAGTGAAAAGCTAAGTGAGTAACTGGTTAATGCTTGTCTTAGTCATTCTTAGCTTTACCGGCTGCACTTTGTTTCAAACTGGTGTCACTGTTTGCCAGTCATTTGAACTGTCTGCTGTCAAACCAGTTTAAGACTGTATTTTTGTCTGTACCATTTCACCCCCCCCTCTCAGTACCGAGTTAGTACTATGCATTCATCATTGAGTTATCAATTGGTATCAGAGCATCCTCCAGGTCCTCTGTACTATAAGCTTAACCGCTTGAGGTAAAGATCCCAGTCTAATGATGAAGAGGGAAGGTCCAAAGTTTAATAGAGAAAATTTCAATATATGGAAAGATAGAATGAAGATATACATCAGAAGCATGGGTGCTCAACACTGGAGCTATGTTGAGACTGCCTATGTTGCTCCTACCGGTACTCTCACCGATGACCAAAAGAGAGAGATACAGAAGAATGGGCAAGTCATGGAAGCCCTAATTAGTAGTTTATCTGACACTGAGTTGATTGATGTTCGGGATAAGGTAAATCCCAAAGAGGTATGGGATACTCTTGAAAATATCTATGGCGGTGATGAGCATGCAAAACAAGCTAAGGAAGAAAGCCTTAGAGGGAAGTTTTAAGATATGCGGATGGTTGAAGGTGAGACCATTCAATAGTATGGAATAAGAATCAAAACCGTTGTTGGAGATATCAAGAGTGCAGGTGGTAAAATAGAAGATTCCACTGTGGTAAGCAAAGTCCTAAGATCCCAATTGCTGGTCTATGCAATAAGGGTTGCTACTATTCAGGAGCTAAGATCAATAGACAAGACTAAGGTATCCCTAGACTCCATCATTCCAAAGTTGACAGCCTATGAGCTAAATAGTTTCGATGGCAGTGTTCAAAAGACTGAATCAACTTTTAAAACTTCTGCAGTACCATCCAGAAAAGGAAAAGAAACTAGCACTAGTGGTGAACCAAGACAGGGCAGAGAAATGGATGATGAGGAGATTCTGATGGCATTTGAAGCTCTCCTTTCCAGGAAACTTCCTAAAGGAACCAGCAAATGCAGAGTTAAGCTACCTTTGAAATGCTTTTCTTGTAATCGGATAGGACATATTGCTGTAAACTATCCTAATGGTGACAACAAGGACAAACTGGAAAGGTTCAATAAATTCAAAGGAGGAAACTGGAGAAACTGTTTTGTGGCAGTTGATGAAGGTGTCACAGATGAAGAATCAAAGGATGAGGAAAATGAAGATATTGTGTTTGTTGCTGTCAAGGAAGATGTGTCAGACAAGAAGGCTCTTGTCTCCCAGTTTGATAATTCCAATGAGTGGATCATTGACAGTGGTTGTTCTCACCATATGACTAGTGACCGGAGCAAGTTTCTATCCTTGGAGGAGTATGATGGTGGTGTGGTTTTCTTTCGCAATGATGCACCATGCATGGTCAAAGGCAGAGGGTCTATCTCTCTGAATGTAAAGAGTAGTGCAGACAATGTGTATTGGGTTGATGGTCTTAGACACAACCTTCTGAGTGTTCCCCAGCTGAATGATAGTGGCCTCACTCTGGAATTCAAGAATAGAGTTTACAGAATCAAAGGAAAGAATGGTGAATTGGTGGCCACCAGCATGCAAACCAAAGGTAACCTATTTCAGCTGAATGCAAATATAAGTACATGTCTTATGGCTAAATTTGATGATAGCTAGATATGGCATAGGAGACTCTGCCATGTGAACTTTGATAACATTGTGAAGGCTAGTAAGATCAAGGTAGTTAGAGGGTTGTTGGTGCTAAGCAAACCAGATAATACCTTGTGTAGAGAGTGTCAATTGGGGAAAATGTCTTCCTCAACCTTTAAAGGTAAATCTTTCACTACTGACAACTTGCTTGACCTTGTGCATACTGATTTGTGTGGTCCTATGAAAACTAGAAGTGTACAAGGTGATAGGTACTTCATGATTCTCACTGATGACTGCTCAAGAATGATGTGGGTCACATTCTTGAAAGACAAGTCTAAAGCCTTTGTAAAGTTCAAAGCTTTCAAAGCATTAGTGGAGAAGGAAAGCAGTAAAAGGATCAAGTGCCTCAGAACTGATCAAGGAGGGGAATTCACTTTCGGTGAATTCAACAAGTACTATGAAGAACATGGCATCAAGAGGCAATCATCTGCCCCCCAGACTCCACAACAGAATGGCCTAGCAAAGAGGAAAAACTGGACTGTGGTTGAAGCAGCTAGAACCATGTTGATTCAAGGAAAGGTAGCTCACACCTTTTGGAGAGAAGTGGTGAGCACTGCAGTCTACACAATGAACCGGGTACTCATCAAGAAAGGTAAGGATAAAAATCCTTATGAGTATTGGACCGGTAAGACACCTATGGTTAGCTACTTTAGAGTGTTTGGTAGAAAATGTTACATCAAGAGGAGTGAACACCAAAGCAAATTTGATGCGAAATGTGATGAGGGAATATTCTTAAGATATTCCACCAAGAGCAAAGCTCTCAAGTGTTTCAACAATAGGACTCAGAGAATTATGGAAAGCATCAATGTAAGAGTTGATGAAACCTTTGAGAAAATTGAGGAAACCGGCAGTGAGCAAGCGGTAAACGAACCAGTTGCAACCTTCTGGGAACTGGTTGATAGCCAATCGAGTACCAGTAACAATGTTCCTACACTGGAAAATGTAGATGTTGATACTAATGGAGGTGAGGATGAAGAAGAAAAGCAAGAGGAATCTATCAAGACCATTCCTTGGTATGTCAAGTTAAATCATGATCCTAAGCAGATCATAGGAGATAAGGATGCAGGAATCCTTACTAGAAGAAAGGTTAGAGAAAACTCATGTATGATCTTTGAATTTGAGCCTAAATCATTCAAAGAGGCACATAAGGATGAAGACTGGATCAAGGCAATGGAAGAGGAACTTGACCAGATAGAGAAAAATGGTACATGGTCATTGGTACCCAGATCGAAGCACAAAAATGTCATTGGTACTAAATGGGTTTCTAGAAATAAGCTGAATGAGGATGGCATAGTAATTAGGAACAAAGCCATATTAGTATGCAAAGGATATGCTCAAGAAGAAGGAGAAGACTATGGAGAAACCTTTTCTTTCGTAGCCAGATTGGAAGGAGTTTGTATGCTTCTTGCATATGCAACTTTTAAAGGTTTCAAAGTATATCAAATGGATGTAAAATATGCATTCGTAAATGGTGTACTTGAAGAGGAGGTGTATATTGAGAAACCAGATGGGTTTTCCCTATCTGAAGACAATGACATGGTATGTAGGCTACATAAAGCCTTATATGGACTAAAGCAGGCACCTAGAGCATGGTATGAACATCTGCATTCCCATCTTGTGAAGATTGGATTTGAGAGAACAAGTGAAGATAGTAATATCTACTTGAAGTCTGAAGGAGATCAGATCCTGATCTGTGAGGTATTTGTTGATGACATTATCTTTGGTGGAGATGACAAGATGAGTCATGAGTTTGCAGATGAGATGAAGAAAGAGTTTGAAATGTCACTCATAGGGGAGATTAAATTCTTCATTGGACTGCAAATCCCGCAGATGAAGGATGGAATCCTTATCACTCAGTCCAAGTATGTCAAAGAGGTGTTGAAGACCTTTGGCATGGAAGATAGCAAACTGGTTGGTACTCCAATGGTGGCTCGTTGTAATCTATCTAAAGAAGATGACTCAAAATTGGTTGATGAGAAGGAATACCGATCAATGATTGGTAAGTTGCATTATGTAGTGCATAGCATACCAGATATTGCACATGCAGTTGGAATTACTGCAAGATTCCAGAAAAGCCCAAGAGAATCTCACTTGGTTGTAGCCAAGCGGATTCTTAGGTATCTGAAGGGAACTGTTGACTATGGATTGTGGTATCCTTATAGAAAGGATTTCAACATGAAAGTATACACAAATTCTGATTGGGCAAGTAATATAGATGACTAGAAAAGCACAACCGGTGGTGCATTCTTTCTCAGTGGTAGACTGGTCTCATGGATGAGTAAGAAGCAGAGTTGTATCTCTCAGTCTACAGCAGAAGCAAAGTATGTTGCAGCTTTCATGAACTGCACTCAGACAATTTGGATGAAGCATGTATTAAATGTCTTCAAAGTTCTTATATCTGAACCGGTAAGTATATTATGTGATAACACAAGTGCTATCAATATCTCAAAGAATCCGGTTTTACACTCTAGAACCAAGCATTTTGAACTTAAGTATCATTTCTTGAGGGAAAAGGTTCAGAACAAAGAGATTGCATTGGAACATGTTTCCAGTCAAGAGCAATTAGCAGATATATTCACCAAGCCTCTCCCAAAGGCTACATTTATATACTTAAGAGGTTAATTAGGGGTGTTGCCCCTTTAGGAGGTAAACTAAAGATATATGCTCCACATCAGTCAGGTATTTCATAGTCAATTTTTTCTTCAGGATTGATGTGTTGAAGGATTCTACTCCTCAGGGGGAGTAGCATAATGGAATAGGGAAGCTTGTACCTCCACTTTGGCATTGTTGTCAAAGGGGGAGAAGATGTGAAGCGGAGAAGATATCTTTGTTTATTGCCATCAATGCCAAAGGGAAACATTGTTGGCATTATGTGAACCGGTATGAGGACATAATGACATTGTATGTTGTCATTGATGTCAATATGCTAAAGAAGTGAGAACCGGCATATGAGAGAACTGGTATAACACTATGAACCGACATTTGCGCCAAAGTGAAGCGGTGTGTTTGTTCATGATGAACCAACATATAGTTATGAGAACCAGCACATGGAAGTATTGTATGACTACCGGTTGGTAGTCTCAACTTCAGGGTTTCTGGTTTAAGTGCTTCAAGCCTATGTGGCTCCACCAGTGACTTTGTGTGATGAGTTAGCATGGTAACAAAGAACAAATTGTGTTGCCACATAAGCCTTGTGTGCGTCAAGGATCTTGCATGAAGGGGATTGTTCCTATCTACCTCAGGAATGTGAGAAGTCTGTAAAATGGTGATATCGTGTGATGGGTTATCAACCGCCATAAAATCAGTGGAAATGGACGACAGAGAATGTCTTGAGATTGGATCAAGAACTACTACATTTAATGTAGTGTGCTCAACGATTAGGATTGAACCGTTTGAATTCCTTAACCTAACAAGTTTAGGGTTTAGGGTTTATGCTACCGACCTATCTGTTTTCCTATAAGGTCGATGTTGTGTCTCTTTCTGAGGTTGTTGGAAAAAGTTGTGTGTGTGTATCCAAGAGAAGGGATACGTGATTCTTGCCAGACCAAAAGGAGAGAAGTGATACATGTAGAGTGTAAGTGCAGAAGGTGAAGAGGAGCATGAGAGGATCTGCATTGGCATTGAGTGATGTTACCAGATCATTGTAATACCTGTTGATCTCTAACCACCTCAATAGTTGGAAAATCACTTAACAGGGTAGCCTTAACCAGCTTGCTGCAAATCCTTTAACAGGGTAATTAAAAGCTATTGATTTCTTGAAATCCTCTAACAAGGTAACCTTTAACAGGGTTTAACCCTTAACCAAGTATTCTAGCCATCCCTTAACCGGGTGATCCTTAACAAGATCAGTTCCTAGCAGAACCTATTGTAATGTCTCTAATCAGACAAGGCTCCTAACAGAGCAGACTTCTAAAGATTTCAAAAATAGCTTGTGGGTATTCATCCCCATTGTGATTTTTCCCAGTTGGGTTTCCATGTGAAAAATATGTGTGTCATGTGTGATGCTTTAATCTTGTGATGCTTTGTTGTTGTCTATCAAGCATATGATGGCTCTGTGTTTTATGTCAGTCAATAAAACATGTTGAACAAGATGTTATTATGATCTGATAATAGATTACCTATTTATGCATAAGGGTGAAATGGTAGTGTAGTCGTGAGTTGAGTGAAAAGCTAAGTGAGTAACCTGTTAATGCTTGTCTCAGTCATTCTTAGCTTTACCGGTTGCACTCTTTTTCAAACCAGTGTCACTGTTTGCCAGTTATTTGAAGTGTCTGTTGTCAAACCGGTTTAGGACTATATTTTTGTCTGTACTGATTCACCCCCCCCTCTCAGTACTGGGTTAGTACTATCCGTTCATCATTGAGTTATCAATGAGATCAAATTATCAACCATCAAACTATCACAAAGTCAGTCTAAATGCATGGATGATATCTTTTGAATAATGATTTTAATATGATTGTTCAACTTTTCTATATTGATTTTCGCTATTATGATTTCTGAGTAACTCTAGGATGTCTTTGATTAGAGGAACAAGGAAGGAACATGATATTTTTCTTGTCTACTGTCTATAAATTAATCATTAATATGTGCAAATTTTTCTCTGGACATGATCATCAGAGTATCATTGAAGACATTTCCGATTTGCGTATTAAAATGGTTAATACTGCCTATTTTATGCAAGCAACACTCAAGTCATCTCGGTTCAATTATACCTCGATGCTTGTGCTAACTTGCCATATCAAAAGCTAGGAAAGCAGTGCTCAATTCATCATGGTTTAATTATACCATCAATGTTTGCACTCACTTCCAACATTTAAAAAATCTCAATGATGACAAAAATGCAATAATCCAGTGACTGGTCCGGTTGTAGCTTTGCATTTCATTTGCATTGGCATTTGCATTTAAGCTTGCATTTCACTCTTGCATGGGATCCCACATGATCATTTTATCCAAGGTTAAATCTATCGTAGGAATCATCAAGGTATCATCACAAGTGTATACGCAATCAGACTGATGATTCATATCTCTCTAGATATTGTCGACCCAACAAAAATATTATGCTATTCCTACCAACAAAACCAACATTAGCTTATCTGAATCTTTTTGCAACTTGATATCAACAAATTGCCAGTTCTTTATCTAATCAACATTATCAATTTGATAAATAAATCAAATTTAATTGATTCTATCTTTGTCTTATACAGGATGTATCTTTCCTAAAACTAGACATTCTGATCATGTCTTATACAGGATGTATCTTTCCTGAAACTAGACGTTCTGATCATGTCTTATACAGGATGTATCTTTCCTGAAACCAGACGCTTTGATCATCTTTGTCTTATACGCGAGGTGTCATTCCTAAAACTAGACTGAATCTCGATCTTATCAATCTAACCATTCAAGCTTTATCAATAATCAAGAACCACATCACCATGATCGTAGAACTCGCACTTTCATCAACCATAGCTGTAGAAATAAAATCATTTCTAATGGGGATATCAATTTTGTGAAAAATTGCAAAACTCCAAAGGTCAATTATCTCAATTGATCTCCTAAGGGGGCATCATCATACCGCAACCTATCAATCAAGAGCTGGGGCATCCTATCGAACCAATATCATCATCAAAATGAGATTATTCTTTGAATCAATGTGTCATCACACCTCACTTCAAAGAGGGGCAAAATGTATACACCTAAAAATGGTCTGAAGATAATTAATTAAATAAGCAATTATTTAATTAATCCTCCTCCCCAATTTAATTGAATTCATTAGAAATTTGATTAAATTCTTCCACTCATCTACTTATTAATAAATCTAAGGATTTATTTAATAGGTTCATTTCAATAGTCCCCTTTGATTAATTAATTCAAATTAATTAATCCTCCCCCCCATCTTCAATCATTTCTTCTAATCTTCTAATTAATTAAAATAAATCAATTTATAAGTTGTTGAAAGTTAGTTAGTCTTTTCCTATTATTTGAATTTATAAATTCAAATTACCCACATGCCTCCTAACTTCTAACCACCTAACCTAGCCACTTCTAAACCTAACCCATTCCATCTAACCCTGGGTTTAATCAAACCTATCTTAGCTTGCACATCCTAACCTCTATATCCTAACCTCCTATGGTGTGGATACTCTTCCCTTGAGACACATGGCATTCTTGGGCCACATGTCCCCTTTCCTTAGACAGTTTCTTTCTCATGAGAAAAGCTTCTTGACACTTGTCATCATAGAGATGGAAAATGTTCCCTTTCCACCAACCTATTTTCCAACCTCCTCCAATTTCACCATTGATATCTTCAGACTCGATCTTCACCGCTGATTCCTACCACCTCACCCCTAGCCTTGGAAATCCTATAAATATCCCCAATTTTGGAGCAATAATGATCCCATCTCATTTGCATCTTATGCATTGTTACTATAGGCATATATCTCTTAGCATATCATTTGAGCATTGTTATTATAGGAAATTGCATCTTAGATCTAGCTTAATTTGATCATTTTCTAGCATATTTGTTGAATCATGTAGCTTAATCATTCTCTTTTCTAGCTTAATTGCATCATTATCATTTCAAATCCTCCATCGAGGTGTAGTCAAGTCACTAGAATTTTCTTATCTAGATCTGAGAGCAAATCCACACTCGCATCTCTTAGGAGGTGATAGATCACTTTGCCATGGTTTTATCTTTCTTTGTTTTAAATTTTCTAACCATGTTTGTAATGATCTATTGAGTGTTTTGTGTTGCAGTTGTAGGTATCACATGTCACAAGAACGACAAAAACTATTGTTCCAAAAGTTATAGAGGTAGGAACAAAAACCTGCAAGGATGAAGATATTATTACCAAATGAAGTGCTTGGGAAACTTGTTCTTGAATCTTTTCTGGTACTGCATCCTTTGAAGTTTCTCATAAACTTTTTTCATCAAATTATTCTTCTTTCTCTTCACCATATTCTTCTTCTATAGGCTGGTCTTCATGTTGATTTTCATTATCTACTGCTTCATTATCTAAATCAGGAGGTTCAAAGTCCAAGTGTTCAGCTAATAATTCTAACTCCTCTTCTTGGGCACTCGGAGTAGATTTTCCATCTTTCTATTGTAAAATTGAATCTAGGAGAAACAATTAAGGCATTGGGGTCTTGTTTGTTCTCTGTCCTCAACTCCTATTTCTTTCCAATAGGTCTTGCAATGTCTTCGCATTTCTTCATTCATGGTTCTATCTTTGAAAACTGATTTGATTGAATACTTTCCAATGGACAAAGAGAATTTGAATCTCAGCCTATGTGAGCTTGCTTGTCTCTTAGGAACATATATCATTTTCCATGCCAATTCCATCAGGATAATCTTATCTGATGGATACCTAGGGAGCACCAATGGTTGGTCATTAAAACAAACAACTCTTAGATAAGTGAAGGTGGGAAATTGAAGGAACATGCATCCATACTTATTAACTATTTCCCAAGCTTGATCTAAAACTCATTTTTCTTCTAGATTATTATCAAACAAACAAAATAAATGACCAAATAAATTATAATTTATTCTTCTAAAATGATATTGACTTTTTAAAAAAGTCAACTATGGGTAGCACTTCCAAACTGGAATAGATCCTCTATCACCTTCTATTGACAAACCTGAAAAATTTCTCATGATAGTTATAGCATATACCAGTATGAAATCATATAGAACTTTAGGGTCGTATAAACCTTGGTAAGTTGATCACAAAGTGCATCACTTATTTACCTTCCCCAAAAGATCCTCTTGTTAGTTTTCCTTATGACATGAATGTATTGATACATCCATTCATAGTATGTATCTGAAGTTGGCAAATATTTTACCCCGCTCAACAGAGTAATTAGGTCATTTACTTCTTCAATAAAATCACTCTTGTGAAAAGTCTTGGGCCACCTGGTAATGATTGGCCTAGGAGTTTTTTAGTAGTTGTCATTAATATTCTTCCTATGCCTGTCAGAATTCTTCTCATAATAGAATTCAGCTAATTCTATGTCTAGGTTGGAAAAAGAATCTATATCTAGACATTTGAACAATGTATCAAATAAATATTCATCCAAAACTAAGACCTTATTTTCATCGAAATCTTTGACACTTCTACTTACTAGATCAAAATGCTTTTCCACTACAAGAATGAGCATGGGATTCTACACTGACATGGGGAAGGTTGCAACTAGATGTATACTAATATTGATAGTGGACTCCATCAAATAGTAGTTAGGAGGATTCTCAACCCTTTTTACAAACTCTTCTAGGTCTACATGACCAATTTTTTTTATCTATGATATGCTCAATGTTAGAAACCACGAAAGACTGTGGAAAGGTAGGATGCGGATCTTTCTTTTTGAACTTCATATTTTTCTCACTTGGAGAAGGTGAAGTCATCTGGTATCTATGACTGCCACATGTTTGATAAAAACCTTTAGATTAAACCCAAACATCTTCATGAAAAACATCTTCAAGAATGGTGAAAATATCTTGTCTTCAAAAGTCCTCCATAGATAAAAATTCCTTCTTCATACTTAGAAAATTTCTAAGTAACTAATCATATCACACATTTTTACACTTAGAAAAATTTCCAAGTGTAGGTGTCAATCAGGTCTATAGACCCAATTTGCACCTAGGGTAGAACACATGGGATGCATGGTGCAAATCGGGTCTACAGACCCAATTAGCAACTTACAACGGTAAGAAGATTCAAGTGTAAGTCGATTCTATGGGTAAGTTGGGTCCATGGACCTAACATACATATTAAATATTGGGGAAGAGATTGTATAAATCAGGTCCATGGACTCGACCTACACCTAAGATAGGTTGCAAGACGGTGTAAAAATAAAGAGAGTGTCATTTGGGTTCACAAGCCTGAATGACACCAAAATTTTGGTATAGTTTGAGTTTGTGGACCCAAATGGAACCAAAGCCATCATTCAACATTGCGAGCAAAGGGCTCAATGTCATTTGGGTTGATAGACTTATAAAGCACTGAGACGGGGGGTGAATCAATGACAACCAAAACAATCTCACTTTAAACACAAATCGGTAAAGACAATTAACCAGTTTACTTAATATCATGCATGCAATCCAAAATGATATTAAAGCATCCACAAAAAGTAAAAAATCCACCATAACACAAGTGTTTAAACTTTATATGTGGAAAACCCAACTGGGGAAAACCACGGTGAGATGGGACTCACAAGTTAACTATCTGCAGTAATAGGTAACTGACCGGTTAAGGTCTACAAAGTGCTTTGCTAGGAGAGAATCTTGTTAAAGATCCCAAAGCTCCGTTAGGAGCTATACCCTGTTAAAGGTAGTACCCTGTTAAGAGTAACCTCGGTAGAGGATTTGAAACCCAAACTAATGGATCACCTGGTTAAAGGATTTTTACAATGAATCTTGTTAGAGCTTACCAAGTTAGGGTATTTAATTGTTGTAGTGATTAGAAAACAACAAGTGGAATGATCTATAAATAGCACATCTTGCTTGTATAGATCCTCTTCTACTCACTCAAAATTGCATCACAGACATACTCTTTAATGCCTTCAGTAAATCGCAACAACTTATCACTTGTATCTCTCATCATAAAAATAGTTCATCATAATATCATTATATCGACATTAGATTTTATGTCGGCTCAGTAACCTCATCACAATTTCCTAGGTGTGGCGTATCTGGACAATCTAACATAACACATCACAGATTGCCACCAAATCTATCGGTCAGGGATAACTCATCAGGATTGGTGATAACTCATCACACAATTAGTGAAACTGGTTGGAACACTGATATCAGTTAAGAGTTAACCTCTTCCAACTCATTGATCAATTGTCCTCCATTTTCTTCCTTGTTGATGTCTGCAGTATCTCCAAACTAGTGTCATGACATTCTTGCATATACCGGTTAGCTGCATATACTAGTTAGACACCTTCAAAACCAATTGGACTTCTCTGTACATATAATACAGGTTTTGCAATACAAAGACTTAGGAGTAGCATCGGTTTGTCTTAACTAAGATGACTATGAAAATGTGAACATATGTGTGTGAATACATGTGCCATAAATGATAGCACATGAAGTCATCTATTACAAAAATCATCATCAAGCCAATAATCTCCTCCTTTGGCATTGATGGCAACACTATGAAAATTTTACAACTTTACAACTAAGTGTGCTAACAAAAATAATCGTACATATATATATCAACTCCCCATTAACAATACATACAAAATTTTCACAACACATACATATTTCTACTCCCCCTTTGACAACAATATCAAATTGAAAAGTAAAATACATATATTATATCAAAATTTACATCAAAAAATTCATATACAAAAATATAAGTTTTTTTTCAAGGAGTGTTCACTGCAATTCTCAAGAAAATGTCACTGAAAATAATTTTCATCTGAGTAAAATCATTATCCCATGTTTCCAATAATTTTTCAGTGATCTTAATGGTTGTCATAACTCGTGCAACGAATTCTTCCACTGCATCCACTATGCTCATCTCTTGAGTCACCAAAACCGCTTCTACATCCTTGTATGCCCATTGTAAGATGTCCACTTTTGGTCTCAACTGGTTATTTAGTTCTTTCAAGGATTGGATTCTCTTAGCCTATTCACAATCATAAACATCTAACTAATGTTGCAAATCATCAACCAATTTGCCAAAAGCTAAGGCTGAATCTTGTAAAGGTATGTAAGCAATACATATCTTCTCCCATTCCTGTTCTGTCTCTTCTCATCGCTTCTTCAAATTAGGATAGAAAAATGAAACATTAGATGTATAGGCCAGTATCCTTCATCTAGTTTCGATAGCAGTCTTCAAAGATCTTTATTCGGAGATAAAGCAATCTTCCTTTTATCAATATCTATTATAGGTTTCTCTCCCCTCTTCTTTCTATAATTCTTCTCAGCTAAAGTCTGAGCAGCTTCTTCAAGGGACTTCAGTTGGTCAGAAGCATCAGCAACCAACTGGCCAAGATTGTTGATAGGGGTTGACAAATTCCCAGTGTCAGTCTCTGGTAGGAGAATTGACAGAATCTCAACAACATTTTGAATTGTTTTTGCTTCTTTTCTCTGCTCTTTCAATCTTTTCTTTCGAGCTCTAGATTGCATCACTGTAGAAATCTCCATGGGTTCACATGCACTCATATTATCTACATCTATAGGCCCTTTGATGCCTATTGAGTCATCCTCACCATCATTTTGTTGCTTTACCTTTGCTTTTTCCTTTTCATTTATTTTCTCTCCTATCTTCTCCTCTATTTTCTCTTTCACTTCATCCTTTTTTCTGTTCAGCTTCCTTCACTTCAACTTCTTTGTCTGGTTTCTCTTTATTTGCCTCTATATGTTTCTCCTATGTATCTGTAGTAACCGGTCATAGTTGATTTTCCACTTGGTGTTCTTTTTCTGGTGGCGGTTGAATATCCACACTAGGTTTATTGACCAGTGCTTTAGTTGCTTTCTGTGTAATAGTAATGTCTGGTTGTTGTGAAGGTTCCTTAACTAGTTCAATGATATTACCAGTTATATCAATAGTGTCCCAGATTTCTTTATTATCATCTACAAAGAAAATAACCTATGGAGAGGTAGTGTCATCCTTATTCTTAATAGGATAGACAACATCTGGTGTAATAATCTCTTCTTCATCTAGCTCCGATTGATCTCCAGACTCTGTTTGAGCAGTTTTATAAGACTTCATTTTCTCATGCATCCTTTGAATATTTTTAGCTATTTGACGAGTATCAACTTCAACAGATTGAACCTTTCCAACCAATAACTTCAGACTTCTTGATTTGGAATGAAACTGTCCTTTGAAATTATCAAGCAATTCTAATAATGTATCTCTAGGTAACTCAGGAAAATATTGAATGAAGACTATCAATAATTTCTTGAAAAACACTCTTTCACATTATCAAACCATTTCCTCCCTAATATTTTTAATGTCCTCTCAAAATCAGTCATAGGTTTGTATGATGTAACATTGATAGGAATACTTTGCTTTGAAATGTCTCCTATTGGTTTGGCTTTCTTACCAGTCACTTTCATTTTCTTTGGTTCCTCTTTAGTGTCGGTATCCTCAGATTCTGCTTGAAGAATGAGTTGCCTACCTCTCTTCTTCATTGCAGTCTGCTTCTTAGCATATACTTTGGGTGTTGGTTCCTTTTTTACTTGAACACTTATTGTCACCCTTGTACTGGTGGTCACTGAAGGTGCTTGCTCAACTTTCTTCTTCTTCTCTTTGGCACTACTGGGTTGAGCAGGTGCACTTCATTCTTGGTAAGTTCTCAGTCTTTTCTTCTTCTTATCCTTGGGAGATGCCAAAAGTTTTTTGTCATAATCGATTAATAATTCATAGTTGACTTCATAACTCATTTGTTCCATCTATTCATCCTGCATGCACAATAGTAGATGACACACTATTCATCCTGCTGGAATAAAATATCCTATAAGCAGTGACCATAGTTGCAAATCTAACTACTTGATCTACAATATTGTTGACTGAAAATGCATGACCATCAGTGGAGGTGTGAGTCAATGCAATCACAATATCTTTATAAATTTTCCTCAGCTTTGGTACTTCACCGGTTTAACAAAAACCAGTCACTGCATGAATTGCTTCCTTCGTGATTGTGTGCAACCTGTCAAGATACATATTCTCTCCATGCACACGACTAAGAATTATCCTAACGAGCTTTTCTTCAAAATATTCAAGAAAATATGTCGCATTATGAAAACGTTTTTCATAAATCCTAATGTACTCTAGTTGGATTTTCCCTCTTTAATCACACAAAGACTTGAGTTGTGAATAGATTGATAGTGATCCTAGATCCTCAATTTTACAATCAATATAACTAGATAAATCACCTTTGATCATAAAACCATCATGAACTTGAGACAATGAATTATATGATACTATTTTGTCTGATTCCATAGACTTCATAGGTTTAGTAGTAATCATAAGTCTCTCTGCTTTCTTAGATGATGATGCCATTCTAGATAATTTGGATTTGAGAGAGATTAACAAAAGAATACCTCATTCCCTTTGCACTTACAGGGTTTCTAGTTGATCTCTCGAATGTACACCCGTTTGGCATGTCTACAAACATAACTGAAAAAAACATTGCACACTGAGAAAATATGTTTTTGAGACATTTTTTTGTGTTTATGCAACTTTCTAGTGTGTTTTTTAGAACTCATATAGCGTATTTGGACAAAATTGAGATTTGCATTGCAACTGTGAAATTGCGTTTTTGGATTATGAAACTGCATATTTGAGATATTCTGACGAGTCTGTGGATTCATACTACATTTGTGGTTTTGAGATTCAAAGAGCTTCTAATGTTGAATCGATAGGATTCCATTTATTCAACCATCATCTTTTCATGGCTTTACATCTAGTTTCAAATATTTTCACATATCATTTTTGTTGCAAGAGCACTTGGGGTCCCTATGTTGCCTTGAAATGCAGGTTTTTGTTTGGTTTTCTTGTGTTACTATGGATTCAAGTTGTAATAAGGCCCATTGGCCACTTTGGAGTCATTTCAAGGAATTTGTAATCAATTTGTACCTCTTTGTAAGGCCTTTAGGGTCATAGGAGTCATATTGGTCTTAGAGGTCCTAGGTGGGTCAAAGCCTCCCAATATGTGGTAAGGGAATGGAAATGATGTATTTGATGGTTTTATGTATTATTTTACATGTTTGCAAGTTTTTTGGGGGATCTTTGAGTCATTTGTACAAGCTGAGCAAAAAATATAAAAGTTGTTGACAACTTTTTAAAGTTGACAAGCAACATAAACACCGAAGGGTAGTTAAACGGATTAACAATTCAAAATATGGTTAGAGCCATTGGGTTTGAGTTTAAATAGACCCCTAAAGTGTTGAGGAGGGGTTGGTTTTCATTATTGTATGGAGATATCATCAAATTAATGAATTTTGAAGACTTTCCTCTACAAATTACTGCTATAGTGTTGCACTTTCCTTTATATATTTCTTGTTTCAATGTTTTGGAAAATGTGATTAGATTCATTGGAAAGGTATTTGACTCACCTTTCATTTGAGACTAATTTTTCTTGATTTCATTGAGTTTTGACCAATTTATAAAAAAATTTGTGAAGACTGGTCTGAAACCCTAAGTTTAAGGGATTTGAGAAATAATAATGTATATCTAACTATTCCATCAACAGCTTGAATCAAGACTTGGTGGAATGGTAGGTGTTGTCTCACAATAAGATGGTTAGTGCATGATTAGCATTCAATAAACACAAAAACCACTTAAATGAGATATCAAGAAATATTTGAACAAGAACATCATGAAAACAAAATAAAACATAAATATACTCATGAAGCTCCCATTGCAAGTAGCTCTTCCTTGTCCTCCTCACCTCCACGAACTTTGCTAGCTCCAAAGTTTGACAAATGGAAAGTTGGAGAGAGATGGAGTGAATGTGGATTTCTCTCCTTGTGCTCAACAAGGTAAGTGGATGGATTATTGGATTGTTGGATTTGATTGGATTGGATTATGAATTTGATAGATTTGAGAGAGGATTTAGAAGAGGATGAGAGGAGAATAGAGAAGCATGAGGATGCATGAGAAGTGGATCTGATTTGTGAGGATAATAAGCTCCAATTTATAGATTGGAGGAGGCCAATGAAGGGCCAAGTTTGATTTGATTATGAAGGGTTGAGATTGATTTTGGATAGAAGGCATGGATCAAGGGTGCCTTGGGAAAATAAACAAGAACATAAAATTCTTTTGGAAAAAGCGGGGAGAAATTTGAATTTCAAACTTGAGGAATTAAAAATTCCAAAATAAAGATGCATTGAGGGATTCAAATAAATTTGAATTTCTTTGAGAGATTCAAAGTTTGATGTGACATGAGTGGGAATTAAAAATTGGAGAATAATGATAAGCATGATTATGAGAGATTAAAGGAGGATTAATTAGGTTGAGTGGGATTAGGAAAAGTGATTTGTAGGAATCACATGACTAGGTTAATTAATTGCAATTAATTAACTGAGTGGGTTTTAGAGGAAATAATTATTGGAGGGGACTTTAGAAGAATAGGGGAAATTAATTTATTTGATAAATTAATTATTGGACTATAGTGACAATATTAATTAAATTAGATTTAATTGTTTCTGAGAGGAATAAGGATAACACAATTAAGTTAATTAATTATGTTGCTAGGCTTAAATTAATTAAATATTAATTTTAGGTGTCTACAGGTGTAATAGTGCTCCAGATGGGTTTTTGTGAGTTTTTTGTAGAGGAGGAGTTTGGAGGGTGATATGATGGCTTGAGGGCTTAACATCCCTATGTGTTAAGCTGGTTGGACAAGGTTGGAACAAGAATTTCGGGTTTTGGTACCAAAACAAGTGAAGAGAACCTAAAACCTATTGAATCCATCCATTTTGGACATGTCCTTGTATTTCACGTTAGTTTTGTAAGTCAATAAGGTGTCCTTCATGTGCCTATAGTGCAACTAGAGACCTAATTGTGCCCTTAAAAGACTACTACAGTCAGAATTTGGCCACTTTGGTCCAAAACAACATACCTTGATTTTGACATATGTTATGAGCCTTCCAAAAGGGTATGTGAAAATGGTTTTTTTTTTCCAAGATCAGCATTTAGAAAGTTATGGTCAGAATTCTCTCTAAGTAAGGTTACAAGGACATAGTTTCCTCTAGGAAGCCAATGGTGTAGAATGGCTTAAGGAGTTTTTGCCAATGATAATTTTGGTTGGTTTGAGGGAATTTGGGTTTGTGAAAACCCTCAAATTTCTACCTTTACCCCTGCTATGGTCTATTTATTTTTTGTCTCAAGTACTCATGTTGGGAGACATAGCCTTGAGTTCAGAACATTGGGTTGAGTACCCTCATGTGCAGGATTGTGTTTGATTTTTTAAACCAGAGTCTTGGTGAGTTGATACACCTCCAAACCCCTCTGCATCAAAGTGGTATCAGATCCAAAAGGTATGATAAGTGTGAAGGATAATTTTGTGAAGAAGTTGAAGTGTGGTAGAGATGCCTCCTAAAGATGGGTCAGTGATGTCCAGGAGGATGAAGGCCCTAGAAGATGAAATTAAAGCATTTAAATCCAAGGAGATAAGGAGAGATAGGGGTGAAGAGAATGATAGTGACCATGAAGAAGAATAAGGAGGAGAGGGTGAAGGTGAGGCCCCTACTGCAAGACCTTAGGAAGAGGATATCCCTCCTGAAGAAAGAAATTTTATCAATGCTTTGAAATCAGTAAAAGGGGATGCTACTGATGTGAAAATGGAGCTTCCTATGTATGCATGCAAGATGGATGTTGAGGAATTGATAGACTGGATTGAATCTTTGAACAACTACTTTGAGTATAAGGAGGTACTTTAAGACAAGAAGGTGAAATTTGTCAAAATAAAGTTGAAGGGTTTTGCCTTGGTTTGGTGGAACTACACCCAAGGAGAAAGTGTGATGAAAAACAAATCCATGATCAATTCATGGGATAGGATGGTGAACAAAATAGAAGGAAAATTCCTACTTGCTTATTATGAGGTTCAAGTATTCAAGAGAATCGAAAACCTGAAATAAAAAGATATGGATGTGGTTGCCTACACTGAGGAGTTTCATAAACTCAACTTGAGATCTGGACATGTGGAGAATGATAGGGAGAAGGTGGCTAGATACTTTAATGGCTTAAGGGTCAATATCCAAGATGAAATTAGCATCCTAGTCCCTAAGACCATTGAATAATGTTTTCAAGTAGCATGTAGGGCTAAAGAGAAATTGAAAAGGAAGAAAGAACAACAAGGGGAAGAGTTAGAGGTAGCAGCAATAAAGGAAGAGGGCAATCCTATGAAGACCAAAGAGATACAATTAAGGGCAAGGAACCAGTTGCAAATCAAAGGGGTGGTTCTAGAGGTTCAAGAGGTAAATTTGGAGATAGAAGTTTCAATACATTCTCAAGAATATGTTACAATTGCAATGAATTCAGCCATCCAGCATTCAAGTGCCCTGAGAGGCAAGCTTCCACTTCAAGTGGTGGTGAAAGGAGAAGAGAAAAGAGGGTACAATTGGTACAAGAATATGAAGATGAAATAATCAACTCCCCAAGTCAACCTACTGATCCAAAAGTGGGAGAGACATTGATGGTGAGAAGACAACACCTAAAGGCATCCAATGAGAAGGACATGACCCAAAAGAGAGCATTGCTCAGGACCACATGCAGGTGTAAAGGTAGAGTATGTAAAATTGTTATAGATTCTAGAAGTGTTGATAATGTAGTGTCTAATGAGATGGTCAAAAAAATAAATTTATAAAAAATGCCCCATGGAACACCATATAGGGTGTCATGGTGAAAGATGATCAGTTGGTCTTGGTTAGTGAGCAAGCCACATTTGAATTTCAGATTGGTGGTTATTAGGACAAGTTAGTTTGTGATATTCCTCCCATGGATTGTTTTCATCTTCTACTTGCAAGGCCATGGCAATTTGATAGGCAAGCCCTTTATGATGGTAGGAAGAATACCTACACCATTAGGAAGGATGGGAAGACTTTTGTACTAACCCCATTGTAGGAAGAATATAAGGAGAAGTCCAAGGCAACAAGGATTGTAATGTTTGGAAAAAAGGAGTTTGTTAAGGTTGGGAAGGTTGAATTTGTGGCCACTTCAAGGATAGAGGATCCTAATAGAGAAATTATGAGCAGAGAATCAATGTTGCAAGGTGAAGAAAGTAAGCTAGTACCAAAATTTAATCAAGAGAAAGCCCAAGACACATTAACTGCGAAGGTGGAAGATTGCATAGAAAGGCATGATGGGATCATGATAGGGGCAGTACTTTGCCCTTTGGTTTCAAGAGAAGTTAAGAGATAGTCATATGCTATTGTTATAGAAGTTAGTCAATCTAATCACACATGGAAATTTGGAGTGGGAAACCTTTTAAGGTGTCTTATGAAGGAGTATGGATAGGCTTGGGATATTATTTTACCTTAGGCATAATATGCATATAGTAACTCCATGAATAGGAGCATTGGAAAGAGTCCATTTGAATTAGTCTATGGAATGCATCCTAGGAGTGTTTATGAGATGAGATATCTACAAGGATTTGATAGGAGAAGTTCTCAAGGGGAGGATTTTGTTGTTGCCATCAGGGATATTCATCAGCAATTAAGAGAGACACTTCAAAAAAATGTAGAAAAGTACAAAGAGAGGGTGGATTTGAAGAAAAGGGATGTTAAATTCAAGATTGGTGACTTGGTGTTAGCACATATAAAGAAAGAAAGGCTTCCAAAAATCCAATATACTAAACTCATGATGAAGAAGATAGGACCTTACATGGTGGTCTATAAATCTGGGCAAAATGTCTATGAGATTGAGTTACCTCCTGAGGTAGCCATATCTCCAATTTTTAATGTATCTTATTTGTATCCTTTCAAAAAATTTGTGGTTGCAAGTACAGGTATGAAAACATTTGAAGATGAAGATTGGGTCAAGGAGTTACCACCTAGCCAACCCTTGAAGCTTGAGTGCATCCTAGATACCAAGGAGGTTAAAAGAACCAAGAGGAAGATCTGTAAGGAGTATTTGATCAAATGGAAAGGTTTGTCTGAAGAGGAGGCCACTTGGATGACTGAGAATGAAATCAAATAGCATGGAACCTCTGTTGAAGACCTCATCTCAAGAGGGACTTGAGATTTTTCCCACATCGAGTGTATGGTGCAGGAGCACCTGGGGTCCCTATGTTGCCTCAATGAATGTTTTTTTTTGGTTTTCTTTTTTTAGTGTGGATTAAAGTTTTATAAGGCCCATTGGCCACTTTGGAGTCATTTCCAAGCATTTTTTATCAATTTGTATCTCTTTCTAAGGCCTTTAGGGCCATAGGAGTCCTATTGGTCTTAGAGGTGCTAGGTGGATCAAAGTTGGTCAACGCCTCCCAATGTGTGGTAAGGGAGTGGAGATAATGTATTTGATGGTTTTATGTCTTATTTGACATGTTTTCAAGGTTTTGGGGGGATCTTTAAGTCATTTGTACAAGTTGAGCAAAAAATGTAAAAGTTGCTGACAACTTTTTAAAGTTGACAAGCAACATAAACATCAAAGGGTAGTTAAATGGCTAACCAATTCAAAATATGGTTAGAGCCATTGGTTTTGAGTTTAAATAGACCCCTAAAGTATTGAGTAGGGGTTGGTTTTCATTATTGTATGGATATATCATCAAATGAATGAATTTTGAAGACTTTTCTCAACAAATTACTACTACAGTGTTGCACTTTCCTTCGTATCTTTCTTCTTTGGACATTCTAGAAAATGAGAGTGGATTCATTGTAAAGGTCTCTAAGTCACCTTTCATTTGAGACTATTTTTTATTGATTTCAATTGAGTTTTGACTAGTTTACAAACATTTTTGTGAAGACTGGTCTAAAACCCCAAGTTTAAGGGTTTTGAGAAATAATAATGTATATCTAACCATTCCATCAACGAATTGACTCAAGACTTGGTGGAATGGTAGGTGTAATAGTGATCGACATGGGGTTTTGTGAGTTTTTGTAGAGGAGGAGTTTGGAGGGTGATATGATGGCGTGGGGACTTAACATCCCTATGTGTTAAGCCGGTTGGATAAGGTTGGAACAAGAATTTGGGGTTTTGTTACCAAAACCTGTTGAATCCATACATTTTGGACATGTCCTTGTATTTCATGTTATTTTTGCAAGTCAATAAGGTCCTTGATGTGCCTAGAGTGCAACCAGAGACCTAATTGTGCCCTAGAAGACTACTACAGTCAGAATTTGGCCACTTTGGTCCAAAACAATATACCTTGATTTTGACATATGTTATGAGCCTTCCAAAAGGGTATGTGAAAATGGTTTTATTTTTTTTCCAAGATCAGCATTTAGAAAGTTATGGTCAGAATTCTCTCTAAGTAAGGTTACAAGGACATAGTCTCCTCTAGGAAGCCAATGGTGTAGAATGGCTTAAGGGGTTTGTGCCAATGATAATTTTGGTTGGTTTGATGGAATTTGAGTTCGTGAAAACCCTCATATTCCTAACTTTACCCCTGCTATGGTCTATTTCTTTTTTATCTCAAGTAGTCATGTTGGGAGACATAGAATTGAGTTCAGAACATTAAGTTGAGTACCCTCATGTGTAGGACTATGTTTGAGTTTTGAAACCAGAGTCTTGGTGATTTGATACACCTCCAAACCCCCCTCTACATTAATTTTCAAACTTCTATTCACACTTTTGAACTAGAATCAAGAGTTGTTTAGTAGTCCTTATCATTACTTGCAAACACACTTTAGACATCATTAAGTGGTTCCCACATTAGATTTATCATCTTGGGTGTCATTTTGACATTTTGAGTTAAGGTCAACTTATGTATAGAAATTTATCATCTCCTAGGAAGCCACACCTTGCTTAGATCATCATATCAACTTTGGAACAACATTTTAGGATATTGTAAGACAGTTGTAGATTCATACATTTACATAGCTCTCATATATTTACATAACTATATCTTGCCAGTCAATCTTCCACATCTCTATTTTAGTCAAGGTCTTTCATTGTTGAAACCCAATCCCAAAAATATAGAAGACAAGTTGAAGAATCTCAAGTATCTTGAAACATGGATACATATGAGTTTGATGAAGAATAATTTTACAACATACGATCCTTTGAAAATTGTAGTATTATACAAGAATTTTACAATGAGTCCTTTACAACTGTACCAGTTCGAGATTCAATAATTTACTTGAGAAAATTTTGAGAAGAGAGCATCAAATATTTTTCCACGTGTTAATTCAAGATGGTGCAAGATTACCCCATGATTTTGATGTGACACAAATCTTGGAAGAAGTTCCAAATAAACATAATGGTAGTGATGGTGGACATAGATGTGAGCATATCATTCCTGAGTCACCCTCATCCCTCTTTCAAAAACCTGAAGTGCCCAATGCTTTTACTCATACCAATTATGGTGGAAAAACTTATGAACAACCTTGTGCATGTTCTTTTAAAGGCCAAAGGAATACCAATGCCTATAACCAACAACAAGAACATACTCAAGATCACAATCATGATAATGCTTATAATAGAATACCACACATCTAATTTGAGGACCATACCCATTATCATGTTTACAATACCAATTATACACATGGTGATCATATCACATACAATTGTCTAAGGCCTAGTGCACCTCATCACAATAACATACCAGGTGGCTCATATATAAATTACATTCATCCACCACCTAAACACATATATGACAAAATTCATCCTTATATCAATATTCCCCGCCTCCTCTTGGTGGCTCAAGCATAGGGATAGCTCAAAGAAACAAAGCACCACCTAGTAATGATTTGCAACAAGAAACTAAGGAATTGCAACAACAAATGACAAGTATTCGATCACCCATAAATAATTATATGATTTAGGACATTTTTCCTTATCCTTATGACAAAAAAATACCTATGCCACCTTTTCCTCTTCACTTTGTAGTACCTAAATTTGATAAGTATAAAGGAAAAGGAGATCCAAAGGCACGTATCAAAGAATTTTTCATAGCTTCAATAGAAGTTGCTAGAGAGGATTCTTATTTGTGAGACTTTTTCCACAAAGTTTAGGTGGACAAGAAATGAAATGGTTTTCACACTTGCCTCTTGGAATCAAATCATGGGGTGAATTAGTAGAGGCCTTTATACAAAATTTTCATAAAAAATTGAATGTGGAGTTTCGGTAACAATATTATACAATACTAAACAACAAAATGGTGAATCTTTCTCGTCATTCCTATAAAGATGAAGAGGCTTGGCTAGTCGATCCCCTTGTCACATTCCACAAAAATAGATGGTTGAGATATTTACCCAAAATATGAATAAAGACATTGGATATGACCTTCGTAAAGCATGTTTGACTACATTCCAAGAAATTTAAAAAGGCCACTTTATTGAGAAGGTTCTCATTCAAAAAGGCACTATCAAGATATTAAAAGAGAACAAAGACAAAGGAAATGGGAAAGAAAAACCCTGATTTTGGAACAAGAATAAGAATACTATCAATCATGGGGTTGTGGATGCCAATATCAAACCAATGATGAGTTTTCCTTGTGCTAGTTTATCTAATAATCAAGTAAATACTCAAAGAGCACCAATACCTCCAAGGAAGTACACACCCTTGGGGGAGCCAATTGAAATTGTATTGAACAATTTGGTTGCCAATTGTTGGCAATTAACACTCATCCAATTTAGTTGTGTTGTCATTGATGGCAACACACATCATTTTGGGTTGGACACTTAACCAGTACTCACCGGTATTCATTGTTCGGCAACAGACATTCATGGAAATTGGCAAACTAGGAACCGGTATATGAGGCCAACATAGGAGATTGATCCGGCAGGTTTATATAGAAGCAATTAGTGGTATCAATCATGAAGTTTAATACATTTGTTTTTGTCTAGGCCGACATGTAAATAAATTCTAATATCTTTGTAAGCTGACATAAGGCATTTATGTTTGTGATTTGGAAGGGTATTTAAGTTAGTCCAGTTAGGTTATTTTGGAGATATACATAGATAGATGGATTGTATAGTGATGTGATATTGTGCAAGCAATGTTGATCGAATGAATGAGAAATAATATTTTGTAGTCTATCTTGGTTATTGGTTTAGAGATTTGGGATGTGAAGTAAGTTACCGGTGAGGGGGGACACAGTGAAAACTGGTACAAACAATGCTTAAACTGAAACTCATCTAGCATAGTAGATGCATTCTCTGAGTTCAGAATCTTATTTGTAACTCCATATTTGGTGTTTGTAGTTAGTGAGGCTCCTTTTGTGATGAGCAGTGCGCTCTAGGCTGTTGGCCTTCCTACATGTGCAGGCCCCTATTGTAATATTTATTCATTTGGCTAGTAGATAGATATTGTGGGTCACCAATCCCACCGTGGTTTTTCCTCTTTGAGGTTTTCCATGTATAAATCTTTGTGTTATGGTGTATGCTCTATTGGTATTTTGGTATGGTTTTGTCATTGATGTCAACACCTACTAAATACACCTACTTTGGGGATCCAGCAACATTCATCGACAAGTAGTAATCTGTGCAACAGTTACTGGTATATGATTCACCGGCAGGATATATTGTTCACCAACACCTAAAATGATATGGAAGACACTTGGTAATGTCGAAGACATCATGTGGACACTTTATTTTAAAGAAATAATCACTGGTATATTCATATTTGCATATTTTCTTTTACCGACAAATAGGTCCAGGTTATCTAGGGTTACACCAACAGGTTTATCTTTTCCAGATTAGCATGGCACGCTATGGAGATGACTTATTATTGTTGTAAATGCATTAAGCCAACATGTTTAATCAGTTATTGCATTGGATATTATATTATTTGTAAAAAGTCTTTATTGTAATATCTTGTAGAGCCGACCTACTAAAATTGGTTTTAGGGTATGGTATAAATGTAAGATCTTATTTGTAAGATCAAGTGTGGAATGTGAAAAAGAATTGTGTGAAGGTATATGCAAGATCAAGCAGAGGTATACATGAAGGCATCATTTGAAAGTGAAGTTATGTTTTTGTAAAATCATATCAGCATTACACCGGTACTGAATCTAGCATATGAAGATGCTATTTTGTGCAGTACATTGTTATTGGATTTAACCATCCAACTGTAGTCAGTGTGACTCCCATTTGTGATTGAGCAGTGAGCTCTACGCTGTTGGCCTTTCTGCATGTGCAGACCCCTCTTGTACACTTACTATCTGCAGTAGTATCATCTGATTGTGGGTAAGGTTTCCCACCATGGTTTTTCCCCTTACAGTGTTTCCACGTACAAATATTGATGTCATGTGTTGTGGATGACTTTATGTTTATATTTCATGCATTAATCCTTACCGGTATAGCAATTTACTGTTAACATTGTCTACCGGCATACTTAACTGGTTTACCGGTATTAAGCATTAAGTTGGTTAATAAGTTTTTGGTTTGAATTTATGAGACAACTGATTCACCCCCCCCCCCCCCTCTCAGTTGTCTCTGGGACCTAACAATTGGTATCAGAGCCTAGTCCTCTTTTTGTAGAAGTTTAACAACTTGAGGAGATCCAATGTCTACTAATTATTTCAGGAAGGACAGTCCTAAACTTGATGGAACCAATTATGGGATATGGAAGATTAGAATGGAGACACATCTAAACTACATCGGTAAAGACATCTGGGAAGTTACTAAGAATGGTTATACTGCTCCAACTACCCTAGCCAAAGATGAAGAAAATGATTGCAAAGCAAGACAAGTACTTTTGAGCGCATTATCAGATCAACAAATCATGGGATTATCAGATAGGTCTACTGCTAAAGCTATTTGGGATCATTTGGAAACACTGAATGAAGGAGATTCCACAGTCAAAATTGCAAAACTTGAAAGCTTCCGAGTCAGGTATGAACATCTGAAAATGGAAGAAGATGAAAGGATTTCTGCTTTTATGGAAAGATTAAATGAAATTGTTTTGGGTATCAAAATGTTGTGGAGGAACCTTGAGTGAGGATGAAATTGTTTCAAAAATATTAAGAGGTTTGCCATTGGCATATAAAATGAAAGTTATTGCTATAAATGAGTTAAGAACAATGCCTAATACATCAATAACTAGGGATACATTGATTGGAAAACTTTCAGCTTTTGAAATTGAGGAATTTGGTCCTGTTGCTACTATAAAGACTGATTTGGCCTTTAAAGCATCAACATCATCTACTCCATCATTTGACAAATCAGATTGGAGAGCCTTTTATGCAAGAGAACTTGAAGAAACCAGAAAGGAGAATGAAGAGCTTGAAGAACTTGAAGCACTATTTGCAAGGAAAATGCCAAAAGGTCCAATTGGAAGTAAGTATGAAGGTAAGGCACCCTTTAAATGTTTTAACTACAATAATATTGGTCATATGGCTTCAAGATGCCCTAATAGACATGCTAGACTAAGAGAAGAAGCTAGAAGAACATACAAGCCTAATCCTGAATATTAGAGATATAGATTTAAGTAGAAGAAAGATAAAGCTTGTTACATTGCTAATGAAGGTGTGACTAATGATTCTGATGAGGATCCAGCAGACAATGGATGGGTTTTTGTTGCTATAATAGAAGATCAACCAACACCTATTGCTCAACTGATAGAACAAGCCCTAGTAGCTAAAGTTGAATCAAAGGATGAATGGATTATTGACTCAAGATGCTTACATCATATGACTGGAGACAAAGATAAATTCTTGAACTTTCAAGAATACAATGGAGGTTTAGTAAGATTTGGAGATGACAAATCCTGTTCAATTAAAGGTAAGGGTTCAATATCTCTCGATGGTAAACATAACACTGACAATGTCTACTATGTTGAAGGATTAAAGCATAATCTTTTAAGTGTTGGTCAATTAGTTGAGAAGGAATTTCAGTTACAATTTAAAAATGGAAAATGCAAAATCATGAATAGAACTGGTTTGGAAATTGTAACCAGTAATCAGACTAGAGGTAATATCTTTCATTTGAATAACAGTGAAAAGGCATGCTGAATTGCACATATAGATGAAAGTTGGTTATGGCACAAGAGACTATGTCTTGTAAAGTTTGATTGCATGGTAAAAATCAGTACTTCTAAGGTAGTTAGAGATCTACCTAAAATTGTGAAACCTCATAATACAATTTGTAAGGAATGTCAATTTGGAAAACAAGTTAGAGCTAGTTTCAAAAGTATTCCACAAAAATCCAATAATGCTCTTGATTTAATTCACACTGATTTATGTGGTCCAGCTAGAACTAAAAGCTTACAAGGTGATAGATATTTCATGCTAATTATTGATGATTATTCTAGAATGTGTTGGGTTACTTTTCTCAAAGAAAAATCAGAAGCACTTGGGAAGTTCAAACTATTCAAAGCAATGGTTGAAAATGAAACTGATAAGAAAATCAAATGTTTAAGATCAGATCAAGGAGGAGAATTTACATCTAAGGACTTTAATACATTTTGTGAAGTGAATGGAATCAAAAGACAATTATTAGCACCTCGGACACCACAATAGAATGGAGTTGTTGAAAGGAAAAACAGAACTATCTTGGATGCAGAAAGAAGTATGTTATCAGAAGCAAATCTACCACATATGTACTAGAGAGAGGCAGTAAGCACTGCTGTCTATACATTCAACAAATTTCACATCAAAGGTGAAACCGATAAGACCCCTCATGAACTATGGTTTGGTAATATTCCTACTCTTAAGTATTTCAGAATTTTCGGAACCAAATGTTATATTAGAAGAGATGATTATATTGGCAAATTTGATCCTAGAAGTGATGGTTATTCATCTAAGAGCAAGGCATATAGATGTTTTAATAAAAGATTGCAAAAAATTGTTGAGAGTACAAATTTAAATATTGATGAACAATTCAGAGAAACTTCAAGGTATATAGACTCTAAACCGGCAACACAAATTGTGACAAATGAACCTACATTGAATCCACCCATACAGAATGAAGATCCAATTACCTCGGTATCATTAGAGGATTCCACAGTAGTTGAAGAACAACAACAAACTAAGACACCCCGGTATGTAAGACTGAATCATTTTGAAGATCAAATAATTGGAAACAAAATTAAAGGAGTTATGACAAGAGGAAGATTGGCAAATGAAGAGGTATGTCTTATTTCTCAAATTGAACCATCATCTATCAAGGAGGCACGTGAAGATAAATTTTGGATTAAAGCTATGGAAGAAGAATTAGGACAAATTGAGAAGAATAATACTTGGACATTAGTTCCCAGGCCTAAAGATAAAAATGTAATTGGAACCAAATGGGTATTTAGAAACAAATTTAATGAAGATGGTAAGGTAGTCAGAAATGAAGCAAGACTAGTGTGTAAGGGATATTCTCAGAAAGAAGGAGTTGATTACAATGAAACCTTTGCACTGGTAGCCAAAATTGAGGCAGTTAGATTGTTCTTGGCTTTTGCAGCTCACAACAATTACAAAGTTTATCAAATGGATATTAAATGTGCATTTTTGAATGGAGATCTTGAAGAGGAAGTTTATATTGAACAACCTGATGGATTTTCTTTGATAGATGACAATGATATGGTTTGCAGGTTAAGAAAAGCTCTGTATGGATTGAAACAAGCCCCAAGAGCTTGGTATGCAAGATTGGATAAGTATCTTTTAAAGATTGGTTTTACTAAAGGAAATGCAGATAGTAATTTATATTAGAAAGTAACTAATGATGACATCTTGATTATTGAAGTATTTGTTGATGATATAATCTTTGGAGGAGAAGATGGATTATGTAAATAATTTTCTCTTGAAATGTAGCAAGAATTTGAAATGTCTATGATTGGAGAAATAAAATTCTTCTTACGATTGCAGATTTCACAGACTGATAATGGTATATTTTTGAGTCAATCTAAGTACTTGAAAGAACTACTTAAGAAATTTGGGATGGAGAACTCTAAACTGGTAAACACACCTATGACTACAAATGACAAATTATCTCAAAGGGATGAATCTACACCTGTTAATCCAACTAGATACAAATCTATGATAGGAGGTTTACTGTATTTGACACAAACCAGGCCTAATATTATGAATGCAGTATGTATTGTTTCTAGATTTCAAAGTAATCCTAAGGAAAATTGTGAATCAGCAGTAAAAAGGATTTTCTGGTACTTACAAGGCACAACAAATCTTGGATTATGGTATCCCAAAGATGAAAATTTTGATCTATGTGCATATACAGATGCAAATTGGGCAGGAGATGTGGATGATAGAAAAAGCACCACTGGAGGAGCATTCTTTCTTGGAAAGAGATTAGTTTCTTGGTTGAGTAAGAAACAGAGTTGTACAGCTTTATCAGCAGCAAAATCAGAATATGTTGCAGCAGCAACAAACTGTACATAGGTACTTTGGCTTAAGCAAATGTTGAAAGACATAACGGTAAAATGCAAGGAACCTATTACTATATACTGTGATAACACTGTAGCAATTGATATATCTAAAAATCCGGTATTACATTCTAAAACAAAACATGTTTCTATCAAACTGAATTTTCTAAGGGAAAAAGTTGAAGAAAAAGAGATAAAACTGGTTTATGTGAATACTAAAGAACAGCTTGCAGATATTTTCACAAAACCTTTGCCTAAGGAGACTTTTGAGTATCTCAGAGATCAGCTTGGAGTCATACCACCACTGGTAGAGACTTAGATAGTTGATGATTGTCATCAACCAACTGAATTAAATGAACAAATCTTTATTCTGGTATTTGATGAGGAAGCTACTTCTCAGGGGGAGTAGTTGGTATATTGAATTGGTTGGTATTTTGTGACTTTTGTGACTTTGACATTTGATGTCAAAGGGGGAGAGATATCTATGGAAAAACACATTATCTTTTTGGTGAAAGATTTCAGGGGAGATATTTTGAAAATCACATTTAAGGAGAAATTGGTATTATTACTCCCAAGGGGAGAAATGGAGATTGTTGGTTTTTGTATTTGGCATTTCTGTTTTGGCACTTTGATGGTTTTTCCATCTTGTGTTGCCATCAATGCCAAAGGGGGAGATTGTTGGTATTTTGGTATGGTTTTTTCATTGATGTCAACACCTACTGAATACACCTACTTTGGGGATCCAGCAACATTCACCGGCAAGCAGTAATCTATGCAATAGTTACTGGTATATGATTGACTGGCAGGATATATTGTTCACCGGTACCTGGAATGATATGGAAGACACTTGGTAATGTCGAAGACATCATGTGGACACTTTATTTTAAAGAAATAATCATTGGTATATTCATATTTGCATATTTTCTTTTACCGGCAAATAGGTCCAGGTTATCTAGGGTTACACCGGTAGGTTTATCTTTTCCAGATCAGCATGGCATGCTTTGGAGATGACTTATTATTGTTGTAAATGCATTAAGCTGACATGTTTAATTAGTTATTGCATCAGATATTATATTATTTGTAAAATTTTTTTATTGTAATATCTTGTAGCGCTGACCTACTAAAATTGGTCTTAGGTTATGGTATAAATGTAAGATCTTATTTGTAAGATCAAGTGTGGAATGCGAAAAAGAATTGTGTGAAGGTATATGCGAGATCAAGGAGAGGTATACACGAAGACATTATTTGAAGGTGAAGTTAGGTTTTTGTAAAAGCATATCAACATTACACCGATACTGAATCCAACATATGAAGATGTTATTTTGTGCAGTACATTGTTATTGGATTTAACCATCCAACTGTAGTTAGTGTGACTCCCATTTGTGATTGAGCAATGAGCTCTAGGCTGTTGGCTTTTCTGCATGTGCAGACCCCTCTTGTACACTTACTATCTACAGTAGTATCATCTGATTATGGGTAAGGTTTCCCACTGTGGTTTTTCCCCTTACAGGATTTCCCCGTACAAATATTGGTGTCATGTGTTGTGGATGACTTTATGTTTATATTTCATGCATTAATCCTTACCGATATAGCAATTTACTGTTAACACTGTCTACCGACATACTTAATTGGTTTACCGGTGTTAAGCATTAAGTTGGTTAATAAGTTTTTGGTTTGAATTTATGAGACAACTGATTCACCCCCCCTCTCAGTTGTCTCCGGGACCTAACATGCTCTTGTGGTTGCTTCATTTCTACTTGTTGTCATATTCTTTTATGGTTACCGGTTACTGATATAATTGTTAATAAGGTTAAAATTAATCTTACCAGTAGAACACTGAGAGGGGGGGTGAATCTCTGTTATGCTAGTATAATCAATTTTAACCTTATTAACAATGTAACTCAGTAACCGGTAAACATGAAAGATTATAACTACAAATAGAAATGAAGCAACCACAAGAGCATACACCATAACACAAAGATTTATACGTGGAAAACCTCAAAGAGGAAAAACCATGATGGGATTGGAGACCCACAATATCTATCCACTAGCCAAATGAATAAATATTACAATAGGGGCATGCACATGTAGGAAGGCCAAAAACCTAGAGCACACTGCTCATCACAAAAGGAGCCTCACTGACTACAAACACTAAATATAGAGTTACAAACAAAATTCTGAATTCTGAGAGTGCATCTACTATGATGGATGAGTTCCGGTTAAAGCACACTCTGTATTGGTTTACATTGTGTCCTTCCTTACCGGTATCTTTCTTTGCTTCCCAAACCTCTAAACCAATCTCCAAGACTAACTATAGAATATTACATTCGCATTCTGTCGATCAAGATTCCTCGCACAATATCACATCACTATATTCCATTACATTCCTTTTCATTATAAAAATAACCTAACCTGACTGACTTAAATACCCTTCCCAAACACAAACATAAATGACATAAGTCGGCTTACAATGATATTATAAATTATTTACAGATTGGCCTAAACAAAAATAAATTCATTAAACTTTGATGCCTTTGATCGTTGTCGTATAGACCTACTGGATCAATCTTCCATGTTGGCCTCATATACTAGTTCCTAGTTTGTTGGTGTCAGATGACTTGAATGTCAATTCCCAAACAATGAATACCGATGAGTACCAGTTAAGTGACCAACCCAAAATGGTGTGTGTTGCCATCAATGACAACACAACTAAGCCAGATGAGTTTCAATTTCCAACAATCTCCCCCTTTGGCATTGATGGAATGATCTCAAAAACTATTGGAAGACTGCTCCCCCTAAGCTATACATTACTTCTTATGTCCCTAGACATTTTTCACATCAACCTCTCCCCCTTTGACATCAATGAAAAAGTTGGGGCAAATGAATGAAAGAGTGAGAGCAAAACTATGATTACCAGATCTAGATGAACTTGAAAATATCTGGTAAGCATTATTCAAAAATCCTAAGTATGCATCCCAACCTATCTTCAATGTGCTCAAAATGGATACAAAACCATTAAGAATAATGCATGAAGCTCTTCTTCTGATAGGTCTATCGGAGATGTTTATCCATTAACTATATGCTTTCCCTCTTGTGAAGTAACATAGTGTTCAACCGGGGACTCACCAAACCTCTTAATTCCCTTACAAATCAGATTAGCCTATCCATGTCCTTCTCTAATGCAGAAATCTCAAACTCTGTTATCAAAATATGACCATCAATGGTACTATTTAGTGTCTAAGTACCATCAAAACTATTAGTCAAATGTTCTAACCAAGCATTTGCCGCCTTCAATTTTACCTCAAGGTCCACTGTTAGTTTGTCAGTGTTAGTACATGATCTATATATATTGCTGCACTCATTTAGAGACACATCAATCTTTGTTATCTCATCTAACAGCTTAGCCTTGTCAGATGAAATCAAGTTGTCACAAGTCACCTTCCGGGCTACATTATATCGCTCAATCAACTATCGGTTTGATTCCTATTGAAGAGTTTTAAACTCTTTGGAAATATGCTCTGTCAAATCTTTTAGTTTGTCGGATGGGCTTCCAATATTATCTACCTTATATTCTGGAGCAAGCTGCTGCAAAACCAGAATGGGTTGTTCAATAACCTGCTTATCTTCAGTCCCATCCTTCCTTAACTTCTAAGTAGTAACATACATCAATTCAAAACTGCTCAGTTGCTCAATATTCTTCTGTGCAAAATCAACTTGACCAGATGAGTCAATTACCAACAATGAGTGACTATCCAAAATCTTCTTGGAGAATTCAACCTCATACATGCATCAGTGGCTTCACCACTTGGTGCAGTAAGCTTTTCAACCTTAACCTCTTTAGTATGTACATTTGGTATCAGAGGTTCAATATCCTCAACATTCTTGTAGTACCCCTACTCGTTTGAACTCATTCAACTCATATTTTACTATTCATCTTTCTCAGTGGATACATTACTGTGAATTGTTATTCAGATTTATATGACATTATTCCATGCTTAATCTGAATATGAGATGCATGATTTATTTACACTATTTCTGTACTTGTGATTTATGGCATAGTATGGTTTATTGCAATGTACTGACACTTTACTTTATTTATGAAATGTATGTTGTGTATCTGCGAGTGTATTGGATGCAAGGGGATGATTTTCCTTCACTCATTTTAGTGAGACAAGGAACAAGTACTGGGTAGGTATATATGCATGTGTGGTTCGGTGATGCAGGATATTGAAGGTACAAGTACTGGGTAGGTACGGGGTAACGTCTCCACTTGGCTACACAGGTCTGAGCGTGCCTTATATTTTCTGATGGAAGTGGAGGAGATAGTATTTGACCTATTTTTAGTCAGTTACACTCGGGTGAGTGTCGTTAGTTAGTCATTCCGTCAATTTCTTCGGTCTTCATATTTTGTTGTTTGACCTTTATGAGAAGTCGCTTGATGCTTGCTCAGTTTGTGTGTTTTCTGTTTTTAATTATTGCATGTTATTGGTAATTGTTACGTTTATTTCATCTATAAGAGTAAAAAGTAGTTTTATATTTGGAAGAAAACAAAAGGGATAAGTGATCTAGTGTCTTAACATTGTTTACAAATATATGAGTTTCTTATGCATGTCAGTTCGATAATTGCGACTTGATCATTTGAATATATGTATATATATTATATACACGGGGGGGCGACTACCATTTATATTTAGTTATTTGAAATAATGTTTAAGTGATTGAATTATCATTGGATAATATCATCGATTTAAACTATTATGTTTTTTTGAATATGCATGAATATAAATTAGAATTATATATATATCATATTTAATATACTTCTCGAATGTGTAATATATATATATATAATTCAATTGTTTGCATATATATATGAAAAGTCATTAATTATAAATATGGGGAAAACCAAAATATATATTTATAATTTGCTAAGGAGGGATTAATGTATGAATATTTTAATGAAAGCCATTAATTAAATATTAAACATATAATAATAAAATTAAAATAAATTAAAAAACTAAATAATGGAAGGTGGCAGGTTTAATAAAGTTAAGTAAATTTAACTAGTGGATAGGGTGGCCGATAGTAATATTGACCACCCCCCTTAATAAAGGGAGGGGTCGGTATTACCACCGACCAACCTCCTCCCTCATATTTCACACGCCTCCTCCCTTCCATTATTCACGCCTCCTTTCATATTAATAAAACTACTCCACATCGCAACAAACACCGACACCCCCCTCTCGCTTGCTGTTAAACCAGACATCGACTGCAACATCCTGCCATTAGGAAGCAGAAACTCATCATTAAGGATACGATAACGATAAAAAACTCATGGGAGACCATAGTTGAGAGGAGTAGATTGGCATGTGGTGCCATGTCTAAAGGGAAGTTGCAGATTTCTCCATTAATCATGGAGGCAGACTGAAATCTTTGCGAGGATTAAACTGATAGCAACTACTCCTTCCAAAACATAACCCATGTGATCGATACTTGCACTACCAGTTATGGATCAGATAATAGAGTAGTTTTCCATGGTAATAGGAAAATCATCGATAGGGAGAGTTGCATAGTCGATCCATGCTCTACGAATTGTAGTGACATGTAGACGTGTAAGGTTAAGGATCGATAAACGGCTAGGAATAATCAAAGAGTTGAGTTTAACTGAAGATGAAACTCAAAGTAATCCATTAAAGACTCCTCATCAAACACCATAATGGAGCCTCAGACTTAGGAGAAGCCATGGGTAATTTTAGTATAAATAGAGGTGGGAGTAAGGAGGAAGAACACAATTCATTTTTGCATCGAAGGAAGGATGGTGGACTCAAGAAGAAAGAATTAGAATAGAGGAGAAAAATAGAGTAGAATAGAGAGATAGAGATAATACTTTAGGAAGTATCAAAGAGAGTTGGTTTTTGTGATAGAGTTTTGGAGCAGATTGAAGATAAGGTTCGTAAGCAAGGCACACTATCATAAGGTAGAAGGGCATTGAGGTCTTGCATACGAGTTAACTTTGCAAAAGGTCAGGAATTTCTTTAGGTTTTGGATCATTATTATTTACGGAAGCTTTTGTTATAAGTTATGATTATGATCTTGCTTATATTATAGTTATGGTGAAGTATCATTTATTGTTTGGGTTAGTTAATGAAAAATCATAGAATATTAACTGTAATTACATTATAGCTATAGTAGTGGAATTTTGTTTAAGAACATATTGCACACTTGTTATTATATAAAAGAAATTTATGCTTGCATTCAAAACCTAGTTATTAAGATTTATTAGACGTTGCTCTAGGAGAGTCTGGGAAGTAATGGGTTACTGTTGAAACATGAGGTTTATGACTTATTAAATAGTGTATTAATATAGTTGTAATTCTTATTTTCTGGAAGTCTTTATTTGCAAGTTGTTTATGCATTTGACTATTTTAAGGAAAGATTGTCTGTGTTAGGATCATGTGAAAATAGTGTTTTCTGTCAAGTTTAAATTCCAAATTGTTGTTACATTATCATTGTGTCCTATGTTATTATGTTTCCTTGGTCAGGTGTCGATGTATAAGTTTATGGATGTGAGCTATTGTGTGTTTTGTCCAAATGGTCAACCTTTGGTTAGTAAATCGTGTATTCTTCACCTATGGTTTGTCAGGATTAGGTATGGTTGTTAGTTTTGCCATAGAGTTCTTGTAGAGAGAGAGACTTTTCCTGTAGTGTCCTATGAGAGAGAGTGGCTTTCGAGCGGGGGTCGTGCCCAAAGTGGATGACAGGATAACCCGTCGAAAGTCAGTTAAAAAGTGATAACCTAATAATTGATTAGGGGGTGGTTAGAATAAATATTAATTAAGATAATGTGCCTCGTGCATAGGTGTAGTGCTTGTACAGGGCTCATAATGTTACGAGAAGGCCTGGAATGGCAAACTTACCACCTTTTCTTCATGAAAGGATTGGTAGGGTCCGCATGTGACTTAGTTGGAGCCGGAAGCCGGGAGAGGTTACCAAGATAGAGAGCTGAGACCTAGGAGGCTATACCATGGTATCCATCGTAAGCTATGCGATGACACTCTCTCCTTAGAGTCACTAGTGTTTTGTGAGTTGAGTCACATGGATGTGTGTGGAGTCTTGTAGTCCTTTCGTACTTGTCTTATTTTGCTTGCTTGAGGGTTATCTACTATCTCCAGCATGGTGGGGTGGTTCCTTTTGTGAATCACATGGTCGGGTGGTAGTGTCACTTCTCATTGGATGTTCTGGAATGTATCTTCAAGCGAGGAAGGACTTTATTGGAGTTATTGGTTCGTGGTTCATGTACTAGAACTTGTTCGTGACCATCGTTCAGTTGAAATCTTGAGGTCTTGTATCAGAACTTTTATGTAATCTTCATTTTGTAATATTTTAATTCATGGTGTAATTTTTGTAAACATGTATTTTTGAATATTGTAAAATAGAGAAAGATTGGAATGAATGTTATTTCAGTTACTTAATTCTTTTGTATATATTAAATGATTGCTTTGGAGTACTTTGAATTCTTCATTATGGAATTTTTATCTTAAACATTTAATTTTCCTATAAAGCTGAACAATAGGTTTTTTCATGGTGTTAATATAATTTACGAAATAATCTTCATTGGTGACCCTTAGGAAATTCAAGAGTTAGACTTCTGCTATGTTATTAGATGTGCAATGGTTTAATACAAGCACTTGTTCTTTTAAGAAAAGAAAAGAAAAAAAAAATTTACTTCACCCTTAGTTGCATAGATTGTGATGTTTTTCCTTTAGGGTTCCTAGCGAGGCATTGCATTTGGTATCAGAGCCCAAGTTTCAACACTGGGTACTTTGGGTTTGTAGTGTGCCTATTCAAGTTGACCTTTTATTTAGGTCTTAACATTTTTGTTTTCCCTTGTTTATCCTTGCCATATATCTGAACCGTTTTCTCTTTTGTAGTACTAGGTCATGGCTAGGAGAGGTAGGGGAGGTGGTCGTATGGGTGGTTGCAATAGAGGTAGAGGTGGAGGTAGAGGTGGAGGATGGGGTTGTGGTTCTAATCGTCACAGTCCTTCACCATCACCTACTCATGTGAGTGTTGAGCCAGAACAGTTTGTTCATCAGGACTCACCGCATGTAGAAGAACATGTTCTCGAAAGGGATGAGCTGAGACAAATGTTTCAGGAGGTTCTTGCTAGGTTAGGCCCTAGGCCTGAGTTTGTTCAGCTAGTTCTAGAGGAGAGAGAGGGGAAGATCACCCAGAAGGAGAGGGATTGCAGTCAATGAAGAGCCAGTTTCTTTGGGTCACATAAAGGACTTGATGAGGTCCAACCCTCCTTTCTTTAATGATATGGGTACCGGTCTCGAGGTAGAGACTTGGCTTATCGGTCTAGATAGGTGTTTTGCTATGTTCCCATATAGTAGCAACACCAAGGCGAGATGTGCTATTATGCGTCTTGAAAACTTCGCTTCAATCTGGTGGAGACTAGAGGAGGAAATGATCGATGTGTGCATTAACACCGTGACATGGGAGCTATTTTTGGAGAGATTTAGGGCATGGTTTCTCTCGCCCCAGTGGAGACAGACTCAGGCAGATGAGTTCCATGCTCTACGTCAGTATGGTATGACAGTAGACCAGTATGAGCACAGGTTCTATGAGCTCAAGTAGTATGCTAGGATTGGTAATGATGAGGCTATGTTTGTACAACACTTCCTGAGGGGCTTGAATGACCGCATTAGTGGAGGTATTAGGGTGTTTGAGCCAATTTTAGTGGAGATAGTCGTGGTGAAAGCCAGATTAGTTGAGTTGAACCTTACCCATGCACTTGGTGGTTAGCCAGGTGTGCAGATAGGGAGTGCACCTTCCAGTGGGAATAAAGCTCGGGGGAATCAATCCCAGTCAGCTGCACCATTTAGGACTCCTCAGGAACCCGCTAAGGGTGGACAATAGCAACAACTGTCGAAACTAAATCAATTTCAGGGCCCTATAAGGCAATCCCCGCAGAGTGAATTTCACACTGCTAGCCAAGGAAGTTTCCAGCAGTTTAGTGGACCAACAAATAATAGAGGACCAGGTAGAGGAGCTTGCTTCTCTTGTGGGCAGTTTGGTCATAAAGCCGTGCAGTGCCCTCCATGTTTCCACAATATAGGAAGTCAGAGGCTAGCAACATCAGAGCCTACAGTGGGAGATGCAGGCAGATCCCATAGAGTGTTTTCAGCAGTGGATGACTACCAAGTTGATCCTTAGGGGTTGCATCATCGACCAGGTAAGGGTCCTATGGGACCCAAATGATGAGACCTCAGCGACTTGGGAGGATGCAATGTAGATGAGAGAGTTGTATTCTTATTTGTTTTAGGCTTCCAGGAGTAAGCCTAGTTTTGGGGGGGAGAATGTAGTACCCCTACTCATTTGAACTCATTAAACTCATATTTTACTATTCGTTTTTCTCATTGGATACATTACCATGAATTGTTATTCAGATTTATATGACATTATTCCATGCTTAATCTGAATATGAGATGCATGATTTATTTAAACTATTTTTGTACTTGTGATTTATGGCATAGTATGGTTTATTGCAATGTACTGACACTTTACTTTATTTATGCAATGTATGTTGTGTATCTGTGAGTGTATTGGATGAAAGGGGACGATTTTTCTTCACTCATTTTGGTGAGACAGGGAACGTCATGATTCTCCTTCATCGGTGTGTATGTTGTGTTTTCCATTTGGTATATATGCATGTGTGGTTCAGTGATGCAGGATATTGCAGGTACAAGTACTGGGTAGGTACGGGGTAACAACTCCACCTGGCTACACAGGTCTGAGCGTGCCTTATATTTTCTGATGGAAGTGGAGGAGATAGTAGTTGGCCCTATTTTTAGTCAGTTACACTCGGGTGAGTGTCGTCAGTTATTCATTCCATCTATTTGTTCGGTCTTCATATTTTGTTGTTTGACCTTTATGAGAAGTCGCTTGATGCTTGCTCAGTTTGTGTGTTTTCTGTTTTTAATTATTGCATGTTATTGGTAATTGTTACGTTTATTTCGTCTATAAGAGTAAAAAGTAGTTTTATATTTGGAAGAAAACAAAAGGGATAAGTGATCTAGTGTATTAACGTTGTTTACAAATATATGAGTTTCTTATGCATGTCAGTTCGATAATTGCGACTTGATCATTTGAATATATGTATATATTATATACACGGGGGGGCAACTGTCATTTATATGTAGTTATTTGAAATAATGTTTAAGTGATTGAATTATCATTGGATAATATCGTTGATTTAAACTATTATGTTTTTTTGAATATGCATGAATATAAATTAGAATTATATATATATCATATTTAATATACTTCTCGAATGTGTAATATATATATAATTCAATTGTTTGAATATATATATATATATATATGAAAAGTCGTTAATTATAAATATGGGGAAAACCAAAATATATATTTATAATTTGTTAAGGAGGGATTAATGTATGAATATTTTAATGAAAGCCATTAATTAAATATTAAACATATAATAATAAAATTAAAATAAATTTAAAAACTAAATAATGGAAGGTGGCAGGTTTAATAAAGTTAAGTAAATTTAACTAATGGATAGGGTGGCCGATAGTAATATCGACCACCCCCCTTAATAAAGGGAGGGGTCGGTATTACCACCGACCACCCTCCTCCCTTCCATTATTCATGCCTCCTTTCATTTAAATAAAACTACTCCACATCGCAGCAAACACTGACACCCCCCTCTCGCTCGTTGTTAAACCAGACGTCGACTGCAACATGCTGCCACTAGGAAGCAGAAACTCATCATTAAGGATACAATAATGATAAAAAACTCATGGGAGACCATAGTTGAGAGGAGTAGATTAGCACGTGGTGCCATGTCTAAAGAGAAGTTGTAAATTTCTCCATTAATCATGGAGGTAGACTGAAATCTTCATGAGGATTAAACTGATAGAAATTACTGCTTCCAAAACATAACCCACGTGATCGATACTTGCACTACCAGTTATGGATCAGATAATAGAGTAGTTTGCCATGGTAATAGGAAAATCATCGATAGGGAGAGTTGCATAGTCAATCCATGCTCTACGAACTGTAGTGACATGTAGACGTGTAAGGTTAAGGATCAATAAATGGCTAGAATAATCAAAGAGTTGAGTTTAATTGAAGATGAAACTCAAAGTAATCCACTAAAGACTCCTCATAAAAAACCATAACACAGCCTCAGACTTAGGAGAAGTCATGAGTAATTTTATTATAAATAGAGGTGGGAGTAAGGAGGAAGAACACAATTCATTTTTGCATTGAAGGAAGGACAGTGGACTCAAGAAGAAAGAATTAGAATAGAGGAGAAAAATAGACTAGAATAGAGAGATAGAGAGAATACTTTAGGAAGTATCAAAGAGAGTTGGTTTTTGTGATAGAGTTTTGGAGCAGATTGAAGATAAGGTTCATAAGCAAGGCATGCTATCATTCGACAGAAGGGTGTTGAGGTCTTGCATACGGGTTAACTTTGCAAAAGGTTAGGAATTTCTTTAGGTTTTGGATCATTATTATTTATGGAAGCTTTTGTTATAAGTTATGATTATGATCTTGCTTATATTATAGTTATGGTGAAGTATCATTTATTGTTTGGGTTAGTTAATGAAAAATCATAGAATATTAAGTGTAATTACATTATAGTTATAGTAGTGGAATTTTCTTTAACATATTGCACACTTGTTATTATATAAAAGAAATTTATGCTTGTGTTCAAAACCTAGTTATTAAGATTTATTAAACGTTGCTCTAGGAGATTCTGGGAAGTAATGGGTTACTATTGAAACATTAGGTTTATGACTTATTAAATAGTGTATTAATATAGTTGTAATTCTTATTTTCTGGAAGTCTTTATTTGCAAGTTGTTTATGCATTTGACTGTTTTAAGGAAAGATTGTCTGTGTTAGGATCATGTGAAAATGGTGTTTTCTGTCAAGTTTAAATTCCAAATTGTTGTTACATTATCATTGTGTCCTATGTTATTATGTTTCCTTGGTCAGGTGTCGATGTATAAGTTTATGGATGTGAGCTATTGTGTGTTTTGTCCAAATGGTCAACCTTTGGTTAGTAAATCATGTGTTCTTCACCTGTGGTTTGTCAAGATTAGGTATGGTTGTCTGTTTTGCCATAGAGTTCTCGTAGAGAGAGACTTTTCCTATAGTGTTCTATAAGAGAGAGTGGCTTTCGAGCGAGGGTCGTGTCCAAAGTGGATGACAGGATAACCCGTCGAAAGTCAGTTAAAAAGTGATAACCTAATAATTGATTAGGGGATGGTTAGAATAAATATTAATTAAGATAATGTGCCTCATGCATAGGTGTAGTGCTTGTACAGGGATCATAACGTTACAAGAAGGCCTGGACTGGCAAACTTACCACCTTGTCTTCATGAAAGGATTGGTAGGGTTTGCATGAGACTTAGTTGGAGCCGGAAGCCGGGAGAGGTTACCAAGAGAGAGAGTCGGTACCTAGGAGGCTGTACCATGGTATCCATCGTAAGCTATGCAATGATACTCTCTCCTTAGAGTCACTAGTGTTTTGTGAGTTGAGTCACATGGATGTGTGTGGAGTCTTGTAGTCCTTTCGTACTTGTCTTATTTTTCTTGCTTGAGGGTTATCTACTATCTCGAGCACGGTGGGGTGGTTCCTTTTCGGAATCACATGGTCGGGTGGTAGTGTCACTTCCCATCGGATGTTCTGGAATGCATCTTCAGGTGAGGAAGGACTTCGTTGGAGTTCTTGGTTCATGGTTCATGTACCAGCTTTTGTTTGTGACCATCGTTTAGTTAAAATCTTGAGGTCTTTATCGGAACTTTTATGTAACCTTCATTTTGTAACATTTTAATTCATGGTGTAATTTTTGTAAACATGTATTTTTGAATATTGTAAAATAGAGAAACATTGGAATGCATGTTATTTCAGTTACTTAATTCTTTTGTATATATTAAAAGATTGCTTTGGAGTACTTTGAATCCTTTCATTGTGGAATTTTTATCTTAAACATTTAATTTTCCTATAAAGCTGAACAATAGCTTTTTTTGTAGTGTTAATATAATTTATGAAATAATCTTCGTTGGTGACCCTTAGGAAATTCAGGAGTTAGACTTCCACTGTGTTATTAGATGTGCAATGGTTTAATACAAGCACTTGTTCTTTTAAGAAAAGAAAAAAAAAATTACTTCACCCTTAGTTGCATAGATTGTGATGTTTTTCCTTTAGGGTTCATGCCGGGGCATTACACTTCTTATTTTTTGTATCTACATCGATAACCTCTATATCTGGAATGATCTGTTTTGGTGTATCCTGCTTATCCTGTATAGTTTCAATGTTATCTACTGATATCTCTATCTTAGGTACAAGTGGTTCTACCAGAGAAATATCCTCTGATATTTTTTGATCCAAAACCAATGTATCCATTCCCAATATACCTTTCCCCTTATCATCTATTGGGATGTCTAGAGTGTTAGATTTTTTTGGGACTTCTAGTGATGTAAAGAATCTAGGTTTATCTACAAAGAATTTTACCCAAGCCTCATCTGTCTCCTTAACTATCTCATTTATTCTACCTACTATGAGACTGACATTCTGGTGTTTCCTCCAAAAAATTGATTTATTTGCAAACTCTAAACATTGCTACATCTCTTCATCAGTTATAGCACCACAAACAGTTAACAACTCATGTAACTTTATGTGTATATCCTCTTCAACCGCAGATAACCTTCGAGCATCTAGTTTACTATACAAGTTTGTCGGTATCTATTTTTCAATCTCTAAAAGTGCTTTCTTATATATGTCTAAATACAACAAAACTGATTCCTCTATCTCCATTTTCTCCTTATCATCCATATGTACATAGTAATGTTGTATATTACTCAAAATTCCATCTTTAGTTATTTTATCTATTAACTCAACAACTAAGAGAGGAGGAATAATTTCAATACTCTTACCGGATTTGAGCGCTATATCTACATCTGATTTCTTCTTCTTGGCGAGAGTAGAAGTAGACTCCTTAACTGGTTTCCTCTTCTCTGTGGGATTCCTCTCCTTTGAAATTTTCTTTGGTGTTGTCAGAGGGGTAACCTTTACTTCCTCAGCCTTCTTCCTTGGTATCCTGATGAAAGTCTTATAAACTGTGAGGGCACAACATAAGTATCAGAGCTAGATGTAATAGGGGAAATATAAGTTTTCAGTTTCTTCCTCTTTACTACACCCTTGTCGATTGTTGTTGTTGGTGAGGCCTGAACTATTGTCGGAGATGACCCTTCAGCTAGTCCAATAATTTTCTTTATCTCAGAGGACATCTTCTGTACAACTTTCCCAACTTTCTTGATCTTTCCTTCCCTTTTCTTTTTACTGGATCCAATTTCAACTTCAATTTTATTTTTCTTTGCAATCCCAAAGGCTTTCTCTGCTTCATCAACAAGGGCATCAATAAGAGTCTTGGCATATAAGTACAAGATCTCAATATCTACCTCATAGCCCATCTTTGTTATCTAGATATTCCTAGGTTGCACTACCTCCATCGGTGTTTCATCCTTCTTTACCATAAAATAGATTTCAGTTGAGTATTTGTCAACTATATGCTTTGGAACTCTTTCTCTCTTATTTCACGTGGACACTTTTTTTTGAAGAATTAATCATTGGTATAATCATATTTACATATTTTCTTTTACCGACAAATAGGTCCAAGGTTACCTAGGGTTACACCGGTAGGTTTACCTTTTCCAGATCAGCATGGCACGCTATGGAGATGATTTATTATTGGTGTAAATGCTTTAAGATGACATGTTTAATTGGTTATTGCATCGAATAATATATTGTTTGTAAAATGTTTTTATTGTAATATCTTGTAGAGCTGACCTACTAAAATTGGACTTAGGTTATGGTATAAATGTAAGATCTTATTTGTAAGATCGAATGTGGAATGCAAAAAAGAATTAAGTGAAGGTATATGCGAGATTGAGCAGAGCTATACATGAAGACATCATTTGAAGGTGAAGCTAGGTTTTTGTTGAAGCATATCAACATTACACCGGTACTGAATCCAGCATATGAAGATGTTATTTTGTGCAGTACATTCTTATTGGATTTAACCATCCAATTGTAGTCAGTGTGACTCCCATTTTGTGATTGAGCAATGCTCTCTAGGTTGTTGGCCTTTTTGCATGTGCAGACCCCATTTATGTACACTTACTATCTGCAGTAGTATCATCTAATTGTGGGTAAGGTTTCCCATCATGGTTTTTCCCCTTATAGGGTTTCTATGTACAAATATTGGTGTTATGTGTTGTGGATTACTTTGTGTTTATGTTTCATGCATTAATCTTTACGAGTATAGCAATTAACTGTTAACACTGTCTACCGGCATACTTAACTGGTTTACTGGCATTAAGCATTAAGTTGGTTTAGTTGTTTTTGGTTTGAATTTATTAGAAAACTGATTCACCCCCCCCCTCTCAGTTGTCTTCAAGACCTAACAATTGGTATCAGGGCTTAGTCCTCTTTTGCAGAAGTTTAACAACTTGAGGAGATCCAATGACTACTAATTATTTCAGGAAGGATAGTCCTAAACTTGATGGAACCAACTATGGGATATGGAAGATCAAAATGGAGACACATCTGAATTGCATTGGTAAAGACATCTAGGAAGTTACAAAGAATGGTTATACTGCTGCTATAGCTGGTCAGACCGCTCCGACTACCTTAGCTAAAGATGAGGAAAATGATTGCAAAGCAAGAGAAGCATTTCTGAGCACTTTATCAGACCAACAAATCATGGGATTATCAGATAGGTCTACTGCTAAAGCTATTTGGGATCATTTGGAAACACTAAATGAAGGAGATTCCACAGTCAAGATTGCAAAACTTGAAAGCTTCCGAGTCAGGTATGAACATCTGAAAATGGAAGAAGATGAAAGGATTTCTACTTTTATGGAAAGAGTAAATGAAATTGTTTGGGGTGTTAAATGTTGTGGAGGAACCTTGAGTGAGGATGAAATAGTTTCAAAAATCTTAAGAGGATTGCCACCGGCATATAAAATAAAGGTTACTGCTATAAATGAGTTGAGAACAATGCCTAATACATCAGTAACTAGGGATACATTGATTGGAAAACTTTCAACTTTTGAAATTGAGCAATTTGGTCTTGTTGCTACTATAAAGACATATTTGGCCTTTAAAGCATCAACATCATCTTCTCCATCATTTGACAAATTGGATTGGAAATCCTTTTATGCAAGAGAACTTGAAGAAACTAGGAAGGAGAATGAAGAAATCAAAGCACTATTTGGAAGGAAAATGCCAAAAGGTCTAGTTGGAAGTAAGTATGAAGGTAAAGCACCCTTTAAATGTTTCAACTTCAATAAGATTGCTCATATGGCTTCAAGATGCCCTGATAGACATGCTAGAATAAGAGAAGAAGTTAGAAGAACATACAAGCCTAATCCTGAATATCAGAGATACAGATTTAAAAAGAACAAAGACAAATCTTGTTGCATTTCTGATGAAGGTGTAACTGATGATTCTGATGAGGATCCAGTAGACAATGGATGGGTTTTTATTGCTATAACAAAAGATCAACCGGCACTTACTGCTCAACTAGTAGAACAAGCCCTAGCAACTAAAGTTGAAGTAAAGGATGAATGGATCATTGACTCAGGATGCTCACATCATATGACAGGAGACAAAGGTAAATTCTTGAACTTTCAAGAATACAATGGAGGTTTAGTAAGATTTGGAGATGACAAAACCTATTCAATAAAAGGTAAGGGTACAATATCTCTTGATGGTAAGCATAACACTGACAATGTCTACTATGTTGAAGGATTAAAGCATAATATTTTAAGTGCTGGTCAATTAGTTGAGAAAGGATTTCAGTTACAATTTAAAAATGGAAAATGCAAAATCATGAATAGAACTGGTTTAGAAATTGCAACCGGTAATCAGACTAGAGGTAATATCTTTCATTTGAATAACAGTGAAAAGGCATGCTTGATTGCACATATAGATGAAAGTTGGTTATGGCATAAGAGACTCTGTCATGTAAACTTTGATTGCATGGTAAAGATCAGTACTTCTAAGGCAGTTAGAGATCTACCTAAAATTGTGAAAACCTCATAATACAATATGTAAGGAATGTCAATTTGGAAAACAAGTTAGAGCTAGTTTCAAAAGTATTCCAGAAAAATCCAATAATGCTCTTGATTTGATTAACACTGATTTATGTGGTCCAGCTAGAACTAAAAGCTTACAAGGTGATAGATATTTCATGCTAATTATTGATGATTATTCTAGAATGTGTTGGGTTACTTTTCTAAAAGAAAAATCAGAACCATTTGGAAAGTTCAAATTGTTCAAAGCAATGGTTGAAAATGAAACCAGTAAGAAAATCAAATGTTTAAGATCAGATCAAGGAGGAGAATTCACATCTAAGGACTTTAATACATTCTATGAAGTGAATGGAATTTGAAGACAGCTATCAGCACCTCAGATACCACAACAGAATGGAGTTGTTGAAAGGAAAAACAAAACTATCTTGGATGCAGCAAGAAGTATGTTATCTGAAGAAAATTTACCACATGTATATTGGAGAGAAGCAGCCAGCACAACTATCTATACATTCAACAAAGTTCACATCAAAGGTGAAACCGGTAAGACCCCTCATGAACTATGGTTTGGTAATACTCCTACTCTTAAGTATTTCAGAGTTTTTGGAAGTAAATGTTATATTAGAAGAGATGAGTATATTGGCAAGTTTGATCCTAGAAGTGATGAAGGAATATTTCTTGGTTATTCATCTAAGAGCAAGGCATATAGATGTTTTAATAAGAGATTGCAGAAAATTGTTGAGAGTACAAATGTAAAAACTGATGAACAATTCAAAGGAACTTCAAGGTATATAGATTCTGAACCAGAAATAGAAATTGTGACAATTGAACCTACACTAAATCCACCAGTACAAAATGAAGATCCAGTTACCCTGGTACCATCAGAGGATTCCATAGTAATTGAAGAACAACAACAAACTAAGACACCCCGGTATGTAAAATTGAACCATTCTGAAGATCAAATAATTGGAAACAAAATTAAAGGAGTTATGAAAAGAGGAAGATTGGCAAATGAAGAGGTATGTCTTATTTCTCAAATTGAACCATCATCTATTAATGAGCCATGTGAAGATAAATTTTGGATTAAAGCTATGGAAGAAGAATTAGAACAAATTGAGAAAAATAATACTTGGACATTAGTTCCCCGGCCTAAAGATAAAAATATAATTGGAACCAAATGGGTATTTAGAAACAAATTTAATGAAGATGGTAAGGTTGTCAGAAATAAAGCAAGACTAGTGTGTAAGGGATATTCTCAGAAAGAAGGAGTTGATTACAATGAAACCGTTGCACCGGTAGCTAGAATTGAGGTAGTAAGATTATTCTTGGCTTTCGCAGCTCACAAGAACTACAAAGTTTATCAAATGGATATTAAATGTGCATTCTTGAATGGAGATCTTGAAGAGGAAGTCTATATTGAACAACCTGATGGATTTTCTTTGACAGATGACAATGATATGGTTTGTAGGCTAAGAAAAGCTCTGTATGGATTGAAACAAGCCCCAAGAGCTTGGTATGCAAGGTTGGATAAATATCTTTTAAAGATTGATTTTACTAAAGGAAATGCAGACAACAATTTATATTACAAAATAACTAATGATGATATCTTGATTATAGAAGTATTCATTGATGATATAATCTTTGGAGGAGAAGATGGATTATGTAAAGAATTTTCTATTAAAATGCAGCAAGAATTTGAAATGTCTATGATTGGAGAAATAAAATTCTTTTTAGGATTGTAGATTTCACAGACTGACAAAGGTATTTTTTTGAGTCAATCCAAGTACTTGAAAGAGTTACTAAAGAAATTTGGGATGGAGAACTCTAAACTGGTAAGCACACCTATGACTACAAATGACAAATTATCTCAAAGGGATGAATCTACACCTGTTAATCCAACTAGATACAAATCTATGATAGGAGGTTTACTGTATTTGACACAAACCAGACCTAATATTATGAATGCAGTATATTTTGTTTCTAGATTTCAAATTAATCCTAGAGAAATTCATGAATTAGCAGTAAAAAGGATTTTCTAGTACTTACAAGGCACTGTAAATCTTGGATTATGGTATCCTAGAGATGAAAATTTTGATCTATGTGCATACACAGATGCAAATTGGGTAGGAGATGTGGATGATATAAAAAGCACCACCGGCGGCGCATTCTTTCTTGGAAAGAGATTAGTCTCTTGGTTAAGTAAGAAATAGAGTTGTACATCTTTATCAATAGCAGAATCAAAATATGTTGTAGCAACAACTAACTGTACACAGGTACTATGGCTTGAGCAAATGTTGAAAGACATAAAGGTAAAATGCAAGGAACCTATTACGATATATTGTGATAACACTACAGCAATTGATATATCTAAGAATCCGGTATTACATTCTAAAACAAAACATGTTTCTATCAAACTGAATTTTCTAAGGGAAAAAGTTGAAGAAAAAGAGATAAAACTGGTTTATGTGAATACTAAAGAATAGCTTGCAGATATTTTCACAAAACCTTTGCCTAAGGAGACTTTTGAATATCTCAAAGATCGGCTTGGAGTCATACCACCACTAGTAGAGACTTAGATAGTTGATGATTTTCATCAACCGGTAGAATTAAAAGACAAATCTTTTACTCTGGTCTTTGATGAGGAAGCTACTTCTCAGGGGGAGTAGTTGGTATATTGAATTGGTTGGTATTTTGTATATGAACTTGGTTTTATTATTATAACTTTGGCATTTGATGTCAAAGGGGGAGAGATATCTATGGAAAAACACATTATCTTTTAAGAGAACTTTGAATAACACATGTTGCTCCCAGGGAGAGAGATTGTTGTTTGAGAGAGACTATTACTCTCTATATTCTGGTTATGAAATTTTTGGAGAGATTGTCGATTTTTGGTTTTTGGCATTTCTGTTTTGGCACTTTGATGGTTTTTCCATATTGTGTTGCCATCAATGCCAAAGGGGGAGATTGTTGGTATTTTGGTATGGTTTTGTCATTGATGTCAACACTTACTAAAGTACTAGCACTCTGGAGATCCAGCAGCATTCACCAGCAAGAAAGTAACTATTGCACAGTTACTGGTATATGGTTCACCGGTAGGATATAATAATCACCGGCACTTGGAATGATATGGAAGACACTTGGTAATGTCCAAGACATCGTGTGGACACTTTGTTTTGAATAATTAATCATTGGTATAATTATATTTACATATTTGCTTTTACCAGCAAATAGGTCCAGAGTTACCTAGGGTTACATCGGCAGGTTTATCTTTTCCAGATTAGCATGGCACGCTATGGAGATGATTTATTATTGTTGTAAATGCTTTAAGATGACATGTTTAATTGGTTATTGCATCAGATAATATATTGTTTGTAAAATGTTTTTATTGTAATATCTTGTAGAGCTGACCTACTAAAATTGGTCTTAGGTTATGGTATAAATGTAACATCTTATTTGTAAGATTGAATGTGGAATGCAAAAAAGAATTAAGTGAAGGTATATGTGAGATTGAGCAGAGCTATACACGAAGACATCATTTGAAGGTGAAGCTAGGTTTTTGTGGAAGCATATCAGCATTACATCGGTACTGAATCCAACATATGAAGATGCTATTTTGTGCAGTACATTCTTATTGGATTTAACCATCCAACTATAGTCAGTGTGACTCCCATTTTGTGATTGAGCAGTGAGCTCTAGGTTGTTGGCCTTTCTGCATGTGCAAACCCCATTTATGTACACTTACTATCTGCAATAGTATCATCTGATTGTGGGTAAGGTTTCCCACTGTGCTTTTTCCCCTTACAGGGTTTCCACGTACAAATATTGGTGTTATGTGTTGTGGATGACTTTGTGTTTATGTTCAATGCATTAATCTTTACCAGTATAGCAATTAATTGTTAACAGTATCTACCAACATACTTAATTGGTTTACCGGTATTAAGCATTAAGTTGGTTGAGTTGTTTTTGGTTTAAATTTATTAGACAACTGATTCACCCCCCCCCTCTCAGTTGTCTCCGGGACCTAACAGGTAAAACCCTGATCCTTCAAAATTTGAAATTTTGGTTTCATCGACCCATCCCGATTCAGTAAAGTGCCAATATACATGTTCTTGATCTCAATATTGTTAGGTCCCGAAGACAACTGAGAGGGGGGGGTGAATCAATTGTAAAATAAATTCAAACCAAAACAACTTAACTAACTTAATGCTTAATACCGGTAAACCAGTTTATCATGCTGGTAGATAGTTTTAACAATTAATTGCTATATTGGTAAAGATTAGTGCATGAAACATAAACACAAAGTTATCCACAACACATAACACCAATATTTGTACTTGGAAACCCTGTAAGGGGAAAAACCACGATGGGAAACCTTACCCACAATCAGATAATACTACTCCAAATAGTAAGTGTACATAAATGGGGTCTGCACATGTAGAAAGGCTAAGTGCCTAGAGCTCACTGCTCAATCACAAAATGGGAGTCACACTGACTACAGTTGGATGGTTAAATCCAATAAGAATGTACTGCACAAAATAGCATCTTCATATGCTAGATTCAGTACCGGTGTAATTCTGATTGTCTTCACAAAAACCCTCCTTCAATCTTCAAATGATGTATGCGTGTATAGCTCTACTTATTCTCGCATATACCTTCACACAATCCTTTTTTTGCATTCCACTCTTAATCTTACAAATAAGATCTTACATTTATACCATAACCTAAGACCAATTTTAGTAGGTTGACTCTACAAGATATTACAATAAAAACATTTTACAAACAATACAATATCCGATCCAATAACCGATTGAACATGTCAGCTTAATGCATTACAACAATAATTAATCATCTCTATAGCATGTCGTGCTGATCTAGAAAAGATAAACTTGCTGGTGTAACCCTGAACCTATTTGCCGATAACAACAAATATGCAAATATGATTATACCAATAAACAAAACTCTAGGACAAGATGTCCGAACGATGTCTTCGTCATTACCAAGTGTTTTTCATATCATTCCATGTGTTGGTGATCATTATATCTTGCCGGTGTACCAGATATTAGTGACTGTGTATGAGTCAGTTGCTTGCCAGTGAATGTTGTTGATTCTCCAAAGTGCTAGAGTTTTAGTAGGTGTTGACATCAATGACAAAACCATACCAAAATACCAACAATCTCCCCTTTTTAATTGATGGTAACACAAGATGGAAAAACCATCAAAGTGCCAAAACAGAAATGCCAAATACCAAAAACCAACAATCTCCAAAAAAAGATCATAACCATAAATCAAAATACAGATGCAGAGAGTAATAATCACTTCCAAACAACAAACTCTCCCCCTGGGAGCAACATGTGTTTTCCTTGTGTTTTTCAAATTTTTTCCATACCAATCTCTCCCCCTTTGATATCAAATGCCAAATTTATAACAAAACCAATTTCATATAAAAAATACCAATCAATTTAATATACCAACTACTCCCTTTGAGAAGTAGCTTCCCATCAAAGCCGGAAAAAAGATTTCTCTGTTAATTCTACTAGTTGATGACAAACATCAACTTCCTAAGTCTCTACCAGTGGGGGTATGACTCCAAGCTGATCTCTGAGATATTCAAAAGTCTCCCTAGGCAAAGGTTTTGTGAAAATATTTGCAAGCTGTTCTTTAGTATTCACATAAACCAGTTTTATCTCTTTTTCTTCAACTTTTTCCCTTAGAAAATTCAATTTGATAGAAACATGTTTTGTTTTAGAATGTAATACCGGATTCTTAGATATATCAATTGCTGTAGTGTTATCACAATATATAGTAATAGGTTCCTTGCATTTTACCTTTATGTCTTTCAACATTTGCTTAAGCCATAGTACCTATGTACAGTTAGTTGTTGCTGCAACATATTCTGATTTTGTTGTTGATAAAGATGTACAACTTTATTTCTTACTCAACCAAGAAACTAATCTATTTTCAAGAAATAAATGTTCCGTCAGTGGTGCTTTTTCTATCATCCACATCTCTTGCACAATTTGCATCTGTGTATGCACATAATTCAAAGTTTTCATCTCTAGGATACCATAATCCAAGATTTATAGTGCCTTGTAAGTACCGGAAAATCCTTTTTACTGTTGATTCATGATTTTCTCTAGCATTACTTTGAAATCTTGAAACAATACATACTAAATTCATAATATTAGGTCTGGTTTGTGTCAAATATAGTAAACCTCCTATCATAGATTTGTATCTAGTTGGATTAACAGGTGTAGATTCATCCCTTAGTGATAATTTGTCATTTGTTGTCATAGGTGTGCTTATCGGTTTAGAGTTCTCCATCCCAAATTTCTTTAATAACTCTTTTAAGTACTTGGATTGACTCATGAATATACCTTTATCAGTCTGTGAAATCTGCTATCCTAAAAAAAATTTTATTTCTCCAATCATAGACATTTCAAATTCTTGCTACATTTTAATAGAAAATTATTTACATAATCCATCTTCTCCCCCAAAGATTATATCATCAACAAATACTTCTATAATCAAGATGTCATCATTAGTTATTTTGTAATATAAATTGTTGTTTGCATTTCCTTTAGTAAAACCAATTTTTAAAAGATACTTATCCAATCTTGCATACCAAGCTCTTGGAGCTTGTTTCAATCCATATAAAGCTTTTCTTAACCTGCAAACCATATCATTGTCATCTGTCAAAGAAAATCCATCAGGTTGTTCAATGTATACTTCTTCTTCAAGATCTTCATTTAAAAATGCACATTTAATATCCATTTGATAAACTTTGTAGTTCTTGTGTGCTGTAAAAGCCAAAAATAATCTGACTGCCTCAATTCTAGCTACTAGTGCAAAGGTTTCATTGTAATCAACTCCTTCCTTCTGAGAATATTCCTTACACACTAGTCTTGCTTTATTTATGACAACCTTACCATCTTCATTAAGTTTGTTTATGAAAACCCATTTGGTTCCAATTACATTTTTATCTATAGGCCGGGGAACTAAAGTCCAAGTGTTGTTTTTCTCAATTTGTTCTAATTCTTCTTCCATAGCTTTAATCCAAAATTTATCTTCACATTCCTCATTAATAGATAATGGTTCAATTTGAGAAATAAGACATACCTCTTCATTTGCCAATCTTCCTCTTGTCATAACTCCTTTAAACTTGTTTCCAATTATTTGATCTTCAGAATGATTCAGTCTTACATACCGGGGTGTCTTTGTTTGTTGTTGTTCCTTAGTTACTGTGGAATCCTTAGATGATACCGGGATAACTGGATCTTCATTCTATACTGGTGGATTCAGTGTAGGTTCATTTGTCAAAATTTCTATTGCCGGTTCAGAATCTATATACCTTGAAGTTCCTCTGAATTGTTCATGAATCTTTACATTTGTACTTTCAACAATTTTCTGCATTCTTTTGTTAAAACATCTATATGCCTTGCTCTTAGATGAATAACCAAGAAATATTCCTTCATCACTTCTAGGATCAAATTTGCCAATATACTCATCTCTTATGATATAACATTTACTACCAAAAATTCTGAAATACTTAAGAGTAGGAGTATTGCCAAACCATAGTTCATGAGGGGTCTTACCGGTTTCACCTTTGATGTGAACTTTCTTGAATGTATAGACCAATGTAATAATTGCCTCTCTCCAATATACATGTGGTAGGTTTGCTTCTGATAACATACTTCTTGTTGCATCCAAGATAGTTCTATTTTTCCTTTCAACAACTCCATTCTCCTGTGGTGTCCGAGGTGTTGATAGTTGTCTTCTGATTCCATTTATTTCATAGAATGTATTAAACTCCTTAGATGTAAATTCTCCTCCTTGATCTGATCTTAGACATTTGATTTTCTTACCGGTTTCATTTTCAACCATTGCTTTGAACAGTTTGAACTTTCCAAGTGCTTCTGATTTTTCTCTAAGAAAAGTAACCCAACACATTCTAGAATAGTCATCAATGATTAGCATGAAATATCTATCACCTTGTAAGCTTTTAGTTCTAGCTGGACCATATAAATCAGTGTGAATCAAATCAAGAGCATTATTGGATTTTTATGGGATACTTTTGAAACTAGCTCTAACTTGTTTTCCAAATTGACATTCCTTACATACTATATTCTGAGGTTTGACAATTTTAGGTAAATCTCTAACAGCCTTAGTAGTACTGATCTTCACCATGCAATCAAAGTTTACATGATAGAGTCTCTTATGCCATAACCAACTTTCATCAATATGTGCAATTAAGCATGTCTTTTCAGTGTTATTCAAATGAAAGATATTACCTCTAATTTGATTACCGGTTGCAATTTCTAGACTAGTTCTATTCATGATTTTGCATTTTCCATTTTTGAATTGTAACTGAAATCCTTTCTCAACTAATTGACCAACACTCAAAAGATTACGCTTTAATCCTTCAACATAGTAAATATTGTCAGTGTTATGCTTACCATCAAGAGATAATGTACCCTTACCTTTGATCGAACAAGCTTTGTCATCTCCAAATCTCAATAAGCCTCCATTGTATTCTTGAAAGTTCAAGAATTCACCTTTGTCTCCTGTCATATGATGTGAGCATCTTGAATCAATCATCCATTCATCCTTTACTTCAACTTTAGCTACCAAGGCCTATTCTACCGGTTGAGCAGTAGGTGCTGGTTGATCTTCTGTTATAGCAACAAAAACCCATCCATTGTCTACTGGATCCTCATCAGAATCATCAGTCACACCTTCATCAACAATGTAACAAGAATTGTCTTTATTCTTCTTAAATCTTTATCTTTGATATTCAGGGTTAGGCTTGTATGTTCTTCTAGCTTCTTCTCTTAGTCTAGCATGTCTATCAGGGCATCTCGAAGCCATATGACCAATCTTATTGCAGTTAAAACATTTAAAGGGTGCTTTACCTTCATACTTACTTTCAAGTGGACCTTTAGGCATTTTCCTTGCAAATAGTGCTTCAAGTTCTTCAAGTTCTTTATTTTCTTTCCTGCTTTCTTAAATTTCTCTTGCATAAAAGGCTTTCCAATCAGATTTGTCAAATGATGGAGTAGATGATGTTGATGCTTTAAAGGCCAAATCTGTCTTGAGAGTAGCAATAGGACCAAATTCTTCAATTTCAAAAGCTGAAAGTTTCCCATTCAATGTATCCCTAGTAACTGATGTATTAGGCATTGTTCTTAACTCATTTATAGAAATGAATTTCATTTTATATGCCAGTGGAAATACTCTTAAAACTTTTGAAACAATTTCATCCTCACTTAAGGTTCCTCCACAACATTTAATACCCAAAACAATCTCATTTACTCTTTCCATAAAAGCAGAAATCCTTTCATCTTCTTCCATTTTTAGATGTTCATACCTGACCTGGAAGCTTTCAAGTTTTGCAATTTTCACTATGGAATCTCCTTCATTTAGTGTTCAAAATGATCCCAAATAGCTTTGGCAGTAGACCTATCTGATAGTCCCATGATTTGTTGATTTGATAATGTGCTCAAAAGTGCTTCTCTTGCCTTGCAATCATTTTCCTCATCTTTAGTCAAGTTGGGTGGAGTGGGCTGACTCTAAGTAGGAGCAGTATAACCATTCTTTGTAACATCCCAGATGTCCTTTCCAATGCAATTTAGATGTGTCTCCATTCTGATCTTCCATATGCCATAGTTGGTTCCATCAAGTTTAGGACTGTCCTTCCTGAAATAGTTTGTAGACATTGGATCTCCTCAAGCTGTTAAACTTTTGCAAAAGAGGACTAAGATCTGATACTAATTGTTAGGTCCCAGGGACAACTAAGAGGGGGGGGGGCATGAATCAGTTGTCAAATATATTCAAACCAAAACAACTTAACTAACTTAATGCTTAATACCGGTAAACTAGTTTATCATGCCTGTAGACAGTTTTAATAGTTAATTGCTATATTGTTAAAGATTAGTGCATGAAACATAAACACAAAGTTATCCACAACACATAACACCAATATTTGTACGTGAAAACCCTGTAAGGGGAAAAACCATGGTGGGAAACCTTACCCACAATCAGATGATACTACAACAAATAGTAAGTGTACATAAATGGGGTGTGCACATGCAAAAAGGCCAAGTGCCTAGAGCTCACTACTCAATCACAAAATGGGAGTCACACTGACTATAGTTGGATGGTTAAATCCAATAAGAATGTACTGCCCAAAATAGCATCTTCATATGCTAGATTTAGTACCGGTGTAATTCTGATTGTCTTCACAAAAACCCTCCTTAAATCTTCAAATGATGTCTGCGTGTATAGCTCTTCTTATTCTCGCATATATCTTCACACAATCCTTTTTTTGCATTCCACTATTAATCTTACAAATAAGATCTTACATTTATACCATAACCTAAGACCAATTTTAGTAGGTTGGCTCCACAAGATATTACAATAAAAACATTTTACAAACAATACAATATCTGATCCAATAACCGATTGAACATGTCGGCTTAATGCATTTACAACAATAATTAATCATCTCCATAGCATGTCGTGCTGATCTGGAAAAGATAAACCTGCTAGTGTAACCCTGGACCTATTTGCCGGTAACTGCAAATATGCAAATATGATTATACCAATAAACAAAACTCTAGGATAAGGTGTCCAAACGATGTCTTCGTCATTACCAAGTGTTTTCCATATCATTCCAAGTGCCAGTGATCATTATATCTTGTCAGTGTACGAGATACCGATGATTGTGTATGAGTCACTTGCTTGCCGGTGAAAGTTGTTGATTCTCCAAAGTGCTAGAGTTTTAGAAGCTATTGACATCAATGACAAAACCATACCAAAATACCAACAAATATAACACAAATCCTCCAAAGTGCAGTGAATATATGCACAAACATTTTTGACATACAAACTCCTTCAGGAACCCTAGAAAATGCACCAACTGAATCATTGACCTTCGCAATCTAAGGGTATTTCTTGAAAATAGGGCATGGATGGTCCTTGATGTCAACAATGGGGGTAGCCACAACTATCGGAGTAGAAGATGATCTAGAAGCCATTGCAAACAAAAGATAGCTCAAAAACTAATAAATACCTCACAACCTTCGTCGGTGAAAGCTTTTAAAAATCTGTTGTGAATGCACTGGAATTTGTTTGAAATTCTTTTGACCACCTTAAATCACCTTGAACTCACTTTGTTTCACTCTTAATGTTGTGTGATAAAAAAATAACCAACATTTCCCTTTTATTTTGTGAAAACCCTAATTTCTCATTGTCATTAATGCATGTCGGCATATCATACCGGATTCAAAATCTATTATCTCAGCACCAGTGAATCTCTAGACTATCTTCACCAAGATCTTAAACAAGATTTCAGACCTCTATCGGGGGCAACGCAAGATCTTTCAATAATTTTCCTCCCACTAAGGCTAATGCCTTAGTTACCAGATGAGTTTTCTGTCAGTGCAACAACATTCTGTTCTGTTGGTTGAGTAACCGGTTTGATTGTCTCTGTCGGTTGATCTTCAAATTTCCTAACCCATTTCCTCTCATACTCCTTCTAGATATCTTCAACCTTTTGTTTTCCTTTTTCATCATTTCCTACCGGATTTTTCTTGCTTCTACAATATTTGGCAATATGTCCTATTTTGTTGCATGCATAGCAAGTGACATTATTTTTCCAAATTGCCTTGTTGAGTCCTTGACCATTCTTCGACCTATATTGATTAGCCATATGTCCAAACTTTCCACATGCATGACATCTGGCATTCATTCTACAATCTTATGTCCTATGACCATACCTATTACATTTTGAACACTGACCAGGAACATCATTATTATTTTGATTTGCTTTGTTTCTACATTGACTTGCTCTATGACCAAACTTATTACAACAAAGCATCTACCATTAAATTTATGTGCATTAGGTTGTCTTACCAGTGAATTCTTATTACGATTGTCTGGTGGATTCCCTTGATTTGCAGTACTAGAGCTTTCTCCATGCTCAAATCCAAGACCTCTACTATCTCTAGTGTCTCTTTGATCCTTCAATAATTTATCAAGCCTTGCAAAATTGACCTTGACATTTTCTATGTATTCATTTGTAGCATCCAGATCACTTCTTAAGATTGACATCATCCTTTCCAACTCTTTCTCATTGTTCTGTGATTGCACCAACTCAGTTCTCAACACATCATTCTCATGTGCCAACCTAATGAACTCCTCAGATCTATCTTTCTTCATTCTTCTTCCGCTCTTCAATCTCCTTGGACATCCTCATAGTCATGGCTTGCATTTCATTCTTCATCACACCATTCTCCTAACTCAACTTCTGACATTGTTCCTTAAGGGCATCCTTCTCTTCATCATCTAGATTTTGTAAAAGTTCCTTCCTTTTAGCTTGAACAAATGACAACCTCTCATGCAGGGTAAGAATGAATTCATTTGCAGAGTTCAATTCATCTAGCAACTTCAAGTTCTTCATCCTTTCAGCATCATAGTCCTCAAGTGCTACTTCAAGTTGTTTCTATATACTCATCTCCATGGATTCCAGATTCAGGATCTTCCTCAACCTGTTAGACTTACTCCAAGGCACCAAGCTCTAATACCAATTGTTGGAATCCAAGAACACTGAGCGGGGGGGTGGGGGTGAATCAATGTTCTGCCGATATAATCAATTTTAACCTTATTAATAATGCAGATTAGTAATCGGTAAACATGAAAGAATATAATTGCAAATAGAAATGAAGCAACCACAAGAGAATACACCATAACACAAAGATTTATACATGGAAAACCTCAAAGAGGAATGGGATTGGAGACTCACAATATCTATCCACTGGCAAAATGAATAAATATTACAATAGGGGCCTACATATGCAGGAAGGCCAACAACCTAGAGCACACTTCTCATCACAAAAGGAGCCTCACTGACTACAAACACCAAATATGGAGTTACAAACAAAATTTTGAACTTTGAGAGTGCATCTGCTATGCTAGATTAGTTTTGATTAAAGCATAGTCTGTATCAGTTTGCACTATGTCCTTCCTTACTGGTATCTTTCTTTGCTTCCCAAACCTCTAAACCAGTATCCAAGATCGACTACAAAATATTACATTCGCATTTTGTCGATCAAGATTGCTCGCACAATATCATATCACTATATTCCATTACATTCCTTTTCATTACAAAAATAACCTAACCAAACTGACTTAAATACCCTTCCCAAACACAAACATAAATTCCTTAAGTTGGCTTACAATGATATTATATTTTATTTACATGTCAGCCTAAACAAAAATAAATTCATTAAACTTTAAGACCAATGCCTTTGATCGTTGTTGTGTAGACCTGCTGGATCAATCTCCCATGTCGGCCTCATATACCAGTTCCTAGTTTGTCAATGTCATAAGACTTGAATGTTGGTTTCCAAACAATGAATACTAGTGGGTATCGGTTAAGTGACCAACCCAAAATGGTGTGTGTTGCCATCAATGACAACACAACTAAGCCGGATGAGTGTCAATTGACAACACACACACCCCCCCTCTTAGTGTTCTTGGATTCCAACACTAATAAGCTCATTAAAATACTAGATAATAGACCATTTGAGCCAAGGGTAAAACCTCCATGGTGGAATAACAATTAATTTTTTAAATATTACAAGAGCAAGGGCCAGAAGGCTAGCAATTTCCATAAATTGAAGAATCTCATTCAAGATTTTATTGACAACAATGCAATTGAAGTTTAGGGTCACTATTCCAATGAAGAACAAACAATGTTGAAGGATCCATTCCCAAATTATAAGGGAAGACTCCTAAAATAGACAATAATTCCAATTACACTAATGCATCCTATGATTGCACTATCAACCATATCAGTGAATTGGACAACCATGTGTCCACCATAGCCATAAAAGGCAAAGCCCCTTAATGCAATGTCACTACTTGATGGGGTAAAGTTAATTTAAAAGGTGTTACATCTAAAACAACTTTATCATCCAATGACCAATATGACCTTGTAGACCGATTGAGAAAGACACATGCACTCATTTTCATCCTTGAATTCTTGCACATCTCACCTTTTTACAAATCCATTTAGGAGAAAATCATGCAAGAGACATCCATCCCTACCAATCAAATCATGGACTAGTTTCAAGCCATAGTGGGACACCTTTCTACCCCTCATTTCCTTACATTCATTGAAGAATATAATGAATGTCCACAACAACTACACAATGCACCACTTCACATTAAAGCTTTCCTCCATAAACACTACATCAAACAAGTCTTGATAGATGGAGGAGCAGGTCTCAATATCTGTGTAACTAGGAATTTGGGAAAACATCAAAGCAATAAACATTAGCTAACCACAAAGCTAAGTCGCATTGAAAAATATCCTAATACACTCAATAGAGCTATGAAGACAAGATAATCAAACCAAATGCAAACCATTACAAAAATGGATATCTCCTCCATAATTCTCCATTGGCTTTCTTTCTTTGTCAAATGGATGTGGCTCTCACCTACAAATACAAATCTATTGAAAGCAAGATAATGATAGAAAAGTGATTTTGATAGCATAAGGATACTTGAAAATGTGGTTTTTTCTGATAAGAAAAGATTGATAAATTTATAGAAGATTGCAAACAAGATTGGAGAATCAAGATGGCATAAAGCAACTTTTGATTGGGTGTATCTCATTTTTCAAATTTTAAATTGAGATTAAAGAGATATTTTCCAAGAAGATAAATCAAGAAAATCAGAAATTGATTGCTTACTTCTATTTTCAATTTTTAGGAAGATATGATAATGATTTTTGAAAATCATATAAAGCAGATGATGACATACTTTCCATTTTTATAAATTGGGAGAATATGAGAGAATAATTAATTTAAATTAGATAATGATTTATTTTAATTTTTAAATCATTTTCTTGATTTATTGCCATTTTTGAATTTGGATGATGATAATTAGAAATTAAATTAATTAAATAAAAAACAAATAAATATTTGTTTCCATTCTTGATTTTTGGAAGAAGATAATTAAGATTTTATTAAATAAATAAATTCTGATGAAAGAATTAGCTAATTAAATAATTTAAAGAAATTATTCAATTATGAGAAAAATGAAATTGAATTTAATTAAATAATAAAGATTATTTAATTAAAGTTAGGAAATGAATGATTAATGATGAAATGATTTAAATGATTAGGAAAATAGAAAATTTAAATTAGAATAATGACATAATGTCATCATATGATAAAAATCAAATGTGACATAAAAGGCATGTTAGAAATTAGGTTAGCGATGCAGGAGTGATGACCAATTTTGAGTGTCTACATTTTGCCCCTCTTTGAGACAATGCAATTATGAGTGTTGTTTCAAACAAAATTGAAAAAAAAAAGTCATGCCCAAGCAAACTAAGGGATGGAGGTATGATGCCCCCTCGAGATATTGTTGTTGATGAAAGAAATGAATGATCCCTTGAAAGAAGATAAGAAATGTTAGAAAGAGAAAATATGATGAATGAGAAAAATGTTAATAAGAAGGGAAGAATGTTAAGGGATTGTAGAAAAATAGGATGATTGATTCCGAATGAAGAAATTCTTGATTAATCAAAGAGAATAGATAGCATGACAATGATTGACTTGATGAAAAGATAGAAGGATTCATGGGATAGAGGAAATGTTAGCCAGAGGAAATGCAAGCGATAAGTGAATAATGATTAATGTGATGAAATCTTGCTTTCACAAATGCAACTAGCAGGTGAGATTCTTTATTTGATATGGCAAAACGGATGCGGCACATCATGACAATGAAGGCCAAGGTGATAATGCAATCCCTTTGAGTAAGACAGACATGTTCACAAACAAGGAATGGTTCAAAAATCCTAAGACATACTTGCCCCAAAATGTTATGAAACACTCCACAAATAGAAGACAAAAAAAATAAAGGACCATGAGCCATCCCGACCACTCTAAATCACTTATTGACGTCATTGAGAATTATAGGAACATGGTTGAAGCGAAAAGAAAAATCAATAAAAAGATAAGACTCGCAAATTCAAACAAGTCAAACAAAGATTTTGATATTCTTTGCCAAAGTGATAGTGTCATGATAAAAGGACGATCATGATGTCTAGTTTCAAGGAATGTAGTACCCCGTCTAAGACATGACACAGTCTGGTTTCAAGTATACCACACCCTGTATAAGACCCATGATAATAATGACAAGGAAAAATGATATTGATGTTGATTGATTGACATGGAAATTTTGATCAGTTTGAATGTCTAGTTTGATTGAAAAGTTCATATGTTAATGCATGATTTGTTAAGCGTAGTGATGTAACATGTTATCTATTTGTCTATGTACAAAAGGGACAGTTTATTGGTGAAATGAAACAAAAGTGTTTGTTTTTTAATTCTTAATGTTTTCAAATTTTTAGGGTTTTTGAACATTTTGATTTTAAGGGATTTTTTTTAGGACTTTTTATGAATGTTTTTGAATTATTTCGGGACATTTTTCAATGTTTTTGGATTATTTCAGGACATTTTTTGAATTTTTATTATTTCAGGATATTTTTCAATTTTTTTAGGATTTTTTTTAGGACTTTATTTGATTTTTCGGGATTTTTATGATTTTGCCCCTAGTGTCTAGCAAGGCAAGGAATATGATAGGTGAATAAATAGGCTTGTTAAAATGTTGGTGGATAGAGGGAAGACAAAGGCCTTTTATTATGGAGACAACGCAGATGCAATTTTCAAGGTATATTGCATGATGGGACAAGAAACTGGATATGACAATGTAAAGTAGTGACATAGCATGAGGGACATGTCAAGAGGTTTTTGAAACCATGTTTAAATTTTGTGTCCTTATGTCAGATCAAGATCAAGGAACGAAAAAGAGTGTATGGATAGGATAAGAAAGACCAATAATGGATAAGGGACATGGACAGAAGGTCAGGATAGGCTAAGGGATACTGGCAGAAAGTTGCAATAAGCCAGGGAATATGGATGAAAGGTTGTAATAAGCAAATAGATAAAGACCAAAAGCTATGATAGACTAAAAGATGCAAACAAGATGCATGATGCTCATGAAGATCCTCACCCTTGTCAAGATCAAAGGTGAAAAGATAATGAAGGAGGAAACCTGCCCCCAAGTGTGGTGTGCAAGAAGTTCATGGATTACGCATGACGCCTGTTTGCCAGGTTTTCATCATGGCACTTGCCCAAGGTGCCTGTTTACTAGGTTTTCACCAATGGACAAATTATTTTTCTTTATTTTTTTCTTTTTCTTTTTTTTTTTTTAAATCTTTTTCTTTTTCTTTTTCTTTTTCCTTTTTCCAATTTTTTTATTTTTTTATTTTGACATTTTAGCTGAAAATAGACACATGATATGGGATGGAAGAAGCACTCAAGCATCTTGTTGTTTGGATAGTAGCCCTAAAAAAAAATGGATCATGACCTTTAAAAGCATGCTCAAAGATGTTGGTAGGATAAGGACATGAAAAATGAGATGAAACTAAGGCAAGGATTTATGCAAAGGATTGGAACAAAGGGATGAAAGGATGGAAAATATGCATTGGATAATGGATAGGGTATTGGAATAATTGGGCTTTAGTGGATGGAAATGCTGGAAAGATCAACATTGGAACACACCTTGAGGGGTGGTGGATTGATGGAGGAAAAATGGATCTCAGATTGTGAGATTTGGATGGAGGAAAGGATGGTGATTTTGAGACATCAAGAACCAAAATAGATGATGAAGGTGATGGAGGAATAGCAATTTTAGATGCCAATTTTGATGTTTCTTTAGGCTTTTTCACTTCAAGGAGCTACTTAGGGATCCACATGGTTTTTTATTTTTCATGCTTTTGTGGTTCCTTGGAGTGAATTGCTTGCACAAGGGATTTAGGAACCCATATAGATTTTGACTTTTATTTTTGAGAAATGGGCCTTTGTGACCTTTTGGATTTTTCATTTTCTTTATAGATCATATTTTTCTTTGTTTTGACATGTTGATTATATTGGACATGTTTATCCTTGAATACATGTGGATTGCTAGACTTATGACTTTTATACGTGGCATCCAAATTGCTTGGAGGGGGAAAGGAATGCATGGATGAATATGAATTAAATAGAGGTCTCTTGGATGGATGAAATTTACTCAAGGATGTGTGCCTTTTCTAACCTTTCATACAGGACGAAGGGTTATAAGGACCTAAGATTGATGGAAGGTATGATGGGGAAGGTGTATGTTTTGATTTTGATGGAGGGATACCAATGTATTGAGAGTTAGTTGCGTAGACATGACCCTTAAGATATTATTTGATATGGAGGGGTTCTTTCTCATGAAGGTCTACCCCTTTGCCTTTATGAATATTTTGACTTTTAGGATACTTTGTTCTTTTAGAGGAAGATGCAAGTCCATTATTAGGTGGACATGACATGAGAGAAATAATGAGATCATAAAGTGGATCAGAATGGACCAAAGTGGAATAAACCATTGTGCATGTAGGGGGTTCATGAACATCTTGCACCAACATTTTAGAATCATGAGGGGAATTAGGATCACTAGGGGGATCAGGATCATGAGGGGAACTAGGATTGAGTGGTGGACATGGATCAATGATAGGCTCTTCAAGAGATTGAATGGGATAAATAATGGGATCATCAAAAGAAATAAGATCTTGGAGTGTATATGGAGGATTAATACAAGGAGATGGAAGAACAAAAGGATCTTGTGGAGGATTTAAAGGAATAATTTGATCTTGACAAGGAGGAAGATCATTGGAATCCTCTTTAAAGGTGCTTTGCTCTTGAATTTCAATGGGATCATCAGAAAGGATGGAAGGGATATCTTGATCTTTCTTAGGAAGTGGAATTTCAATGGGATTTGAAAGGACATTTTTTCATGAAATGGAAGGGGAACATTTGGGATTGGATGGATTGGGATATCTTGATCTTGCTTAGGGAATGGAGTGTCAATAGGAATTTAGGCTGGATGGAAAAGAATAGGGGAATCATCATGAGTGTCTGGGAAGATGGGATCCTAGTCAACAATTGGATGGGATGATAAGGTTTCACGATATTGATCTTGATCTGTTTCAAGACACATTTCTTCATGCTCTAAATTATCCTCTTGACATGGGGTTGTACTTTGGATATGCATGGGGGATTTTGGCAAGGGATCAATGCTTTGGCAAGAGGGAGATGAACTTTGAATGGGACTCTATAAAAGAGAAGCATTTAGTGGCATTAAATATTGCATTTCCAAATAGTACAACGGATTTGTATAAAGACATTGATTAGAATCTATGGCAGACAACCCTTGGGAGAATGCATTAGCTGATGTACATTTGGAGTTGATGGTGGAAATTTCTCTTATGAAGCTTTAGGAGATGGCATGGGAGGTTCTTGCGAAGCTTCAAAAAGTGTAAGAATAGAGGCCACTAGAGAGTCAATATGTTTATGAGGGGATGAGCCATTTCTAGGCATGAGCATATGATTTTGATCTTATTCAGAAAAAATCACTTAGGACTATCTTTAAGAGACTTTTAATAGAGCCATTTTTCTTTGGAGAAGCATTTGAATCCTTGTGAGGTTTTGACATGGTCGGGTTTGGATTTTTTATTTGTTTGAAAAGTATTTAGTTTTGATTTGGTGTTACACTTTGATTCTCGATTGGTTTTTGGTTGAATTGGTTTGACACATTTGAAATTGGTCTTGCTGTGAGTTGCAACTTTTGTTTTTAAATTGGCGGTTATAGTTGTTGATATTGAATTGTTGAATGATATTGTTTTTTATAGTACTTGACATTTAGTTGAACGATATTGTTTTTGACTTATTTGAAAATGACCTTTTTTATTTTTGTGACAATGTGTATGATTCAACTTTTGACAATCACAAAAGACAAGATGTTTGGACTTACATCCAAGACAATCATGCTCATTCACAACATCTCCTATGGATGGTCGAGGCAGTATTTGCTGAATCCTCTAACCGTAAAATACAACACTCAGTCGGATAGCTAGATGCTTGGTAGTACTAGATCCCCTTACAGTGCACTCACTTCTCAGGCATACCAAGCTTCGAGTTCAAGGGGCATCACTTCCCAAGAACTTGCTATATCTAACTAAGGAGTACATGAGAGGTATCTTCAGCATGCACGTATCACAACGCCTGAGCCAATAGATAGAAGGATTTTGGTCTCTACAAAAAAGGGTTCTAGTTAAGGCATCCATTCAGGTGGGCGTAGATCCAGCGAATTTAATCATCGATACACCATTCCAGCACCCATTGTCTACAACTTTCATTGCATCCACAGTTATTTATAGTGGTTTGGAAGAGGCTTGGCCTTAGCCCTGTCACCACTTTGGGTCATTACCTCTCACCAATGCATGTGCAAAATGCTAGGAAAATCGGGAAGCAAGCCCACTTCTAAGGGTAAAAACACACAAACGAAACAAAATCAAACATGAAAAACATGGTGTTCATTAACCTTAGAAAATCAAAGTGCGCAACTACTTTTTAAAAATTACAAACACAGGGTATTGATAAAATTCTTTACCACGTCCTACACCAAATCAATTAGTAGTTTCAATGAAATATTTTCCCACAAATGCCCATATGTTGCACAAATCATCAATAAAAATGTCCAATTTATATACCTACTTAGAAATCTAGATGCAAATTGTGGGGTTAATTTTAACAACTTATGAATTGAAATGAGAATTTGTTGCTCATTCAATCCTTATAAATTAGACTATGTGATGATTCATTTTGAAACCCTTCGTAGATTGTAATGAGAGATTTTTGTTGATTGACCTCCTAATTAAGCTATGTGAGGAATTTTTGTTCATTCAAACCTCCTAATTAGGCTATGTGAAGAATTGTTGTTCATCAAAACCTCATAATTAGGCTATGTGAATAATTGTTGTTTATTGCATGTTAATAAACGATGCATAAATAATTTTTTAGAATCCTTAAAGCCCACATGCAACATTATATCCTCTCATATGACCTGCATGCAACAAAAAATTAGTGCAAAAAACCTACATGCAACAACAAATTAGTCCCAAAAACCTGCATGCAAAAATAGATTATTGCAAAAAACCTGCATGCAACAATAGATTATTAAAAAAAACTGCATGCAACAAGAGATTAGTGAAGAAAACCTACATGTGAAAATGGATCAACACATAAAACTTGCATGCAATAATAAATTAGTTCATAAGACCTGGATGCAATAATGGATTAGCACCAAAAACATACATGCAAATATTAGACTCCCAAAATTATCAAATTAAACATGTTCACGTCGGGTTCACCAAAAATTGTAACTAGGCATTTGGGAAAACATCAAAGCAATAAACATTAACTAACCACAAAGCTAAGTTGCAATGAAAAATGTCCTAATACACTCAATAGAGATATGAAGACAAGATAATCAAACCAAATGCAAACCATTACAAACATGGATATCTCCTCCATAATTCTCCATTGGCTTTCTTTCTCTTTCAAATGGATGTGGCTCTCACCTAAAAACACAAATGTATTGAAAGAAAGATAATGATAGAAAAGTGATTTTGATAACATAAGGATACTTGAAAATGTGGTTTTTTCTGATAAGAAAAGATTGATAAATTTATAGAAGATTGAAGACAAGATTGGATAATCAAGATGGATTAAAAAAGATGGCATAAAGAAGCTTTTGATTGGGCATATCTCATCTTTCGAATTTTAAATTGAGATTAAAGAGATATTATCCAAGAAGATAAATCAAGAAAATCAGAAGTTGACTAGTTACTTCTATTTTCAATTTTTAGGAAGTTATGATAATGATTTTTGAAAATCATATAAAGAAGATGATGACATACTTTTCATTTTTTTAAATTGGGAGAATATGAGAAAATAATTTATTTAAATTGGATAATGATTTATTTTAATTTTTAAATCATTTTCTTAATTTATTGCCATTTTTGAATTTGGATGATGATAATTAGAAATTAAATTAATTAAATAAAAACAAATAAAGATTTGTTTCCATTCTTGATTTTTGGAAGAAGATAATTAAGATTTTATTAAATAAATAGATTATGATGAAATAATTAGCTAATTAAATAATCTAAAGAAATTATTCAATTATGAGGAAAATGAAATTGAATTTAATTAAATAATAAAGATTATTTAATTAAAGTTAGGAAATGAACGATTAAGGATGAAATGATATAAATGATTAGGAAAATAGAAAATTTAAATTAGAATAATGACATAATGCCATCATATGATGAAAATCAAATGCGACATAGAAGACATGTTAGAAATTAGGTTAGCAGCGCAAGAGTGATGACCAATTTTGAGTGTCTATAATTTGTACTTAGAAATTTGTCTTAGCATTCGGATTCTCTAAAAAACATTGTGGACTCTAGAAAGAAGAACTTTAAAGGCATATGATGATGAAGACTTCTCCGTACAAGGAACATTTACACGACCTCTTCAAGGGATGTGGTATACTAAGTCTTGGATCTTTATCTCACATACAATATACTTTTGGGATGACCATGGATACATGAAATGAAAGCAATTTCTTTGAGATATCATCATTGTATCAAGTTCCCACACAACAGAACTAGAGTCACAACTAAAGGTGATCCAAACCCAATCATGTATTTCAATAACACTCGATCAAGACTTGGGACAATAGTCCCTATAAATTAAGAAGCAAATCTATCTTCAACATATATGTAATGGTGAAAAAGTGACCTTGCAAAGGGAAGAACTATGCTCCCTTGAGAGCCAATTTCACAACGTACATTTAGATATCTCTAACTAGTAAAACTGGTGAAGATATCTAATTAGAGAAATTGAAAGAGTAGACACAAGAGTATTCAGTCTAAGTTTGAGTATCTTGGTCAAGGAAACCAGTGCAACACATGGACATCTGTGCAATTTGTTGTGGTCTCATACAGATTATGAACAAAAAAAGACTTGGAAATATGAAAACTCAACTTTGTGTTTTAATTAACCTACAAAATATAGCTGTTAGAAATGTAGTAGCAAATAATAGATTATAAATACAAATAGAAATGTATATAATTGAAATAAATAAAGAAAAAGAAAACCTTCATGTGTTTGAATGCTTCTAATAAACCTACACACATGAGGAAGAGGAAAAATGTTTTGCGTTGTTTGGAGACTTGCCTTTGTCAAGTCCATGTTTCGGTGTTTCCACCTCCACAGTAGCCAAATAGATAGATAGATCAAAAGATAGAAGATATAATGATAAAATAATTAAATAGATAGGGGATGTAATAAATCTCAAGATTCTCAAAGATGAGATAGGTAGATAGATATTACCAATAAGGCTTGAGAAAGCCAAGAGAGACTCAAAGAATATTGTGAGAGATTGAAAATGTTGTAGCAAACTATAAATTTTTGTAGCAAGAGAAATGAGAAAGTTGTGAGAGACAAAAGAATGAGAGATATTTCTTGAGAGAACCAATAGCCCTAGAGATATTGTATGGAGGAACTAGAGAGGTTGAATAGAGAGAAAAGAGGGATTTAAAAGAGAGTAGAGGAGGGAAAAGAGGGTTGTTGAGCCATTTCCACTAACCAAGATAGGTGACAAGTGTCAAAATGCATAGAACCAACATTTGAATGTTTATATGTCATGGGATAAATGTGTGGCATGCATATATCTACGTGGCATTCTATTGTCCAAACAAATCACGCTCAAAAATGACAAGTGGCAAGAGAAACATGTGGCTAACATGAAATAGAAACTAAAGGATAGCTGCTGAAAGGTGTCTTGAGCATCCTAAGAGGGAAGAGGTTGATGCAAGGCTTGAAATGAGCCTAATAAAATTCTAGGAGAATGGACACTAAAGTGGCTACAAAAGTGTACGTGGAATTGCAAAGGGGTGTGGAATTTTCAACTCTACATTTTACCCCCACTTTAGTAGGCTTATGAATAACATGAATATTCACACTAAAGGAAATCTACTGAACATAAAATAACATCATGATGCAAAAAGGATATTGTAGAGGAATCATGGCCCCAAGTTGAAGACCAACAAAATAAATGCATTAGATAGAAAAATCTGCACAAGACAAGGTTAGAAAGTGAAAATTCCTAAGCCAATGGGGTTAGATCATGATAAACATATAGATATACAGATACGAACATGGATAGAACACACATGAAAGAACATAACAAGAAAACTAAAAGTTTTGAAGAGACCTTGATATAAAATATTGTCTGAATTAATACTATGTGTCGTCCCCAAAATACAAGAAACCACATATATAGAGGAATTCTAAAAAGGAGAGAAGAATGCAATGATCAATTGCCTCAAGGAAGATTGCACCCAAAAGTCAGAGAAGCTATTGATATTGAAGAGATAGTACATGACCTAGACACTAGCTTACTCTATAGCTAGTGATCATGTAGATGGTAATGATCAAAAAGATAGATCAAAATCTACAAATTTGTGTTATGCCAAGTAATCAAAGATTAGTAGCACCAACCTCACTATGAAGGAAAGCCACTACTAATAGAGACAAGTAGAATCAACCTTGCTATGAAGGAAATTCACTACTAATAGAGATAAGTAGAACCAACCTTGCTACAAAGGAAAGCCACTACTGATAGAGATAAATAGATTCTATATAAGACCAACCTCGCTATGGAGGGAGGAAACTATAGAGAAAATCAATTTTGATAAGAGCCACAAAGGGAAAAGATAAATACTCACCACACTAGGTGACAAAAAGATAGTCACTATAATAGGTGAGAGATAGACATTCACCTTTGTGGGTGAAAAAGAGATGATAAGAATGTATAAATAAATGAAAATTGTAAAAGAACAGGATAGAGGTAAACCTCAATGTCACTTATTTTGAAAAGAAGAGGAAGGTACATCAATAGATGAATAATTAATGACACATGATTGATGAAGTTGTTGTATCTTGTCCATCAAGGCCTTACATTGACTTGTGGAATGGCCAAGCACTTGATGGTATGCACAGAAAGAATTTTTTTCTTTATTATCCTTATGGAACTTCTTATGTGTAGGAGGAGGAAGAGAAATCAAGCGGGCTTTAATAAGTCGCAAAAAAATAAGCTCTTGATTAGATAATGTATGAGGATTCGGAAGCAACCATTTCTCTTGGGGAGAAAAGTTTGACTGCTCACAAGAAGAAGAAGGCATAGTCCTAACATTAGAGAATGAAGGGAATGAAGAGAAAGGAGAAGATTTGTAACCTAAACCCATTGTAAAAAAGTGTAATTTTCATTCTAAAGGGACCTTAACTCCTTGACCCATGCGCCCAAGACCATTTCCTTTGTATCCATACTTGGAAGCAATATTTAATCCTAGACTATAATGTTATTGCAACTCCTCCAAAGGGGGATGATCACCTTTAATGGTATATCCAATGGTGTTCACATGATCTTGCGGTACAAAAGAGTAATCATCTTTGATAGCGGGTGTGAATGATACTTTTAGGAAGTTAAGGTAGATAGTGGTGACTTTATATTATCCAATGAAGGAGCTTGTAAGTTCTAAGGAACCCCAATCATCACCAAGAAATGCATTTGATTGAGAAGGAGTGTACTTAGGACTTTCTATTTTAGGAGGATCTTCTTTAGGGACAACCCTCTCATGGGTTTCCTCTTTAGGAGGGTCCATGTGAACAGTTGTCGGCATATTAGAAATTAAAGATGGAATATGTTGGAAAGAGACACTATTTTGGTGAATATTGATGCATGAGAAATGATTAGGGGTTGTCATTGATGGAAACTCAGTCCATAAATCATATCTGGTGTATATAGATTTGATTTACCATAAGTCATATTGTTCATGAGGCATAAGTCTAGAAGTTGGAACATAGTAATCAGAAGAACATTTGTACAGTGTGCATATCTTGTTTTGATTGTGTAATTTTGTTTGCACTGATAAAGGTAGATAATTCAAGGTTTGAGGTGGATTATTCTATAATCCTGATATTCAAAGTTGATTCATGAGAAAGATTGAAGTTCTTGTATCTAGTAACTCAATAAGAACATAGCTATTTTGGTGTAACGTGTGGTGAGGAATCTTTGGGTTGATTTTGGTGATTGATTGCATGTTCGAGAAGATTGGGCCAACTTATGTGAATCTTATTTTCATCTTTTTTTGATCCACATATGGATTTGTGGGTGGATTGAGCTGACTTAAGGTTACACATTTCATGTTGCATGTTATGTTGTTTTTGGAAGCCGACATGGTTAATGATTTATTTTGTTGGTGTGAATATATAAGATCAATTTGGTTGAACATTTTGATGTATGAGATGATTATGATAAGTTTGTATGAGTGAATTTATGAATCCTAGTGAATGTGGTTGAAATTTTTGGTGGTCGAGTGTATGACAGTGCAAGAAAACAGAGCAGAGAGACAAAATAGTTGCAGAAGTTAATCTGAGCTTAACCGAAACTTCTATTTGGCATATGTAGATGTTATTCTTTAAATAATTCATTATTGTGATCAATTGTAATTGCCTATAAGGCAGTTAGCCTTCCTCTTGGTTGTAGCCCTATTTTGTATTTGAGCAATGAGCTCTAAGTAGTGTGCCTGAATGTAAGTGTATTCCCCTTATGTAATATTTTCATACTCCGGGCCATATTATAATAATATTGTGGGTTCATGGTTTTTTCCTTTCTGAGTTTCCATGTAAAAATTCCGATGTTATGGTATTGTGGTTGGTTGATTTATGTTTCTATATTTTACTTTCATTCTTATGCATTTGGTGGTTTAAGAATCAGTTTAATAAGTTTGTAAATTGTGGAACATTGACTCACCCCCCCCCCCCAGTGTTCATTTATTCCAATGATTGGTATCAAAGCTTAGTTCCTCGGAAGAAGCCTAATATCTTGAGGAAGATCCAGAAGATTGAATCAATGGACTCTGGTTTGTAGAATCAGCTTACTATGACACTTGAAGATCTTGAAGCAGGGATAAAGGAAAAGAATAGCCTGAGGAGAAGTCTAGACTTTTATGAGGATTTCATTGAATCTCTGAAACAACTAGTGAGCACATCAAGAGATAAGAGAAAGGAACTGATGGATAAAATCAAGGAGAAAGAAGAACAAAGCATTGACAATCGATCCCTACAAGACAAGACAAATGAATGTGAGAAGCTTGCTAGAGAGAATCCAACCTTGAAGAATGAGATGCAATCCATTGTGATGAAGCTGGCAAAGGAGATTGAAGATAGAAAGAAGAATGAAGAAAATTTTACTCAAACATTGAAGGATAGATCTGATGACTATTGCATATTGAACTATGAGAATGATCAGTTGAAACTTAAATTGGTGTAATGTAAGAATGATGGACAAGAACTTGAAAGGTAGATCATAATTCTGAGAAATGAGCTTTCTACTTCTAATGAGTATAAATAAAAATCCAAAGCTAGCTCAGCTAGGCTAGATGAGATGATGGAAAGTCAGAGACATGGGAAAGACACGTGAGGACTTGGATATGAGAAAGGATAATCCTCTGGTTCTAGAGAAAGAAATCATCAGAAATACAAGAAACATCTGGTAAGACAGTCTAATTCCTATAAATTCAATGATAAATATTTTGTTTGTAGAAAATTCGGTCATATGGAAAATCAATGCAGAAGTAGGATGATGAATAATGTGATAAATAATGGTCCTACCTTTACCAATCAGTATTTCATATGCAACAAATTTGGTCATAAGTCAAACATGTGTAGAACAATGATGAAGAATTTATTGAATAAGAGATGCTATGCTTGTGGAATGTTTGGACACATTTCTAATCAATGCAAGATGACACCAAATTAGATGAACTTTAGGCCTATTCAAGGAAATGTTGTTATCCATGCATGCAACAAATCCGGTCACATTGTAAACTATTTTAGAAACAAGAATGCTTTGGTAGACAAGAACAGATCAGGTAAAAAAGGCAAAGCAAAGGTTGAAGAAGTAGAGGACAACATAAAACAATGTGGGTTAAGAAGGAATATTCAAATGTTTAGAATGGCTCCACACTGGATTTCGGTGTTGGAACCTCATCCAGTAACTAAGGCATTTTGGCCTTAGGGGGAAGCTTTTCATGCAGGTCCTTAAAACCCCCCTTCGAAGATCTATAACTGTTCAACCAAGGTTGCAGATGGATGAGATTAGTTGTGTAGTTGATATTTATAAGATTACATACTTATCTGAGAGTTCGGTGATGAATTCTTGAAGATGCAGGGTATCTAGAAAGCCTTTAGGGTTGTGCAGTTATTACAGCTTAAATTTAGGTTTTCGGTGGATAAAAAGGCATTCAATCATTCATTCTTCACATTGAAAATGAAGAAAAAGAGTAGAAGAGTAAGATGAATGAGATTGAGCAGTGATAACCAAGCTTGAAGTGATTAGTTAGTGACTCCTAACATCTGGTTGAATCTGAAAAAGGTATTTATCCTTGTTCGAGCTATTTTTCATACCCAATTTTTGAAATGGCATCTGCATCAGGTGTTTCAACTCTATTGGTAGTTGAGATTACGGAAAGAGAAAGACTACTGTTTAAGACATCCATTCAAATCAGTCAAAGATGACCCAGAAGGAGCATTTTTCTCTATGGCGTATGGCATGTTGCATAATGAAGATATTAGGGAATACATTCACTATAACATTGAAGAACTTGAGAATGTATCAATGTTATCATTATACACCAAGCATATGATGGATGGAATGGAGAAACTGAAGCCCGAATTCAAATCATTGCAAGATAAGGGTTTTATCTAGTTTGTTCATTTTTTTATGTTCGATGAACCCAAATGAGTCAGGTTTATCATGAGATGAATCCACAATGAGTTTATATGGCTAGATAGACCTCACAAGAGCATAAAGCAAGCCATTTAAGTTGTAACTTGTTTGAATGAAAACGGTGAGATCCTCGGTCTAAGGAAAGTTTAGAACACAATAGTAACAGAGGCTACCAGATCCCATCATGACAACCGATCGATGACAATCAGTGATATCATTAAACATGATGTAAGATTTGCTTCAGTGGTGATGAGATATAAAGTGTATCAGTCTAGCAAATAGAATTTGGTATCTGGTTCTGCTATAGTTGTAGCTTATCAAATGCTTAAGGAGGACAAAAGGTATGATCTCTATGGAGTGCTTCTTAGTGAGCTAATGAGAAAATTGAAGAAGATAAAACAAGATAAGAAACATGTTTTCAAATTCGGTTCTCTGATTGTCTGTTTAGCACTTTACTTCTTCAATGAAATCCCCAGAATGGGAAAAGTTCAATAGGATTATGATAAACCAATGGCAGTCCAAATCATAGAAGGTTTGCAAGGATTGGGTGATACTAGAGCTCAAAAATATGCTTTGTGGGGTTACTTCAAATCATTCAAGGAAATGATGTAAAGCAGAGAGAGGATCCCAAAGGATATTGTTGAAAAAAAATGAAGATACAATATGTTTCATGGTGAACAAATACCAATGCCACATGGAGGAAGTAGAACCTAGAACCGTTTGGATCATGCCCATGGGGTATAAGGTAGATAGAAATATATTTGATGCATATGCTCAAAATCTATTGAGTAAACCAGTAGATGAAAAAGAAGAGAGGTTTGGTACATATAAAGAGAAAGATCTTGACCTACCAAAAAAACTCACTGAAACTGCAAGGAAGAGGAAAGTCAGAAAAGAGGTTGAAGAGCTTGTGGAACAAATGGGAATAACAAAAGAAGTTGTGCAAAAGGTTAGGGAGAAAAATATATTAAAGGAGGAGGACATGGTAAATCCTAAGAAGTCAAAACCAGTCTCTACTCCTCTCAAGCAAGCTAAGCCAAGGCAAACATAGTATGCACCTATCTTCGATGTACATAAGCCTATCCCTTCACCCAAGCCACAAACCAAGTCAACCGGTGGATTTGAGAAGAGGAAAAAGGAGAAGCCACAAAGAGAATATGTTGCAGCCATTGCTGAATATGTAGAGCCAAAATTTGATGAAGCAGTGAAACAGGTGAAGAAGCTAGCTACCTATGCTAGGGTAGTGAAGAAGCCTCAATCTGGTGAAACCCAACCGACAAAGAAGCCAAGAGAAGAAGTTGAGCAATCCAGTAGAACCAGAGAGAAAAAAACATGTTTGAATTGGATGTAGCACTAAAATCTGGAAAAGTTGAAGGTACTTATGATATTGTGCCCCCAATAACTTTGAATGAAATAATTGATGAAGTACTTAAGGATGGTAATTTAAAGAATGTGCCTATATATTATGAGAATTTTGATGATAAAGATCAAAGAGATGTAGAGGAAGCAATTGTATAGTACATGTATATTTATAGTAAAGCATTAATAGAATTATCATCCATGATACCCAAGAGTCTATATGACATTTTGGATGCCAAGAGGCATACAACCAGTTTGGAAGATGAAAGAATAAAGGAACATGTATTGGTAAATTTATCTTCTGTGATTTCTAAAACTAAAGTTGTTAGACTGCTTAAGCTTTCAAAAGAAATATTTTGAAGCAAGAAGAGATTTAATAAAATCACGCTTGATAAAATAGATAAGTAACTAAAGAGACTAAAGTAATCCTGAGTCAATTTTCAATAGATCACAGATATGATGTGAATCTGGCACATGATGACACTCAACTGGGAGAGCAATCACATGACACTTCCATTTTGCAAGTATAATCAAAGGCTCCTAATGTGTAGAAAGATCAAACAACTGAGGACACCACTCTATCAGGTCAGAGAAATGAACAAACTCCAGTTGCAAATGATCCTGATGCTACTAAGGTTAATGACTCCAATGAACCTAAATAGGACACTCCAATAATAGAAGTTATTTCAAAGAAGGCAACTGAGGAGATATTTGATGCTGAAAAGGGTGAAGATGATGGTAAAGATGCAAGTGAAAAGGTAGCAGTAAAGGAGAAAGGAGAGGAGAAGGATGATTAGGCTCCAGTAACAGTGGCAAGAGACACTATAGCTGACAAAGGAAAAAAGGTTGCTACTGATTCAGATGATTTCACTCAAGGGCCTATAGTTCTGAGTTCACTCTTTCCAATTCAAGCATTGAACCATACAACTCCTGCACAAGCTAAAGCCAGTGATGACTTACTCAAATCCCATACCATAGATAAAGAATTAATAACATTGGTGGGAGATGTGTAAGAGAAAATTTTGCCATCATTTAAACTGAGCACATCTGATACATCCTCAAGTAAGTTTAGGAGTATGTTCATTGTTGTAGAATCTCATCTTGTATCTTTGGAGAAGGCAGTAGATAGTACAGTTTTGAATTAGTTTAATGCTATGAGATTGAAAATATTTTTGAAGATGATTGAGGATGATAGGCTAAGCTTAGTAACTGCTATGAAGAGTATACAATATGCATTAAATGAAGGTGGTCAAATATACAAGTCATATCTAATCTTGTCAAAGTTTACTATTGACATTGACAAGAAAATAAGCGAATGTGAAGGCCAACTTGCTAGCATATCTCAGTTATATGCACCTCAATTAGTCCCAGCTAGCAATTTTGAACCACATGTTATGAGTATATTGGATAAGATTAAGATTTTAAACTAGGCAAAGGACAAAATTTTAGGTAGAGTGGGAGAAGTAAGGAGTCTTATCACTTCCCGGATAGACTCACTGATGAGTAGTATGCAAGATGCAGATGATGCTCTAAATAAGAGTGTTCCAGTAGATAGAAGAGGAAAAGAGATGCACACCTATCTTTTTAGTCGGATGATCAACATTTTGGAGAGTCTACATAAAGCTTGGGATAATCACTTGTTGAGTTTAAGGATAATTTTTGTAGTTTTTTTAATTTTTTGTAAGTAACAATATATAGATTTTGGCAGATTCTTATCTTTGTTGTTTTTGTCAAAGGGGGAGAGAGCGAAGTGAAAAATTGTGCAAATTCTCAAGGGGAGCTTGTAGAATCTTGTAGTTTTGGGAGAATTTGAAATTTTGAAGTCTTGCAGTCTTGAGTGAACACTTCATTTTTCACAGTGTTGCCATCAATGCCAAAGGGGGAGATTGTTGGGAAGAGACATTGTTCCGGTGAAGATTGATGCTTTAAAAATTATTAGGGGTTGTCATTAATGATAACTCAGTCTAGAAATCATATCCGATGCACATAGATTTGATTTACCAGAAGTCATATTGTTCATGAGGCATAAGTCTAGAAGGTGGAACATAGTAATTGGTAGAACATGTGTACATTGTGCATATCTTGATTTTGATTATGTAATTTTGGTTATGGTGATAAAGGAAGATGATTCAAGGTTGAAGGAAGATTATTTTGTAATCCTGATATCCGATGTTCATTCATGAGCGAGATTGAAGGTCCAGTATCTAGTAATTCATTAAGAATAGAGCTATTTTGGTGTAACGTGTGCTAAAGAATCTTTGTGTTGATTTTGGTGATTGGTTGCATGTTCGAGGAGATTGGGCCAACTTATGTGAAGCTTATTTTCATCTTGTTTTGATTTGCATATGGACATGTGGCTAGATTGAGCCGACTTAATGTACGTTTCATGTTGCGTGTTATGCGGTTTTTGGAAGTCAACATGGTTAATGATTCATTTTATTGGTGTGGATATATAAGATCGATTTGGTTGAACATTTTTATGTATGAGATGAGTATGAGAAGTCTGTATGAGCGAATGTGTGAAGCCTGGTGAATGTGATTGAAGGTTTTGGTGGTCTGGTGTATGACAGTGTAGGAAAATAGAGCAGAGAGATAGAATAATTGCAGAAGTTAATCTAAGCCTAACCGGAACTATTATTTAGCATATGTATATGCTATTCTTCAGTTCATTCATTATTGTAATCAATTGTAATTACCTGTAAGGCAATGAGTCTTCCTCTAGGTTGTAGCCCTATTTTGTATTTGAGCAGTGAGCTCTAGGAAGTATTCCTAAATGCAAGTGCATTCCCCTTATGTAAAATTATCATACTCTTGACCATAGTATAATAATATTGTGGGTTCAAATCCTACTGTGGTTTTTCCCTTTCTGGGTTTCCACGTAAAAATTCTGGTGTTTGGTATTGTAGTTGGTTGGTTTATGTTTCTGCATTTTACTTTCATTCTTATGCACCCAGTGGTTTAAGAATCAGCTCAATAAGTTTGTAAATTGTGGAACACTAATTCACCCACTCTCTCAGTGCTCATTGATTCCAACAGAATATAGTTCTTAAAAGTAGGTGTAACCGAGGCATGACCAGTTGCCACTAACTCATTTGGGTACATTTTCTGACGAACATTTCCGATGAACTATGGGATTTATTTCATTTTGTCGGATCTTAGAAGGCAATTTGTGTCAATTTTATTTTTTTAAATCTTGCCCAACGTTCATCGGAATCTTTCCCGATGTCCGTCGGAATTTCGACGAAAAATAGAAAAGTGAAAAAGTAAAAAAAAAAAAAAAAAACCCTTAGGGTTAGTCAAGTAAATAATATAAAAAATTGCACAAACAATGTTTTTTGTACTTGCGACATCGTTTTGCTTGGTTTGTGAAGGTTATTGACCGAATTTTTTAGCCCAATTTTTTTGCCTGTGAATAAAAATCATGTCAAATAATATCAGTGAAGAACAAAATAAGGAGACGATTGCTAGATTGTGGTCTAGCTTGAAAATAAAAGGTGATGGGAAATGCTATTGTCCCTACAAAAATTGTAAGGGCTTAAAGACTAGAAGACTTTTAATCACAACAGCTGAGAAACATTGTAGGCAGCATGGTCACACTGAAGGGGGGCAAGATTATCGTGCATTGGTAAGTTGTTCATTATATGTGTTTATATTAATTGCATTTGTAAATGTTTATATCGTTTTAACAATTTATATACATAAAAAATCACTTGTTAATGAGATCATGATCATGGTTTATTAATGTTGATCTTTTTTATATAGGTGGGGTGCCCTAGGGCACATGATATGGACTACCACGACCTGAAGAAAGTGGTTTTCCAAGTGGAGGAATATGTAGGTGTCAATATCAAACCTGAAGATAATGATCCTATGGAAGAAGATGATCATGCACCAGAAAACATAGTTACTGTAGTCACATAAATCTGTCCACTTAATTAAATGAATACTTAGTATTTATTTGATTATTTAACCATCAATTAATGAATTAATTAAATTAATATTTAATTAATTCATCTTAACCCTCTTCTCCTATTAATTAAATAAATTATTCAATTTATTTGATTTAATTCACTTAACCAAATTCAGACCATTAATTAAATAAATAAATTATATTTGTTTAATTAAATCTTCTCTCGCATTTAAATAAATCCCCCAAAATCCCACCTCTCACATTTAAATAAATTAACATTTATTTAAATCACCTTTATCCTCCACCCACTTGTATTTTCCTACAAAAGCAAGTTGCATAATTATTTTAAATAAATAATTTATTTAAATCACCTTTATCCTCCACCCACTTGTATTTTCCTACAAAAGCAAGTTGCACAACTATTTTAAATAAATTATTTATTTAAAATCCTATTTATCCTCACCCACTTGAAACCTTTAATGGTTTCCCTTAAAGTATTCAAACTTGATGGCTTTAAAGTCTTGAAACTTGATGGCTTCCTTCTATAGTCTTCTTAAGACTTTAATGGTTTTCCTTAAAGTCTTCAAGCCTTTAATGGTTTCCCTCAAAGTCTTCAAGCATTTTAATGCTTTATCTTCATTTTTCTCATTTAAATAAATTAATATTTATTTTAATATTTATCCAAATGCAAATTACACCATTTAATTGAAATAAATGATTTTATTTTAATTGAAAATACCAAAATTTCTCCCACTTGCATTTTCCTACAAAATCCACTTGCATGCCTAAACCCCTTCTAGAATTTTCTAATCACTTCTAAATAACCTAACCCCTTCTCTAAACTTTGTCACATTCCTAAGCAAAAGGGAAGTCACTTCTCAAACCCTCAAAGTCTTTGATAACCATTAAAGGCTTTCAACCTTCAACCACTAAATGGCTCAAAGTCTTTGATAACCATTGAAGGCTTTCAACCTTCAACCACTAAATGGCTTAAAGTCTTTGATAACCATTGAAGGCTTTCAACCTTCAACCACTTAATCCCCAAAGTCTCCAATAACCATTAATGGTTACCTCAAACCCTCCCACATGGTTAAAACATTTGTTTTGACTCAACCTCTACCCAACCCAAAGGTCTCATCAGGCCATTAATGCTTTGACCATGATTATCTCTTAAACATTTTCACAAAGGTTTATCCTTGGATTAACTCTTAATCTAGTGGGTAATCTTAATTTGGACTTGACCCTTAGCCTCTAGATAACCATGAGGTCTTCGCAGGCCTTTAATGCCTCCAACCTCTTCTCTCAACCCAATCCTATGTTGACACTTGTCACCATTTTATTGGTGCCAATTGTGCACATAGATCCCCAACTTTCAAACTTGGCCCTTGATTAAACCATTCAATCTTAACCCTTCATTTCCCCATTTCTTCTATAAATAGAACCCTTCTCCTCAAGCAAAAGGAAAAAAGCATTAGAGTATTCTTGTTATACTGGCATTAGCATAGAGCTTTTTCATAGCATCACTATCTACACTTGCATAGCATTTGCTTATCATATTCAACTATCTTGAATCTCCATATGGCATCCATGGCTAGTGCTAAAAGCTGAGAGCTACACTCATTTGGGACTTGGAGAGGAGAGGAACAAGGGAGAAGCAACTATGAGCATCTTTATTAGCTATTTTATTTTATGTTTATATGCTTTCTATTTCATGCTTAATATCTCTCTTGATATGCCTGTTTAGGATAATCTTTTGTTGCTAACACTAACGTTTGTTTCTTGTGCTCTTGTGTGTGTTGCCATCAAACAGATTTTCTAATCCTTTTTGCAGAGCATCATTTGGTGAACCCGACGTGAATCCAAACACCACAAAGATCAACTTTTTTTTTAACCAATAACATGTTTGAATGTTGAAAATGTCACACAGGTTGCACTTTTGACATTGTTTTGGCGCGTTTGACATTGTTTTGGTGCTATTCACCTTGTTTCAGCACTTTTCCCTTCTCTGTCTTTCCCTTTCTTTTAGTGTGTTTGTGTTAAATAGCGCCTCTGTTCAAACGCAGACTAGCTCTATTGTAACAGAACGTTGTACAAATCACCTTGTAACCAAAAAAAATAAAAATTAGGCTTGTAGAAGCCCACCAAAACATGCGGATTTTTCTAACTAATTGTCTTTTATGCAGGTTCTAATCTTTTTGTGCAGGGGAAGGAGTTAGTTTAAATGCTTTAAAAGTTTCTTTTTTACTTTCTTTCAACAAAAGTTGGTTAAAAAGAATCCATTTTTCCTTCTTGCACAAGTTAAAATAAACCTCACATTTTATTTTAGAGTGCATAAAATGAACCTCAAACTTGTTTTTGGTGCTTAAAAAGAAAATTCATCTTTCTTTATTGCAAAGTAAAAAAAACAACAAACTTCAAAATTTTGCTTTCATTGCAAGTTAGGGATACATTTTGTTTTGGTGCTTAAAATCAACAAAACAAATTTTCTTTCTTACATCAAACTTAAAAATCACAAGCCACACTTCAATTTTTGGGCAAATAAAAAGAACAATCCACTTGTTTTGATTTTTGCAAAAACAAATTTTACTTCAAGCAAACGTGTTTTTCTTTAAGTTGACCAAGATTTTTGAATTCTAGGTTACAAAACACATTGCCTTTGAAGTTAAAAAGAACACCATGGCTGTTGGAGCAACATCTCCAAATAGTTAGATCACATTTGTAATGGTGGATTAAAAAGAACAAGTGTCTTTCGTACTTGGCACACTTGTGCAAAAAGTCAGTCGAGTGGTCCTACCTCTAACACACACTATCCTCTCCCTTGGCTTTCCTGGTCCTAGGTGCAAGAGAAAAGTGTTAGTAACACTCAAAATTTTATCTTTTTAAGAGAGGCTTGCCAAGGGATCGATACTCTTGGGAATGACCTCGAGCGGTAAATCCTTCGAGCCGCTATAGAAATCAGGTGAGAGCAAAAGTTGTAGCCTTGGGTATAGCTGTTCCTACAGTGTAACTGGCCGAAAGGACAAATGGGCCCCACCACCAGTTACAAGGCTCTTAAGTGAGTCACTACAGAATGAACTTATGTCCAAAAACATCGAACATGACTAAACACCTTTTAGTAGTAGCCCACCTGTTCTATTGATTGAGGATATTTGCGATATAATTTAGTGCAAGAGCATAGATGGTTTTGCTCCCAAGATACTCACCATACATATTTCCTTGAGTAGAAACATAGCTTTTTGAAAAGTCACTTGTGGCTTGATAAAAGTGGTGACTCCCCCATCATAGGGATCATCTATTTGTTATGCTCGTGCAAGACTTAGTATATCACATCCTTACCAGCCACGGCGGGATTCATAAGGTATGTAGTACCAAAGTCGAAGAAATATCAAGATGTGGGCTAAATTTATCACAACTGGCCATTTGACCTTAGGGATAAAAAGTATTTGAAATGTGTTCGTTTTAAAGACCAAGTGCAAATTGAGCCGACTTCAAGCTTTGGAAATACACCTTAAAATACATCTAAAGGAAGGGTCATATACAAGTCCAAAGATTGGGTTGATCTAGACCCATACTCATTTGTGCCTTTGAGGCAACATTTTGGTGTTTGTGTGCTTGCTTTGTTTTCTTGTCAAAGAAACATCAAATCAGAAAATCAATCCCAAAAACAAAGTATTCATCCAACCAAACATCTTTCAAAAACAACCAAAAACATCAAAAACAAAGTGCAAACAACAAAAGAGTCAAAAAAATTTATGACCATTCTTCACATCTTGTGAAAGAAGAAGCGTCATCAAAATATCAACTTGAAAAGAAGACAATTAAGCTCAAAGGCTTTGATCAAACGAAGGAAATTCTTCTATATCAATAGACAAATCTTTGTCTCCCATAGAGTTTTCTTGCGTCACATGTGTCTCTATCTTCAAGGCAAAACAAACGAATTTGATTCCGAATCATTGAACCGCAGAGCTTTTATGCAACATAGAGCTCTGAGTTATCACAAAAACCAAGGAGGAAAGATTAATCCCAACTTCTTCCCAAACGTCTGTATCACATACAACACAGCTCGAGAAATACCACCAACACCCGAAAGGGAAGAGATAGAGTTTGTCCCATTTATAACACAAAGTTTTTATTGAAGTTGAAAACATTTTCATCCATCATCTCACTCATACATCATCACTTCATCATCAATCCGTCCCAACTCTCAAAAAATTAAGAGGTTCTTGTCCCAAGTTCTCTTTTAGATATTGCTTGAAATCAAACACATCACATCACTTTTTAGATTGTTTCTACATCTAGGATAAGCTCATCCTAAGAGACACATCTACGTAGGTTAAAACTAGTTCATGAGTGAATCCTCTCATTACTAGGTAGTTAAATCTGTAACACATCTCAGATTTCTCTACACCTTATCACATCAAAACTTATCAAACAAACAAGCAATTCAAAGACGGAATTTCGGTAACATTTACCTTAAAAGTGTTAGAGATCCACGTGCAACACAATTCACCAAATCATCAATCTTTCATTTCATCCAAACCTCATCATCATTTTCACACAACTTCAACAAAGGCTTATAAACAAAATGGCTCAAACCCGATCACAGTCGAGACAACGAGAAATAGAAAGAGAAGAGGAAGAAGAGGAAAATCTCAATGAATTTCAAGAAGCACTTGGAGGAAATGCAGATGACGAAAACCCAAGTACTCCCATTCCTGCAACAATAGAAAGGGCTCAGCATAACCCTCTCTTTAATAGATTGTTTGACAAAATACTCAAGAGCAATGCGGATGCTCACTTCTTAAGACTCGCTCAAGAAGGAGCCAAACTCCCCTCTGACTTTGATCTTGCCCAATTAAGACAAGCATCAGAAAGACAAAGTCGTCATGAAGAGGAAAGAGGTAGAGATCCCATCAGATATAACATTCCTCGAGGTAACCCACCACCTCCTCCTCCAAATGAAATGGAGATGTTGCGGCAACAAGTCGAGACTCTCGCCCAACAACTTCATAGTGGTGTCAAGATTAACCAATTCTCACTCATTGACATCTGTCCCTATCCTTTTGATAGGAATCTTTACATGCCACCATTTCCATGAGGATTCGAAACACCCAAATTCGAAAAATATAGAGGAAAGGGAGATCCTCGTGATCATGTTAGAGAATTTCATTCCGCTTGTCTTGAAGTGACATATGAAGACACCTACCTAATGTGCCTTTTTCCCCAAAACTTGGGAGGAACAACCACATCATGGTTTTCCCGACTACCAGGTGGCATTAGAACATTTGAGGAACTCATCCAGAAGTTCCTAGCTCATTACTCTCATAACATTGAACGCGATGTCACCATGGCTGATCTATGCAACACCAAACAAAAACCAGGTGAGCAATTCTCAGTATTCCTGCAACGATGGTGCCAAATGTCTAGCAGAAGTTCTCTTCAGTTACTTGAACGAGAAATAGTGGAAATATTCATTTCCAACTTAAACGAAGAAATGGAATTTCACCTGGATGTTAAAGAAACAGACTCATTTAATGATATGATCACCAAGGGTTTAAAATGTGAATGGGCACTCATCAAGAAAGGACTCATCAAAATATTTAACGAACCAAAAGATGGTCCTCGCCCACGCTTCAATAGCGATAAACCAAGCTTCTGGAATAAAAATAAGAATATTGTCAATGACGGGGTTGTGGATGCCCGGACTATCCAAAATGCACAACCTGTGGTTCGGTTTGCAGGACAAAATCCTCCACCTCAGAATAACACAAATATTCCTTCCAATCAAGGTCCCATCACATCTCACGATGAACCTAGACCTCGTCAGCAAAAACAAAAATGCACATACACTCCCTTAGGGGAACCCATTGAAACAGTATTGCGACAACTCCTCTCTCAAAATTTGGTCACTCTACCTAAGCTATCAAACTATGAGCCTCAAGTCAAACCAGCATGGTGGAGAGATACTGAACACTGTGAATTCCATCAAGGAAGAGGGCACAAGACAAGTAATTGTCACCAATTGAAAGATCTCATTCAGGATCTTATTGATCGAGGAGAAATTGAAATTGAAGGACATAACCGTAAAACAACCAATAATGATCATTTGATGTTCAAAAATCCACTTCCATCACAAGATCAAAGGGATCCTTCCACTTCCAGGTGAGGCACTGATACCACTGATTATACGCAGGCTGCGTATAATTACACTGTAAATCATCTGTATGATGCCAATGAACAAGTTGCAACCATAACCTTCAAAAATCCCAACTCAAATTGCAATGTTGTTATGCGTCGCAGCAAGGTCACCATAAAGGCAGCTCCACAAGGCACCACCTCCATCGCAAAGCAGTACAATCTTGTGGAACAATTAGACAAAACCCCTGCGCTTATATCCATTTTGGAGATTTTGCGTCTGTCACCCTCTCATAAAACTATCTTGGATCAAGCACTCCAAGAGGCGTCAGTCCCTGCAAATCTGAATACGGACCAATTTCAAGCCATGGTTGGAAGTCTAAAGTCATCACCTTGTCTCACTTTTTCTGAAAGTGACAACTCTTCCTTCTAGCAACCGCATAACGCCTCACTCCACATCGAAGGATTTATTAACCAGCATCGGATCAAGCGAGTCTTGATTGATAATGGAGCTGGCCTAAACATTTGTACATTGCAGTTGGTCACAGCATTGGGATATGTGGTCGAATCAGTGGATCCTTGTCAGAAGATCACAATCAAAGCCTATGACGATGCGGAGCGTTCATCCAAAGGAGCTGTGGTACTACCAATCCGAGTGGGGCCTGTGGTAAAGCACATCATTTGTCAGGTTCTGGACCTTCCTCTGCCATATAATCTATTATTAGGAAGACCTTGGATACATGCCATGCAAGCCGTTCCATCTACCTACCATCAATGTATCAAGTTCCCACATAACGGTGTAGAGATCACAATCCTGGGTGATGCAAACCCCTTTGCATATTGCCATAATATCAACCATCAACCAGAGATTACCGTTCCTAATAATAGAGAAGCCATTTCTTCCAAATCATATATCAGCCCCGCCTCTCTTGCCCATTCAAACACCACTATACCCAAGCAAGAAAAGCTTAAGATGAAGATCGCAGAGGAAGGTCCTGGGGAATACAACTTGAGTCAACTCTTTTGTGTAGGGCAAATGCCCACTTCTCCTAGAACTCATGGTAAACCATAGCAGGTACCCCAGCAACCTCTAAACATACCAGCATGTGCTTTGACACCTTTCGTTCTTGGAAAGAGTCAAGAGGAAGAAACACAAGATGAGGACCTGGCGGAATGGATCTATAAAGATCCCATCACCACTGATAAACCACGAGTTACACTTCCTATAGAATAGTATGGAAAAGGTCTCCTCATTATGAAAAGAATGGGGTATGATAGTCAAAGTGCTTTGGGATATTGCAAACAAGGACGACATGAACCCTTGCTGTCGGAATTCAAGCCCAAAGGTAATATAGGCCTCGGCTTTGAAAAAGAGATCTTTCCTAAACTCAAGTTCAAAGGAAAACCCAGCAAACCATTTTGTCCACCTACTGCAAAGCGGGCACCTTTCATAATCAAAGCACCCTCAAGCACCATCCCAACAGCCCCACTGAGGCTCAAAACCCCAACACAACTATCACCAATGCCACTCATCCCATCAAACGAACTCGTCATCTCATCAGTCGCACCATGAGCAGCAGTAACTATATCAGCACCCGCAGCAACATCTATGACACCAGCAGTCCCAGCAGAAGCAACAGAATCAATATTACCAATACTCCCTATAATAGATTCCTTGATCCCCCTCAATCGCCCTGCAGCACCGATCATTACAAAGGTACATCAACCAATCACACCTGCGGTATTTAACTCAAAGGACATCCTAGTATGGTATAGTAATCGGATGCTGGAAAGTGATTCAGAGACTGACTCACATGAGTGGGAATTTGATTCTGTACAGCTTAACACTTCAGATGAGGAAGACACATCACCACCTCCACCACGCAAAGATATCCCTGTTTACGGAGAAGCATAGATAAAGACCACTTGGGTTCCTGAGCTGGAAACATCTTCCACAGACCCTACGTTTCATCCTACGCCTGATTCTGACAGGGAGAGTACCATTAACGACCTTCACCATAACGTCTTAACCCTCACTGATACATCTAATGCACTTAACCTAATCGATGAAGTAATGCCCATTATCCACCCTGAACTCATCGAATGGAACCAACCAAATCCCCCATGTCTTGACTTCTTCCAAAACGATGAGGCCATCATTGACTTTTTGGAATTAAGGGATAACCTACCAAGCGGGGATCACAAAGCTGGATTCTCCATAGAACTAAATAGCGCAACATACTTTGGGGCGGATGCCAAACCTTTCAGCTGTAAAAATATAACAATAAAACATGGATCTTCCAGTGAAAACCACACTGTGGCACTGTTTGATCCGACAAAAGTAAAAAGAAAGAGCGTATCCAATGGTGAAAACCTCTCTGAGGTGCCTGAGGATGAAGGGTTTGACATTCTCCCTGATAATACACAACAGGAACAATCAACAATTCTCATCGAGGAAACCAAAGAATAAAATGTGGGGACTCCTGAAAATCCTCATCTCATACATCTGGCATCTCTTCTCACTCCAAAGGAACAGCCTAAATTTATAGAGTTCTTCCAGAAGTGTCAGATCAACTTTGCATGGTCATATGCAGACATGTCTGGGCTTGATCCTGATTTAGTCATGCATCACCTCACCGTAGCAGAAGGAGCCAAACCTGTCAAGCAGAAGCTTCGTAAGATGCATCCTCAGATTGCAGTGCTAGTCAAAACAGAACTCAAGAAACTCCTAGATGTTGGTTTCATTAGACCAATTGATTATGCAGAATGGATATCCAACATTGTTCCTGTCGGCAAACCAAAAGGGGGCATCCGCATTTGTACTGACTTCAGAGATCTGAATAAGGCATGTCCTAAGGATGACTTCCCCCTACCAAATATCGACATCATAGTGGATCTGACAGCAGGACATGCCATGCTTTCACTCATGGATGGCTTTTCAGGATACAATCAAATAAAGATCGCACCAGAGGACCAACATAAGACAGCCTTCACATGTCCATGGGGCACATATTGCTGGAATGTAATGCCTTTCGATCTAAAGAATGTAGGAGTGACTTATCAAAGAGCAATGACCACCATCTTCCATGACATGATGCATACTATGATGGAAGATTATGTGGATGACTTACTAGCAAAATCACTCACTAGAGAAGGTCATTTGGACATATTAGAGAGAATCTTTGATAGACTGGAACAATATCATGTTCGACTCAACCCAAAGAAATGTGTCTTTGGAGTAACCTCCAAGAAGCTTCTAGGATACATTGTCTCAAGCAAAGGTATTGAGGTCGACCCAGCAAAGGTAAAAGCAATCATGGACATGCCACCTCCAAAGAATATCAGTCAGCTAAGGACATTACAAGGACGGATTCAATCCATTCGAAGATTCATTGCACAATTGGCTGATAAGTGTCACCCATTCACACACCTGCTACACAAGAACATCCGCTTTTAGTGGGATGCTCAATGCCAGCAAGCATTTCAGACACTTAAAGACTATCTCATGAAACCACCATTGCTGATCCCACCAGATCCAAGTAGACCGTTGTTACTCTATATCTCAGCAACCAGTACAACATTGGGTGTACTACTGGCACAACATAATGTAGAAGGAAAAGAGTGTGCTATTTACTACATCTCTCGCACACTGGTGGGCTATGAACTCAATTACACACCTATTGAGCGAGCTTGCTTAGCAGTAATCTTAGCAGCCACTAAACTGAGGCACTATCTGTTAACACACAAAGTACAACTCATTGCAAAGATTGATCCACTCAAGTATTTACTCAGCAAAGCAGCCTTGACAGGTCGCTTGGCCAAATGGGTGATGATTCTAAGTGAATTTGACATTAAGTATGTGGACCGAAAGGCTATCAAAGGTCAAGTTATTGCAGATCAGTTGGCCGATGCACCCCTCACAAGCGATCATCCTCTTATTTCCAATTTTCCAGATGAAGAGATATTCATGATCACAACAACACAACCATGGAAACTATATTTTGATGGTTCATACACTAGGCACGGCTCGGGGGCAGGCATCCTATTTATCACACCTCAGGGTGATAGCATCCCGAAGTCTTACAGGCTCACATTTCCATGCACAAACAACATAGCAGAGTATGAGGCTTTGATCACAGGACTCGGGTTAGCCGTACAATGGAAATTACAAGAACTGCAAGTATATGGCGATTCCCAACTAGTCATTCGACAAGCAACAGATGAATATCAGACCAAAGATGATAAACTCATGCCATATAAGAAAATGGTAGACACTCTAAAGACATCATTTACTACTATCACTTTTGAGCAGATACCAAGAGATCAGAATCGAGCTGCTGACGCTATGGCTACCATCGCATCTCTCCTAGATCTTCCACAGAATTCAACACGTTATGAGTTCTTGGTCGAACAGCTTTGGATCCCCGCTTATGATATCCCTGAATCTGAGATGATATGTCACCTTGTTGGTTCTGAATCCCCATGGTACGGTGAGTTCTACACCTATCTCCGTGATCACACCCTTCCTCCCAACCAATCAAATAACCAACTTAAAACTTCATTCGCCAAATTGCTCGATATACCATTATTGCCGAAACCCTATACCGACGCGGTCTTGATGGTACTCTCCTTCGATGTTTGGAACAAGGTGAGATAACAAAGGCTTTGGAAGAGGTCCATGAAGGAATTTGTGGGACTCACTCAAGTGGTCCGTCACTAGCCAAGAAACTCATGCGAGCTGGATATTATTGGCCATCTATGGAAAAGGATTCCTACTACTTTGTCAGAAAATGCAAGAAATGTCAAATTCATGGTGACCTGATACATGCACCAGCCCAGGAACTGCAACCAATCACGACACCATGGCCTTTTTATCAATGGGGCCTTGACCTTGTGGGTAAGATTCATCCATCTTCATCCAATGGCCACAAATTCATTATTACCGCCACCGAATATTTCACAAAGTGGATCGAAGCTGTTCCACTTACCCAAGTCACCGGCAAGCAGATCGTCTCATTCATCCTCAATTACATCATCTGTCGGTATGGTGTGCCCATGTCCATCATCACAGATAACGGTCTCCCTTTCAAAAATCAGGATGTCCGTGAACTTTGTTGGAAATTTCATATCCAACACCACTTTTCCACCCCCTATTACCCACAAGGCAATGGTCAGGCCGAAGCATCCAATAAAAACATATTAAGAATCCTCAAAAAGACAGTCAATGATGCCGGCCGTGATTGGCATGTTCAATTGAATCCAGCCCTATGGGCATATCGAACTAGCATTTGAACCCCTACAGGCGCAACTCCCTACTCATTGGTCTATGGCACCGAAGCTATCTTACCTATTGAGGTTGAGATACCATCATTACGGGTTTCCTTGCATAATCTGATAGATGATGAAGCTTACACAGTCTCACGTCTTCAGGACTTAGACTTACTTGATGAGAAGCGACAAGCTGCATACAACCATCTCAAAGCCTATCAGCAGCACATGAGCAGAAGCTACAATCACTGAGTTAGACCTCGTACATTTGAGGTAGGTGATCTTGTTCTACGAGAGAATCCTCGCAACCAACCAAACCGAGAACATCAGGGCAAGTTTGAATCAAACTGGCTGGGCCCATATGTTGTCACTGCTGTGTTCGGGTCCGGGGCATATCAGTTGGCTACATCAAAAGGAGAACCGCTTGCAGATCCAATCAACAGCATGCACCTCAAACGGTTTTATACCTAAGCTGTACAAAGCATCAGGCTCCCTTACATACCAGAAAATACCAAAAACATTCAGAAAAATGTCCTGAAGAAAATACAAAAACATTCAAAAAAAGTAAAGAAAAATCATGCATCCAAATGGTGAACAACCACTCCGGTGGCACCTTGGGTAAGTACGGTGGTGAAAACTTGGCAAACAGGTGCCACTCATAAAGGCTATGGCTCCATTGTCTTTTAGACTTGTTGCGATCACATCTACTTCATACATACATCCATCCATCCAAAACCATGGCTTGTTATTCCTCTGCAATTATGATAGTACTCCATACATCTTGCATCCCGCTTTTTCATAGTCATGTCTAAAACTAGGGGCAATGCCTTTAACCTATAGATGGAAGTGGATTCTACATTTTCTTATGATTCATTAAGTTCTTCATTCAAACAATCATCAAAAATCCAAAAACATTCAAAAATATCTCGCAAAAATACCAAAAACATTCAAAACAATTCAAAATCTAAAAACATCGACAAAACCATTGAAAAATCACACAAAAACATGGCAACACCTTGTACATACCCATCCATGCAGATACCAAAATAAACATTGACAAACTACTCACACAATGACCATTTACCAATCAACCACACAATCAACATCAACAATCAAACTGTCTTCAACAAGGATGCATCCTTCCTTACCAAAACAAAGACAAGATGACATTTTCTTTGACAAGAAAATTCTGTTTACACTATCAAATACTTGGTTGATTTATGGTCTAGTAATTTATATTAGGATCTTTCAGCATTGCTTTGTATCGTTTGTGCATTACTTCTGATGAAGTTCTGGGGCATGTACTAATGGTGTCTATGTGGGAAGTTCATTGAGCTACGTGATCTTATACCAAATGCAGTCATGGATCACTACGGCTTGCTGACTACAGCGTATACCTCGACCATATGGGTATGAACCATTACCAAGGATCCTTATTCTTTATTCTTTATGTATATACTGTTTGTTTGTAGGTACAAATGCTCTTTCTTTGGTTCCTACCTCATCCAAACTGGATAAAGGTTTTTATCTCTTAGTATGGTATGCACTTGTCTCAGGATATGATCAGCCTAAGATCAAGGAGGACGATCCAAGTCATGCATGAACGGTGATAATCCTTGTCTGTTCTGCAAGCAATACTCAGGTCAACTTGATCCATTATATCAAGTTGCTTGTATTAACTTGCTATATCAAAATCCATGTAAGAAATACTCTGGTCATCTTGAATCTTTATGTCAAGTTGCTTGTATTTTCTTACAACATTTTAAAGCTCAATGATGAAAAATAAAGCACCATGGATCGTCATTCCATCTCATCTGTATATATTGCATTTCATTGCATTCCATCCATCCATACATTCATACATAGTAATGACAATGGATACTCTATTTTCCTCTTCTTCCATAGGAATGTAATAGGTCCTCCATTTCTTCTATCTAACATTGAACCCCCTCCCCCACCCTCCCCATCTCGATAATCACCATCACATACCCTACATCGTGTCCCAATCAACCTAATCAAGCCACGTTCATCACCATCCATCTCTAAATAGGAGGGATTATGTTTCCTATCTTAAGTCATCCAATAAGTCAAGAAAGTTACTCTATCTGCACAAATACATCGACTCACACACACCTAGACTATCAACAGATACTCTGATCAAGTATCTTCAGGTCTCAACAGGTAATCGATTATGGCAAACCTAGACTACAACAGGCATTTATCATAATGACCTAGTCTCAACGGGGTTGCCATGATTCCCGACAACCATCCATCACACGCACACACTATCAATTGATCAACCAATCAAACCCAATCCAATGGACAATTACATCAATTGTCTACGTCTCAACGAGTATTTTGCTTCATATACCTTGACTTCATCGGGCAATTACATCAATTGTCTAAGTCACATCAGGTCACTTTGATTCACTTACTCAGACTTTATCATGTCCAAGCGACCAACTGACATCAACTGTCACACTTTGACTTGACTGGGGCAATTAAATCAATTGCACCAGATTGTCCAACCAATTTTGATCAATTGTATAGCATCAATCCAAACCCCACACTACATCTGCTATGTATCTCTTGCATGACCTCAGGGTACCCACTGGCTTGTTGTTTCTTCATATTCACTCCATTTTCTCCCATTCTTTCATCATTAGTTCTAATTGTAGACACCCAAAATTGTCATGTCTAATTAAATAAATATTTTATTTATTTAATTATCTAAGCCTAATTCTTCTATTAATTAAATAAATCTTTATTTATTTAATTAATTCATTTATCCTCTTCTAGCCTTATTTCTCATTTAAATAAATACATTTATTTATTTAAATTATCCCTTTCCTAAATTAAATAAATATTTTATTTATTTAATTGCCCTACTTCTTCTATTAATTAAATAAATCTTTATTTATTTAATTAATTCATTAACCTTTTCTGCACATGACACATGTCATTCATCTCTTATTTCCTACACTACCTACCCCTTTCATTATTTTGGTATTTCTTATACCTACCCTCTAATCCTAGCCGACCTCTCTTTTTACACCTCTCAATCTTAACCCTCCATTTCTATTGTGTCTTCTATTTAAGGAGATGCTTTCTTCATTATCAAACCCTAACGACTAATGACTAATCCGAATGACTAATTTTGGAGTACTTGGCTACACTACGATCCTACTTGCAACCACATTCCGTTCTTTGTTGAGCTCTTGTGCCTACAAAAATCTGAGAGCAAGCATATCAAACAAGATCAATGGAGATAGGAAGAATGGAGATCAAAACCCTAGTGGACATGTGATGGTATAATCTTTGTGATTTTTGAGTTATATTTGCATTGTCTTAGGTTATCTTCATATGTTATGGTGGATCTTTGTTCATTGTTAGGCTAGGGTTTGGTGGTTGAATCCATTTTAGTCTTTCAATATTGTTGTTTATTGCTATCCATTTTCACCATATACATTTTGGCACGCCCGGTGGGACTCTTGTCCCTTTGCATTTAACATTTTGTTGCAGATTTTGCATTTTTGAAGTTGCAGATCGGACGATTTCGACGACATTTTAGGTTTTTTCCGCGTCTGCGAGTGTTCGGATCGCGTTTTTGTATTTCAGAGGCGTCTGTGACATCTTTTATCGCGTCTGTGTTTCTGTCATTTTCTATTTTTGCAGGTTTCCGAAAGTCGCGTCTGTGATCCCGAGTCGCGCCTGTGATCCCGAATCGCGTCTGTGAACCATCTGATCGCGTCTGCAGAATAAAAAGGCGTCTGTGTTCTGAAATCACGTCTGCGAATCACATAACCGCGTCTGTGTCGGACAGACGTGTCTGTGTCTGGTATAACAGCGTCTGTGCATTCTGTTTTGCAAAATTTTTTTTCAAAGTTTTTCGATTCGGCTTTTCGGATTTTGTACTTAGGGTTTTCAGATCTGGCTTATTTTTGGCTAACCTTTGCAGATCTAGCTAACCTGGTTTGTGCAGCTTGCTTTGGAGGCAAACACATTTTTGTTGAAGGCCCCTTTTCACAAAGTCTTTTTGGGTTTTCTTAAAATTTACCTAACTTGTGTGCTTGCAGGAAGGGGTTATCATTTGAAACAACCCAAACTACTAACAATTTTGTTGCAGGGCCTTAGCTAGGGTTTTTGTAATTTTATTTGTGTGCCTTGTCTTCATAGCTTAGCAAACACTTCAATTGGTGCACTAAAATTGAACCATTGTCTTTTGTGTCTTGAGCAATAGGCTCTTTTTGTTTATTCTTTAGAGGGCCTGTCTTCCCGTGTGGTCATTAGGACTACTAGTGAGAAGAGAACGACCCAAGTGGTAGCGAGGAAAACCCACCTCATCCAAACCACTATAATCAAATGTATTCATGGTGAAAACTATGAATAACGTGTGCTGATTAGTTCATACCGACACTATGTCTCCCCATAAACCCGTTTGATCAAATTTATTTGATCATTTGTAGGGCGTAACCCCTACCGGCTGGGAGCCTTCTGTATTTACAGAGCTGAAAGTGCCGCATGTATGGCCACACGAGCGGATGCCCTTACTAGTACCTCATTGTTTTAGATGCCCAAATCCTTCTAGTTGTTGAGGCAGGAGGTCGGACCTCTGGTAGCGGCCCACACACATACGGTTCTTAGTAGAGATACAAAGTTCGCCATGGGGAGTTTTCATGGGGACTGATGCTTGGCTGACCTGAGAAGTGAGTGCCGAGGGTGGAGCCAGTGAGGTCAAGCATCTAAGTATCCGCTCTGAATAGCGTAGCCTCGGGGGTAAAACCCCATGTGGGATCAACAATTATTGTCCTGGCCAGCCATAAGAATTGTGCTTGACTTATGATAAACACTCAAACAATCAAGACAAAACAGCAAAACATTGTGTCTTTTGTGTCTTCAAGTGTATGCAAAAAACTTTTTACATCAAACAACACACTTTTTGGAGTCTAAACAGTCTGCAAACATTGGGTCATCAACACTGTGTCCTCTTGTCACGAAAAACAGTCGAAAAATCAGATTTGGTCACAGCAAAACAAATTCACAGATAGGAAAGATTGCACTAAGGTTACAGAAACGCGTCTGTGTCTGTTAAAACCGCGTCTGTGTCTGATAAACGCGTCTGTGAAGTACAGAATAGCGTCTGTGTTTTTACCAGCATCTGTGTCGAACAGAGTCGCGTCTGTGTCTGGAAATCGCGTCTGTGAAGTATACAGGCGCGTCTGTGTCCACAATTGCAAAAACTGTTACAGTCTTAGCAAACATCAACAGGAAATCTCAGAATCACGTTTGTGTCAAACAGAATAGCGTCTGTGTCTTCAAACCGCGTCTGTGAAGTATACAGAGGCGTCTGTGTCAGGATTTAAAAAAGTTTAACAGTCAAGCAAACAAAGAAATCAGTTTCGGAACACTTGAGCTTCCTAGGTTATCTCTTCAGGTTCATCTAGCATTCAGCCTGTTCTAAGGTCTTACACAGTCCATCATTGCTTCACACCTCATTTTACAGTCATACTTGTCTAAACTTGAGTCAAAAAGGTCACTTGCTTGTCCTCACTATACTTTGTCAACACACTACATACTACAACACTTTGCTAAGTGGTCCCTCATCAAGGTTTCTTACCTTTGGGTCTCATTTGGTCTTACTTAGAGTCAAGGTCAGCTTACCTCATCAAGAGAAACTATCCTCTCTTTGGAAGTCACACCTACTCTACAACATACATATTTGGTCTTACACTTTGGACATTGCAAGTAAACTTCAGATTCATTTACACTCCATACAACTCTTGGTCTTACATACCCTTGTCATTTTCGTCTAAGTCTCTCACATATTGGTCTAACACCTAGTTCATGGTTGAAACCCGTCTTCAAAAATCTAGGAGAAAAGCTAAAGAAGCTCAAGGGCCCGTAAACATGAGTTCTTATGAGTATGACAATGATGTCTTCTATAATCCTGAGCACACTACATTACCAGACATGAATGTTTATAGACACAATCCAAATATGGAAAGTGCAAACGCTATACACAACGCTACACACAATGATAATGTGGACAATTCTTCAATACTATCAGCAGACATACAAGAATCTATAATGGATCCTCAATTCAATAGATTGGTTGAAGAGATAATGAGGAGAGATCGTCAATACTTTCTAAACATGATGGCACAAAGTGGAGCTAAGATACCACATGATTTTGACTTATCTCAACTTATGGAAAGTAGACCTTCACAACAAACTCAACCAAATAGTGGAGGACCCAATAATATGATGCCGGAGTCACCATCAGTTTTGCTTCAGAAACCAGCAATCCCACATACACAAGCTCAAATGCATGATACTTACACTCAAAGACCATCATGGAGGCCTTATGTTCAAACACATGTTCAAGATATGGGTCAACCAAGACAAATGGATACTCAAGGACTTCCTCAAAATTTTGACACAAGGAGACCTCATGCCAAAATTGGGGGCAACACAATGGAAAATGAAAGGCCTATTGAATATGGTTTATACACACAAAACAGATATGGGGTCCCTCAACAAGAAATTATGCCAAGTGCTCCATACATGTCGCAACAATATCGACCTCCATATGGACATGTCTACGATCAGTATCATCCATATATGCAACAAGCTCCTCCTCAAATGGGTGTTTCAAACATGGGATATGCTACAAGAAATCCATCTCCTCCCAAAAATAATTTGGAGCAACAAATTAGAGATCTACAAAAGAAAGTGGAAGACATGGGCACATCAAAACCCACATATACTATGAGAGATATATGCCCTTATCCCTTTGATAAGAGCATTCCAATGCCTCCGTTTCCTCCGCACTTTGCAACACCGAAATTTGACAAATATAGAGGGAGAGGAGATCCCAAGGCACACATAAGACAATTCTTCACAGCTTGCATTGAGGTAGCGGCAGAAGAAACATACTTAATGAGGTTGTTCCCACAGAGCTTAGGAGATCAAGCGATGGAATGGTTTTCTCAATTACCTCCCGGTATTAAGTCGTGGGGCGACTTGGCAGAGGCATTCATTCAACATTTCTCTTACAACATTGAAACAGATGTCTCAGTTACTACCTTGTGCAATACGAAACAAAAAGAAGGAGAATCTTTTGCGTCATTTTTGCAAAGATGGAGAAACTTAGCTAGCAGATGCTCTTGTGAAATCCCGCAAAAACAAATGGTGGAAATGTTCACACAAAATGTTAACAAGGCTATTGGTTATGATCTCAGAAAAGCTTGTTTGTCTACATTTAAGGATGTCATTGAAAAGGGCCTAGCAACAGAAAAGGTCTTGATTGAACAAGGAGTTATCAAACTATTCAAAGAAAACAAAGAGGACTTTAAGGGAAAGGACAAACCAAAGTTTTGGAACAAGAACAAGAACACAGTTAATGATGGTGTTGTTGATGCTAACACAGTGAGACCAAAGTTCATCTTTTCTGGATCAAATTCTACCAACAATCAAGTGAACAATCAAACGGCTGCTAGACCACGAAGGAAGTACACTCCATTGGGAGAACCACTTGAATCAGTATTCAAAAAGCTTGTAGCAAACAAAGTGACCACGGTCCCAGATTTTCCTCCATATGAACCAAAGGTAAAACCGAATTGGTGGAATGATGATGAATATTGTGAATTTCATAAAAGCAAGGGTCACAAGACAAGTAATTGCCATCGATTGAAAAACATTGTACAAGATCTCATTGACAGAGGAGATATTGAGATTGAGGGACATTCATCTAACCAAGAGCATGAGGTGTTTAAGGAACCATTCCCAAAACATGACAAGGGAAAAGGCAAAGTCACAGATGATCAAGCCAATTACACCAGAACATCTTACAATTATGATTCCACTATTAATCACATCTCAATGGACAATCATATTTCTACCATTACTATCAAAAATAAAAATCCTGAGAATCCTCCTCAGCGACCTAAAATTGTCCTAAAAGGTGTGGGATCTTCATCCGAAGCTACCTCTGAATGTCATGTTACAACTCGTCGAGGTAAGATCACATTGCCAGGAACCTCTTCTAAGAATACCAATCTTCCGTCAACTAAGCCTGAGTACGATCTTGTAGAGCAATTAGGGAAAACACCCGCACTCATCTCTATTCTTGAGCTCTTACGTATATCTCCTGCACATAAAGCTGTCCTTGACAAAACCTTGAGAGATACTGCTGTCCCTATGGATCTAAACGTGGACCAGTTTCAAGCCATGGTGGGATACCTATCAGTTCCACACTCCCTCACATTTACAGAAGCCGATGACGCCTCCATAAGTCAGCCTCACAATGCACCTCTACATATTGAAGCCTTCATACATAAACACCAAATAAAACGAGTCCTGATAGATGGAGGAGCAGGTCTTAATATTTGTACATTGAGCACCATCAGACAATTGGGATATTCTGACAAAGCTGTGAATGCTACAAACCAAATCACTATTAAGGCTTATGATGATGAAGAGCGTTCGTCCAAGGGCACGGTCATCTTACCACTCAGAATAGGGCCAGTAACAAAGGACGTGATTTGTCAAGTCCTGGATCTAGACCTCACGTATAACATATTGCTAGGACGTCCATGGATTCATGAAATGAGAGCGGTCCCATCAACATACCATCAGTGCATAAAATTTCCTCATAATGGAGTCGAGGTAACGGTCAATGGTGATCCAAATCCATTCATATATTGCAATAACTTGAGATCACATACTGAGATTATCATTCCCAACAATCGTGAGGCTACTCCTTCTTCAGCATATATTGATCCTGAGTCATTAAAGCCCTCGACATCCAAACAAGGTGAACTTAGAGCCAGGTTTCAAGACAAAGGCATGGGAGAATACACTCTGAATCAAACAATGTTCTTACGACAAGTCATGAACTCCCCCAAGGAATATGGGAGACCACATCCAAATAAGCAAATCTCCATCATGCTCCTCAAATGGGATCCTACCGTCTTTCAAAAATGGGGCGAACTAGAGGAAGAAAGTTTATATAAAATGCTATATAAGGACGCTGAAGATGATACACATGATCAAATTATAATACCCTGTGAAAACTATGGTAAAGGTTTCAAAATTCTGCAGAGATTCGGGTATGATGGAAAAAGTCCTCTCGGACTACGCAAAGAAGGTGTCATGGAGCCTCTACAACCTGAGCTAACTACAAGAAGGGAACGCTCTAAGGGGCTTGGTTTTCTAAACCCCAAGATTCAACACAAGAGAACAAAACAGATATGGCGAGTCAAAGTGGCTGAAGTTCGACAAGAGGATAATTATTCCACAGACTCCAATGAGTGGGAATGGGGTTCAGACAAATCCTCCAGCGATTATGAACTTAATGAGACATTTAGAGAGCCAGATGAACCTACAGAGGAGGAGGAGTTTTACAAGAAATTCAGAGTTGGTCAAGAACCGACCCATAAGGATCCCGCACAAGCTTCGTTTCAGGGCCCTAGGTCAGGATCACATAGGATGAGGACACCTGTCCCTGAGGGTGCTACTAGTGATGATAATTTGGACTCACTCACGATCGACACTGATGAGGAGAGTGCCATTGACGACCTCGATGACTATCTTGACATACCTGAATATAACCACATCTTCACTATTAGCCTTGCGGATTCTAAAAACACTAAAGACCTTCCCCTCGTTCACCCCCAACTCATTGATTGGGATCAGGATGGACCACCACAGATTGATACATTTCAAAATGACGAAGCTATTGTTGATTATCTTGGCATTCGCGATGATCTTCCTCTTGGAGACCATAAAGCAGGATACGCCATAGAGCTAAATAACATGGCATACTTTGGTGAGGGTGTCGGGCCTTCTAGTCGCAAAAATGTGAAAATAAAGACAAAACAAGGGTCTTACGGCGAAAACCACACTGTGGCGCTCTCTGACTCTAAAAAAGTAAAAAGAAAGGACGTATCTGAGGGTGAAAACCTCTCTGAGGCGCCCGAAGATGGAAGGCTTGACATTCTCCCAGCATCATACGAGGAAAAATCATCCATGTTGGTAGAGGAGACTATAAAGACAAACATTGGTACAGCAGAGGTTCCACACAACATATTTTTGGCTCAATCATTGACAGAGGCCGAGAAAGCAAGGTTCATAAGCTTCTTTAAGGAACGACAAGTCAACTTCGCATGGTCTTATGCTGATATGCCTGGACTAGACCCCGACTTAGTAATGCATCATTTAACAGTCAAACCGGGGGCAAAACCAGTAAAACAGAAATTGAGAAAAATGCATCCACAGGTGGCATTGCTAGTCAAGGCAGAGCTGGAGAAATTACTAGATGTCAGATTCATACGCCCAATTGATTATCCTGAATGGATTTCCAACTTAGTACCTATTAGCAAACCAGATCGCAGCATCCGAATATGTACAGACTTCAGGGATATCAATAAGGCTTGCCCGAAGGACGATTTCCCATTACCAAACATTGATTTAATTGTTGATCTCACAGCAGGCCATGAGATGTTATCTTTAATGGACGGATTCTCTGGATATAATCAGATCAGGATTGCACCTGAAGATCAACATAAAACATCATTCACTTGTCCATGGGGAACCTTCTGCTGGAATGTCATGCCCTTTGGGCTGAAAAATGCAGGTGCCACATATCAACGAGCCATGACTACTATCTTCCATGATCTCATGCATGTAAAGGTGGAAGATTATGTCGACGACCTTTTGGTTAAATCAATAGACAGAAATACACACTTGGACATACTTTCAGTTGCTTTTGATAGGCTGGAAAAATACAAGGTAAGATTAAACCCAAAGAAATGTGTCTTTGGAGTAACCTCCGGGAAGCTCCTAGGATTCATTGTGTCTAAAAGAGGAATAGAAGCGGATCCGGCAAAAGTCAAGGCTATCTTGGACATGCCGCCACCCAAGAATATCAGTCAACTTCGGTCTTTACAAGGGAGACTCCAGTCCATACGAAGATTCATAGCACAACTTGCAGATAAGTGTAATCCTTTCCAGCACCTGCTACACAAAAACATTAAGTTCAAATGGGACGAGAACTGTCAACAGGCTTTTCAGGCACTTAAAGACTATCTTTTGAACCCGCCAGTTTTGATGCCACCAATTCCGAATCAACCATTGCTACTTTACATATCAGCTACTCCAACAGCACTGGGGGCACTACTAGCACAGCAAATACCTGACGGCAAGGAAAAAGCAGTCTACTATATCAGTCGCACATTGGTGGGATATGAGCTCAACTACACACCAATTGAGCGTGCATGTCTCGCTGTTGTCTTCGCTTCACAAAAATTACGACATTATATGCTCACTCACAAGACCAAGTTGATTGCCAGAATTGATCCACTAAAATATCTGCTCAACAAAGCTACACTTACTGGGCGACTGGCCAAGTGGGTAATGATTTTGAGTGAATTCGACATTGAATACGTGGACAGAAAAGCAATCAAAGGACAAGCCATTGCGGATCAACTGGCAGATGCTCCCATGATAGATGATGTTCCTCTACAGTCAGAATTTCCAGATGAGTCCATTCTAACAATATCACCTGCAAAGCCATGGCAACTATACTTTGATGGCTCATACACACAGCACGGGGCAGGAGCGGGTATACTCTTTATAACTCCCCAAGGCGATTCTATACCAAAGTCATACCGCTTATCATTTCCTTGCACCAACAATATAGCGGAATACGAGGCATTAACAACGGGGTTAAGAATTGCAGTTCAGTGGAAGATCCAGGAACTTCGTGTTTTTGGCGATTCTCAACTTGTCATCCGTCAAGCAACTGATGATTATCAAACAAAAGATGAAAAGCTAATGCCTTACAAACAACTGGTAGATGATCTGAAACAACACTTTGCAAAGATAGAGTTTGAGCAGATACCAAGAGAACAGAATCGCGCTGCTGATGCCATGGCTACAATTGCTTCACTCATTGACCTACCGCAAAATGAGACCTGTTATGAGTTCCTGGTTGACAACCTGCTGATTTTGTCATATGAGATCACTCCTACGGAAATGATATGTGTTGTTGGTCCTGAATCCCAGTTATATGGTTCCATATTCACATACCTTCGCGACAACATCTTACCTCCCGATTTATCGAACAACCAACGCCGCACTTTCATCCGCCAATCCTCCCGATACGTTATCCTAGCTGATATCCTATACCGACGAGGTCTAGATGGCACCCTCCTTAGATGTTTAGAGAGTGACGAAGCTCAGATTGCGTTACGAGAAGTGCACGAAGGGATATGTGGTCCGCATACTAGTGGTCCTACCTTGGCCAAGAAACTCATCAGGACTGGATACTACTGGCCTACTATGGAAAAAGATGCATATCAGTTTGTCAAGAAGTGTAAGCAGTGTCAAATTCATGGAGACCTCATACACGCACCAGCACAAGAACTACAGCCACTTGCATCTCCTTGGCCCTTTTGTCAGTGGGGACTCGATCTCATAGGCAAGATTCACCCTCCTTCTTCCAACGGACATAAATTCATTATCACAGCCACAGAGTATTTCACAAAGTGGATTGAAGCCGTGCCTCTCACACAAGTTACTGGGAAACAAATCGCTACTTTCATCCTGAACTACATCATTTGCCGATACGGGATTCCTACTTCCATTATCACTGACAACGGGCGTCCTTTCAAGAACCAGGATGTTCGTGAACTCTATGAGCGATTCCATATCTCTCATCGTTTCTCCACACCATATTACCCCCAAGGTAATGGCCAAGCTGAGGCGTCTAACAAAACAATTCTCAAAATACTTAAAAAGACAGTCGACGACGCTGGCCGTAACTGGCATGTCCAACTCAATCCCGCACTTTGGGCCTATCGTACCAGTGTCCGCACACCTACAGGAGCTACACCTTACTCACTTGTCTACGGTGCTGAAGCCATCTTGCCTATTGAGGTCGAGTTACCTTCTTTACGGGTCTCCTTGAGAAACATAATCAACGATGAAGACTACAGGGTCTCTCGCTTACAAGAACTAGAACTGCTGGAGGAACGACGACACACTGCTTTTAATCATCTCAAGGCTTACCAACAACGAATGAGTCGCAGTTACAATCACAAGGTCAAGCCTCGCACATTTGAGGTAGGTGACTTAGTCCTCAGAGAGAACCCCAAGAATCAGCAAGATAGAGAAAAGAAGGGCAAATTTGAACCCAACTGGCTTGGTCCTTACATCATCACAGCAATATATGGATCTGGGGCATATCAGCTCTCTACTACAGAAGGTGAATCCTTGGAGGATCCTATCAACAGCATGCACCTTCGTAGGTTCTACACATAAGCTCTTTTTGAGTATCCTAATGCAAAAATACAAAAAAAATCAAAAAAAAAAAAATACAAAAAAAATTATAAAAACAAAAAAATTGTTACTTGGTGAAAACCTGGCAAACAGGCGCCTTGTGACAACAAAAAAATTGCAAAATCCAAAAAAGTAAAGAGAAATAATTTCGTCCAACGGTGAAAACCACTTCGGTGGTGCCCTGGGCAAGTACCATGGTGAAAACTGGGTCACCAGCGCCATGCGTAGGGACTTTGCTCCTCCCTCCTTCAGGATTCCCTTTCATTCTTTCACTTCGCACACACTCACGACCAATTCACTCACAATAAACTTACCCATTCCCATCATGGCTTGTTATTGATCTACCCAAGATTGGTTAGCCATCCATAATAAATCAGATCCTATCTGTGACTATGGCCAATTCCTACGTCTAGTAATGGGTGTGGAACTGAGAACATCACATGTTTCGAGGAGTACAGTTTCTTTCAGCTCTCTTCAGTCTATCCGCGCGCAATTCGCAATAAAGCAACATTTTGCATCGTAGATCCGCAATACAGTTTCATCTTCTCCGCAATAAGGTATCAGTTTCATGGATTCAGTCAGTTTCCAAGGAAACACAGCAGCAACAATGGGCTTCAACAAAATCAAATCTTTTAACAGACTCAGACAACATATGGTTCAGTGCTATCTATCCTTTTTTGAAAGTGAACATTGTGACCACAATCAAAATTTGACTTAAACAAGTGACAAGAGACACAAACTTGAGGACTACAGTGGATGTGGGTGTCGAGTCTTGGTTTTCTTTTGGTTTTATCTTTTTGGTGACATGTCTTTTAGCTTTTCCGGGATGTCTTTGACTAGAGATTCTATCTCCAGGATGTCTTTGACTAGAAAGGCGAGGATGGGGTATCGTCACTTATTTGCATTTGCTGTCTGTGGATTGTCTTTTAGTAATGCTATGACTTGTCCAAGGATATGAGGACACTGTGAGTCTAGTGTGAACTGGGGCATTCCCTGTTTGTGACTGTCTTATCTCCATGCAAACAGGTACAATGACTTTTTGGGCCGAACATATGCCTCGATTGTCATAACCTATTCTGCCATAATAAAGCTCAATGATGATAACGCACAAGAAGCTCTTTCACGTTCATATCTTCTGTCTTCCATCCCCCTTTCTTGATTGACTTTCATTGTCCTTCTCGAGTCCGCATAGCCCGCTATCACATGACTGAGTATAATGACACACCAAAAACATTTGCATTTCATATAGTTGCACCTGCATCACCACATATAAGCATTTCATACATACATATAGATATTATCATTGTATCACATCCTGCATACAACACATGTTAGCACATCTCACATTTTCATTATGTAAATAATCATTTGCATTTTTATTCGCATCATGCATCACATATACAACATAAAAGAACAAAAATATATGGCATCACCACATATAAACATCCATATCATAACACATGCATCACATAAGGTACACATGCATATAGCTGCCGCAAAAGATGAATCATCTCATATATATAATCAATCAAATGTGTCATAATACAATGATGTCAAAAGAATCATATGGCTACAAAAGAATCACCCGCAGGTGTCTACAATACAACAATGATACATCTACTGATACAATGGGAGCCCACTATAGCTATGAGGAACTCCCTCCCTCAGAGCCACCTCGCCTCGACGGAGTCTGAGCTATAGATGGCCCTGCCCCTGGATCCCCCTGTCCCTCTGGTGGTGGTGGAGGCCCCATAACCCCACCGCTGGATGCCTGTCTCCTGCGGCTCCCTCCCGTAGCCGTCGCTGTGCGCGACGACCTCTGGAAGCTCCTAGCCCGCTGCTCTGCTGGCACGGCTGCATAATATAGATCCCTCCAGTAGGCGATCTCCTCTCCCGCTCGCAAAACATAGGCGTAGCCTGCCCCTGCATCCTCTGCTGCCCGCCTACCTGCCCTCAGAGCTGTCTCGGCCTCGGTATATCTCTGGATGGCCTGATCCCTCTCCCGCTCTGTATCTCGGACCCTGATCCTGAGGTGGTTCCTCTCTCGAACCAAATCCTCAATCTCATCTGCTTGGCCCTGGCAGATCTCCCGCAGCCTCACCACCTCATCCTCCTCGGAGTCTCCGCTCTCCGTCCCTGCCTGTGGCTCCTCCTCTACAGGTGCCTGTCCCTGTGCCTCTGCCTGCACCTGTCCCTGTGCCTGTATAGGTACCTGTGGCTGTACCTGTCTCTGTCCCTCTGGCTGCACCTGTCTCTGTCCCTCTCTGGGACCCTGTGCTGCTGGCACCTGTAGGGGCAGTCCACCCCGTCCTCTCACCACTGGAGCTGCTCTCTCCTGACCTCCCTCCCTCCGAGGTGCTACCCGTCTCTCTCCCACCACTCCCCTCCGCCTCCGCCGACCCCTACCTGCATCCCCTCCTCCCTCATCATCATCTCCTCCACCCTCTCCATCCACTGGCTCTGCTGGATCTGTCAATCTAGGAAATGGATGCTCTGCCCAGTACGCAGAGTACTCTGCGTCCATCCCTGCATCATCTACCTCTGGCCACATGTCCCATGGCATCGGCATCATCTCCGCTAGCTGCATAACTGCCTGATCATATGATAGCAGTGGGCCAAACTGCACCTGATCTCTGACTGTACGGGCATACATACCCGAGCCTCGGGGCATCCTTTGAATCCGGCCATACTGCCTGCATACCCTATCCACCAGCTGTCTCTCTAATATATAGGGCGTCCGCCCAATCAGGTACCTGCTCCGGAAGGTGTAGGGCAGCTCCAGTGCATCGTCCCCCCACTCCTCGCACCCCAGGTACGGCCTCCAGATCACCATATCAATGTCATCAATGACTCTCCTCCAATGCTCCAATCTCCCAATCCGAGGCTGGGATGTGATCATGGCATACAAATGAACAAAACTCTGTCCCTGTCCTCTGCCTCTGAAATGAATCGGCCTCGTCACTGGAAGGTGCTCATAGGCCCACACCTGCAATAGAGTCACACCGCAGCCCAGCCCCACTGATCCATGGTATACAAACTGATGCAGCTCATAGTACAAATGTGCTAGGACACATGGCCCCCATGCATACCTAGTATGCTCTGCCATCAGCGTCTCCAAGGCCCCTCCCCAGCCCACTGCCAATCCTCGTGTGGCCCTGTCTGGACACAGGTATCCACTGATAACTCCCCCAATAACTGCCGGCAATGCCAATCCTGTGGCAGTCATGGTGTCCCAGGCTACATGGCCTGCTCGCATCTCCAACTCAGGATCCTGAAAGACCCGTCTCAAGGCCTCCCTGTCACCGTCACGGTCGTAGGGGATCAACTCTCCATCAATAGGGACATGTAATATCCTGTATACATCCTCCAGTGTCACTGTCATCTCACCCATCGGCAGGTGAAACGTGCATGTCTCTGAGTGCCATCTCTCGGCCAGTGCAGTCAGCAAACCCATGTTTGCCCGAAACTCGGGCACATAGAGCATATATGTGAGACCCATCTCCTCAATGGAAATCATGTCCTGGATAGACAACTCTGGTCGCAGTCTCTGTGTCGATGGGAATCTCTCCCGTGACTCCAACATCGGCAAATACTCCTGCAGTCAAGCAAATCAATCTTGTCAGTTATCGTGGCATTCACTGTTTATCACAAAATGCTACTTGCTACCTAAATGCATATGGCTATCTACCCTAGTGACACTCACTGTTCATCACAAAGTGTTGCTATTTATCCTAGTAGTGCTCACTGTTCATCACAAAGTACTACGTGTGTGACATTCCCTGTTCATCACAAAGTGTCACTCACATTCGCACTCCCTGTTCATCACAAAGTGCTGCATATCCTGGTGCTCCCTGTTCATCACAAAGTGCCTTGATCTATCCTAATCTTCCTAGAGGACCTGCTTGAGTGTATCCTCTCAGCAGCTTATCCAATCGACAGCGTATGTTCATCACAGAACTGCCGATTTGACCTAAAGGACTAAAACCATGCATTTAAACACATAAACGCACTTTTTCAACACACACGCGCTTTTAACTCATAAACGCGCTTATAGACTGCATAAACGCGCCTCTGCAACACAGACGCGCTTTCTAAACACAAACGTGCCTATGCCAGACACAAACGCGACCGGGGAACACAGACGTCCCTGCATGACATAAACGCTATTCAAAAGCACAGACGCTACTACATTTCACAAACGCGTCCGCATTCAACACAAACGCGGTTCCAGGCACAGACGCGCCTGGACCCGACACAGACGCGCCTGTTGGACACAGACGCGCCTGGCGCTGACACAGACGCGGTTGCGCGTTTTTGCACTTTTAAACTACCCTATTTCTAGCGCAGTTATTGCTCCTAAACATGCATTTATGACAAAACTTGAAATGCGTGAAAGTACGAGGAGGTTTTCGGGTACTTACTGGCTCTCCTGCATCGGCTGGTCGCTGGAATCGGCGGACACGGTCGAATCTATGAACGAATGCCATCGCTGCTGACTGCTGCTGCTCTTTTCTCGCTCTGCACTGTGATCTCGTAAGGGTGTGAATGACAATGAGGATGTATTTTCCCCCGTGGTCTATCTTATAGCCTAGCCTAGCCCTCGCCTGCATTTTCCCGAGTCCGTCTTCTTTATCCCGTGACTCTGTCACTCTATCCAATCAGTCCATTCTATCCCATCTTTCTTATCGAGAGGTTGTCTGCGCTCTTTCCAGACTTTTTCATCCAATCTCTCGAGGGGGCATATAATTCCTTATTTTGGGGCAACTCTGTATCAGTTCATCTTATCTTCTTTGAAACAACGCGACAAGCCGCATTGTCTCAAAGAGGGGCAAAATGTAGACACCCAAAATTGTCATGTCTAATTAAATAAATATTTTATTTATTTAATTATCTAAGCCTAATTCTTCTATTAATTAAATAAATCTTTATTTATTTAATTAATTCATTTATCCTCTTCTAGCCTTATTTCTCATTTAAATAAATACATTTATTTATTTAAATTATCCCTTTCCTAAATTAAATAAATATTTTATTTATTTAATTGCCCTACTTCTTCTATTAATTAAATAAATCTTTATTTATTTAATTAATTCATTAACCTTTTCTGCACATGACACATGTCATTCATCTCTTATTTCCTACACTACCTACCCCTTTCATTATTTTGGTATTTCTTATACCTACCCTCTAATCCTAGCCGACCTCTCTTTTTACACCTCTCAATCTTAACCCTCCATTTCTATTGTGTCTTCTATTTAAGGAGATGCTTTCTTCATTATCAAACCCTAACGACTAATGACTAATCCGAATGACTAATTTTGGAGTACTTGGCTACACTACGATCCTACTTGCAACCACATTCCGTTCTTTGTTGAGCTCTTGTGCCTACAAAAATCTGAGAGCAAGCATATCAAACAAGATCAATGGAGATAGGAAGAATGGAGATCAAAACCCTAGTGGACATGTGATGGTATAATCTTTGTGATTTTTGAGTTATATTTGCATTGTCTTAGGTTATCTTCATATGTTATGGTGGATCTTTGTTCATTGTTAGGCTAGGGTTTGGTGGTTGAATCCATTTTAGTCTTTCAATATTGTTGTTTATTGCTATCCATTTTCACCATATACACTAATTTCTTCTATTCTACCTCCCCTCCACTTTTCATTCTTTTTCGAGAGATCGCCCGATTTTTCAAAAAAAAAAATTCGGCCCATCTCTCGAGGGGGCATACCACCCATTAAATTTACATTTTATGGGGCATTTCTTCACACCTATTTTTCTTTCTTTGAAACGACGCGATAAACCGCACCGTCTCAAAGAGGGGCAAATGTAGTCACATAAATCTGTCCACTTAATTAAATGAATACTTAGTATTTATTTGATTATTTAACCATCAATTAATGAATTAATTAAATTAATATTTAATTAATTCATCTTAACCCTCTTCTCCTATTAATTAAATAAATTATTCAATTTATTTGATTTAATTCACTTAACCAAATTCAGACCATTAATTAAATAAATAAATCATATTTGTTTAATTAAATCTTCTCTCACATTTAAATAAATTAATATTTATTTAAATCCCCCAAAATCCCACCTCTCACATTTAAATAAATTAACATTTATTTAAATCACCTTTATCCTCCACCCACTTGTATTTTCCTACAAAAGCAAGTTGCACAATTATTTTAAATAAATAATTTATTTAAATCACCTTTATCCTCCACCCACTTGTATTTTCCTACAAAAGCAAGTTGCACAACTATTTTAAATAAATTATTTATTTAAAATCCTATTTATCCTCACCCACCTGAAATCTTTAATGGTTTCCCTTAAAGTATTCAAACTTGATGGCTTTAAAGTCTTCAAACTTGATGGCTTCCTTCTGTAGTCTTCTTAAGACTTTAATGGTTTTCCTTAAAGTCTTCAAGTCTTTAATGGTTTCCCTCAAAGTCTTCAAGCATTTTAATGCTTTATCTTCATTTTTCTCATTTAAATAAATTAATATTTATTTGAATATTTATCCAAATGCAAATTACACCATTTAATTGAAATAAATGATTTTATTTTAATTGAAAATACCAAAATTTCTCCCACTTGCATTTTCCTACAAAATCCACTTGCATGCCTAAACCCCTTCTAGAATTTTCTAATCACTTCTAAATAACCTAACCTCTTCTCTAAACTTTGTCACATTCCTAAGCAAAAGGGAAGTCACTTCTCAAACCCTCAAAGTCTTTGATAACCATTAAAGGCTTTCAACCTTCAACCACTAAATGGCTCAAAGTCTTTGATAACCATTGAAGGCTTTCAACCTTCAACCACTAAATGGCTTAAAGTCTTTGATAACCATTGAAGGCTTTCAACCTTCAACCACTTAATCCCCAAAGTCTCCAATAACCATTAATGGTTACCTCAAACCCTCCCACATGGTTAAAACATTTGTTTTGACTCAACCTCTACCCAACCCAAAGGTCTCATCAGGCCATTAATGCTTTGACCATGATTATCTCTTAAACATTTTCACAAAGGTTTATCCTTGGATTAACTCTTAATCCAGTGGGTAATCTTAATTTGGACTTGACCCTTAGCCTCTAGATAACCATGAGGTCTTCTCAGGCCTTTAATGCCTCCAACCTCTTCTCTCAACCCAATCCTATGTTGACACTTGTCACCATTTTATTGGTGCCAATTGTGCACATAGATCTCCAACTTTCAAACTTGGCCCTTGATTAAACCATTCAATCTTAACCCTTCATTTCCCCATTTCTTCTATAAATAGAACCCTTCTCCTCAAGCAAAAGGAGAAAAGCATTAGAGTATTGTTGTTATACTGGCATTAGCATAGAGCTTTTTCATAGCATCACTATCTACACTTGCATAGCATTTGCTTATCATATTCAACTATCTTGAATCTCCATATGGCATCCATGGCTAGTGCTAAAAGCTGAGAGCTACACTCATTTGGGACTTGGAGAGGAGAGGAACAAGGGAGGAGCAACTATGAGCATCTTGATTAGCTATTTTATTTTATGTTTATATGCTTTCTATTTCATGCTTAATATCTCTCTTGATATGCCTATTTAGGATAATCTTTTGTTGCTAACACTAACGTTTGTTTCTTGTGCTCTTGTGTGTGTTGCCATCAAACAGATTTTCTAATCCTTTTTGCAGAGCATCAGTTACAAATGATGGTACAAAGACATTGATCCATGACACATTTAGTACTGGCATAGCTGATCATGATGCTCAAGATGACTTTGATGTTGTTCATGATTTACCTATACTTGAGAAGGCATGCAAGCCCCTTTACGAAGGCTCCCAAACGACTCTTATATATGTTGTATTGTTGTTGTTGAACTTGAAGGTTATGAATGGTTTATCGAACATAACCATATTATGTATGTTAAGGTATGTCATATATGTCATATTTTTTCATCTATTTTTGTTGTTATTTCAGCACTAGTAAATAAAAGGTTAAATATGTACCATTAATATTATTTATATTAACAAATTATTTTTTCGTTCTAGATTGATAGGTGATTTTTTGTTACCACCATCAAATATTCTACCTTGCTCATATCGAGAAGTATCTGCCATTATGAAATATATTGGAATGGAGTATCAAGCAATAGATGCATGTCCCAATGATAATATTATATATCATAAATAACATGAATTTGCAATAGAATGCCCTAAATGTCATATCAGGAGATATCAAATGGATTAACTAAAAAAAAGGTGCCTTGCAAGGTTCTTCGTTATATTCCCATTATTCCACGTTAGCAATGATTATTTAGGTGCAAAAGATTGGCGCAATTTACGGATTACCATGCATGCAATAGAAGTCGAGATGAAATTCTTTGAATGCCTGTGGATGGTTCTGCATTTATGGACATAGAGGAAAAATAGCCACACTTTAAAGAAGAACCTCATAATCTTAGGCTTTCATTGGTAGTGGATAGTGTCAATCCATTTGGAGAGCTAAGATCTATTTACTCAGTGTGGCCTATTTTTGTTATCAACAATAACATTACTCCATGGATGTCAATAAAGAGGGAGCATATAATGTTGGCAATGATTGTTCCAGGTTTTCTTTTCATCTAATAGTCATGTACATTAAATTATATATATTACAGTAAAATGGTTATAATAATTATGTAAGGTTTTTGTTCATTCAACTAGGTAAGTACCAAGTTAAAGATATGAATCTATATATTGAACCTCTCATCGACGCGTTGCTGGAGTTATGGAATGGTGTCACTATGTATGACATCTCTACACCAATAGGACAAAGACAATTTCAATTCCATGCAATGCTTGTATGGACAATTCATGATGCCCCAGGGCTAACACATTTTTGTGGTATATTATAATGTTCAACTTGTGCACTTTAATAATGTTTAATATTTTAAAGTATAAATCATGCATTTTTTTTATATATATAATTATAAAAACTAACATATTTAATCCAATTATACATGATCTTGCAGGTCTTCAAACAAAGGGAAAATTTGCATGTCCAGTTTGTGGTCCAAAGATGAAATCACGTCATTCAACAAGTTTAGGAAAGTAGGTGTTTGATGAGTATAGGCACTTCCTCCACAAAAATAATAACTATCAAAGTATTAAAAAACATCTTTTCAATGGTGTATTGTCATTAAATTGTGACCCTTGCAATTGTCGACCACATTATGGTCCTCACACACGTGATTCGAATCCCTAAGCTAGATCAAAGACTAGAGACTTGCTCGACACCTGAGAGTTGCATCTTTCTTGCACTTTGTATCACCTACACTACATTTTGTCCTAGAAAAAAGGGCAGGACAAGGATGTGGCACATTAAGGACCCTTTTCAAATGTGCTTTGGAGGTTGCACATTAAGCGGGAAAACTCCCCTAGTGTCAGCCTACGACAGAAAATCAGTCAATTATCTCTAATTGATAAGTATTCAAGTCTCATTTCCCCTTACATTTTGGCATAAAATAGATACATGAGATCACACATTTAAGTCATGGATTCAACCATTGAAGAGGAGATCTCTTTCAGCATTCAATTCCACATAGTAAAATATACATACACTCTATCTACAACCTCCCTTGAGGTGACTTGCAGTTCATTCTTTCATTTCCATTTACTTGCAAGTAATTTATTTCATCATTTAGTTAATTCCAAAACTGGAATTTGACCTGAAGGCAAACCCCCAATCCCAACCCCTTTTCCTCTCTTTTTTGTGTGTAGGTTGTAGGTGCACAACTGTACTTTTGGATTTGGACTTCATTTGTAGAGGCAGAAAAACCCTTTTCATTTTGCAGATTTTTTGGAGGACTGTGTACACTCCCGCAATGGTCTGAGCAACTTTTCCTCAAATTCGTAGGACAGCTTCGTCTCGACATATTATTGCCAGATCCAGGTTCATAGCTTCATCCTATTCTTCTATCTCAAGTTATAATCATATATTTGTCACTTTTTCAGTTGGTCATGATTACATAATTCAATCAATTCAAATCTCAAACTCAAAAGAGGGGATTCACTTACCATCACTCAAAATTCAATCTCTTTCTCTAGAAGTTGAATCTATTGTATTTTCCTCCCTCTTCTAATGTAATATGGAAAATGTTTTTAAAGAAAAATCCAAAGTGAAACTTTTATCTCTCTTCAAAGGGAAGAAAATCTTTCCTCTCGATGTTAGGTCCCGAGAAGGACAACTGAGAGGGGGGTGAATCAGTTGTGAACAAGTTGTCAATAATTGTAATCCAAATGCAAGTTATTCCGATTTAACCTTAATGTTGATAAACCAAACTTAAGTGCTAGTAAAATAGATTAACAGATATAGCAGTACCGGTTTAACTTAATGCATGAAACATAAAGAGAAACAACATCCACAATATATAGCACAGAGATTTTGACGTGGAAACCCAGTAAGGTAAAAACCACGATGGCAAACCTTACCCACAATCAGATGATACTACTATAGATAGTATGTGTATACAAAATGGGGTCTGCACATGCAGAAAGGCCAACTAAATAGAGCTCACTACTCAATCACAAAATAGGAGTCACACTGACTACACAATTGGATGGTTAAATCCAATGATAATGTACTACTCAAAATAGCATCTCCAATGTTGGATTCAGTACCAATTAATCTTTGAACATGAGTGTCAAAACACCTTCATAACCTTCCTTCAACCTTCAAATAATGTTTGTGTGATTCGCACAAGGATTTGCTTATTTTCGCTCTTCAATATTCAAATACACTCATCATTACCTATATCCCGATCTTCAATAAGATCTTACAATCATTTATACAAAACCTAAGACCAAATGAATAGGTCAGCTCACTAAAGATATTACATTTAAATCAATTACAAATAAGTCTTGATGAGATACAACATGTCAGCTTAATACATTTATCAATCAATAAATCATCTCCATGACATGTCGTGCTGATCTGGAATACCGGTCCATAACCTAGACTTATTTGTTGGTAAAGACAAATCTGTCAACCTGATTAGACCAATAAGAAAACACCAAAACCAAACTTCCAATACATTTCTTTGACATAACCAAATGATCTCTAGATGATAACAAGTCATCATCGCTGCCGATGAATAGTATAACATACTGGTGACTGTGCATAAGCCACTAACCATACCGGGGAACATGATGTAAACCTCCAAGAAGACAAGTGTTGACATCAATGATAAAACCAATGAAACACATGACAAAGTCATCCATAATACCAACAATCTCCCCCTTTGGCATTGATGGCAACACTAGATGAAAAAACATCTAAGTGCCAAAAAAAACAGAATGCCAAAACCAGTAAACCAATCAATCTCCTAAAGATAGATCAATACAAAGTTTTGTAATAGAAATAGAAACCAATACCAAAAATACATATATCCAAAGATTATATCTCTCCCTTAATCAATAATATCTCCCCCAAAGGAATAATGTTTTTCCATATATATATCTCCCCCTTTGACATCAAATGCCAAAGCAGTTAAGAATTCAAAACTTAACATTATGCCAACTACTCCCCCTGAGAAAGCTCTCCTCCATCAAAGTCGGAAAAAGATTTTTCTGTTAGTTCTTCTCGGTTTGATGCTAATCCTTTAGTATCTAAGTCTCTCCTTGTGGGGAAATTACCCCAATATGCTCTCTAATATATTCAAATGTTTCCTTAGGCAAAGGCTTTGTAAAGATATCTGCAATTTTCTCTTTAGTATTCACATAAACCAATTTCACTTCATTTGCTTCAACATTCTCTTTCAAAAAATTATACTTAATAGAAACATGCTTTGTCTTAGAGTGAAATACTAGATTCTTTGATATGTCAATTGCTTCTGAATTATCACAATAAATGATTATTGGTTCTTTGGATTTTACCTTTATATCCTTTAACATTTTCTTAATCCATAATACCTGAGTACAATTAGTTGTTGCTACAACATATTCTGATTCTATTGTTGATAATGATGTACAAGTTTGCTTCTTGCTTATCCATGAAATCAATCTGCTACCAAGAAAGAATGCACCACCAGTGGTACTCTTTCTATCATCTACATCACCTGCCCAATTTGCATCGGTGTATGCACATAAATCAAAATTTTCATCTTTAGGATACCATAAACCAAGATTTTTTGTGCCTTGTAGGTACCGAAAAATCCTTTTAACTGTTGATTCATGGTTTTCTTTAGGATTGCCTTGAAATCTTGAAACAATACATACTGCATTCATTATATCAGGTCTTCTTTGTGTCAAATATAGTAAACCTTCAATCATAGATTTGTACCTTGTCGGCTTAATTGGAGTTGAATCATCCTTCAATGTCAATTTATCAGTTGTAGTCATAGGAGTACTTACCGGTTTGGAATTTTCCATACCAAATTTCTTCAAAAGTTCCTTCAATTACTTTGTTTGACATATGAATATACCTTTATCAGTTTGTGAAATTTGCAAACCAAAAAAGAATTTTATCTCTCCAATCATAGACATTTCAAATTTTCTTTGCATTTGATTAGCAAAGTCCTTACACAATCCATCTTCACCTCAAAAAATGATAGCATCTACAAAGACTTCAATAACCAAAAAATCATCATTGGTAACCTTGTAATATAAATTGTTGTCAGCATTACCTTTTGTGTAACCAAGCTTCAAAAGATATTTATCCAATCTAGCATACCAAGCTCTAGGAGCTTGCTTCAACCCATATAAAGCTTTCCTTAACCTGCAAACCATATCCTTATTATCTATCAAAGAAAATCCATCAGATTGTTCAATGTAAACTTTTTCCTCAAGATCTCCATTCAAAAATGCACATTTTACATCAATTTGATAAACTTTATAGTTCTTATAAGCTGCAAATCCAAGAAATAGTCTAACTACCTCAATTCTGGCTACCGGTGCAAAGGTTTCCTTATAATCAATTCCTTCTTTTTTTGTGAATAACCTTTACAAACTAATCTTGCTTTATTTCTGATTACTTCTCCATCTTTATTAATTTTATTCCTATATACCCATTTAGTTCCAATTACATTTTTGTCTTTAGGATGGGGAACCAATGTCCAAGTATTATTCTTTTCAATTTGTTCTAATTCATCTTCCATTGCTTTTATCCAATTTTCATCCTTACATGCTTCAATAACAGATGTTGGTTCAATTTGAGAAATTAAACATACCTCTTCATTTGTCAGTCTTCCTCTAGTCATAAAACATTGATTCTTGTTTCCAATTATTTGATTCTTTGAATGATTCAATCTTACATACCTGGGTTTGTTCTGATTAACATTCACAGGTTGTTCTTTCGTCACAATTGAGTTTTTTTATGATGTCGGTGTGACTGGGTCTTCATTTTGTACTAGTGGAGTCTGTGTCAGTTGATCTATGATCATTTAACTATCAGTTCAACAGATCTTGAATCTCCTCTAAAGTGTTCATCTATCTTCACATTAGTACTCTCAATGATTTTCTGTAACCTTTTATTATAACATATATATGTCTTTCTTTTAGATGAATAACCAAGAAATATTCCTTCATCACTTCTAGGATCAAACTTGCCAATATACTCATCTCTTCTAATATAATATTTTCTTCCAAATATTTTGAAATATTTAAGAGTAGGAATATGACCAAACCATAGTTCATAAGGGGTCTTACCGGTTTCACTTTTGATGTGAACTCTATTGAAAGTATAAACCATTGTATTCACTGCTTCTCTCCAGTACACGAGGTAGATTTGCTTTCATTAACATTGTTCTTGTTGCATCCAGAATATTTATGTTCTTCCTTTCCACAACTCCATTCTGTTGGGGTGTCTGGGGTGCTGATAGTTGTCTTTTGATTCCATTCACTTCATAGAATGCATCAAATTCCCTAGATGTAAATTCTCCTCCTTGATCTGATCTCAAACATTTGATTTTCTTGTCAGTTTCATTCTCTACCATTGCCTTGAATATCTTGAATCTTCCAAAAGCTTATGATTTCTCCTCGAGAAAAGTAACCCAACACATTCTAGAATAATCATCAATTATTAGCATAAAGTATCTATATCCTTGTAGACTTCTTGTTCTTGCTGGACCACATAAATCAGTATGAATTAAATCAAGAATATTATTTGATTTCTCAGTAATGCTCTTAAATATTGTTCTAACTTTCTTTCCCATTTGACATTCCTTACATACCAGATTATGAGGTTTCACAATCTTAGGTAAATCTCTTATTGCCTTAGTTGAACTGATCTTTGCAATGCAATCAAAATTCACATGACAAAGTCTTTTATGCCATAACCAACTTTCATCAATGTGTGCAATCAAATATGTTTTATCACTGGTATTCAAGTGAAAGATATTACCTTTAGTCTGATTACCGCTTGCAATCTCCAATCCAGTTCTGTTTATGATTTTGCATTTCCCATTCTTGAACTGTAACTGAAATCCTTTTTCCACTAACTAACCAACACTCAAAAGATTATGATTTAAACCTTCTACATAATAAACATTGTCAGTATTATGCTTACCATCCAAGGATATAGTGCCTTTTCCTTTGATTAAACAAGCTTTATCATCTCCAACCTTACTAGACCTCCATGATTTTCTTTAAAAGATAAGAATTTTCTTTTATCACCAGTCATATGATGTGAGCATCCAGAATCTATAATCCTTTCATCTTTTTCTTCAATTTTTGCTGCCAGTTCTTGTTCTACCGGTTTGACAATAGGTTTCGGTTGATCTTCCTTTATTACAACAAAAGTCCATCCGTTATCTATTGGATCTTCATTTGAATCATCGATAACACCTTCATCTACATAGTAACATGACTTATCTCTATTTTTCTTGAATCTATATCTCTGATATTCAGGGTTAGGCTTATATGATCTTTTTGCTTCTTCCCTTAACCTTGCATGTCTATCAGGACATCTAGATGCCATATGAACAACTTTATTGCAATTGAAACATTCGAAAGGTGCTTTATCTTCATACTTACTTCTTGCTGGACCTTTAGGCATTTTCCTTGCAAATAGTGCTTCAAGTTCTTCAAGTTCTTCATTTTCTCTCCTCATATCTTCAAGTTCTTTTGCATAGAGTGCTTTCGAATTAGTTTTGTCAGATGATGATGATGCTTTGAAAGATAAATCAATCTTTATACTAGCTCTAGGACCAAACTCTTCAAGTTCAAATGCTGAAAGTTTTCCAACCAAAGTATCTCTAGAAACTAAAGTATTAGGCATTGTTCTCATTTCATTAATAGCAGTTACTTTCATTTTGTTAGCCGGTGGCAATGCTCTTAAAACTTTAGATACAATTTCATCTTCACTTAAGGATCCTCCACAACATTGTATTCCTAAGAAAATTTCATTAACTCTTTCCATAAATGCAGAAATTATTTTATCTTCTTCCATTTTCAAAATTTCATACCTGACCCGGTAACATTCCAATTTTGCAATTTTGACAGTGGTATCTCCTTCATTTAGTGTCTCCAGCTTATCCCAAATAGCTTTAGCAGTAGACTAGTCTGATAATCCCATGATTTGCTAATCTGATAAAGTGCTCAAAAGTGCTTCTCTTGCTTTGCAATCATTGTCCATATCCTTAGCCAATGTTGGTGGATGAGGTTGATTCAGAATAGGAGCAACATAGTCATTCTTTGTAACATCCCATATATCTCTTCCAATGCAATTCAGATGTGTTTCCATTCCAATCTTCCATATTCCATAGTTAGTTCCATCAAGCTTTAGACTATCCTTCTTGAAAATATTTGTTTCCATAGGATCTCCTCAAGCTGTTAGGCTTCTACAAAAAGAGGATATAGCTCTGATACCAATTGTTAGGTCCCAGGAAGGACAACTGAGAGGGGGGGCTGAATCAGTTGTGAACCAATTATCAATAAATTGTAATCCAAATGCAAGTTATTCCAATTTAACCTTAATGTCGGTAAACCAAACTTAAGTGCTAGTAAAATAGATTAATAGATATAGCAGTACAAGTTTAACTTAATGCATGAAACATAAAGAGAAACAACATCCATAACATATAACACAGAGAGTTGGACATGGAAACCCGGTAAGGGAAAAACCACGGTGTGAAACCATACCCACAATCAGATGATACTACTGCAGATAGTATGTGTATACAAAAAGGATCTACACATGCAGAAAGGACAACTACCTAGAGCTCACTGCTCAATCACAAAATAGGAGTCACACTGACTACACAATTGGATGGTTAAATCCAATTATAATGTAATGCTCAAAATAGCATCTCCAATGCTAGATTTAGTACCGGTTAAGCTTTGAACATGAGTGTCAAAACACCTTCATAACCTTCCTTCAACCTTCAAATAATGTATGTGTGATTCGCACAAGGATCTTCTTATTTTCTCTCTTCAATATTCAAATGCACACATCATTACCTATATCCTGATCTTCAATAAGATCTTACAATCATTTATACAAAACCTAAGACCAAATGAATAGGTCGGCTCACTAAAGATATTACATTTAAATCAATTACAAATAAGTCTTGATGTGGTACAACATGTCAGCTCAATACATTTATCAATCAATAAATCATCTCCATGATGTGTCGTGCTGATCTGGAATACCGGTCCATAACCTATACTTATTTGCCAGTAAAGGTAAATCTGTCAACCCGATCAAACTAATACGCAAAACACCAAAATCAAACTTCCAATCCATGTTTTCGACATAACCAAATGATCTCCAGATGATAACAAGTCATCATCGTTATCAGTGAATAGTATAACATACCAGTGACTGTGCATAAGCCACTAACCATACTGGTGAACATAATGTAAATCTCCAAGAAGACAAGTGTTGACATCAATGACAAAACCAATGCAACACATGACAATGTCATCCATAATACCAACACTCGATATCTCCATCATTCACCTTTTTCCAACATTACATTTTGGTGAACCCGACGTCTTACATCCTTTATTCTAAAAATCATTGCAGATTTTTCATTTACAAGTTTAATTTTTCAGCAAACTTAGTTGTTAATTCATTCAAAACCCTAGTTTTTAAAATTGAAATTGAACTTGTGTTTTGCAAAAAATTGCTTGTTATTGTCGTAGATTTGAAATATTGCTTTTTTTTGTCAAATTCAATTTATTCATTGCCTTGTTCAATTTGCAAATCAAATTCACAAAATTAAGAGGTTAATTGTCAAAACCCTAATTTTTAACAATTATCTTGAACTTGTGCAAAATTTCAATTTCCATTTAATTTTCAAATTTGTGACTGTTTTCAGACTTATCTTCTATCCTATAATTCAGATTTTCAATTTCCCTCCTTTTCAAAATTCAAAATTTCAAAAATTAAGTGGTTAGGTCATAAAACCCTAATTTTCAAAGTTCATTGGATTTGGTGCAAATTTCAATCAATTTCATTCAAATTCAAATTTCTAAAACATTCTCCAAGGTGTCCCTCCCCTTTAGGTGTGACCCTTTTCAAATTTGTAGTCCAATCCCTCTTTTTCTTCAAAAACCTAATAGGGTCCTATTCTCACATTTGAACCTTCATTTCACCTATCTCGAAATTGTAAAAATCATCAATTTTGGGTGGTTAGCTTTAAAATCATCATAATATTCATCTCTGAAATTTTTGAAAAAAGTTGGTTGGACCGTGTGCATTCCCGCCACGGTCCTTGGTTTTTTCCCCGAAATTTTGGAAGACTGTTATGACTATATTTAATAGTCGAAATCCAAAAGTTTGGCTGATTTTGTTAATTTTTTATCCTTCTAACATCGAAAATACCTCCAAAATTCAACATTTTCAATTTCAAGAAAAATTTTAATCTTAAGAGGTTAATTATAATATGCCCTGATTTTTAAAATTCTGATTTTGTTAATTTTAAAATTAAGTGGTATCCCCTTGGCCCTAATTTTAAAATTCCAATTTCCTTTGCTTTATTATTTTGGAAATTGTGTCATTATATTCCTTCAACAAAGTTGAAATTGTTTAATCATTATTTTCTAAAATTTTGCATTACTCAATTTTGTAATCTTTGTTCCAAATTCAAATTTTCAATTTTGCCTCTAGTGCATAAGTTTCACCACTATTAGTCCTACCTATACTATCCTAGTTAGACAAAGCATTATAATTAAGAGGCCATTGTCTCTTCGTATGATCTCCGCAATGCAGCTTAAGCGGAGCATGCGGAAGGGATGTCAGCTTTTTGCTATCACTATCAGTGACAGAGGAGAAGAGGAAGAAAAAGAAACATCGCTCGATGACCATCCTATCCTTAAGGGATATTCAGATGTATTTCCTTCAGAGTTACTGGGAATGCATCCCCATAGAGAGATTGATTTTCATCTAGACCTAGTACCAGGAGCCGAGCCAGTTTCCAGAGCACCTTATAGGATGACCACAAATGAGCTAAATGAATTCAAAATTCAGCTTGAGGAACTTCTTGAGAAGGGTCATATTCGTCCTAGTGTATCCCCTTGGGGTGCACCAGTCATCTTTGTTAAGAAGAAGGATGGATCTCTCCGATTATGTATGGATTATCGACAGCTAAATAAAGTAACCATCAAGAACCGATATCCTTTGCCCAGAATTGATGATTTATTCGACCAACTTCAGGGTGCCAAAGTCTTTTCAAAAATAGATCTGAAGTCAGGATACCATTAGTTGAGAATAGTGGAAAGTGATATCTACAAGACCGCATTTAGCAATAGATATGGTCACTATGAGTTTACCGTAGTTCCATTCAGACTTACGAATGCCCCAGCAGTCTTTATGAGCCTCATGAATGGGGTGTTCCGTACCTTTCTGGACCGTTTTGTTATTGTGTTTCTCGATGATACATTGATATATTCTCAGAATGAGAAGGAGCATGAGGAGCACCTGAAACAGGTATTGCAGTGTTTGTGGGATAACCAGTTGTTTGGCAGCCTATCGAAGTGTGCTTTCTTTCGGTCTGAGGTCAAGTACCTTGGGCATGCTATTTCCGGTGATGGGATCTCAGTTGACCCATCAAAGATTAGGGCTATTATGGATTGGCCAGTGCCTACCAGTGTGACAGAGGTCAGGAGTTACATGGGCTTAGCAGGGTATTACCGACGTTTTGTCGAGGGCTTCTCCAGAGTCGCACACCCTATTACTTCTCTTCAGCATAAAGGGAAGAAATTTGAGTGGACAGAGAAGTGCGAGAAGGCCTTTCAGGAACTCAAGAAGGCACTTACTAGCGCTCCTATCCTTGTTGTACCAGATCCTACAACTGACTTCATGAATTGTACAGATGCTTCACTAGAGGGTTTAGGGGTAGTTCTTATGCAGGATGGTAGGGCCATAGCTTTCAAGTCTAGGAAACTTAAGACTCATGAACTTAATTATCCCACTCACGACCTTGAGCTCGCAATAGTAGTGCATGCACTTGTGAGGTGGAGACACTTCCTTTTAGGTCATCACTTCGAGTTGCATTCAGATCATCAGAGCCTTCAGTACATCTTCAATCAGCCGAACATAAATGCACGTCAAAGGAGATGGATGGAGTTCTTGTGCGAATATGATTTTGACGTTCACTACCTCAAGGGAAAGGAAAATGTAGTTGCAGATGCCTTGAGTAGGAAACGTCACGAGGTTTACACCATATCCATGGGCACGGACTTTAGAGACCGTATACTTCAGCACTTGCCAGAGGAATGGTATGCAGAGATTGGTCAGGTATTACGTTCTCAGGTTACTCTAGAAGGGAAATATGTGGATTATTCTTTGGAGTCCGATGGACTGTTACGCCACAGAGGGCGCATTTATGTACCTTCCTCCGAAGGGTTGTGAGAGTTCATTGTCACGGAGGCTCATAGAGCTCCTTATGCAGTGCATCCCGGGGTTAAGAAGTTGCATGCTGACTTGAGGCAGTTGTATCATTGGCCGGGAATGCGGCAGCTCATTGCTAAGATAGTAGCTCGACGCCTCGAGTGTCAGAGGGTAAAGGCGGAGCACCGCCATCCAGGTGGGTTGCTCCAGTCTCATGCTATACCAAAGTGGAAGTGGGATACTATATCCATGGATTTCATCATTGGTCTTCCTATCTCCTCTGGTCGCCATGATTCTATCTTGGTGACAGTTGACAAGTTGACCAAAGTAGCTCACTTTTCACCAGTTTGTACTACATTCACAGCTCCAGCAGTAGCACAGGTGTTCTTGCGAGACATTGTTAGACTTCATGGCGTACCCCATAAGATTATATCTGACAGGGATTTTCTTTTCGCTTCTTCCTTTTGGAAGTCATTACAGGCAGCTATGGGCACTAAGCTCAATTTTAGTACAACTTATCACCCGGAGACAGATGGTCAGACAGAGAGGGTCAATCAGGTGTTAGAGGATATGCCTCGCATGTACGTAATGGATCATCAGACCCGGTGGGAGGAGTATCTTCCCTTGGTGGAGTTTGCCTATAATAATGGGCATCACACTTCTTTGGTGATGCCACCCTATCAGGCATTATACGGCAGGCCTTGTAGGATGCCCTTGAGGTGGGATCGCATAGAGGATAGAGTTGCTATTGGTCCTGAGATAGTTCGGGATATGGAATAGTAGGTGGATTTAATTAGGCAGCATCTCAGAGAGGCTCAATATAGACAGAAGAAATATGTTGATGCAAAGAGGATAGATCGTAGCTACTTGGTTGGAGACAAAGTCTTCTTGAGAGTGCGACCGCATAAGAGTCCAATCCGTTACGGAAAGGGTTCTAAGCTCGCACCTCGCTTTGTAGGACCTTTTGAGATTCTTGAGAGGATAGGCCCAGTTGCCTACGATTTAGCTTTGCCACCTAGGCTGTCACGCATCCACGATGTGTTTCATGTTTCAGTTTTGAGAAAATATATCTATGATGAGTCTCACATTTTAGATTGGGATGCCTTGCAGGTGGAGTCGGACGGGCGGCTAGCTTTGGAGCCCATTCGCATTTTGGCATGCCGGACGATGTCCCTTCGAGGTCGAGAGTTGGACCAGGTTAGGGTCCAGTGGGATTGTTATGATGAGGTTACAGCTTCATGGGAGGACGCAGCACGTATGAGGTCAGAGTACCCCCACCTCTTTGATGAACTCCAGGAGGAAGTTCATGCCTAGAGGGGGAGGGTGTGAGGCCTCACCTCGACTCAATCTGACATTCAGTGGATTTTATATTTAGACTATTATGGATACTTTATTTTGATGCATTTTGAGACTTAGAACTTATATGATTTTAGGATTTGGATAACATTGCTATGTTTTGATGATTTACTTATATGCTTTATGAGTTAGAACACTACATGATCATTAGATAGGATGATATTGCAATGATAGATGTCGTTATTAAATTTGCAGGACTTTACTATGATAATAGAACTTTGATGTATGGTTAAGTTTATGTGAATTGGGATAAATTGCTTATGTGAAATTGCTTGATAAAAGATGTATTTAATCTGTGCAGATGAAAATTGTATGCAAGTGATGATGTGTATTGTTATTCCTTTGAATTATATTATATGTGGATATTTGAAAGTACTAATGTGTAAATTGAGATGCGCAGGAAATTTACCATGTGACCATGGAAAATTACGAATAACCAAACCTAGACTTATGTATGTTCGTAAGCCAGGGTTTGTCTATTTGGAGAGACAACACCCCGTTTGTGTTGTATTTTATTCGTAACAGTATATGTTGCATGAGTGTTAAGTGTTATTTAAATTTAATATGTAAAAACCACAAGAGACAATTTCATGTTTTATTTTGCAAAAGTGTTTTATTTGTGTCACTTGACACATGTGTGGATTTAAATTTAAATGTTTTATTTTTTGTCTCTTGGTGGGAAAGTGTTCAACTATAGTTTTTCTTAAATAATATAATGTGTTGTCATAAATACTTTGGGAATATAATCTTTGGAGTGGTCAACTTATGTTTGACCCGAAAATAAACTTCAGAGGGGTTTAAAAGGGGTTAAATGACCACCTAGGGGTAGTTTATTAGGGTTTCCTAAAGCCCATAAGGTATACCTAGGGGTTAGGGGTAATTTTAGGCAAGTTTCTACTTTTAAATGATCTTTTTGATGCTTTAAAAATTGGCTTTTTTGAGTTGTGCGAAAATTGAAAATTAGAAGTTTAAATCTAATTGTGATTTTTCCTATTCGAAGGAGAGTCTTTTTGCTTTATGCTTTTCTTCCCTTTTTGTTTTTTTAAGAAACTTGTGAGAACTCAAAGAATGAGCTTCTTAAGCAAGATTTTGAGAATTTGAGTGTAATCACCCACTCCATTTTTGGAGACGAGAGAAATTTTGAAAAGAAAAAAGAATAGTTTTAGAATAGAAAATTTAACTAATGGTAGAAGAAGAAGAATCGTGGATTGGGCAGCTCTTCCTCAAATATCAAAACTACCATTGGGCAGATTAAGGTTGGTTTGATTATTCTTTAAATGGTTATTTTCTTGCATGTGTTTGAGTGTATGATTGGTGAAGAAATCTGAGTTTCTTGAATGGCTTGTTTTAGAAATTCATTTGAAAATTTTGCATTATGCTTTGTTGTGTTTTGGGAGTTTTCTCAAGACCTCTTACTCTTGGGAGAGAGGAGGATCTTGTGGGTAGTAGCAGTGACAACCCTCGAGTGAGAGACTCTCGTTTGAGAGTGATCACAAGGGATCTTTGTGTGACCCTTGCTGCATGGCCTGTTTGTGCAATGGGGGTCATAAGGAGGGTTATAAGGCTAGAATGCCTTTGGGGGGCATAAGGAATAAGGGGTTGAGATTCTTGATGTATTTATTGTGCCATGAGGTGGCTACTTGTTTTTCCATACTTGTAGTTCTCCTCAGGGTATTGGTCCACTACCACCCTTGAAAAGATCATCACCAAAGTGTGGTGCTGTGTAGCCAAGTTGGGAGTGTGCCTGAAAATCTGTGTGTATTTTTGCCTTCTATGTGATTGCATGTTTGTTACCCGTCTAGGACTTGGTTCTCCGAGCTCGGGGGTGGCTACCAATTAGCCTAGGTTGGGAGGTGAGCACCTCATGGTCATATTGTGATTTATTATGCAGGAAAGTCAGGAGAAGAGAATAGGAAACAGTGAAAAGATGCAGAAGGTTATTGTTGAAGATACTTAAATCAATTTGTAGTTATTTGTTTAAATTTGATAGTAGAAATATACCCTCATTCGTTGAATGAGAGGCAAGTTGTAATTTTGAGATAGGACTTGTGATTTAATATTGTAGTTAAATAAAGAAACATCTTGAAATTTTGCAGAATATCGAAAGAGTTGTAAAAAAACCAGATATGTTTCTATTTCTATTTTTGAAAAGTAAAAAGGTTGCTTTGATTTGCATGCAAAAGCTTCTTTTGTAATATGGAAAAAAAATCAGTTTTAATTAACTTACCTTCATACTACTTGCAGAAAAATATGAGTATTATTTATTGTTAATAATTTAATGAATGTATGCATGTTGTATCAAAGGCGTATATTGCAGTTTAAATTTCCTATTGTAAGATTTAAGTTTTTGGATTCTAGAAAACGATAGTTGCAAGAATGAAATTACACAATTAATTTTAGGAATAAAATATAAAGCATCCCTCTGTTCTAATTCCTTGACTTGAGTTTATTATGCTTCAGAATGACAAGATGCTATTGAAATTTATTGATATCTATGGTTATTTTATTGTAGAAAAAAAATATATATCTATTTACCTTGCTGTGATTTTATTTTACATTTATTTACTTTAGTTTTTAGCAGAAAATCAAATTTAGCCTTTGATATTTAACAGTTTAAAATAAAATCAGAATGTTAAAATATATGTTTTTTTTTCATCTCTGTAATTTATAATATAAATAAACTTCTTCACTGTCTTTTTAATATGCATAATAACAAATATGTATATATATATAAATATACATATATATATATATATATATGTATATATATATATATGTATATATATATATGTATATATATATATATATATATATATATAATATATATTTATATTTTATTTTTTTTAAATTTTATAACAAAAAAAAAATTTTGCGCGGAGGGTTTCGGCCGGGGCCGAGCGCACTGTGCATGGCACAGTGGCCGGCGGGCCAAGCTCACTGTGCACTGCACAGTGGCCGGCAGCCGTGCGCACTGTGTTATACACAGTGGCCGGCGGCCGAGCCCACTGTGCTTTGCACAGTGGAGACTTCAGCAGCGCCGACCTCCACCACTCCGCCTCCTCCCTGCATTCGCCATCTCCTGCGTTCGCTCGACCTATCCGCCGCCATGGCTGCCCTGCGGGTAACGGGGATTAAAAAAAAATAATAATAAACTTTAAATAAAAAAAGAAACCCTAGCTCGGTTAGAGCTAGGGTAAAGGGGAAGCAAATAAGATTAAGTTTATTTTAAAATAAAAAGGAGTCCAAGAAGTAAATTTTTATAGTGTATTTTAAATTAGGTTTTCATGATAATTATCATTTAGTTGTGGGATATTAAAATTAAAATTAGTTAGGGTTTCATATTAGATAGGTGGGCAATTTTTAATTCCATTTAATTAATTTAGAACTAACTAATTGTGGAGCCTTAGATTAAATAGAAGGGAAAATTAATTCCTTGATAACTAAAATTGATTTTTGGAAAGGTAATTTTCCTCATTGGATAATGTCATTTAGAAAATTAATTTGACACTTTAACCCATTATTTTAATTAATGATTTAAAATGAAATTTAGAGAATATGGCTTTATGGGATTTCGATTTTTTTATCTTCGTCTACCCATTTAAAATGAGTTAATAAATTATAATAACGACTTTATTTGATGAGAAAATAATTAAAAAACATTTAGTTTCCGCAAATGAATTTTTAATTAAGTTCGATACTTGTTAGTATCAGAGTTAGTTCGATTTTCGTTACGAACATCATGTTAACTCATGTCGTGAAAGTAAACTTGGTTAATTAACTAGTCGTCTTTAAAAATAAAAAAATCGTTCCATTTTTGCCCTAAATTTTGGGCATGACATTTTGGTATCAGAGCAAGGTTTCCACACTAGGAAGCTTACTCCACTTACGTTTCGCCTTAGAATATTTAAAATTATTTTGTTAAATTGATTTTGTCAGACTTTTGAATTTAATTGAATTAATATTATTCTAAAAGAAATTAATTAATTGTTTTGCCTTATTTTCCTCTTAGGATGGCTCCGACGACGCGACAAGCTCGCAAGCGCGGACGGGGTCCTAGACGTGTGCACATAGCACGTGAAGAGGTAAAGAGAGAGGCATCGGTTCCAGAGGAGAACCCAGGAGCACCTCCCGAATAGCCAAATGAACCTAACCGAGACCTCTTAGTAGCCATTCAGAATCTTATTGGCATAGTTCAGGAAAGGATCCCAGCAGAGAACCCTCAGGTTAGGAGTCATAGATCTGTTGATAGAGAATGAAGCAGGAGCCCAGCTTCGATTCCTGTAGAGAGTCAGGGTGGAAATGAGCCAGAGTCTGTGCATTTGCCAGGACCACCTCCAGCAGTGGAACCAGTTTATTTTGAGAGAGCTCGTCGAGATCCAGGGGATCTCATCGGGGAGGTCATGCGCCTCCAACCACCATCCTTTGGAGGTTCTACAGATGGAGTAGAGGTCGAGGCATGGCTTCTGAGTCTTGAGAGGTGCTTTGCGTTGCGTTGTTATGAGAGCAACTTGAAAGCACATGTCGCAGTTCATCTTCTGAGAGGGACAGCCTCCACTTGGTGGAGACAGGAAGAGTACAAATGCGGATTAGTTCCTAATACTCTCACTTGGGAGATATTCACAGAGAGGTTCCGTGAGAGGTACCTATCAGATCACTTCAGGCAGTGTCATATAGATGAATTTCACGATCTCCAACAAAAAGGCTTGTCAGTAACCCAGTATGAGAGTAAATTCTTTGAGTTGTTGCCTTATGTAGATTATCTAAAGGATGAGAAACTTCTTGTAAACCGCTTCATCAGGGGATTAAATGCCGGTATAGCCGGGCCTGTTAGGATGTCCGCTCCTGAGAGCCTTCGGGTTGCTGTAGAGAAGGCACTAATTGCCGAGGAAATTCAGGTCAGACCACAGGACAATAGGGATTGGTTTCAGAACCGAAATCCCGCACCTCAGACTTATGGATTCCAGAAACCACATTGGAAAGGAAACAACCAAAATTCTCAGGGGTTCTCCAAACCCCCTCCTCCACAACAGGCACCACAGAACCAAAGGCAGAAGCCTCCACAGTATCAGCAGGGCTCCAAGCCCAAACAGTGGCAGACTCAGGGACAGAAACATGATCAGAAAGCACAGGGGCAGTACACACAGCCGGCGGGGACTCAACAGTCTGCCAGGGGTGGGTACAGTGGATCCAGTAGGATAGGAGGTCAGGCATTCTCTAGGCCTCAGGGTGCCCAGTTTCAGGCATGGGGTGCTTGCTTTACGTGTGGAGCCATGGGGAATATGGCGAGGGATTACCCTCAGGGACAGGTGGCAGGGAGTCAGTAGATGGCTGCCTCAGAGCCGACAGTTGGTGATATGGGCAGGTCCCATAGAGTAGTCACAGTGGTTGACAACCGCCAGGCTGAGCATCAAGCCACGGTTATCGAATCTACAGGTATAATCAAAGGTAACAATGTATCTATTTTATTTGATTCAGGAGCTACTGACTCCTTTATATCTCCATTGGTTGTGGAGCGTTGCGGGCTAGTGGCAACTAGACAGGGTGTCAATTGGGAAGTGGAATTAGCTTCAGGGGCTAGAGTGTCAGTGGAATCAGAGGTTAGGGCATGTCAGCTGCAGATTGGCAAGACCACCACTTTAGTAGACCTTAGAGTGACTCCACTTGGATCTTACAGAATCGTACTTGGCATGGATTGGCTTTATAGCCACAGAGCCAAGATGGATTGCCGCCTGAAAAGGATCGAGTGTGTGGATGATCATGGTTCGCCCATAGTTATCACTGGGAATCAGAGGCCAGTGTCTCTTCATATGATCTCCACAATGTAGCTTAAGCGGAGCATGCGGAAGGGATGTCAGCTTTTTGCTATCACTATCAGTGACAGAGGAGAAGAGGAAGAAAAAGAAACATCGCTCGATGACCATCCTATCCTTAAGGGATATTCAAATGTATTTCCTTCAGAGTTACCGGGAATGCCTCCCCGTAGAGAGATTGATTTTCATATAGACCTAGTACCAAGAGCCGAGCCAGTTTCCAGAGCACCTTATAGGATGACCACAAATGAGCTAAATGAATTCAAAATTCAGCTTGAGGAACTTCTTGAGAAGGGTCATATTCATCCTAGCGTATCCCCTTGGGGTGCACCAGTCATCTTCGTTAAGAAGAAGGATGGATCTCTCCGATTATGTATGGATTATTGGTAGCTAAATAAAGTAACCATCAAGAACCGATATCCTTTGCCCAGAATTGATGATTTATTCGACCAACTTCAGGGTGCCAAAGTCTTTTCAAAAATAGATCTGAAGTCAGGATACCATCAGTTGAGAATAGTGGAAAGTGATATCCACAAGACCGCATTTCACACTAGATATGGTCACTATGAGTTTACCATAGTTCCATTTGAACTTACAAATGCCCCAGCAGTCTTTACGAGCCTCATGAATGGGGTGTTCCGTACCTTTCTGGACTATTTTGTTATTGTGTTTCTCAATGATATATTGATATATTCTCGGAATGAGAAGGAGCATGAGGAGCACCTGAAACAGGTATTGCAGTGTTTGTGGGATAACCAGTTGTTTGGCAGCCTATCGAAGTGTGCTTTCTTTCGGTCTGAGGTCAAGTACCTTGGGCATGCTATTTCCGGTGATGGGATCTCAGTTGACCCATCAAAGATTAGGGCTATTATGGATTGGCCAGTGCCTACCAGTGTGACAGAGGTCAGGAGTTACATGGGCTTAGCAGGGTATTACCGACGTTTTGTCGAGGGCTTCTCCAGAGTTGCACACCCTATTACTTCTCTTCAGCATAAAGGGAAGAAATTTGAGTGGACAGAGAAGTGCGAGAAGGCCTTTCAGGAACTCAAGAAGGCACTTACTAGCGCTCCTATCCTTGTTGTACCAGATCCTACAACTGACTTCATGAATTGTACAGATGCTTCACTAGAGGGTTTAGGGGTAGTTCTTATGCAGGATGGTAGGGCCATAGCTTTCAAGTCTAGGAAACTTAAGACTCATGAACTTAATTATCCCACTCACGACCTTGAGCTCGCAATAGTAGTGCATGCACTTGTGAGGTGGAGACACTTCCTTTTAGGTCATCACTTCGAGTTGCATTCAGATCATCAGAGCCTTCAATACATCTTCAATCAGCCGAACATAAATGCACGTCAGAGGAGATGGATGGAGTTCTTGTGCGAATATGATTTTGACGTTCACTACCTCAAGGGAAAGGAAAATGTAGTTGCAGATGCCTTGAGTAGGAAACGTCACGAGGTTTACACCATATCCATGGGCACGGACTTTAGAGACCGTATACTTCAGCACTTGCCAGAGGAATGGTATGCAGAGATTGGTCAGGTATTACGTTCTCAGGTTACTCTAGAAGGGAAATATGTGGATTATTCTTTGGAGTCCGATGGACTGTTACGCCACAGAGGGCGCATTTATGTACCTTCCTCCGAAGGGTTGTGAGAGTTCATTGTCATGGAGGCTCATAGAGCTCCTTATGCAGTGCATCCCGGGGTTAAGAAGTTGCATGCTGACTTGAGGCAGTTGTATCATTGGCCGGGAATGCGGCAGCTCATTGCTGAGATAGTAGCTCGATGCCTTGAGTGTCAGAGGGTAAAGATGGAGCACCGCCATCCAGGTGGGTTGCTCCAGTCTCATGCTATACTAGAGTGGAAGTGGGATACTATATCCATGGATTTCATCATTGGTCTTCCTATGTCTTCTTGTTGCCATGATGCTATCTTGGTGACAGTTGACAAGTTGACCAAAGTAGCTCACTTTTCACCAGTTCGTACTACATTCATAGCTCCAGCAATAGCACAGGTGTTCTTGTGAGACATTGTTAGACTTCGTGGCGTACCCCGCAAGATTATATCTGACAGGGATTCTCTTTTCACTTCTTCCTTTTGGAAGTTATTACAGGCAGCTATGGGCACTAAGCTCAATTTCAGTACAACTTATCACCCGGAGACAGATGGTCAGACAGAGAGGGTCAATCAGGTGTTAGAGGATATGCCTCGCATGTACGTAATGGATCATCAGACCCGGTGGGAGGAGTATCTTCCCTTGGTGGAGTTTGCCTATAACAATGGGCATCACACTTCTTTGGGGATGCCACCCTATCAGGCATTATACGGCAGGCCTTGCAGGATGCCCTTGAGTTGGGATCGCATAGAGGATAGAGTTGCTATTGGTCCTAAGACAGTTCAGGATATGGAACAACAGGTTGATTTGATTAGGCAGCGTCTCAGAGAGGCTCAGGATAGACAGAAGAAATATGCTGATGCAAAGAGGATAGATCATAGCTACTTGGTTGGAGACAGAGTCTTCTTGAGAGTGCGACCGCATAAGAGTCCAATCCTTTACGGAAAAGGTTCTAAGCTCGCACCTCACTTTGTAGGACATTTTGAGATTCTTGAGAGGATAGGCCTAGTTGCCTACCATTTAGCTTTGCCACCTAGCCTGTAACGCATCCGCGATGTGTTTCATGTTTCAGTTTTGAGAAAATATATCTATGACGAGTCTCACATTTTAGATTGGGATGCCTTGCAGGTGGAGTCGGACCGGTAGCTAGCTTTGGAGCCCATTCGCATTTTGGCACGCCGGACGTTGTCCCTTCGAGGTTGAGAGCTGGACCAAGTTAGGGTCCAGTGGGATTGTTATGATGAGGTTACAGATTCATGAGAGGATGCAGCACGTATGAGGTCAAAGTACCCCCACTTCTTTAATGAACTCCAGGAGGAAGTTCATGCCTAGAGGGGGAGGGTGTGAGGCCTCACCTCGACTCAGTCTGACATTCAGTGGATTTTATATTTAGACTATTATGGATACTTTATTTTGATGCATTTTGAGACTTAGAACTTATATGATTTCAGGATTTGGATAACATTGCTCTGTTTTGATGATTTACTTATATGCTTTATGAGTTAGAACACTACATGATCATTAGATAGGATGATATTGCAATGATAGATGTTGTTATTAAATTTGCAGGACTTTACTATGATAATAGAACTTTGATGTATGGTTAAGTTTATGTGAATTGGGATAAATTGCTTATGTGAAATTGCTTGATAAAAGATGTATTTAATCTGTGCAGATGAAAATTGTATGCAAGTGATGATGTGTATTGTTATTCCTTTAAATTATATTATATGTGGATATTTGAAAGTACTAATGTGTAAATTGAGATGCGCAGGAAATTTACCATGTGACCATGGAAAATTACGGAGAACCAAACCTAGACTTATGTATGTTCGTAAGCCAGGGTTTGTCTATTTGGAGAGACAACACCCCATTTGTGTTGTATTTTATTCGTAACAGTATATGCTGCATGAGTGTCAAGTGTTATTTAAATTTAATATGTAAAAACCACAAGAGACAATTTCATGTTTTATTTTGTAAAAGTGTTTTGTTTGTGTCACTTGACACATGTGTGGATTTAAATTTAAATGTTTTATTTTTTTTCTCTTGGTGGGAAAGTGTTCAACTATAGTTTTTCTTAAATAATATAATGTGTTGTCATAAATACTTTGGGAATATAATCTTTGGAGTGGTCAACTTATGTTTGACCCGAAAATAAACTTCAGAGGGGTTTAAAAGGGGTTAAATGAACACCTAGGCGTAGTTTATTAGGGTTTCCTAAAGCCCATAAGGTATACCTAGGGGTTAGGGGTAATTTTAGGCAAGTTTCTACTTTTAAATTATCTTTTTGACGCTTTAAAAATTGGCTTTTTTGAGTTGTGCGAAAATTGAAAATTAGAAGTTTAAATCTAATTGTGATTTTTCCTATTCAAATGAGAGTCTTTTTGCTTTATGCTTTTCTTCCCTTTTTGTTTTTTTTAGAAACTTGTGAGAACTCAGAGAATGAGATTCTTAAGCAAGATTTTGATAATTTGAGGGTAATCACCCACTCTCCATTTTTGGAGACAAGAGAAATTTTGAAAAGAAAAAAGAATAGTTTTGGAATAGAAAATTTAACTAAGGGTAGAAGAAGAAGAATCATGGATTGGGCAGCTCTTCCTCAAATATCAAAACTACCATTGGGCAGATTAATGTTGGTTTGATTATTCTTTAAATGGTTATTTTCTTGCTTGAGTGTATGATTGGTGAAGAAATCTGAGTTTCTTGAATGGCTTGTTTTAGAAATTCATTTGAAAATTTTGTATTATGCTTTGTTGTGTTTTGGGAGTTTTCTCAAGACCTATTACTCTTGGGAGAGAGGAGGATCTTGTGGGTGGTAGTAGTGACAACCATCGAGTGAGAGACTCTTGTTTGAGAATGATCACAAGGGATCTTTGTGTGACCCTTGCTGCATGGCCTGTTTGTGCAATGGGGGTCATAAGGAGGGTTATAAGGCTTGCCTTTGGGGGGCATAAGGAATAAGGGGTTGAGATTCTTGATGTATTTATTGTGCCATGACGTGGCTACTTGTTTTTCCATACTTGCAGTTCTCCTCAGGGTATTGGTCCACTACCACCCTTGAAAAGATCATCACCAAAGTGTGGTGCTATGTAGCCAAATTGGGAGTGTGCCTGAAAATCTGTGTGTATTTTTGCCTTCTATGTGATTGCATGTTTGTTACCCGTCTAGGACTTGGTTCTCCGAGCTCGAGGGTGGCTACCAGTTAGCCTAGGCTAGGAGGTGAGCACTCCGTGGTCATATTGTGATTTATTATGCAGGAAAGTCAGGAGAAGAGAATAGGAAACAGTAAAAAGATGCAGAAGGTTATTGTTGAAGATACTTAAATCCATTTGCAGTTATTTGTTTAAATTTGATAGTAGAAATATACCCTCATTCGTTGAATGAGAGGCAAGTTGTAATTTTGAGATAGGACTTGTGATTTAATATTGTAGATAAATAAAGAAACATCTTGTAATTTTGCAGAATATCGAAAGAGTTGTAAAAAAACCAGATATGTTTCTATTTCTATTTTTGAAAAGTTAAAAGGTTGCTTTGATTTGCATGCAAAAGCTTCTTTTGTAATATGGAAAAAAAATCAGTTTTAATTAACTTACCTTCATACTACTTGCAGAAAAATATGAGTATTATTTATTGTTAATAATTTAATGAATGTATGCATGTTGTATCAAAGGCGTATATTGCAGTTTAAATTTCCTATTGTAAGATTTAAGTTTTTGGATTCTAGAAAATGATAGTTGCAAGAATGAAATTACACAATTAATTTTAGGAATAAAATATAAAGCATCCCTCTGTTCTAATTCCTTGACTTGAGTTTATTATGCTTCAGAATGACAAGATGCTATTGAAATTTATTGATATCTATGGTTATTTTATTGTAGAAAAAAAAAAATATATCTATTTACCTTGTTGTGATTTTATTTTACATTTATTTACTTTAGTTTTTAGCAAAAAATCAAATTTAGCCTTTGATATTTAACAGTTTAAAATAAAATCAGAATGTTAAAATATATGTTTTTTTTTCATCTTTGTAATTTATAATATAAATAAACTTCTTCACTGTCTTTTTAATATGCATAATAACAAATATGTATATATATATAAATATACATATATACATATATATATATATATATGTGTGTGTGTGTGTGTGTGTGTGTGTGTGTGTATTTATATATATAATATATATTTATATTTTATTTTTTTAAAATTTTATAACAAAAAATAAATTTGCGCGGAGGGTTTCGGTCGGGGCCGAGCGTACTGTGCAATGCACAGTGGCCGGCGGCCGAGCGCACTGTGCATGGCACAGTGGCCGGTGGCCGAGCGCACTGTGCATGGCACAATGGCCGACGGCCGAGCGCACTGTGCATGGCACAGTGGCCGACGGGCCGAGCTCACTGTGCACTGCACAGTGGCCGGCAGCCGTGCGCACTGTGTTATACATAGTGGCCGGCGGCCGAGTCCACTCTGCTTTGCACAGTGGAGACTTCGGCGGCGCCGACCTCCACCACTCCGCCTCCTCCCTGCATTTGCCATGTCCTGCGTTCGCTCAACCTATCCGCCGCCATGGCCACCCTGCGGGGTAATGGGGATTAAAAAAAAATAATAATAAACTTTAAATAAAAAAAAGAAACCCTAGCTCGGTTAGATCTAGGGTAGAGGGGAAGAAAATAAGATTAAGTTTATTTTAAAATAAAAAGGAGTCCAAGAAGTAAATTTTTATAGTGTATTTTAAATTAGGTTTTCATGATAATTATCATTTAGTTGTGGGATATTAAAATTAAAATTAGTTAGGGTTTCATATTAGATAGGTGGGGAATTTTTAATTCCATTTAATTAATTTAGAACTAACTAATTGTGGAGCCTTAGATTAAATAGAAGGGAAAATTAATTCCTTGATAACTAAAATTGATTTTTAGAAAGGTAATTTTCTTCATCAGATAATGTCATTTAGAAAATTAATTTGACACTTTAACCCATTATTTTAATTAATGATTTAAAATGAAATTTAGAGAATATGGCTTTATGGGAGATCGATTTTTTATCTTCGTCTACCCATTTAAAATGAGTTAATAAATTATAATATCGACTTTATTTGATGAGAAAATAATTAAAAAACATTTAGTTTCCGTAAATGAATTTTTAATTAAGTTCGATACTTGTTAGTATCAGAGTTAGTTCAATTTTCATTACAAACATCATGTTAACTCATGTCGTGAAAGTAAACTTGGTTAATTAACTAGTCGTCTTTAAAAAAAAAAAAATCGTTCTGTTTTTGCCCTAAATTTTGGGCATGACAAAATTTCTTTTCATGTACCTGATAATGATATTCAAAGAATTTTCATTTCTAATTTGCAAAATGATATCAAGTAAAGCTTCTTTTATTTGAGTTTACCTCATTTCTGCAGTTGTGCACAACACTCCACAATTATCAATTGGTTGTGAGTCAAATGGAACAATCTACTCCTATATCTCTGAGTGATAAGGGGGAGACTGTTCAACAACCGTTTGCGAAGTTCAAACCAATGAAAAGTTTCATCAAGTTCAATGATACAATCAACAACAACAATGTGAATGCTACAATAGGCGTGCCTTCTATTTCTTAATTTTTCAAAAGAGAAAGATAGTTTACTCCTTTAAATGAATTTTTACATAGTATTATGTCTTAGTTGTTGCAAAGAAATGTTATCAAACTTCCTCCTATAAAACAAGTTGATCCTTCTAAACTTGCCTCTCCTTATTTTGATAACAATTCCTTTTGTCAATTTTATCGTCAGCCTGGTCATGATACTGGGAAATGTTTCGCATTGAAAAATAAGATTCAATATTTGATTGATAACAATACTATATATGTGGAAAGTGTGAATGATAAAGGGAATAAATCAGTAGCTCCTCCTAATCAAAATCTTAAAACATTTACTGATCCTTTGTCTTCTCATACCTCTAACATGATTGAGACTAAGTATACTTCTTTCTCATTTGAGGAATTCACTTCTATGGCTCCGAACTTGGTAAATATGGTAGAAAAACAAGATATGCCTAAGGATTATTGTATTAAATTTGACCCTAGCGAGACCATTAGAGAACTCGATGGCCCTTTATACATAGTTGTGAAGGTTAAGGATATCCCTTGTCATGGTGCTCTTGTTGATCCTTCTTGCATGGTTAACATTATCACTGAGGAGTATCTTTTCACTTTACGATTGCATAAACCAATCTATGCTACCTCTAATGTAGTGGTGAAGTTATTTGATGGATTCTCTTGTCCTTCCATTAGCTCTATCACCCTTCCTGTTGAAATTCATACTAAATCCATGGATGTTGACTTTGTTATCATACCCTCTTCCGATCAATTTCATGTGAAGTTGGGCTATCCTTGGCTATCTTCCATGAAGGCTATTTCTTCTTAAATCCATAAGTATTTGAAATTTCCTCATAATGGCAAAATCATAACTGTGAACCATAGCTTATTTTGTCCATCCAAAAGAAGCCCTAGTGTTCCTATTGATTTCTTTTGGCCTAAGCAATTTCAATCTCTTCCATCAAGGAGCGACGCTCTTTTTAAATCTTATCAAAAATAGAAGAAAGATATGATCTTATCCTTAAGTCAACCTAGATCCCCAACAATTGGCATTCCTATCATACTTGAAGATGAATTTCTTCCCCTCATGGATAGAACTAATCTCCCTCCTAAGGAAGATCATCAATTTATTCCTATGGATGTGACTATGCCTTCTCCTAAAAAGAACAAAAATATTCTTCCTAAGGTTAGACCTGTACCTCCTCCTCATGATCGACATGGTCTCCTTCCTACACCTCACATTCCTCCTTTATATGGCACAGTTCCACCTCCTTCCTCTTATATAGAGAAGAGGCATGCTTCTCCCCTTGTTCAACCTAAAATACCTCAACCTAAACCTTCAAATATCAAAGAGGAGAATATTCATACTTTTTCAAATGTTCCTCCTTCTTCTCAAACTTCTACTAAGACTCAACGAAATCATTGTGCAAGAGAACACCAACGAAGATGCAATGCACTAGCTCATGAATTTGTCCCTGAAACTATTCCATCTCCTAAAACTTCAACAATTGACATGATTCCCTTTTATCCTAAGCAATATGTTCAATCTATATCTCCAAATCATATGTTGCACAAAACATGTGATGGTTTTACTCCTATTCGTGTTCTTGCTCCTCTTTCTCTAAATTTTGATGAAGAAATGAGTGAAAATGTTATTCATGATGGAAATACAACTCCTAATGCTTGTGATAGTAATTATGAATATGTTGATGTGGACAAGCATTTATCAACTAAATTTTCACAAACCCTAATCCTATCTCCTAGAATTTAACAAAGTGACTTACCCCATGACCATAGTCCTTGTTTGAATCTTGTGATAGCTCCATCTTCTATGCTCGATGTCACTCCTCTGGCATGTTGCTTGCCTTCTCGAAATAGTGATCAACAAGATTGGGAGGCGGATGTCATCCTAGATTAGCAATATTAGCACTGTAGATCTTCTCTCTCTCTCTCTCCTTTCTTTCTCTTTTGTGATCATTCTTCTATATGTGTATCCATGTTCTTCTATTTTTCCCTCAATGTCTACTTGAGGATAATGCAAAGTATTGAGATCTCTTTTGGTCTCTTTCATGTTGACTCAAAAGACATCCTCTCTTCCCTTTCTTCTAAGGAAGTGTCCTTTCTTTGGGGAATGACGATTATTATATGCATATACATATATGATATACATGAGTTATCATATAGCATACTGAACCCGAGGAAAGCAAAACTACCTCGTGCTTTGTGTTTTGTGTTCATTATCCTTCGGTTTATTGCTCACTTGGGGGCTAAATCCTTGTGATAACGTGCTCCCTCTCTTCTCTCTCTCTTGGGTGTATCCTCCCTTAAATAAATTGCTCCCGATAAGGTGTGCATGATCTCTTTAACATGGGGGCATACACTCTGCTCATATTTTCCTTTCTGATACTTAGAATTATTTAGTGAACTTGGTGTTGCTTCATAATTTTGGTATCTTTTTCATGACTCATAGTGAGGGGAACCTTGCTACTTGCATTCATGGTTTTCTACTTCTTGATTTTCCCTTTCACTTTGTCAATTGATGTTGTAAGATCCTTAGTCCACTGGGGGCTTGGTGCATCTTGCCTCCTTGATGTGGTTGAAGTCTTTCAATCTTATTTTCTTGTATTATACCGACAGTATTGGCATACGTTTATACTCCCGCTAAAGTGGGGGCTAAATGTAGTGTCATGAAATTGTGACCCTTTCAATTCTCAACCACATTAGGGTCCTCACACACATGATTCAAATCCCTAAGCTAGATTGGAGACTTGCTCAGCACTTGAGAACCACATCTTGCTTTCCCTCTGCACTGCCTAGACTGCATCATGTCTTGCAAAAAAGGGTAGTACAAGGGCGTGGCGCCCCTATCCTCCTAGGATAGGGGTGCCATGTCCTTATCCCCTACCCCATTTTGGGGCACAACCCTTTTCAAATGTGCTTTGGAGGTTGCACATTGAGCGGGAAAACTCCCCCAGTGTCGGCCTACAACTGAAACTCGTTCAATTAGCCCTAATTAACAAGTATTTAAGTCACATTTACCCTTCCATTTTTGCATAACATGGATACATGAGATCATGCATTCAAGCATCCAAGAGCATTTAAGCATTCTTTTCCAGCATTGAGCATTCTCAAGTCTCCCTTCAAGGCTAGGTGTTGCATTCAATTCAAGGATTCAAACATTGATGAGGAGATCTCTTTCAACATTCAATTCCACACAAGAAAATCTACATACATTCTATCTACAACATCCCTTGAGGTGACTTACAGTTCAGTCTTTCATTTACATTTACTTGCAAGTACATTCTTTCATCATTTGGTTAATTTCAAAACAAGGGTTTGACCTTAAGGCAAACCTCCAATCCCAACCCCTTTTCCTCTCTTTTTTGTGTGTAGGTTGTAGGTGTGCAGATGTAATTTCGTATTTAGACTCCATTTGCAGAGGCGAAAAAACCCTTTTTATTTTGCGGATTTTTCAGAGGACCGTGTACACTCCCACCATAGTCCGAGCAACTTTTTCTCAAATTTGCAGGGTGGCTTCGTCTCGACATATTATTGCCAGATCCAGGTGCACAACTTCCTCCTATGCTTCTATCTTGATTTATAATCATGTCTTTGTTTCTTTTTCACTTGGTCATAAGTACACAATTCAATCAATTCAAATCTTAATCTCAGAAGAGGGGATTCACTTACCATCACTCAGAATTCAATCTCTTTCTCTAGAGGTTGAATCTAGTGTATTTTCCTCCCTCTTCCAATGTAATGTAGAAAATGTGTTTGAAGAGAAATCTGAAGTGAAACTTTTATCTCTCCTCTGAAGGAAGAAAAGCTTTTCTCTCAATATCTTTGTCATTCACCTTTTTCCAACATTACAAATGGGAAAGAAGAGACTACATCAAAACCATGAAGAATGACACCTCGCCTATGGAAGTTGGAATATAATAGAATTAATCGTCAAGGTAATGTCATTCAATCTAGTTATTTATCTATCATATATGATATGTTTGGAATTTATATTTTTATATTGTGTTTTGTTTACTCATGTTGTAAATGACGATTATTTTTGTTGTTAACTTTTTAAACTTATATGCTTCATGAAGGTTGTCAAGCAATTAATTACCACCTTCCAAAGGGACTAAAAAGTTGTCCTAGAAAATTTAGTAGGTTTCCCTACTATGAGAAGCTACAAATTGTGCATTTGTTTGATACTATGCATATTGGAAAGAATGTAACAGAGACGTTATAGAAAATATTGGATGGAAGGCGTGACAAAGAAAAATTGTCAAAATTTGTAGTGATTCAGGAATTCAATCATGCAATGAAAAATGCCATTCAATTAAATAGCGATCGAGACCAAATTAATATAAGTGCCCTTCCTTAGTTATTAACAGAGCAGTAAAGCAATGCTATAAAAGAGGTCATACGAAAAAATTCTTTTTCCCACAGGATTTGCTACAAACATAAACAATCTCATAATAAAGAAAAGTGGATTTGGGCTAGGGATGAAAATGCATAATAGGCATACCTTCATTAACGTAATTCATGTTCTTGTATATTTTCTATATATTTGTATACTGCATGTACTTTTCATTGTATTATGTTTCGTACTAGTTTTGGAAAAATGATGAAAAGATCATTTTATAATTGTTCTAGTACATTCTACCTCTATCTCTCCTAGACCACTTTGACAATAATGTCAAGCAAGTTATATATGATGTTGGAAAATACATGAGGTAAGTAATGTTATTTGTTCAATTTGTTGTATAAATATTACATTTGTCATTTGTTTTACTTGTTATGCAATATATTGTATATTATTTTGTTAATTCTTGTTAATCTATTTGTGTCTTGAATCACTTTTAGATGGTTGTCATCTAAAGAAATCCATAAAGAAGATATAAAATATTGGAAGACAAAAATTCCTTGTCAAATGTGTGAAATGCAAAAGTGTCTATCTTCGACATTTTTCAATGCACAAGAACACTACCTCATACACCAAGCTGAGGAGATTGAATTGTGTGGACTTGTACACACAAGGTCAATGTGGATGGTTGAGAGGCACTTGAAATTTTTGAAGGCTTTGGTTCGACAAAGAGCACATCTTGAGGGTTCTATGGTGGAGGGTATATGGTATACCAGACTATGGTGTACATTACTGATATCTTCCTAAGTTTGCGGCAAAGATCCATGTAGATCGCATTTGGGATCCCAACTCCATTAACAAATTCGAAGGGGAGTACCTGATGGGGAAAGGTAGATTAAGGAAAGTGAGAGGTAATTATTAGATGTTCATGGACATTAATCTGAATACATTTTACATTTGATTTTTATATATATTGTAGTTAATTAATTCTTAATCTTCAATATACATCAGTTGTAAATTTTTAGTTATTTTTTCTAGAGTTGCTTGAGAGTGGGATACACTATATTTGTATGTCATAAATAATCTTGATTGGATGATGGTATGGATTGAACATGTCAAAAATATGGTCGTGCATTAACATGGGAAGGTGTGGCTTCATTGTTTAAAGAAGCTCATCGTAATGGAGATTCCAATGTTACACCAAGGGAAATTGATTCGGCATATGGTTTAAAAGATAAACAGGTGTCGTTCCTATGAAGTGTGATACCTGCAGCTGCAACACAAACACTCAATAGATCATTACAAGCATGGTTAGAAAATTAAAGGAAATGAAAGATGAACCATGACAAAGCGACCTATCGCCTCCTAAGAGATACGAGTATGGATTTGCTGTCAAATCCGGATAAGCAATCCCAGTGACTTGACTACACCTAGATGAAGGATTTTAAATGATAATGAGATGCAAGCTAGATGAGATTGATTATGCTAGATTGATCCAAGAGACTAATTAAGCTAATGATATTCATGAATAAGCTATGATGATGATGCAATTAAGATAGAAAAGAGATTGATTAAGCTACATGATTTAACAATTATTCTAGAAAATGATCAAATTAAGCTAGATCTAAGATGCAATTGCCTATAATAGCAATGCTCAAATGATATGCCTATAGTAACAATGCCTAATTGATATGATATGGGATCCTTTATACTCTAAATGGGGGATATTTATAGGATTTCCAAGGCCAAGGGTGAGGTGGCAGGAATTAACAATCAAGATTGACTCTGAAGATATCAAGGGTGAAATTGGAGGAGGTTGGAGAAGAGGTTGGAGGAAGGGACACTTGTCATCTCTATGGTGACAAGTGTCAAGGAGCCTTGCTCATAAGAGGGAAAGTTTCCAAGAGAGGAGACATGTGGCCAAAGTTCCATGTGTCTCAAGGGGAGAATATCCACACCATAGGAGGTTAGGATGAGGTTAGGATGTGCAAGATAGGATAGAGTTAGTTAAAACCAATGTTAGGTGGAATGGGTTAGGTTAGAGGGATGGTTAGGTTAGGTGGTTAGAAGTTAGGAGGAATGTGGGTAATTTGAATTTAAACATTCAAATAATAGGAAAAGACTAATTAATTTTCAATAACTCATAAATTGATTTGTTTTAATTAATTAGGGGATTAGAAGAATTGATTAAAATGGGGGGAGGATTAATTAATCAAAGGGGACTATTGAAATGAACTTGTTAAATAAATCCTTAGATTTATTAACAAGTAGATGAAACGGAGAATTTAATAAAATTGCTAATGAATTCAATTGAATTAGGAAGGGGGATTAATTAAATAATTGCTTATTCAATTAATTATCTTCAGACCATTTTTAGGTGTATACATTTTTCCCCTCTTTTTTAGGTGTATATATTGACCATCATGGATACTTTATTTTGATGCATTTTGAAACTTAGAACTTATATGATTTCAGGATTTGGATAACATTGCTATGTTTTGATGATTTACTTATATGCTTTATGAGATAGAACACTACATGATTGTTAGATAAGATGATATTGCAATGATAGATGTCATTATTGAATTCGCAGGACTTTACTATGATAATAGAACTATGATGTATGGTTGAGTTTATGGGAATTAGGATGAAATTGTTTATGTGAAATTGCTTGATAAAAGATGTATTTAATCTGTGCAGATGAAAATTGTATGCAAGTGATGATGTGTATTGTTATTCTTTTGAATTATATTATATGTGGATATTTGAAAGTACTAATGTGTAAATTGAGATGCACAGGAAATTAACTATGTGACCATGGAAAATTACGGAGAACCAAACCTAGACTTATGTATGTTCGTAAGCCAGGGGTTGTCTATTTGGAGAGACAACACCCCGTTTGTGTTGTATTTTATTCGTAACAGTATATGTTACATGTGTGTTAAGTGTTATTTAAAGTTATTGTGTAAAATCCACAAGAGATGATTTCATGTTTTAAATTGTAAAAGTGTTTTATTTGTGTCTCTTGACACATGTGTGGATTTAAGTTTAAATATTTTATTTGTGTCTCTTGGTGGGAAAGTGTTCAACTATAGCTTTTTCAATTAATGAAACGTGATGTAATAAATACCTTGGGAAAAGAATCTTTGGAGAGGTCAACATATGTTTGACCCGAAAATAAACTTCAGAGGGGTTTAAAATAGGTTAAATGAACACCTAGGGGTAGTTTAATAGGGTTTCCTAAAGCCCATAAGGTATACCTAAGGGTTAGGGGTAATTTTAGGCAAGTTTCTACTCCTAAGTGACCTTTTTGACATTCTAAAATTTGGCTTTTCTAAGTTGTGCGAAAATTGAAATTAGAAGTTTGAACCTAGTTGTAAACTTTCCTATTCGAATGAGAGTTCTCTTTCCCATTCTGTCTTACTTTCCTTTTTAGTTTTTAGAAACTTGTGAGAACTGAGAGAATGAGCTTCTTAAGCAAGAATTTGAAAATTTGAGGGTAATCACCCCACTCTCCATTTTTTGAGACAAGAGAATTTTTTTGAAAAGAATAGAATAGATCTGAATAGAAAATTTGGCTAAGGGTAGAAAAAGAAGATCCGTGGATTTGGGCAGCTCTTCCTCAAATATTATCCTACCTTTGGGCAGATTAAGGTTGGTTTCATTATTCTTTTAAAATGACTTCTTTTCTTTGCATGTGTTTGAAAGTATGTTGGTGTAAGAAATTTGTTTTCTTGTATGCCCTTTTTAGGAATTTCATTTGGTATTTTGCATTATGTTTTGTCTATGTTTTTGGGAATTTTCTCAAGACCTCTTACTCTTGGGAGAGAGGAGGATCTTGTGGGTGGTAGCAGTGACAACCCTCGAGTGAGAGACTCTCATTTTGAGAGTGATCACAAGGGATTTTTGTGTGACCCTTGCTGCATGGCCTGTTTGTGCAATGGGGGTCATAAGGAGGGACATAAGGTTAGAATGCCTTGGGGGGCATAAGGAATAAGGGGTTGAAATTCTTGATGTATTTGTTGTGCCATGAGGTGGCTACATGTTTTCCATACTTGCAGTTCTCCTCAGGGTATTGGTCCACTACCACCCTTGAAAAGGTCATCACCAAAGTGTGGTGCAGTGTAGCCAAGTTGGGAGTGTGTTTGAAATTTGTGTGTTTCTTGCCTTCTATGTGTTTGCATGTTTGTTATCTGTCTAGGGCTTGGTTCTCCGAGCTCGGGGGTGGCTACCAGTTAGCCTAGGCTAGGAGGTGAGCACTCCATGGTCATGTTTGTGATTTATTATGCAGGAATGTCGGGAGAAAAGAATAGGAAAAGTGAAAAGTTGCAGAAGATTATTGTTGAAGAAATCTAATTTCATTTGTAGTTATTAGTTTTGATAGGAGAAATACACCCTCATTCGTCGAAATGAGAGGCAAGTTGTAAATTTGAAATATAGACATGAGATTTATTATTGTAGTTAAATAAAGAAACATCCTGTAAATTTTGCAGAATATCTTTAGTGTTGTAAAAAGCTAGATATATTTCTATTTTCTGTTTTGAAAAGAGTTACTTTTGAATTGCATGCAATAGTCTTTGTAATATAAAAAAAAAATCAGTTTTATTTAATTATGTGTTTTGCTTTAGCTGTGAGATTGCAATCATTTTAATTGCAGAAAGTTGAGTTGTAGTTGTTGTTAGATTTTAGTTAAAATTATATATTTAGTACAGTAGAAATAGCAAAATCAGTAAATGTATTTTTGCAACAAAGAATAATGTATTCCTAAATTAGGATTCCCTAAGTTCAGTAATAAAGTTTATTCGATGTACTATGATGAATAGATTAGTAAGAAAATTATTTTAGTCTCAGGCATCCAAAATGAAATTAGATAGAAAAGGCATAAGTAAAAACAATATAGTAAAATGAAGTTTTGGAAAGAAATCATTTTTCCCATCTATATCCTCTTCATTTAAATTAGATACTAGAGCCTATTTATTTTAAATGGATGTCGCATGTAATTTATAAGTTCATACAAATATATAGTTTTAAGGCAGTTTACAAGTATTTCATTTTAACTAAGTTTGTTTTTTTTTTTTTTTTTTTTAAATATAAGATAAAATGAGTTGGATTATTTATATATATATATATATAAATAAATATAAATTTATCTAAATATATATATAAAAAAAGGGATGTATATCAATATATTTATATATATATATATAAATATATATTTATATATGTTTATATATATATATATATATATATATCTATTTTAAAAAATATATATATAAAAAAAATAAAATTATAACTTTAAAAAAAAAAGGGGGTTTCTTGAATGGTCGCGGACCCCACTGTGTGTACACACAGTGTGGGCCTCGCAGCTCCCACTGTGTGAACACACAGTGCGGGCCGGCCCGCGGCTTTCACTGTGTGGTCACACAGTGTGGGCCGCTACAACTCCCACTGTGTGGGCACACAGTGGCGGTCGTGTGGGCCGCCAGCGGCTCCCACTGTGTGGACACACAATGGTGCCACGCCGCCACTGTGTGGACACACAGTGGCGCCCTCGGCCCCCATCGCCCCAGTCACTCCCTTAAAACCTACAACAAAAAAATTCATGGCCACCGCCGATGGGTTTCGGCCCTGTGTTAAAATGCTAATCAAAAAATATATATTAAACCCTAGCCCGGGTAGGGCTAGGGTAATAAAGTAATAAAATAAAAAAGGGTAACTTAGGGCCATTTTATAATAAAAAAATCCCTAATTAGGGTTTGAAGGGCTTAATGGCTATTAAGTTGGAAAAATCTTTTAGAAGATTAAATATATATATGTATATATATATATATACATAAATATATATATATATATATATGTATATATATATATACATATATATATATATATGTATATATATACATATATATATATATACATATATATATATATGTATATATGTTTATATATTTGGGCATGTATTTATATAGAGTTTTAAATATGTAAATACCTCTATATGATATACTAATAAGAAGTTAAAAAATATATATAAATAAAGCCTAATCTTATATTTTTAATGTATTTAGTGTGATAAATACTTAATTATGCCCTAGTTAATTTAATTAGAGCATTAAATTTTAAGTTGGATTTAAAAGGGATTAATTTAAGCACCTTTCATTTGAGGTTAGAATGGATGCTAGAAAAAAAAAAAATTAACTAAAGTCGATTAATAGCCACTCGTAATTAATTTTGCCCATGTAAATTAAATTATCTAAATTAAATGACACTTTAAACAATTATTATAATTATTGATTTAAAAATGGATTTTTAGACTATATAGTCTTATTGGAGATTAAACTTATCTTCATCTTCTATTTTTAATGAGTTTGATTTAATTAATCTATTGACTAGGTATCTTGTGAAAATAAAATTAAATCATTTAGTTTTCTGCAAATAAAATTTAAATAAATTTCGATACTTGGTTTGTATCAGAATTAGCTCGAATATAGATATGGCAATTACATTAGTGCATGTCGTGTTAGCGAACTTGTTAATTAATTAGTATTATAAAAAAAATTTAAAAAAATCATTCCATTTTTTGCCCTAAATTTTGGGCATGACATGATGATGCATTGATTTAAAGAATACTCTCATTGTGATGATGTTGATGTGATATTGGTTTGATAGGATGCCCCAAACATTGATTCATAAATTGTGGTACGATGATGCCCCCTCGGGAGATCAATTGAGATAATTGACCTTTGGAGTGTGTGGAGTGTTACGAAATTGATTTCCTAATTAGAATTGAGTTGATTTCTACAACGTTGATTGAGGAAAGTGCGAGTTCCATGATCATGGTGATGCGGTTCTCTATGTGATGATTGATAAAGCTTGATTGATTAGATTGTTAAGATCAAGATTTAGCCTGGTTTCAGGAATGACACCTTTTGTATAAGACAAATATGATCAAAAGCATCTGGTTTTAGGAATGATATATCTTGTATAAGACTTGATCAGAACATCTAGTTCCAGAAAGATACATCTTGTACAAGACATGATAGAACAGATTAAATGTGATCGATTGGTAGAATTGATATTGTTGATTAGATAAAGAACTGACATTTTGTTGATATCAGGTTGTAGGAAGATTCAGATATGTTGATGTTGGTTCTATTGAGGGGGGAACATAAAATTTGCACTGGGTCGACAATATCTGGAGAGAGATGAGTCATCAGTCTGATTGTGTATACACTTATGATGATACCTTGATGATTCATGCGATAGATTTAACCTTGGATAAGATGAGTGTGCAGGAATCCATGCAAGAATGAAATACAAGCTAAATGCAAATACCAATGCAAAGCTACGACCAGACCAGTCATTGGGTTATTGTGTTTTGTCATCATTGAGATTTTTCTTTTAAAATACGGGAAGTGAGTGCAAACATCGATGGTATAATTAAACCATGATGACCTGAGCACTACTTTCCTAGATTTTGATATTGCAAGTTAGCACAAGCATCGAGGTATAATTGAACCAAGATGACCTGAGTGTTGCTTGCGTAAAACATGCAGTATTAACCATTTCTATATGCAAATCAGAAATGTCTTCGATGATACTCTGATGATCATGTCCTGAGACAAATTTTCACATATTAATGATTAATTTACAAACAACAGACAAGAAAAATATCATGTTCCTTCCTTGTTCCTCTAGTCAAAGACATCATGGAGTCACTCAGAAATCATGATAGCGAAAATCAAGATAGAAAAGTTGAACAATCATGTTAAAATCATTATCCAAAAGATATCATCCATTGAAAAGTGTGTGATGTGCTTAGACTAACATGTGATAGTTTGATGGTTGACAATTTGATCTCGTGTTCAATGTTGGATGTGTCTCAGTTTTCACTTGATAAGAGTTGCCTCACTATTGTTCTTCCTATTTGATTAAGCTCAAAATGATTGAAAATTTCTCCCCTAGCTAGGTGCAGGATTTTGCCCCAAGCCTAGAAACAAAGTTAGTATGATATAACCAATGATCCAAACCATGATGAGAAATTAGTTGCAATGCCTGTGTATGCACAAAGGTTATTATTAGGGATATGAACAATGCTGGCGGAAAATCAATGCAAGTGAAAGGATGCATGAACCAATAGATGGAAGAGCTAGTGGACATATAGTGCCTATTTTCCAGGTTTTCACCATCTGTTTTTTTTGCACGTTTTCTCATATTTGATTTTTTTTGTTGTTGATTTTTCAATGTTTTTGTTGTTTTTGTTGTTTTTGTATATTTTGATTTTCCATTTTGGGGGGGGGGGGGATTTTTCTTCTTTTTCACTATTTTTGGATTTTCTGCTTTTCCATTATTTTTGGATTTTCTGCTTTTCATTGTTTTTGGATTTTCTGCTTTTCCACTATTTTTGGATTTTCTGCTTTTCCACTATTTTTGGATTTTCTTCTTTTTCAGACATAAAACTTCTTCAGATGCATGCTATTGATGGGTTCTTTGAGTTGATCCCCATCCTGTGTTGATAGTTGATATGCTCCTAACCCAAATACTGTTGTGACTACAAACAAACCTAACCATTTTTGTTCAAACTTCCCTTTCTTTTCTCGATCTGCCTGGTTGTGTGGATTTTTTTTAGTACTAGTTCCCCAACTTGAAATGCTCTCGATTTGACCTTGTGATTGTAACTGTGATACATTCTTTGCTGATATACCTTCAAATGATCAAAGGCATGTTGTCTTCGTTCATGAATCAATTCTAACTCTTGCAATCTAGATACTCTTTGTTCTTCATCTGGGATAAGGCTTTTTAATGATACTCATAGAGAAGGTATCTCTACTTCTATTGGTACTATTGCTTATGATCCATAGACAAGAGAGAAAGGTGTGGCACCTGTTGGTTTGCGGATACTGGTACGATAGGCCCATAGAGCAGGGTTCAATTGAATATACTAATCTCTTCCAGCATCATTCACAGTCTTTTTGAGGATTTTCATAAGGTTTTGTTTGATGCCTCTGCTTGCCCATTCCCTTGTGGATAGTAGGGTGTTGAAATTTGTGTTGGATCTTGAATTTGTCACATAGCTCTTGGGAATCCTAATTCTTGAACAGTTTCCCATTATCAGTCATAATGGTCATGGGTATACCATAGTGACATATGGTGTTGTTCAAGATAAATGCAACAATTTGTTTTTCTGTGATATTGATGAGAGGTATTGCCTCAATCCATTTTGGAAAATATTTTTTAGCTGCAAGGATGAATTTATGACCATTGGATGAAGAAGGATTTATATTTCCTACTAGATCGAGACCCCATTGAGAGAAAGGCCAAGATGTTGCCAAATCATGAAGTTCTTGTGCTGGTGCATGAATCAAATTCCCATGGACCTGACATTGTTTGCATTTTTTAGCTATCTGAAAAGAATCTCATTTCATAGCTGGCCAATAATAGCCCAAGCGTATGTGTGCCACAAATGTCGTTATGGACTTCATTTAAGGCCTTCTCAGATTCTTCTTATTTGAGACATCTTAAAAGAGTACCATCCAGACCTCGTTTATAAAGGGTATCCGTGACAAGAGTATAATGGGAGGATTGGCGGATAAAGTTTCTCTTTTGATTCTTTGATAAGTCAACAGAGAGGATATTATCTTATAGGTATGTGTAATTTTTGCCATAGCAGGAGGAATCATGCCCAACAAGGTGACAAATAGTTTGGAAATCAAGACAATTATGTGTAGGGTAAAACAATTCTTCCACCAGGAATTCATTATGTTCTTGATTTTCCTATGTCTGAAGGAGAGAAGCAAGTGTTGTCATGGCGTCTGCTGCTTTGTTGTCATTCCTTAGAATCTGCTGAAAAATTATTTCTATAAAATATTTCTTGACATCATCAACCATCTTCTTATAAGGCATTAACTTTTCATCCTTTGTTTGATAATCATCATTGATTTGATTGATGACGAGCTGAGAGTCTCCAAAGACTTGAAGTTGTGTAATGTTCCATTCTATAGCCATTTTGATAATTGTAACCAAAGCTTCATATTTTGTTGTATTGTTGGTGCATGGAAAACTTAATTTGTATGTTATTGGAATTATATGAACTTGTGGTGTGATGAATAGAATGCTTGCTCTTGATCCATGTTGTGTATATGAACCATCAAAGTATAATTGCTATGTTTTTGTGATGGCCATTAGGATATCAGCATCGGGAAACTCAATCTATAAAGGATGATCATCTTGAAGTGTTGCATCTGCTAGTTGGTCTGCAATGACTTGCCCGTTTATAGATTTTATGTTAACATACTCAATAGAAAACTCGCTTAGAATCATGATCCATTTTGCCACTCATCCTATTAATGTTGCCTTGTTGAGAAAATACTTCAATGGATCAGTTTTAGCAATCAACTTGATGGAGTGAGATAGTAGATAGTGTCTTAATTTTTGAGAAGCAAAAATTACCACCAATTATGCTTTTTATGTTGGTGAATAGTTGATCTTGTATCCTACTAGTGTTCTGTTGATGTAGTAGATGGCTCATTCTTTTCCTTTATTGTCCTATTGTGCAAGAAGAACTCCTAATGATACTTCGGTGGTTGATACATAGAGTAACAATGGATTTCCTAGAATTGGTGACATTAGGACTGGTGGTTGCAGGAGATAGGCCTTGATCTTATTGAATGTGTCCTTGCATTGATGGTCCCACTTGAAAGTAACATTTTTATGCAATAGATGAGTAAATGGTTGGAATTTATCTGCTAACTGAGCAACAAATCTTCTGATTGATTGTAGTCTACCTAGAAGTGATCTTAGTTGACTGATATTTTGGGGAGATGCCATTTCCATGATTTCTTTGACCTTAGCTTGATCTACTTCGATACCTCTACCAGAAACATTGTATCCTAATAACTTGTTAGAAGTAACACCAAAGGCACATTTCTTGGGATTGAGTTGTAGCTTAAACTTTTCCAACCTGTCACGGATCTTTTCTAGTATTCCTATATGGTCTTCTCTGTTGTATGATTTGGCCAATATGTCATCCACGTAATCTTCCATGAATGTATGCATCATGTCATGGAAAATTGTTGTCATAGCTCTCTTATATGTAGCACCTGCATTCTTTAGGCCAAAAGGCATGACGCTCCAGCAGAAAGTACCCCATGGACATGTGAAAGTTGTCTTTTCTTGATCTTTAGGTGCTATTTTAATCTGATTCTATCTGAAGAAACCCTCCATTAGAGAAAACTTGGAATGTCCAGTAGTTAAATCTATAATGATGTCAATGTTAGGCAAAGGAAAGTCATCATTTGGACATGCATTATTAAGATCTCTGAATTCTGTGCATATTCTGATACTTTTATCTGGTTTGGAAATAGGAATAATGTTTGATACCGATTGAGGATATCATATAGGTCTAATGAATCCGACATCCAATAATTTCTTTAGTTCTACTTTGACTAGAAGAGCAATATGAGGATGCATCTTCCTTAATTTCTATTTAACTAGTTTTGCTCCTGGACTGACATTTAAGTGATGCATAATAAGGTCTAGATCTAACCCTGGTATGTCTGCATATGACTAGGCAAAATGGATTTGTCGATGTTTGAAGAATTCCATATATTGGTCCATTTCTTGTTCTGACTAATAAGTAGTTGGATGGAGAATCTTTGGTTGCTCTGTTGTCCCAATGTTAACTGTCTCTATTGGTTCGATCAAAATGGATGACCTTTCTTGATAGTGTGCAGGTAAAGTGTCAAATCTCCCATCTTATGGTGCCTCGAGGAGGTTTTCACCGTTAGATGCATCCTTTCTTTTTAGTTTTTCCCGATCTAATGTTGCCAAGAAATGGTTTTCAGCATTAGACTTGATATCTTTTTCTTTATTTTCCCTTTTGCGAATGGGAGATTTGGCACCCACTTGATTGGAAGATGCATTGTTGAAATTCCTGGTGAAACTTTTTGCGGGTTCAATTGCATTAAGATATATAGATATGGCATGGTCATTAGGAAAGGTAGCAATGGCAATATGTCTTTCATTTTCCCAATCAATAAGTTCAAGGTGGATTAGAGGTAGGGGGTCATCAGGTTGAGATGTTTTGAGGATATCAAGGGTCATGATAGATGTGTCAAAGTTTTTGATATGTATGTCAATGTCTAGAATGGTACTCTCATCAGAATGACCTCGCACAAGGAGCTCCTGATCGTCCTCGATTAAGTCCAAGTCAGTCAAATATGATTCTAATTCAAGTGGGCTAGTTCCTAACATTTTCCTTGCATACGTGTGAACTACATTGACTCCTAAATCTTCTTCAAAGCAATTTTCTTCAGTTGATTCTTCAAAGTGATAGGAATCCCATTCCCATTCATTAGAATTTGTCTCACTTGCGGTTTGCAATCTTCAGATTTGTTCATATAGTGTTTAATTTGTTTCTTCTTCTTTTCTTGCTATATCTTTTCTTCTTTCATATTCAACTTCTTTTGGACTGAGATTGAGTTTTGTCAACCTTTCTATGAGTTCTCCTTGATTAGTACTAGGTTTGTGCTTGTTTTAATTAAGAGTTAGTGTTTCTTGGGAGGTTCTTTTACTTTGTTTCTCTTATTGATTTGAAGCTTGCTTCTTTTGCCATTTCATGTTTTCTTGTTCTTGTTGCTTGGTCGATGCTTCTTCTTTTTCAATTGCAAGTTGTTCTTGTCTCTTTTTATATTCTTCTTGTTATTGGCTAGACGATGTGTCTTCTGGTAGAGTAAACTATTCATACCCTAAGCCTACCTTGTTTGTAGCCTACTGAGTGTGAGGTTGGATAGGTTTGGAGATACCTTCTTTTCTTTTTCCTATAGGAATTGTTGTAGTGTATCCCAGTTTTTGAATAATGTTAAATCATTTTCCATACTTTTCTGTAGGTATGTGGACATTATTGATCATTTGTTGGACTTCTTCGTCCTTGTATAGCCACTGTAGCACATCTTTATCTTTTGTTTCCTCCAATAAGTTCCCAGCACTAACAAATGCTCCATCAAATATTGGGAGATGTTTCACAATTGGTTATTGTTTAGAGTTTGATTGTTTTCCATAGGACTTAGGAGAGAGTGGTGGTTGTGATATTGAACATTCTTTGTTCCCTCGATCTCTTAGTTGCATTTGTTTTTCCATACTTGACAAAATTGAGGCAAATGATTTTTCTTTGGTTTGTGTGTTTGAAGATGATGCCTCCCTATTATGAGAAACAATGACCTCTTGAACTGGTTTGAGATAACTACAGTACTGAAATGGATTTGAATCTATTGAGATCATGATTTCTTGCCCATTGTAGGGAAATTTTAGGCACTAATGATATGTGGATGGAACAACTTGTATGTCATGTATCAAGGGTCTTCCCAAGAGTATGTTGTATGATAAGTCCAAGTCTAGAACTTGGAATGCTATGTCTTTCTATAAAGGTCCCACTCTGATGGATAACATCACAATTCCTTTAGAGGAATGCTCTTCTTCATCATAGGCTTTGATGGTGTTCTTTTTTCATGGATCAACTGCATCTTCTGAATAACCTAGAGCACGAACAAGACTCAAAGAGCAAATGTTTAAGCCAACTCCTCCATCTATTAGGACACATTTAACTCTCATCTTCTGAATGAGGACTTCAATATGCAAGGGAGAATTATGGGGATGTTGCAAGGACATGTCATCTTCTTCGGTGAATGATAAGTAATGAGGGGTTGTGAGGTGTCCCACCATGGTTTGGAATTGATTTATATCAAGATCTTTAGACACTGTTGTATCTACTAATGCTCGTTAAAGAACTTCTTTATGTGTAGGTGAAAGCTTTAAAAGTTCTAAGGTGGATATTTGTGCGGGCGTTTTCTGCAATTGCTCCACTAGATTATATTGTTTTGCAATGGATGACATGTTAGTGGTAGGACCCGGCAAAACAACTTTAGCTTTGCTTCTTGTGATAGCATGAGAAGGTTATTGATGTTGCTTTTCTTTAACTATAATCACATTTATCACATAATCATATGTATGAGTGTAGTTTACCTTTGATTTACCCTTACCATTATGTGTTGTTGATGATTCACCCTTCTCATAGTTTGGGAGCAGAGTTTTAAAATTTGTATGAGATTCATTTGTCATATGTCCATCCATAGTTATTACTCCATTATCAATCAAATCTTGGATGACATGTTTCAACCGCTGATAATTATCTATGAGATGCCCCTTGTTTCAATGGAAATCACAATAATGGATATTGTTCCACTAAGAGGGTTTCACTTGAGGTTTGTAGTTTCTTCCTTCTAGAAAAGTAATCAATTTTCTTGTGAGAAGTGTCTTTAGTGATGACCCAAGTGGTTCACCAATGTTTGTAAATTTCCTTTGGAAGAAATTGTTGAAAGTTATTTTTTGGTGATTGTTGTTCTGTTGAGCTATTGCTGAGTGAGTGGATAAATTGAAAAATTGGTTGTTTTGATTTTCCATTGTTTTTATCCACTATTCCATTGTTGACAAAATTTTGATTTCTATTCCAAAATTTAGGCTTATCATTGTTATTGTTGCTAACATTGTTGTTAGGAGGATTAATGCCTTCTTTGTATAGCTTCAACTCACCCTTCTTTACCATAGCTTCTTCCATTCTGATACCATTATCAATCATCTTTTCAAAATTTTGATGGCATTGCATTTTTAGATGATAACTCATTTGTCTATTTAGGTTGTCAATGAATATGTCTATCTTCTTGTATTTCAGCACCGTCCAAGGATATCGTGAATCTAACCATCTCTATCTTTGTAGAAACTTCATAAAAGGTTCTCCACTCTTTTGTTTAGTATTACATAAATCAAGTATTGTTACCTCATGTTGAATGTTGTAAGAGTACTGTGAAACAAAATTATCCACCAATTCTGCGAATGATCTAATTCTAGGTGGAAGTTTGGAGAACCATTCCATAGCTAGTCCACTTAAGCTCTTTGGTATAATATCATCAGGTAGGTATCCTCATGTACAAACTCCATACTCAGCATGAAAAATTCTCATATATGATCCTAGAAATCAGTGCTTCTATTATATTTATCGTATCGAGGAGTTTCACAACTTGTATGAAATGGTATCATGTTTAGATTTCTATCAAAGGGGTAAGGACGGATTTCTTGAAGTGAGTATCTTCTAACAATTCCTCTTTGCATATCTTGAATTTGTGTTTGCAGCATTTGTATTTGTTGTGTAAGAGCTGTGATAGTATTATCAACATGATTTGTCCTAGTATAACCATGAGTGTGTGTACTAGTATGATCTTGATCTCTTCTTGTGTCATCTCGACCCCATCTTGTGTCCTCATTAGTTTTGACATGGTTGAGAATTTCTACGTCATCCTTTTTGGGAATGGAAGTTTCCTCATTAGTTCTTGTGTTATCAGGAATTGATGTACCATTAATATTGAGACCAAAAATATCCTCATGCCATTCGTTGTCAGGGGAAGAGTCGCTTCTCTTTTGTGCTAATTTGCTCACATCAAAATCTTGGGGGAGTGTAGCACCAGATTTAGCTAACATTACAAAGTATTTTTCTTTTTCTCCCTCCAATATTTTTGCCATAAATTTATCGAATTTAGGATCTTGTTTGATTTATCGAAGATGTTGTTCTATTATTTCCCCTTCTTCCTCTATTTCATTTTCAGGTTCCATGTTTCTATAATCTTCAGTTATTTCCAATGTTTCTATTTCCGTTTCTGTGATCTTCCGTCTCTGTGCTCTAGTTAAAATGGGCATACATGTGTGTTAGATATTGTGCAAGGATTCGATTGTCTAAAAGTTGTTTCGATAAGTGATCAACTGTCAATGTAAATGTGATAGAGTGATATGACACGAAAAGATGATTCAAGTGTTTAAAAGTTTTCAAGTTTTTTGATCTTCAGTTTTGGAGTGCAATGATGATGATTTTGATAAAACAAGTCCAATAGGAATGATAACATGGTTATCCTGACCAAATGTTGTAGTTTTGTGATAGAGGATGATAGATCCTCATGAGAAACTATGTTTTGAGTGATCAGTTTATCAAAGAGGGTGATAATGCACTTTGAGATGTTTAGATCTTGAACTTGTTGAAGGCGAATACTTGAAAATCTTGAGGTGTCTATTTCTAGAATCTGATTTGACAGATGATAACTTGACCAAGCAGACCAAGAAGACAATCTAAGCACAAAATGATGAATATTAGGTGTTTATGCTCACTGTAAATTGACCAAGAAAACATGACATATCTGAAAAAGACATGCAAGAAGACAGCTCTGGATTGATAGATAGAAATTCGTATGATAGTTTAGACAGCCCCGAATGACAATTTAGACATGCCCATATGATAAAATAGAAATCTCGCACGAGAAAGGCATAAACTCGTATGAGCTTTCTCACATAACCAGATGACAAAAGATAACACAAAATCCTCTGCCAAACTGACTCGTACAACAATTCTCACTGGACCAGATGATAAACAAGGTTTTTCGTACGATGAACTAGAAAACTTGTATGATTGAGCATAGAACAGAGACAAAAAATTTGCTTGGACAAATTTTTGATCAATGAAGTTTGATGTTTTGCTTCTGTTTTCTAGTTTTAGATGTCTGATTTTCTATTTCAGGGATGAAGACACAACAAACACTGGATATGATAAGTGACCTCAAGCACAACACACTAAATCCTAAGGAAGTTGGCTGAGAGAGAAAACCTTTGCTTGCAAACTTAGGTACACACCCAATAGCTAATAAGAATACGCTCATTGAGTCTCACGCAATGGATTCTCAACACCGTATTATCCGACTCCAAATGCTAATGGAGGCATGATATGGAAAGTGTCTTGGGAGATTTACTATCTCTCTTACACAAAGATTATCCCCCTTTCGGAAGTGAATTGGGTAGCTTCTATCTTATGTAATGCCCATACCCTAGTCGGACTTTTAAAACCCGTTTAACCTTGATTGACTTCCTAGGTGGCATTCTCGAATGGTAGATTAACCGATATGCAATGTGTAGTTTAGATAATATAAATAAACTGAGCATACTTATTATTGTGTTTTTGCATCGATTCTCGTGTAAATGCAATTGTTCCTAACCCTTGTGATAAATCTTGAGCTAACATCCTCATTGAATATGTATTTGTATATGCATGCTTGTATGAATTCATGGGTGCAGGAGATTGCAGGTACAACACCGCTTAGGGCAAGGTTCATCTCCTTTGGAATTTGCAAGGTTGAGTATGCTCTTTCATCTTTTGAATTCGGATTTAGTGGTCATATAACTCTCGTCTTGCCTTAGCCATGGTTAGGTGAGCATCGTGCGTGGATTCGAGGAGCTTGCTTTCATTGGGATGCATGTCGAGAGATTTGGGGGACTTCCTCGATTTGCATGCCTTGCGCGAGATAAGTGAGGTTTGTTATCCTAAGTATTAAATTCAAAATTAATGAGTAGGCGTACACAATAGTGATATAGGAATTTAAATAGGTAGTTTCTTTTATATGATTAATCACTAATTTAAGAGATTGCTTTAAATTGTTATTGTAGCAAGCTTAAGGTATTTAACTGAGGTTAGTGTGCTCATTTATGCATTTGTAACTTTTATGCATTTGTAGTTGAGAAATTTGAATAAACAAGACTCTTGCATTAGATTAGTCATTTATTTAAAAATGTCGCTTTATTAAGTTATAGCGGGTTAATTTAATAGTTAATTTTAATAACTACGATTTTAATAAATTATGCATTTTAGAAAGGAAAATTTTTTAAGTCGTTTGGGAGATAGTAATAAATTACTCATTTTCGCATTTTGGAAGAAAAGGGATAAATTATTATTATTTAAACGAAAATTATTTCCTTTTTACTTGTATAGTTGACATGGTATAAAAAGATTGATTTTTAGAAAATTAAAATTTAATTAAAACGCCTTACCCGGTAAGTAGTCCCAAAATATAAATGTAGGCCTAAATCGATATTAAGAAATTAAAAATTTAAAACTCAATAAGAAAAAAGAAGCATTTTAATTTTAATAAGGGAAAACAAATAAGATTAATAAGTAATGAAAAGAAATGACTTCCATTTGGGACTTTCAATCATTTTATTTTTAAAAATAAATACCTAATTTCGAAATTGAAATTAGGGCAAAAATTAGGGTTTTCTTTTTAATCTTGTTTGGTAAGCATTTTGGGGCCTTCTTGGCCTTTGGCCTCTTTTTTTTGGAAAAACATGGTTCTTGCAAGGGAGATTGGGGGGATTTTTGGAGAGGAAGGAGGAATGAGAGCAGCTGATTTGGGAGCTCATCTTCATCAAAATCTCTTCCTGGAAAGCGTTTGGAGGTAAGAAATTTTGATCTCCCCTTTTGTTTATTGTTATGCCCTCCATGAAATGCTGGAAAAACAGAGAGGATTGCTACCCATGAATGTATATTAAGATTTAGTTTCCAGTTGGTTGTTGCTATGAAAATTCTGGAAAATGCATTGATTATGAGTTTCTTTCAAAATAGGGGGTTTGTTTTTGGAATGTGAGTTTTTTCAAAAAAATAAACAAATAAAGAGGTTGCTGGAAAACGTTTTTTTTTAACCCCTGTCTATGAGACTGTGAGTTAAGCTTCTGGAAATTGTTATATTTTTTATGACTGTTTTTCTGTTTTTACCATAACAAAATATATTTTAACAACAAAAAAAAAAATTAAAAAAAAAAAAAAACAGGTTTTATTGCCCCCACGGCAGTAGCTACCAGTTGGTAGCGAGCTGCTACCAAATGGTAGCAGCGCTGCCTTTGGTAGCGCCCTGCTACCATTTGGTAGCAGCACTACCAAAGGTAGCTAGGTTGCCAAAGGGGGGGAGGGCCCACGTGGATGTCCACGTGGGTACCCTCTCCCTCTCTTTTTTTTGAAATTTAAAAAAATTAGTTTATTTTATTTGTTTTATTTAATTATTGTTATTTTTATTATATTATATAATTTGTTTAAAAAAGAAAAAAAAGGAAAGAAAGAAAGTTATTTGTATGTTATATAAAAAAATAAAAAGGAAAAAAAATTCTGATTATTAACTGAGTTCAAAATCAGTATTAGAGATTTAAATCTAATCTCCTAGTTATTATGTAACTCTAAATTCAGTACTTATCTCATTTAATTTCAAAATTAGCACATAATATGTTTGGATTTTAGAGGATCAACACGTAGAAAATCCATTCTCTAATGCAAGTTTTTAACTTCATATTGGTTACGCCATAATCGAGTTAATATTTATTAATAACATGAACTAATTAGTAGCGGTGGTCTAATACGCATTTTTAAATATAGTTAAATTATCAAAACCATGAACTCGACCGACAATTGTGGATAGAGATGATATGGGTAAACAAATGCATCTTCCGGGTGATGTCCTTGCAGTTTAAAATGCTGTAATTAAATTGGTTAGTTTATAGTAAGACTTGATATGCTAGTTTTGGTCATAAGTCGATCAAAACCCTAGTTAGGGTACCGTCAAATAATAGAATTTTGGTTTGTTTGTCTTCTTTGTTATGTTTTAATTTGACCCATTTTTTAAAAGGGATCACTATGTAATAAACTAACGAGGTAGAGGTGGAATGGTGTATGTGTTCGCCTAAAAGGCAAGATTGTAAAGACATGTAATTATGTAACCTTAACTATAATAAATACCAAAAGGGTCTTGCAGTTGAGCAGACCCGGAGATGTAGCCCATCCGGGGTGAACTCCGAGATCATACCTGTGTTATGTGATGTTTTTAGCGTACTTGTTTTATGTTTTAAATTATCTTGAATGGTTGTATTTTTGCAAAGTGTATGGTGTAAATTAAATGAATTCAAATTTGAATGTATAACATTTTTCATATGGATAAACGTAGTTATTCAAGATCATAAAACGTTGGGAATTATGAATAGGGCATGGTATTTAAATATTGAAATTAAAGTGTGGAAAAAAATAAATTGGTAATGTTAATTTAAATGGTAATAGAGGAAGAAATCTAGATAGAATTACTTCATTGGATTAATTGTTAAAAAGTATGTTAATGGAATGAATGTAAAAGGGATAAACAAGGTTTAAAAAAAAAAAAGAAAATTATGTCACAATTCTTAAATTGAAATCTAAAAGATGAACATAATAGAACTATCTATCCTTTACCTTAGTAAACGAATCTCGCCATGTCAATTCTGTTTCATTGCATTGAGTAAATATGTTAAGTTATTTCACGTTTTAATCTTAACAATAAACCTCACCAGAGTAAATTGATATTCGTGTGGACTCAATCAAATATCCATGTTGTGTATTGAATGAATATACTTAGTAATTTATGTTGTAGTTTTAATCATTAACCCTCACCAGATTACTCCTAAAACCGGGTGAACCCAACTAGAAAACCCATATGTTAATCTTTATAAAAGGAATCCCTCATGTTTGCTAAGATTGAACTAGAATGGGAAACGTCATGTTAATTATGTTTCACTATATTGGATATAGTTGTTTGGTCAATTACGTTTAATCTTAACAAATCAACCTTACCGAAATTTAATTGGATAATTGGTGTAACTCAACTAGTCCACCCTAATTATAACCCCAACAAATGAATTTCTTTATGATTCTTAAAGATGAACTGAAAAAGAAGGGATTCAATTAGTTGTTGATACAATAAATCTAATATAAGAATCTCTCTCACATTATATTCATTTAACAATAAAAAAGAGTGATTTGCAACAAGATAATTGTAATTCAATCCCAATGAAAGAGCATCTGTTGGAACTTATACTCTAATCTTGAAATGTAAGATATTATCTAGCTAACTACATCTTAAAGGTAAAGGATGAACTCTTGTGGCTCGATACATTTTCAACGTAATGATTCTAGCCAATCTAGTAGTATTATTTTAAAACTTCAAATGACTCCTATGGCTACTCACATTTTATCTTTCATTTAAGAGCTGCAACTCATTAGTTGGCTACGCATGAAATCGAATAAAGGGGTTTCACTCTATTAATTGTGGTCAATCCTTAAGAAAAGAAAATTCTCCTTATTAACCATACTATTTAATATTTTAAAAAGGATATCAAATGTGGGTGAACACTTTGAAATCAAATGAAGGAATCCTCACTTTACTAATCATAGTTTAGCCTTAAATGAATGAATCTCATTGAGCACATTTATAGCATTAAAGGGGGATGTCAAGTGTGGATGGTTACTTTAAAACTCTAACGAATGTACCTTGTTATATTTAAAACGCTTGAACCCATTTGGAGACCTCCTAATGTAATTATGAATTAAGGTGCAATGAATAAATAACTTCTCAATGGCCCTCTAACCGCCTAAAGTAAATGATCTCTTCCTAAAATTATAAGACGTCAAACCATTGAACACATTTGTAATTAAGATCTATGCATTATCCCGTAATAAAGATATCCAGTTTAAAGGATCTAATGACGCAAGTTGAGTTAGGTGTAAAGTTGTGTAATCGCGTTGGGAAACTCCTTAGGATCATTTTAGCCTTCCGCTGTGTTATCTAGATAGAGATAACTTGAGATCACTTCAATCTATCTTAATATTGTAACCCTTTCATTAACGCTCTTAATTATTATTAAAAAAAAAATTTACACTCTATTTGAGTGTTTTTAACTTAAACCCTTTAGGGATTTCCTGGCGGGGCATTACACTTGGTATCAGAGCCCATGTTGCAACACTGGGATCTCTGGTTTCACTTGTGCTCTTAGTTGGTGTGTGTGTGTCTATCTTATGTTGTATGCTTGTCCACCTTGATGTGAGAGTGTGATTTAACAAACCCTATTTGTGTGTAACATGTGTGATTCACACTTTGCTTTCACCATATTGATGTGGGTGTTTTGGAAATAATTATGGGTGTATTGTCTACCTATTGAGGTCTTGGTCTATGACTTCTCTTACTTGAAAAGGATTCGTATGTACCTTCATTCTTGCCTTGTTTTACTCTTTGACTAATCTATCTAAGTTGGTTGTTAATATCTTGAACCTAAAAGTACGAAATGTGTTTGTTTGTGGTTTTGGCTCTATCTTCATGATTGTCCACTTGAAAGACTAGTATGGCAAATGTTAGTTCTTATTATGTAGTATATTTAGTGACTATGACTCTTCCTCTTCTCTCTTTAGTAAATTAAAAGGATTTGGTATGTGTGATTATCTCTTATTTAAGTTTTCTTATTGCAAGAAAAAGGATGGTATTTCTTGAGCCCATGTGTAAGTTTCATAACGTTTTTGTGCTTTAGATTATGGAAAGGATTGATTTAGGAGTTAATTTTTGGTTAATGATAGAAAATTGTATGGTTGCATTAAAGGGTGCTCCAGGTGCTTGGTAGGAGTAATATAATCAAATTTCATCTTAAGTAAGGTGCTTTAAATGCGTATGGTTGATTTTGTGCAAATTGCTTGATGTGAAAGGAAAACCAAAAGAGGACATACTGTAGTAGCTTCAAGAGTAAATTGATGTGCTTCTCAAAAGATTGTTTTATGTGCTTATTCAGTTAGTGTGATTAGGACCTATTAAATGACGCACCATTTAACTTGATTTGGAATTAGATAATTGCCTTATTATGTTTCGAAAGGAGTAAATCAAAGACTTGTGGAATTGTATGCACTAAATGTGTAAAATCTAGTAGATAGCTCTTTATTTACCTCCTTATCATATTATGAAGTTTCAATGTTAAATTTGAGGTATTATTGTATTGTAACGTATTACAAATAGTGATTGTGCTTTAGAAGACTTGTATTACAAAAGAAAAAATTTGATTGTTTTGAATTCTTGTTCGGAAAACTAGAACATTATAGTGCAGCAATAATGATTAGAAATGTCATGTTAGGATGTTTTGGAACCTTCCTAAAGGATAGAAAAAAAAAAAGAAAACCGTGCAACTCAAATGATAAACTTATATCCGAGCATATGGAGTGATTTCGAAATTCTTGTGTATTCGTAGGAAATGGTTGATTTTCCAACTCTTTTCCCCCTCTTGTCTAAAATATAGGAATTGTTGTTTTTGAAACACTATTTAGAATGCAGTGAATTAAGAAGAAATTTTGTTATAATGCATGTGAAAATTTTATGTTGCTTTGGGCTTCAAATTGAAAGGGGAACATTTTTGCAACTTAAAAAAAAAAAAAAAGAAGAAATTGCATAGTTAGTAATGTGAGTGAAAATGCTTAGGGGAAATTGAGAAAGATATCAGAATGATGCTATTTATTTGTGTAAAATTGAATTGTTGCAAATTTCAGAACGTGGATCTAGAGTAAACCTTGTTTGGTGATTAATGTGTAAAGCATAATTAAAACTTCCCTTAAGTATGTGTTAGCATAATGTAAAGTACTCCCCGTAAATGTGACTAAACCAGTAATAGTGCTATTCTGTGTGTGTTGTGAGAAAACCCGTACTTGCTTTGTGTGCCCATGGGATGGTGAAGTAATCAACCATGGGGAATGTGTTTGTTTATGAGTATGGGAAACCATACCTATCTATGTGATGTTGCTTGTTTGTTTCCCTTACTGAGTGCCAACCCACGGGTTGTTGATAAGTCAGTATGTGAAGGGGTAGTAGTAGAAGTCACCATTCCTCGAATAGTATGAACAGTGTACGAGTAATGTCGACGCGAAGCGACTTTAGCTTCCCTATTTTGAGGGAAAAGTATGGTTTTGTAACGAAACTATAACATAGGTGTACTCAATACTTCCCCTTGTGATGAACCGATTTATGAGGTTCATGTGTGCCAGCCTTATTCCTATCCTTTATCTTGAGCATATAGATGACAGTTTTTGAGCATATTGTTGGATTCCATTGGAGCATTTGTTGCCTTGTCTTCATGAGGGGCGTGGTACTTTCTTACATATTGGAGCATTTGTTGCCTTGTCTTCATGAGAGGCGTGGTACTTTCTTACATATTGGAGCATTTGTTGCCTTGTCTTCATGAGAGGCGTGTTATTGTTCTACATAAGTTACCAACTGGCTAGTGTTGGTAGACTTATGGGTAGACCTTAGCCATGTATACCTCTGGCTTACGGCGAGTATCCTGAGAGGAACATCGCTATGCGGAGTGTGACCAGTGCATGCCTTATCCGCGGGGTACACTGCCATGCGGGATACGTCCATTGCGTGCTTTGTTCGCTTGGAGTATTGCCATGCCGTGCTGAGACACGATGCGGGATGTAGTAGACATTTCCATGCGGTCTACCGCTATGTATTGGGTAGAGCCATGCCACGTGACGACGTGATGCGGGGTGATGCCGAGGTGCACACTGCCATGCCATGTGGATGTGTGACTTGGTCACACCACATGATGAGCTACTAGGGTAGCTAGACGATTGTTCCTTCCTTCCTCGTTGGTGGCTAGCTACTAGTCACGTAGTGATGTAATGTGCAATTATGATTTTCTTGTAATTATTTATTTATTTCCTTGTGGGCCAGCAATTTATTTTACCTTGACCTTGACAGTTTAGCCACGATCTTGCGATCTTGATTTTACTTGATTTGATGTTGCAAATCCGGAAATTATTTTCTTGTTTTATTGTTGGAATTGACAATTATTATCTTTAATCTATTGTACTTTAGTGGCTAAACCGGTTTATCCTTGTTGTTTTCGTATGCTGGTCTTGTGTTGTAATGTGAATTCCTCTCCAAGAACGTAGGAGACGGGCTTGGATGAGTGTATACGAGGAAGTAGACGCAAGGAACCTTGAGGATGGAGGTATGTGAGGCTGTGAAAACAGCTAAGATCCACTACCTACCTATGAGTGGTGACTATCTCTTGGAGGCTAAACACCTTACACAACAAGGGATATTCACGGGGGACTTGTATGGAAGGTGGCACCGCTATGGTGTACCCTAGCACCATCAAGCCCTTGAGTGAGATGATGGATATTTGTTGATCATGTATGTATTCTGAGAGTAGACATAGAGATGTGGATCATATATGTTACCTTTGACCGAGCATTAGACATGCTCACATGTGGCCTATTGTGTTGTGCAAACCAGTATTGTGGATGGATATTATGTGTAATCATGGATTAAATGGTATTAACTTGTCACTATGTTATGGGGCATAGTCATTGGAAAGGATCTTGTATGTCTGAAAAATGTAAACAATTGAGTTCTTATGTTGTTCTTATTTGTTGAGAAGTTAACTTGGCCCTGGAAATTGTTTTATGTGAAACTAGTTCTATGTGATAAAATCTTGTGAAAGAGAGGAATTGATGGAAGAAATTGACCTTGAGAGCCTGTTTTCTTGTCATGATTGATAAATGAGAAGGATAATTGTGTCTATGTGTATTTTAATTGCTTTAATTTGGTGTAATAAGGAGGGAAAAGTCTCGTATCTTTGCTATAATTGTGTGAAAATTATAGAATATTTGAAGGTGTGAATGATGTTAGATGCATTTTTATTGGTGAATAATGTTTTAAATTGTTGACAAAATAGTTGTTTGTGTAAATTGATAATTGTTAATTGAGTTTAAGGACTAATAAGTGTTGCAGGACTTCCGTTTAACTTTGCGACTTCCAGGAGTAAGTCGGAACCTAGGGGGGGAGAATGTAATGCCCATACCCTAGTCGGACTTTTAAAACCCGTTTAACCTTGATTGACTTCCTAGGTGGCATTCTCGAATGGTAGATTAACCAATATGCAATGTGTAGTTTAGATAATATAAATAAACTGAGCATACTTATTATTGTGTTTTTGCATCGATTCTCGTGTAAATGCAATTGTTCCTAACCCTTGTGATAAATCTTGAGCTAACATCCTCATTGAATATGTATTTGTATATGCATGCTTGTATGAATTCATGGGTGCAGGAGATTGCAGGTACAACACCGCTTAGGGCAAGGTTCATCTCCTTTGGAATTTGCAAGGTTGAGTATGCTCTTTCATCTTTTGAATTCGGATTTAGTGGTCATATAACTCTCGTCTTGCCTTAGCCATGGTTAGGTGAGCATCGTGCGTGGATTCGAGGAGCTTGCTTTCATTGGGATGCATGTCGAGAGATTTGGGGGACTTCCTCGATTTGCGTGCCTTGCGCGAGATAAGTGAGGTTTGTTATCCTAAGTATTAAATTCAAAATTAATGAGTAGGCGTACACAATAGTGATATAGGAATTTAAATAGGTAGTTTCTTTTATATGATTAATCACTAATTTAAGAGATTACTTTAAATTGTTATTGTAGCAAGCTTAAGGTATTTAACTGAGGTTAGTGTGCTCATTTACGCATTTGTAACTTTTATGCATTTGTAGTTGAGAAATTTGAATAAACAAGACTCTTGCATTAGATTAGTCATTTATTTAAAAATGTCGCTTTATTAAGTTATAGCGGGTTAATTTAATAGTTAATTTTAATAACTACGATTTTAATAAATTATGCATTTTAGAAAGGAAAATTTTTTAAGTCGTTTGGGAGATAGTAATAAATTACTCATTTTCGCATTTTGGAAGAAAAGGGATAAATTATTATTATTTAAACGAAAATTATTTCCTTTTTACTTGTATAGTTGACATGGTATAAAAAGATTGATTTTTAGAAAATTAAAATTTAATTAAAACGCCTTACCCGGTAAGTAGTCCCAAAATATAAATGTAGGCCTAAATCGATATTAAGAAATTAAAAATTTAAAACTCAATAAGAAAAAAGAAGCATTTTAATTTTAATAAGGGAAAACAAATAAGATTAATAAGTAATGGAAAGAAATGACTTCCATTTGGGACTTTCAATCATTTTATTTTTAAAAATAAATACCTAATTTCGAAATTGAAAATAGGGCAAAAATTAGGGTTTTCTTTTTAATCTTGTTTGGTAAGCATTTTGGGGCCTTCTTGGCCTTTGGCCTCTTTTTTTTGGAAAAACATGGTTCTTGCAAGGGAGATTGGGGGGATTTTTGGAGAGGAAGGAGGAATGAGAGCAGCTGATTTGGGAGCTCATCTTCATCAAAATCTCTTCCTGGAAAGCGTTTGGAGGTAAGAAATTTTGATCTCCCCTTTTGTTTATTGTTATGCCCTCCATGAAATGCTGGAAAAACAGAGAGGATTGCTACCCATGAATGTATATTAAGATTTAGTTTCCAGTTGGTTGTTGCTATGAAAATTCTGGAAAATGCATTGATTATGAGTTTCTTTCAAAATAGGGGGTTTGTTTTTGGAATGTGAGTTTCTTCAAAAAAATAAACAAATAAAGAGGTTGTTGGAAAACGTTTTTTTGTAACCCCTGTCTGTGAGACTGTGAGTTAAGCTTCTGGAAATTGTTATATTTTTTATGACTGTTTTTCTGTTTTTACCATAACAAAATATATTTTAAAAACAAAAAAAAAAATTAAAGAAAAAAAAAAACAGGTTTTATTGCCCCCACGGCAGTAGCTACCAGTTGGTAGCGAGCTGCTACCAAATGGTAGCAGCGCTGCCTTTGGTAGCGCCCTGCTACCATTTGGTAGCAGCGCTACCAAAGGTAGCTAGGCTGCCAAAGGGGGGGAGGGCCCACGTGGATGTCCACGTGGGTACCCTCTCCCTTTCTTTTTTTTGAAATTTAAAAAATTAGTTTATTTTATTTGTTTTATTTAATTATTGTTATTTTTATTATATTATATAATTTGTTTAAAAAAGAAAAAAAAGGAAAGAAAGAAAGTTATTTGTATGTTATATAAAAAAATAAAAAGGAAAAAAAATTCTGATTATTAACTGAGTTCAAAATCAGTATTAGAGATTTAAATCTAATCTCCTAGTTATTATGTAACTCTAAATTCAGTACTTATCTCATTTAATTTCAAAATTAGCGCATAATATGTTTGGATTTTAGAGGATCAACACGTAGAAAATCCATTCTCTAATGCAAGTTTTTAACTTCATATTGGTTACGCCATAATCGAGTTAATATTTATTAATAACATGAACTAATTAGTAGCGGTGGTCTAATACGCATTTTTAAATATAGTTAAATTATCAAAACCATAAACTCGACCGACAATTGTGGATAGAGATGATATGGGTAAACAAATGCATCTTCCGGGTGATGTCCTTGCAGTTTAAAATGCTGTAATTAAATTGGTTAGTTTATAGTAAGACTTGATATGCTAGTTTTGGTCATAAGTCGATCAAAACCCTAGTTAGGGTACATCAAATAATAGAATTTTGGTTTGTTTGTCTTCTTTGTTATGTTTTAATTTGACCCGTTTTTTAAAAGGGATCACTATGTAATAAACTAACGAGGTAGAGGTGGAATGGTGTATGTGTTCGCCTAAAAGGCAAGATTGTAAAGACATGTAATTATGTAACCTTAACTATAATAAATACCAAAAGGGTCTTGCAGTTGAGCAGACCCGTAGATGTAGCCCATCCGGGGTGAACTCCGAGATCATACCTGTGTTATGTGATGTTTTTAGCGTACTTGTTTTATGTTTTAAATTATCTTGAATGGTTGTATTTTTGCAAAGTGTATGGTGTAAATTAAATGAATTCAAATTTGAATGTATAACATTTTTCATATGGATAAACGTAGTTATTCAAGATCATAAAACGTTGGGAATTATGAATAGGGCATGGTATTTAAATATTGAAATTAAAGTGTGGAAAAAAATAAATTGGTAATGTTAATTTAAATGGTAATAGAGGAAGAAATCTAGATAGAATTACTTCATTGGATTAATTGTTAAAAAGTATGTTAATGGAATGAATGTAAAAGGGATAAACAAGGTTTAAAAAAAAAAAAAAAATTATGTCACAATTCTTAAATTGAAATCTAAAAGATGAACATAATAGAACTATCTATCCTTTACCTTAGTAAACGAATCTCGCCATGTCAATTCTGTTTCATTGCATTGAGTAAATATGTTAAGTTATTTCACGTTTTAATCTTAACAATAAACCTCACCAGAGTAAATTGATATTCGTGTGGACTCAATCAAATATCCATGTTGTGTATTGAATGAATATACTTAGTAATTTATGTTGTAGTTTTAATCATTAACCCTCACCAGATTACTCCTAAAACCGGGTGAACCCAACTAGAAAACCCATATGTTAATCTTTATAAAAGGAATCCCTCATGTTTGCTAAGATTGAACTAGAATGGGAAACGTCATGTTAATTATGTTTCACTATATTGGATATAGTTGTTTGGTCAATTACGTTTAATCTTAACAAATCAACCTTACCGAAATTTAATTGGATAATTGGTGTAACTCAACTAGTCCACCCTAATTATAACCCCAACAAATGAATTTCTTTATGATTCTTAAAGATGAACTGAAAAAGAAGGGATTCAATTAGTTGTTGATACAATAAATCTAATATAAGAATCTCTCTCACATTATATTCATTTAACAATAAAAAAAAGAGTGATTTGCAACAAGATAATTGTAATTCAATCCCAATGAAAGAGCATCTGTTGGAACTTATACTCTAATCTTGAAATGTAAGATATTATCTAGCTAACTACATCTTAAAGGTAAAGGATGAACTCTTGTGGCTCGATACATTTTCAACGTAATGATTCTAGCCAATCTAGTAGTATTATTTTAAAACTTCAAATGACTCCTATGGCTACTCACATTTTATCTTCATTTAAGAGCTGCAACTCATTAGTTGGCTACGCATGAAATCGAATAAAGGGGTTTCACTCTATTAATTGTGGTCAATCCTTAAGAAAAGAAAATTCTCCTTATTAACCATACTATTTAATATTTTAAAAAGGATATCAAATGTGGGTGAACACTTTGAAATCAAATGAAGGAATCCTCACTTTACTAATCATAGTTTAGCCTTAAATGAATGAATCTCATTGAGCACATTTATAGAATTAAAGGGGGATGTCAAGTGTGGATGGTTACTTTAAAACTCTAACGAATGTACCTTGTTATATTTAAAACGCTTGAACCCATTTGGAGACCTCCTAATGTAATTATGAATTAAGGTGCAATGAATAAATAACTTCTCAATGGCCCTCTAACCGCCTAAAGTAAATGATCTCTTCCTAAAATTATAAGACGTCAAACCATTGAACACATTTGTAATTAAGATCTATGCATTATCCCATAATAAAGATATCCAGTTTAAAGGATCTAATGACGCAAGTTGAGTTAGGTGTAAAGTTGTGTAATCGCGTTGGGAAACTCCTTAGGATCGTTTTAGCCTTCCGTTGTGTTATCTAGATAGAGATAACTTGAGATCACTTCAATCTATCTTAATATTGTAACCCTTTCATTAACGCTCTTAATTATTATTAAAAAAAAAATTTACACTCTATTTGAGTGTTTTTAACTTAAACCCTTTAGGGATTTCCTGGCGGGGCATTACATCTTAGGGTTTGTAGTAAGGGTTTCCATTTGAAATTACCCCTTGCAATCACACAAGAGTGATTGAGGCCTATAGCTCTACAAGGTACCGAAATAAGAAGTAGTCATGCAAGCGTGATTGAGACTGCGAGACCCTACTAAATATACGATATGAGAGATCTCAAAAGAGAAAACTCAAATAATCCCATCCTCTGAGACTTTAATCTTGAGAGGCCTATTTTTTAGAGTAATTCAGAAAGCTTAGGTCTAGATGTACTCACTTGGGTCATTCTCACAGGGTGATTATTTTTTCCTACTGTGACAGGCCCGCTAAAGGTAATAAAATCTAAAACATAAAAGTGCTTCAAGGGTCGGGATTTCTAATTGTCCAAATGGACAAGAGCATACTCTCCTACCTTTTAGACAACTTCTCAAACATAGAAAACAAGATGTTCATTTACCATTAGCAAAATAAGTGTGCCTAGAAAACTTAAAGAAGACACAAAAGTTTGGTTGAGTTCTCCCTTAGGCAACCTGCAAAATGGATACGTTAGTAGTCATGTTATTTTGATGAAATGAAGCTTTCACAAGCGTAATCTTCGACAATTGTCCTGCAAAAAATAGTTAGGCTTCTAGAAAATTTCACAAACAGACCAGGGTTAGCATTAGTAATAACCAAATTGAAGCATGAAAACCCTATAATGTAATCTATTTTGAAAACATAGAAACAGAATTTCGTATGAGTATTTTCACATGCTCGTACGAGTACAGAAAGAAACTTGTACAATACTGCAAAGTAACTCGTATGAGATTCTGAATTAGACCCAGCTAGAAACCTGCTAGATTGAAAATTTGATGATGCTAAGAGGCCAAAAATGAGAATTTTAGCACCACGGTGAGTGCCAAAATGTCGTGTCTGTTAAGTGTGATACCTGCAGCTACAACACAAAACACTCAATAGATCATTACAAGCATGGTTATCAAATTAAAAGTAAATGAGAGATGAACCATGACAAAGCAACCTATCACCTCCTAAGAGATGCGAGTATGGATTTGCTCTCAAATCTGGATAAGCAATCCCAGTGACTTGACTACACCTAGTCGAAGGATTTGAAATAATAATGATATGCAAGCTAGATGAGATTGATTATGCTAGATTGATCCAAGAGACTAATTAAGCTAATGATATGCATGATTAAGCTATGATAATGCAATTAAGCTGGAAAAGTGATTGATTAAGCTACATGATTTAACAATTATTCTAGAAAATGATCCAATTAAGCTAGATCTAAGATGCAATTACCTATGATAACAATGATCAAATGATATGCCTATAGTAACAATGCCTAAATTGATATGAGATGGGATCCTTTATGTTCCAAAATGGGGGATATTTATAGGATTTCCAAGGCCAGGGGTGAGGTGATAGGAATCAACAGTCAAGATTGATTCTAAAGATATCAAGGGTGAAATTGGAGGAGGTTGAAGAAGAGGTTAGAGGAAGGGACACTTGTCATCTCTGTGGTGACAAGTGTCAAGGAGCCTTGCTCATAAGAGGGAAAGTGTCCAAGAGAGGAGACATGTGCCCAAAGTGCCATGTGTCTTAAGGGGAGAATATCCACATCATAGGAGGTTAGGATAAGGAGGTTAGGATGTGCAAGATAGGATAGGGTTAGTTAAATCCAAGGTTAGGTGGAATGGGTTAGGTTAGAGGGATGGTTAGGCTAGGTGGTTAGAAGTTAGGAGGCATGTAGGTAATTTGAATTTAAAAATTCAAATAATAAGAAAAGACTAATTAGTTTTCAATGACTCATAAATTGATTTGTTTTAATTAAGTAGGGGATTAGAAGAATTGATTAAAATGGGGGGAGGATTAATTAATTTGAATTAATTAATCAAAGGGGACTATTGAAATGTACCTATTAAATAAATCCTTAGATTTATTAATAAGTAGATGAAAGGGAGAATTTAATCAAATTTCTAATGAATTCAATTAAATTAGGAAGGGGGATTAATTAAATAATTGCTTATTCAATTAATTATCTTCAGACCATTTTTAGATGTATACAACAAGTACGTATAAATTTATATTAATCACCCATATTATTTAATTGTTTTTCAATTGTAATGATGTATATATGTGTTGTTTTTTGCATACATTCAACCAAGAATAAATATATTTATCAACTGGCGATGCAATAATTTTTACATGTTTGACATATTGCAGGTGAAACACCACAAGGCTATCTGGTGCAATGGTCATAAATTTCATATCAAAAAGTTGGATGACACGAAGAAAACTTGTGATTTTGGTATAAATGCAGTATTTCAGGTGACTAATTTTTCATCTAGAAGCCACATGCATCCTCAAGTCTTAGAAAAATGATACTATGGGATTTTGGATGATATACTTGAGTGTGACTTTGAGTCCTTCAAATTAGTTTTTTTTGTCATCCAATGGTACAGGCTACGATTGAATGAAAATGATCCTGACAGAATTGTTATTGAACATGATAATGGATTTATAATGGTCAATACAAGGTTGTTTGAGCGAGCTAGAAATGAGCCCTATGTTCTTCCAAGCCAATGTGAGCAGGTATTTTACTTAGAGGTTCCACATAAACTGGGTTGGTTAATTGTTGTTAGACATGATCCTAGAGTGGTGCAGGGGCACCTAGCCATGGACATGTATCATGAAGAAAAACCACATTTTTCTTTATTTTAAATGTTGCATTAATGATTGTAAGGTCACAAAAGACCATTTGTATCAAAACAATTCATATTGTAAGGCTTGATGAGCCATTTTGTACCAAGAGACCTAATAGGTCCTGATAGGGTCAACTGTGGTCAAAGTGTGAAGAACATCCAAAAAAGTTTGAAATGTTTTAATTGGTCAAATTTAATCCATTATAACATGTTAGGGGTGTCCATGAAGGCTAGGGTGAAGTGTAGTGGTAATTTTTCAAAAAATGTAAAAATTGCAAAGTTGCAACATTGCCAAAAAGTGCAACAAAAGTGTACCAATGTAATCCATTGGTCATGAGGTGGTTAGAGTAGTTAGGAGGAGTTGGAAAAGGTTTATAAAACCATGTTTGGTCGAGATCAAGGGGGTAGAGCAGTTTGGAGGGGATTTGACAAAGATTATCCATCAAACCCTCAAACTATCACAAGGTTTTAAGGAATCTGTGACTGTCATAGATCCATGGAGGGTAACATTTGGTGTAATTTTTTATATGTAGATGTTTTTAAATGATATATTTATGAAATATCTTTAAGATGAATCCTTTATTATTCATTTTTGTGGAGTATTTGGTAAGATATGTTGTTTTTTTAATTATCAAAATCCTACCAAGGGTTACCCGTTTTGGAAATATCCTCATAACTTTTGATTTAACCATTGGATCTGGCTTTAACTTTGAGAGAGGTTTTTTAACTAGGAAAGATAAAGTTAGAATAGAGAGATTTTCTTTATGATTTGTATTTAAAAAGTTATTAATGAATGTTTGCTACAGTTCATGGTGAAAAGCAGATTGGTGAAGGCACCAGCAGTCCTATTGCAACATTTGGTATGGCCACATGAGGAATCATAATGAAGAAAGTCTATATGTGTTGGAAAGGTCTCTGAATCCTCTTTCCATTGATTTTGTCTGCCTTGATTTGGTTAACAATTGAATAATTTGTGATTGTTTTTGTGAAAAATGTTTTTTAAGGATGAAACCTTGAATTAGGGTATTCCATGGCAATAAAGAATTTGTTCTCTCATGTTGTGGTAAATTTTATGATTTGAAATATTTAATGAAGGTCTGTAGGGATGGAATCTAACATTTGAAAGTGGTTTTGGGTTGATTGGTGGCGTATGGTGGAAGTACTTGATAGACAGTCCTTATGTAAAGATTATGTTATGATTGCCTTGTAGAATGGATGAATATCATTTGTATTGTCACTTAATAATAAAGGTGTGATTTTTGGACTTGAGAAGAGTGGTTGATCTTTTTATATGCCTCTTGATTCAATTTTAAGGTCTTGTATTATTTTTGGGTCAGTAATACCCTTGAAGGTTTTATGGTTTTAGATAGATGTTCTGCATCATAGAGGAAGGCCGATAAAGTATAATGTCATGGAAGAAGAAGATATAGAAGAATGAGAAGATGATGTACATGATGATCAAGATCAACAGTTAGTTGATGATATGCCCAATGAAGATGTTGAAGAAGAGGAACAAGATCACGATGATGTAGGAGTTAATGTTCATGGAGATGATGATGATTGATGATGATTGATGATGATGATGATGATGATGATGATGATGATGATGATGATGATGATGATGATGATGATGATGATGATGATGATGATGATGATGATGACCAATCCTTACAATGTCGATTCTGGATCGGAAGATATAGACAAAGAGTTGGATGAAGAAGAAGATCAATGACATTATTTAAATGTATAAGGTATGCAATTAGTATATTATCTATTTGATATTGATTTCTTGATATTTTTTGGTGAAATCTAAATGTTGTGATTACGTGGGAGGACTTGTTTGTAATTATGTACATTATTCATTGTTCCTTAGCTCCTTGTTTTTATTTTCTCTATAAACTTTTAAGGCTAAGAGTAAAAATAAAATATTTTATAGCTTGTACTCCCCAATCCCTATTTATATAAATCTACCCACAACTCTTCCCCTTGATAATTTTAACCCCTTTCTCTTCTTCTCATTTGATTCATTTATTTTTCAACCTTTTTATCCTTTCATATCTTCTCATTTTTCTCTTATATCCTATTTTATCTTCGTTTTTCTTTTCAAAAGACCACTCATGTTTATTTTTCTCAAGTACCCTCTATAGGGGCATCATCCTCATTTTTCTCTCCTACTATTGATATCCCAAAATCTAGTAACAATACCTAATACCCCTATCATGTCAGTCATCACCAAGATTTTGTATTTGGCATAAGTGAAAGGTTAAAGCTACAGAAGTTTTCTTTAACTCAATACAAGACCTCATACTATAACTAGAATCATATAATAATAATCCCTGATAGACCTAAGAAAGATTAGAAAAATAACCCTCATTAAGTAACATTCTATGTATATATCAGGATAGGTAACCCAATCTAATAAGTCAGTAGTAAACATGGCTATCAACATAGTTATACTGAACGCAAATGATGAGATGCCTATCAGAATAGTCACTAAAGGTGGAATAGTAATATTTGGTAATCCCGATAGAGTGTAACTATCCCAACACACATCTAGGGGTAAGTTGTAACGATGCAGAACCTATTGAAATAACATATAAGATTGGGATAGGTGCAAAATGCTCTCTAGACAGTGTAAACTTATAGAGAATTCAAGGACAAAACCTCTATCAGTATAACTTGTGAAGATGGGATAACACCTTTTTGCTTTGTCGATGATGAAAGTAATGCCAATAAGCATTATCTTGGAGTAGTTCGGGATAACTTATAAAGTCGTGATAACACGTCAATAGTGTTCCAATCGATGAAGTTATCCCAATGATTTACAAATAGAGTACTATCGAGAAAACTATTCAGGTTTAACAACTATAAACTAAGAAACCAATAGCAATAAAAGGAGAACAAATGAGGAGACCCTTATCTAAATGACTTATAAAGTCAGGAATACAATCTTTGGATATGCCGATATGGAAGTAATGTCGATGGAGGTCATAACGATTGATTATTGCTACAACTTAGGCTGAAATGATGCAAAAAGGAAATAATTACTGATATCTCCATATTTATTAGCTGCGATTAATTTATCAGAAATGCGTCAAACTTAGAGGCAGTGACAGGGAGAGTTAAGCCGATGACATACATCGTCAAATAATTCAAATTTTGAAAAGAAGGCTTATTGATTTATAGATTGAAACATCTATTATTGCACAAACAAAATTCTCTAAGAAACACATCCAGGAGATTTCCACACAAGAATTGCAGATGCATTAAGAAGAAATTGAAGCAGGCCAAAAATATAGAAGAAGAAAGCAAGTAAGTCCTTTGATCGATTTCTCTATGATTGTTTCAAGTAATATATTCAATTGCTTGTAAAATGGAAACTCCTAGTGGTTCTGCAAAAATGGCAAAGAGAAGAGACAAGAAAGGGTAAGGAGAAGAAACAAGAAAATGGAGGAAACAGGTCCAAAAACCAAGGCAGAAGAAAGGAAATTGAATCAGGATCTGCTAGATCAATTATTGGGTTCCACCCCCAAACCTAAGAGGTTTGCAGAGTGGAAATTAGAAGATAACAATGTTGATGTGGGATATGTGTACACAACTATTAGAGGCTATGAGATATTCCTGTTTCATTACCATATGTGTGAGAAGCCTGAGCCAATCTGCAATCCATGGAAGTTGAACCTAGGAAAACTTGTTGTTCCCAATGTCTATGTCAATATGTATCTTCTAAAGCTATTGGAACAGAACTTTGATCCAAAAAAGAGGGCAATATGTGACCGAGATGGAAATCCTTGTTTCTTCATATCACGGGAGGCAATTTCAGAATTTTTTGATTTGCTTAGGGTTTATAATCATCCCATTATCCTTGGGGATTTTCTTGAAGAGTATCTCATATTAGATACCACTTACACTGGATGGAGATTGCCCTTTTTTTGCTTAATCCTGAGGCGCCATTATAGACAAGGGAGGGCCTGGCATTTCATGTAAATTTGTTTAAAGTCTATTTTAAGTATACATACTACTCTGTTGTTCAGGTTCTAGGGTTGAACACTCTAAATTTTATCAGAATAGAATCCATGATCATTGCAGCAAAATTCAGTCCCTAAAGGCCAGAGAATTTGATTTTGCTATACTTGTAGCTAAGCAACTTAGGGCAGGAATTACTACTATCCAAAGGGACTCTTCCAAAATTTAATTTGTACATTATTCTTTTCTCATGCATATTGTTTTATGGACAAGGATTGGGGCTCTGGCCTAAGGAAATGAGGGTAAGAAAATATGGTGGTGATAACCAGCCTCTGACAATTCAACTATGGACCTCAATCTGGGACTGCAAATTTGTTAGGTCTAGTTATATTTGTAAACACTTAAAAATAATTATTTTAATTATTTTAAGTTCTCTACATAATTAATTTATTAATTGTGCCAATTCCTATTCCTCCTCAATATTAATTAAATATAATTAATGTTGTCACTATAGTCTATTAATTGATTTATTTAATAAATCAACCCACCTTCATTCTTCTAAAAATCCCTAATATTAAGTCTTCTCAAATTCCTCCCTTTAATTAATTAATTTTAATTAATTAATTAATCTAGGTGATTCCTACAAATCACCTTTTTCCTAATTCATCATTAACCTAATGAATTCTTCTAGAAGCTCCCTAAACTCACTTAACATTATTCTTCTACTTTTTATTTCCCCCTACTTATTCTCTCTCCTAGTCAAATCCTCCTACAAATCTTATCTACCCTAATCTCACCTAATCATTCTTCTAATCCCTCTCCTAAAGAGTTGCTAGTGGCTATTCATCATGATTAGCCACAAAGTAAACTCCTTGTTCATGCCGCCCAACCACCTTCCTTAAATGCTCTTTTCCTAGGTGGATGTGAGATTTTCAAAATCTCACATTCCTCTAGGCATCCCATCCTCCAAGGAGTTTTTAATTCCTCCTTATTCTTCCAATCCCCATGAACATCCTTTTTGAAGAATTTTTAATTCTTCATCTCCATCCCTCAAGGAATATTTTATCCCTTGTTCTTCCCACATTAGGAAGTCTTCCCAATGAGCCTTGAGGATAGTGGAGATAAAAAATTCCTTTAAGGCATATCTCTTGGTCTCCACACTTGTCTTGTCATCTCCTCTTGGGCCTTGTGTGGGCTCACAAGTAATCCTGACCCTCCATATTGGTTCAATCCTAATCCTCCATTTCTCCTCTTCTCTTCCTATAAATTGAGGACTCCATCCCCTTATATCTCATCTCCAATTTTAGTAAATCCATGCTGCTAGTTTGTGCCCAAGAAATCATCCTCATACCCTTACTATACCAAAATTTGCACTCATCCATACTTAGCCATTTCATCCTTTGATCATCAATTTATCCTTCCTCATCCATCCATCCTATATCATTTGTGCACAATATTAGAGAGTCAACCACATTATTCCCATTGGACCGATCATATCAAACTAGGAAGAGGCGCATTCTTGGCTTCAACAAGAGTCTGAATCAGATGAACAAGAGAACTCTCTCTTGGCAAGGTATAAAGGTTGTTTCATATTTTGTTATTTGGTTGTTTTATATCTTTTGTTCATTTGATTCAATCTAACCTTGCATTTGTGAGTTTTCCCTTAGTTCATTTTGGCACCCCCGGTGGGACCCACGTCGTTGAAATTTAATATTTTTCGAGCTTTTTAGTGAGTTTTGATTGCAGGTATCGGAATAGTACGAGCGCCTACAAATTAGCGCGACCGACTTGGGAACAACGCGAGAGAAAGAAATTTCAGCGCGAGCACTTTAGATTTGAATTTACTTTCTCGCTCCCCTACAGGTCTGCATATTGGCGTGAGCGCTTCTAGAACAACACATCTGATTTAAGAAGTTCCTGCTTAATCTAACAGTATTTTCATTTTCCATTCTTCTTTTTATCTTGCTGATAATAGTCATAATACATAAAGAAATCAAAAAAAAAATCTAGGAAAAATTTGTTATTTGATTTTATAAATTAGATGTTTTTTTAGTGCTCTACTAGATCCCTGCTCAAATTTAAATTTTTGAATGTTTTGAATTTTGTTGACTGTTTTGGCCTTTTTTAGCACATCCACTCGTGTTTCAGCATGTACACCCGCATTTCAACGTGGGAGAGCCTGTATCAACGCGACCATTTTTCAGAATCCCGCCCACTTTAAAAATTGAAAAAAATTGAATTTTTCGCCTAACCACTAACTTTTTTTCTTAGTTGTTGTGTTTTAGTGTGAGCACAGGTGTTTCAGTGCTTGTGCAGGCACTTCAGCACGACCGAATCAGAACAACGCAACAGTCAGGTATAAATCAGCAACTCTGCTTGTTTTTATTTTTTGTAATTTATTTTGCTTTCGGCCCACTTCAGCGCATACGCAAGCGTTTCAATGCCTGCACAGGCGCTTCAGCACGCTTGACTGCAAATCAACACATGCGTTGTTTCTGTAGACCTGTAGCTACTAATTGCATTTTTTCTGAGTGGTGCAGCTTTTTTGATTGTCCAAGACTTAAAAAAATATAAAAACTACTAATCAAATGGTTTTGCAGGTTACCTAGGAGTTTCAAACAAACATTGTGTCTTTTTTTTTAACTAGGCACCTAGATCTAATTAGGGGGTAAATAAATCATTACCTTTTATGTTTGTAAAAATTGTAAAGGTAGGAGAGTATGCGAGCTCGTCTATCTAGACAATCAGAAATTCAGATCCTCTAAGCTTTTCATGTTTGTCGCATGTTTATCCTTAGCGGGTCTATGCTCCTGAGTTTCTCTTTGAGTCGGTGAGAGGGGAATGACCCAAGTGAGTACACTCAGACCTAGGGTTCCCAACTCACTATAATAAATAGGCCTTTGAGATCAAAAGAATCAATGGTTGGGGCTATATGAGAGTTCACTCTCACATTGGGTGCTTAGTAGGATCCTAGAGATCTCAATCACGCTTGCGTGACTACTAAGTTATTGGTGCTTCGTTGGGCTATAGGCCTCAATTGCACCTGCATAATTGTGAAGGGTAGCTCCTAACAGGAAGCCATATTAAACACCTTGTGCATAGTGGCAAAAAACCTTCTAGTCATTGGTGCAGGAGGTTAGACCTCCGAAGCCGCCCATATTTTTATGGCCCTTAGTAGAGACACAAAGTTTTCCATGAGAAGTTTTCATGGGAATTGATGTTTGGCTGCCCCAGAGAAGTGAGTGTCATGGAGGGGAGCTAGTGGGGTCAAGCATCTAAGTGTCCGCTCTGGGTAAGCGTAACTGGGAAACCAATTGGGATCCAATGACTATTGTTGTTGCTAGCCTTAAGAATGTTGTGTATGAGCATGAGTGTCTTTAAGCTAAAATTCAATTGATTATTGTGTTTGCTTTGCTTGAAACTTACTTTCCAAGAGAAGATTAAACACATCATTATCCTCAAACACTTTGCAAAAACACTTGTCTAAAAACAAACAATCATCCAAGTCAAAGTCCTAGTCACAATTCCAATCATAGTCATACCCAAGTCACATCCTAGTCACCTTCCACACAAAGTCCCAATTGCATCAAAACTTCGTCTATCTCATGTTTCATAAACCCAAGTTGTATAAGAATCCTAAGAAATTAATCCACCAACCTATCAAAAAGAAGAATCTCACACAAGCACAACTCATTAGATGTCAGAAATTTTGGTACACAAACTGCAAACTCTTGCTTAAACATACGACCTTCTTGCATCATTACCATGATTATGTCCATGGTCATAGCAATGAGTTTGATGCTAGTGATGAATTAAGAGTTTGTGCCCTCCATCAAGGTTCAGGTTTGTCTTTTAACACCAACTATTGTAAAAATCAGGGTGATCATATCCCTTCGTACAACTTCCCATCCGAACCAATCATCTATTGAGTCATGTTCATGCCAAGGATAGCCTAGTCACCAAATTTCTTTTAATTATCACTATCATCCCTCTTAAATCAATCATCCTTAATCTTTTCCTAAGGACTTATCACATCAATTGATCACAAAATCAATCACCTTCAATTATCAGATTAATTCTCAAATCCAAATCAAATCATCCTTTAATCCAATTTAACCTCACATTAAGGTTGCATGCCTTATGAAGTTTCATTTAGACCTCATCCTTAATCAATCAATCACTTGGCTTTGTGCTTGAAGAAGAATCCTCTCCAAGTACCTTTTCCTTATCCTTTGATTCAATCAAGACTCTTATCTCACGTCTTTTTTTTACTTAGGTTCATTTGTCAACCCTTAGTGGAAGAAAGGCTTTTGATCATCATTCCAAGGTCTAAATTCTACCCAACTTGGTCATTACCTCACTTATGGTTTCATCAACATTCCCCACCTAAAATCCTCATCCAAGGACTATGGTGCAATCCTAATCAAATCCGTGTCCTAATACAAGGACCCTATCAATCAACAAAATTTATTTTCATCAAATTCAAATTCAAAAATCCAAGAGTCATGCTAAGTCCTCTCATCAAATATTTCTTCCTCCTTCAATCAATCTTTTCTAAGGTGATTCTTGTATGGTCACAACTCGATCTCAGAAGAAAAAGATGGTCGAACAACAATATGGTATGTTAGACATTAGTGTCTTGTATGAAGATCCTACACAACGTGTGCAACCTAGCATTCAAAATCAACCACAAAATTCTAATATTGTTGACCAAGATGAACTCTCTCTGGAAGTGTAAACTTTCCTAACAGACTCTTATAATCAAGAGATGTAGGAGAAATTTATCCAACACAATCCTAGTGTGCTTCTAAAGACCCTCCTTGAAAATGGAGCTCAACTCCCACTTGATTTTGATAAATCCACCCTTGGTCAACAACCACAAGGAGACCTTGCTCTCACTCATACCACCACACCTTTTATCTAAACTCAATCAATTATGGCCCCACCAATCATTCAACCCCAATCAATAGTGCCCGCGACATCTATCCCTGTAGTCTCCATTCGACCTTCTTCCTTCTTACCATCTATACCACTATCAAATCTGATCTCATCTATTCTCCAACATTCCTCTATACCATCTTCTTCTACCCGACCATACATTTCTATTCCACAAACCTCCATTCCCATCAACAATGTCGCTAACTTCATTTAAGCCTCACTTAATCTTGTCACAACAGTTTGCGGGTCGCAACTGACTGTCACGCAAATCCCTGTGACATTTGTCATCACATCCCACTTCCTCATCATATAAATACATTAGTGTGGGTTGACCTTCCATGAATCATCCGATTCTAGAGGCAAAAGGCAATTCATCATGTCCAAAATCCACAGCAAGACCTCATTAAAAAAATTTAGGACATGAAAAACATCATCAAGGACATGAAAGAAGGGACTAACAAAAGGAAACCTTACTTATTTGAGGAATTTTGTCCTTGTCCTTATGACCCATCTATATCAGTTGCACCTTACCCCCCAAGATTTGAGATCCCTACATTCATGAAGTATGAAGGCAAAGGGGACCCCTGAGACCATGTTCGAGAATTTCACATCCTATGTCAAGAAGTCTCCTATAGGGACCTATACCTTCAAAAACTCTTCCCTAAGAGTCTCATAGGATATTCTCTTGCATGTTCTCATCCTTACCTCGAGGTTCTATTACCTCCTTCCTGGACTTAGCAGAGAAGTTTGTGGCACATTATGCCTACAACATGGCTAATGATGTTTCCATGATGGACCTTTGTAACACAAAGAAAAGGCCTGGAGAAACTTTGCCAACTTCTTGCAAAGATGGTGACACCTCATCAATAAATTCCAATGGGACATGCTAGAACAACACCAAATTGAATTATTCCAAAAGAATCTAGTGTCCGAACTATCAAGGCCTCTGAAATATAAATGTATTAAATCTTTCCAAAAATTAACTGATAAGGGCCTAGCCCTCGAATGTGTCTTGTTAGAGGAAGGAACTTTGAAACATTACCAAAGATCAAATCAAAATTCTTCCTCTTATCATAATGATAAACCAAAATTCTGGTCCAAAAATAAGAACGTAGTCAATGATGGTGTGACTGATGCAAAACAGGTCCAAACCATGGCCGCTCCTCCAAAAACCACCACCACCAATCGCCAATTAAACAATCAAAATAATCAAAATCTATCTCAAAAGCATCATAATAATATCTCAATCCAAGGGTGACCACCTCAATCCAATAATAGGACTCCAAGAGATTTCACTCCTCTTGTTGAACCCATTGAAGTGGTATTTCAAAAGTTTGTTCAAGCAGGCATAGTGGTCTTCCCGATTACTCACCAATTTGATCCCAATCAACCCAAACCTAGGTGGTATAATGAGAATGAATATTGTGAACTTATCATCGTATCAAGGGGTGTGATACACAAAAGTGCATGAAGCTTAAAATCTACATACAAGATCTCATTAATAGGGGTCAAATTGAGGTAGCAAATGCAAAACCTAGCAATAGCAATGACAAACTCAAAATGTACCGAGAACCCTTCCCAAAACATGATAAAGGAAAAGGCTCATCATCTAACACTATGAACTATGACTACACTAATCATATAATAGGCTTTGACTCTTTAGTAGGTCGCATTGAGCCTGCAAACAATCACGTCAATGGCATAACTATTCAAGGAGCTAACCCTTCCCCTTCCCAAAGTAGACCTAACCCTACTAGGATAGTCATTCAAGGTGCTACACCTTCCACTTCCCAATCTCATAATGACTGCAATGTAACCACCTGCCAAAGTAGAGTCACTATTCAAGGAGCCCCTCCCCCACCAAACCCTCCCCCCATGTCTTCCACCCACTAATATGACCTCCTTGACCAACTTGGGAAGACCTTCGCATAGATCTTCATCCTAGAACTTCTCAATAGTTCCCCTGTCCATAATGAAATCTTGGAACAATCCCTCCTTTAGTCTCGCATTCCTGATAATATTAATGCTACCCAATTTCAAGCTCTCATTGGAAACCTTTCTGCCCAACAACACCTTGTGTTCAGTTCCAATGACACTCCTATAGATGAAGACCATAATAAACCTTCGCACATCGAAGCTCTTATCTAGAAACACAAGGTCAAACATATCCTAATAGATGGTGGATTCAGACTCAATTTGTGTACATACAAGTTAATAAAACAATTGGGACTTTCTGAGGACCTAGTAGATACATCAGGAAGGATCACAATAAAAGCATATGATGATGCAGAAAGAGTTTCTAAAGGCATGATCACCTTACCTCTTCAAGTGGGCCCTATCACAATTAAAACCCCTTGCCAAGTCCTAGATCTTGATCTCCCCTACAATATCCTTCTTGGTTGCCCATGGACTCACTCCTTGTAGGTTGTCCCCTCCACTTATCATCAATGCATCAAATTCCCCTTCAATGGAAGAGAGATCACTATCAAAGGTGATCCACAAACTTTCCAATATTTCAAGCTCTTAGAGGGGAAGCATCCATATCATTTCCCACTAAATAGACCCTCACCAACTCGTCTATTTGACACATCAAATTTTGCCTCCACCTCATCCCAAGCGGACCCACAAATCAAGATCTTGGATAATGGTTGTGGACAATAGAAATTGGAGGATATCTTATTAACAGGAAACCTCCCCTTATCTCCCAGGTCATTTGGGAAACCAAAAGAACTCAAAAAAGACCAAAAACCAGTTATACAATGCAAAGATACTACTTTTCAGTAATGGGGCCCACTTGATGAGGAGATCCTCGACACAGATGTATCTTCATGGTTGTAACAGGAAGAAGATGAAGACCTGGCAAAAATGTCTTAAAAAATGTATCCAAAAGCATCAGCTATAGTAAAAAAAAATGGGTTACAAAGGACACAACTTGGGACCAGAGGAGAAAGGAAGAAAAGCACCCATAAATCCTATCTCCTACAAGTACAATAGAGGCTTAGGGTACACTCCAGTGCCTAAGATCACTATCACTGGTGCCCCTTCAAGTCCTCCTTTGGATATCAAAAACTCTGATGAAGAAGAGTTCCATGAAATGCCTTATGAATACAAAAATGACATCTTCTGTAATATTCATGTCAACACCACCACCCCCATAACCCCTCCCATTTCACACTAGCTACATCTTCTCCATCCTGAACTCATAGACTGGGGCCAATGAGACAAACCCACTTTAGATATCTGCACCGATGATAATTCTCTCATTACTCTCCTAACTATGCGAAATTTGGAAGACTATAACAGAGCACACGGGATTCAACTGCATGAAAAGGGATACTTTGGTAGTTAGGTCAATGCCCTTAGCCACAAAAAAGATAATAATAAGAAAAAATATGATTGCCTAGGTGAAAACCTCTCTGAGGCACCTTTGGATGAGCAAAAAGTAAAAACAAAGGGCGTATTCGAAAGTGAAAACCTAGAAAGGCACTTGAGGATGAGGAACTTGACCTCCCTACCATTGGTCACCTTCCACAAGATAGGTCAAATTTGTTAATAGAGGAAACATACAGTATCAATATGGGCACCAAAGACATTCCAAAAAACGTGCTCATTGCCAAGTCCCTCATGGAGCAAGAGAAGCAAGACTTCATCAATTTCCTCATAGAGACAAAAATCAATTTCGCATGGTCCTATACAGACATGCCAGGTCTAGATACTGACTTGGTGGTTTATAATCTTGTTGTCCACCCAGATGCAAAACCTGTAAAATAGAAGTTGCGCAAAATGCATCCACATATTGCACTCTTGGTCAAGGCAGAACTCCAAAAGATGTTGGACGCAGAATTCATCAAACCAATAAACTACACTAAATGGGTATCCAACATTGTCCTTGTCGGCAAACCTACTGGGGGCATCTGCATCTGTACTGATTTCTGAGATCTAAATAAGGCTTTTCTTAAAGATGATTTCCCACTCCCCAACAAAGATATGATTGTGGACCTTATAGTAGGACATGAGATGCTATCACTTATGGATGAATTTTATGGATATAATCAAATCAAGATAGTAGAAGAAGATCAACACAAAACCACATTCACAACACCATGGGGGAATTTTTGTTAGAGGTTCATGCCTTTTGGCCTCAAAAATGCTGGAGACACATATCAGCGTGCCATGAAAACAATTTTTCATGACCTCTTGCATAAAATTATGGAGGACTATGTTAGGTCTCGGAGACAACTGAGAGCGAAGAGGGGTGAATTAGTTGTCAAATAAATTCAAACCAAAACAACTTAACCAACTTAATGCTTAATATCGGTAAACTAGTTTAATATGCCGATAGACATTTTTAACAGTTAATTGTTATACCGGTAAGGATTAGTGCATGAAACATAAAGACAAAGTCATCCACAACACATAACACCAATATTTGTACGTGGAAACCCTGTAAGGGGAAAAACCATGATGGGAAACCTTACCCACAATCAGATGATACTACTGCAGATAGTAAGTGTACATAAATGGGGTCTGCACATGCAGAAAGGCCAAGCACCTAGAGCTCACTACTCAAGCACAAAATGGGAGTCACACTGACTACAATTGGATGGTTAAATCCAATAAGAATGTACTGCACAAAATAGCATCTTCATATGCTGGATTCAATATTGGTGTAGTTCTGATTGTCTTCACAAAAGCCCTTCTTCAATCTTCAAATGATGTCTATGTGTATAGCTCTGATTATTCTCGCATATACCTTCACACAATCCTTTTTCGCATTCCACTATATGATCTTACAAATAAGATCTTACATTTATACCATAACCTAAGACCAATTTTAGTAGGTCTTCTCTACAAGATATTACAATAAAACATTTTACAAACAATATAATATTCGATGCAATAACAGATTGAACATGTCGGCTTAATGCATTTACAATAATAATTAATCATCCCCATAGCGTGTTGTGCTGATCTGGAAAAGATAAACCTGTCGGTGTAACCCTGGACCTATTTGTCGGTAACAACAAATATGCAAATATGATTATACCAATAAACAAAACTCTAGGACAAGATGTCCAAACAATGTCTTCAACATAACCAAGTGTTTCCATATCATTCCAAGTGTTGGTGATCATTATATCTTACTGGTGTACCAGATACCAGTGACTGTCCATGAGTCACTTGCTTGCTAGTGAATGTTGTTGATTCTCCAAAGTGCTAGAGTTTTAGTAGGTATTGACATCAATGACAAAACCATACCAAAATACCAACAATCTCCCCCTTTGGCATTGATGGCAACACAAGATGGAAAAACCATCAAAGTGCCAAAACAGAAATGCCAAATACCAAAAACCAACAATCTCCAAAAAGAGATCATAACCAGAAATCAAAATATAGATACAGAGAGTAATAATCTCTCCCAAAAAACAATCTCTCCCCCTGGGAGCAACATGTGTTTTCCTTGTGTTTTTCAAAGTTTTTCCATACCAATCTCTCCCCTTTTGACATCAAATGCCAAAGTTACAACAAAACCAAGTTCATATGTAAAATACTAATCAATTTAGTATACCAACTACTCCCCCTGAGAAGTAGCTTCCCATCAAAGCCGGAAAAAAGATTTCTTTGTTAATTCTATTGGTTGATGACAATCATCAACTTCCTAAGTCTCTACCGGTGGGGTTATGACACCAAGCTGATCTCTGAGATATTCAAAAGTCTCCTTAGGTAGAGGTTTAGTAAAGATATCTATGATCTGCTCTTTAGTATTCACATAAACCAGTTTTATTTCCTTTGCTTCAACATTTTCCCTTAGAAAATTCAGTTTGATAGAAACATGTTTGGTTTTAGAATGTAATACCGGATTCTTAGATATATCAATTGCTGCAGTGTTATCACAATAGATAGTAATAGGTTCCCTGCATTTTACCTTTATGTCTTTCAACATTTTCTTAAGCCATAGTACCTATGTATAGTTAGTTGTTGCAGCAACATATTCTGATTCTGCTGTTGATAAAGATGTACAATTTTGTTTCTTACTCAACCAATAAACTAATCTATTTCCAAGAAAGAATGCTTCGTCAGTGGTGCTTTTTCTATCATCCACATCTCCTACCAAATTTGCATCTATGTATGCACATAATTCAAATTTTTCATCTCTAGGATACCATAATCCAAGATTTATAGTGCCTTGTAAGTACCGGAAAATTCTTTTTACTACTGATTTATGATTTTCTCTAGGATTACTTTGAAATCTTGAAACAATACATATTGCATTCATAATAACAGGTCTGGTTTGTGTCAAATATAGTAAACCTCCTATCATAGATTTGTATCTAGTTGGATTAACAGGAGTAGATTCATCCCTTAGTGATAATTTGTCATTTGTTGTCATAGGTGTGCTTACCGATTTAGAGTTCTCCATCCCAAATTTCTTTAGTAACTCTTTTAAGTACTTGGATTTACTCAAGAATATACCTTTATCAATCTGTGAAATTTGTAATCCTAAAAAGAATTTTATTTCTCCAATCATAGACATTTCAAATTCTTGCTGCATTTTAATAGAAAATTCTTTACATAATCCATCTTCTCCTCCAAAGATTATATCATCAACAAATACTTCTATAATCAAGATGTCATCATTAGTTATTTTGTAATATAAATTGATGTCTGCATTTCCTTTAGTAAAACCAATCTTTAAAAGATACATATCCAATCTTGCATACCAAGCTCTTGGAGCTTGTTTCAATCCATACAAAGCTTTTCTTAACCTGCAAACCATATCATTGTCATCTATCAAAGAAAATCCATCAGGTTGTTCAATGTACACTTCCTCTTCAAGATCTCCATTTAAAAATGGACAATTAATATCCATTTGATATACTTTGTAGTTCTTATGTGCTACAAAAGCCAGAAATAATCTGACTGCCTCAATTCTAGCTACCGGTGCAAAGGTTTCATTGTAATCAACTCCTTCCTTCTGAGAATATCCCTTACACACTAGTCTTTCTTTATTTCTGACAACCTTACCGTCTTCATTAAGTTTGTTTCTGAATACCCATTGGTTCCAATTACATTTTTATCTTTAGGTCGGGGAACTAATGTCCAAGTGTTATTTTTCTCAATTTGTTCTAATTCTTCTTCCATAGCTTTAATCCAAAATTTATCTTCACATGCCTCATTTATAGATGATGGTTCAATTTGAGAAATAAGACATACCTCTTCATTTGCCAATCTTCCTCTTGTCATAACTCCTTTAAACTTGTTTCCAATTATCTAATCTTTAGAATGATTCAGTCTTACATACCTAGGTGTATTTGTTTGTTGTTGTTCCTCGGTTATTGTGGAATCCTCAGATGATACCAGGATAACTAGATCTTCAATCTGTACCGGTGGAGACAATGTATGTTCATTTGTCTAAATTTCTATTGTTGGTTCAGAGTCTATATACCTTGACAATTTTAGGTAAATCTCTAACTGCCTTAGTAGTACTGATCTTCACCATGCAATAAAAGTTTACATGACAGAGTCTCTTATGCCATAGCCAACTTTCATCAATATGAGTAATCAAGCATGTCTTTTCACTGTTATTCAAATGAAAGATATTACCTTTAGTCTGATTACCAGTTACAATTTCTAAACCAGTTGTACTCGTGATTTTGCATTTTCCATTTTTGAATTGTAATTGAAATCCTTTCTCAACTAATTGACCAACACTCAAAAGATTATGCTTTAATCCTTCAACATAGTAAACATTGTTAGTGTTATGCTTACCATCAAGAGATATTGTACCCTTACCTTTGATCAAACAAGCTTTGTCATCTCCGAATCTCACTAAGCCTCCATTGTATTCTTGAAAGTTCAAGAATTTACCTTTGTCTCCTATCATATGATGTGAGCATCCTGAATCAATGATTCATTCATCCTTTACTTCAACTTTAGCTTCCAAGGCCTATTCTACCAGTTGAGCAGTAGGTGTCGGTTGATCTTCTATTATAGAAAGAAAAACCCATCCATTATTTGTTGAATCCTCATCAGAATCATCAGTCACAACTTCATCAGTAATGTAACAAGATTTATCTTTATTCTTCTTAAATATGTATCTCTAATATTCAAGGTTAAGCTTGTATGTTCTTCTAGCTTCTTCTCTTAGTCTAGCATGTCTATCAGGGCATCTTGAAGCCATATGACCAATCTTATTGCAGTTAATACATTTAAAGGGTGCTTTACCTCCATACTTACTTCCAACTGGACCTTTAGGTATTTTCTTTGCAAATAGTGCTTCAAGTTCTTCATTTTCTTTCCTGCTTTCTTCAAGTTCTCCTGCATAAAAGGCTTTCCAATCAGATTTGTCAAATGATGGAGTAGATGATGTTGATGCTTTAAAGGCTGAATCTATCTTTATAGTAGCAACAGGACCAAGTTCTTCAATTTCAAAAACTAAAAGTTTCCTAATCAATGTATCCCTAGTTGCTGATATATTAGGCATTATTCTTAACTCATTTATAGCAGTGACTTTCATTTTATATGTCGGTGGCAATCCTCTTAAAACTTTTGAATCAATTTCATCCTCACTTAAGGTTCCTTCATAACATTTAATACCCAAAACAATCTCATTTACTCTTTCCATAAAAGCATAAATCCTTTCATCTTCTTCCATTTTCAGATGTTCATACCTGACCCAGAAGCTTTCAAGTTTTGCAATTTTGACTGTGGAATCTCCTTCATTCAGTGTTTCCAAATGATCCCAAATAGCTTTAGCAGTAGACCTATCTGATAGTCCCATGATTTGTTGATCTGATAATGCGCTCAAAAGTGCTTCTCTTGCTTTGCAATCATTTTCCTCATCTCTAGTCAAGTTGGGTAGAGTGGGCTGACTCTGAGTAGGATCAGTATAACCATTCTTTGTAACATCCCAAATGTCCTTTCCAATGCAATTTAGATGTGTCTCCATTCTGATTTTTGATATGCCATAGTTGGTTCCATCAAGTTTAGGACTGTCCTTCTTGAAATAGTTAGTAGACATTGGATCTCCTCAAGTTGTTAAACTTCGGCAAAAGAGGACTAGGCTCTGATACCAATTGTTAGGTCCCAGAGACAACTGAGAGGGGGGGGGGGGGGGGTGAATCAGTTGTCAAATAAATTCAAGCCAAAACAACTTAACCAAATTAATGCTTAATACCGGTAAACCAGTTTAATATGTCGGTAGACAGTTTTAACAATTAATTGTTATACTGGTAAGGATTAGTGCATGAAACATAAAGACAAAGTCATCCACAACACAACACCAATATTTGTACGTGGAAACCCTGTAAGGGGAAAAACCATGGTGGGAAACCTTACCCATAATCAGATGATACTACTATGAATAGTAAGTGTACATAAATGGGGTCTGCACATGTTAAAAGGCCAAGCACCTAGAGCTCACTGCTCAAGCACAAAATGGGAATCACACTGACTACAATTGGATGGTTAAATCCAATAAGAACATACTGCACAAAATAGCATCTTCATATGCTAGATTCAGTACTAGTGTAGTTCTGATTGTCTTCACAAAAACCCTTCTTCAATCTTCAAATGATGTCTGCGTGTATAGTTCTGCTTATTCTCGAGTATACCTTCACACAATCCTTTTTCGCATTCCACTATATGATCTTACAAATAAGATCTTACATTTATACCATAACCTAAGACCAATTTTAATAGGTTGTCTCTACAAGATATTACAATAAAACATTTTACAAACAATACAATATCCGATGCAATAACCGATTGAACATGTCAGCTTAATGCATTTACAACAATAATTAATCATCTCCATAGCGTGTCGGGTTGATCTGGAAAAGTTAAACCTACCAGTGTAACCCTAGACCTATTTGCCGGTAACAGCATATATACAAATATGATTATACCAATAAACAAAACTCCAGGACAAGATGTCCAAATGATGTCTTTGACATAACCAAGTGTTTTCATATCATTCCAAGTGTCGGTGATCATTATATATTGTCAGTGTACCAAATACCGATGATTGTGCATGAGTCGCTTGCCGGTGAATGTTGTTGATTCTCCAAAGTGCTAGAGTTTTAGTAGGTGTTGACATCAATGACAAAACCATACCAAAATACCAACAGACTATGTGGACGATCTGCTAGGCAAATCAAAGACAAGACAGGAGCACATCCCTATCTTAAAGCAGATCTTTGAAAGATTGAAAAAATACAAACTGCGCCTCAATCCTCAGAAGTGTGTTTTTGGTGTCACATTGGGAAAACTACTAGGTTTCATTGTTTCTCACAAAGGCATCAAGGTCGATCCTGCAAAGGTGAAAGCCATCATGGAAATTCCTCCCCCAAAGACCCTCAGACAACTACGTAGCCTCCAGGGGAAACTCCAATCTATTAGATGTTTTATTTTAGATCTTGCAGATAAATGCCATCCATTTGCACACCTATTGCGCAAAGACACAAAATTCAAATGGGACTACTTGTGTCAAAAGACCTTTGAAAACCTCAAAGAATATCTGGCATCACCTCAAGTTCTTATGCCTCCTACTCCTAGAAAGCCTCTTATTTTATACATATGTGCTACGATAGTTGCATTGGCGGCACTATTGGCACAAATAGATGATCAATGGAAGGAACATGCCATATATTACATCAGTCGGACACTAGTGGGGTATGAAATCAATTATACCCCCATTAAAAGAGCATGCTTGGCATTGGTATTTAGTACACAGAAACTTTGACACTATATGCTAAACAACAAAACAAAACTAATTGCTAAGATTGACCCTCTTAAATATCTCTTGTCAAAAGCTGCCCTCACAGGCAAAACTGCTAAATGGGTTATGGTGTTAAGGGAGTTTGACATTGAATATATAGATAGAAAAGAAATCAAGGGACAGGTTATCATAGACCAACTGGCTGACACTCCACTTCCAGGTGACCACCCTATCCTTATAGAACTACCAGATGAATTCATTATTATTATCACCACATCCTCCACATGGCAGCTATACTTTGATGGCTCTTCTACCCAAAATGGATCAGGGGTAGGAATACTATTGATCACACCTCAAGGAGATTGCATCCCAAATTCATACAAGATAGATTTTGCATGTACCAACAACATCGCAGAATGTGAGGCACTCATTACAGGACTATGCTTAGCTATCCAATGGAAGATAAGGGAATTACAAGTCTATGATGATTCCCAACTTGTCATAAAACAAGTAAATGATGAATACCAAACAAGACATGAAAAACTTATCCCCTACCATACCATGGTTTAAGATCTTAAGCAACACTTCATAACAATCAAGTTTGATCAAGTCTCATGAACAAATAATAGAGTTGCACATGCAATGGCCACCATTGGCTCCCACCTTCAGATGCCAGCACATAGTCATAAGTGTGAATTCTTGGTTAAGAAATTATTCATACCAGCATACGATCTATGAGAGTCTGAATTAGTGTGTGTACTCGTTGGTCCTGAATCCCCCTGATTCCAAGAGACCTTCACTTTCCTAAAAGACAACACCATTCCCCCACACCTTACCAAAACCCAACAAAATACCTTCATCCGTCGGTGTGCTCATTACACAATCCTTGGAGACACCTTATTCAGAAGGCATTTTGATGATTCCCTCCTAAGGTGTTTAGATAAACAAGAGGCCGCATGGGCACTACATGAAGTGCATGAAGGCATCTATGGGGCACACTCAGGTAGGCTCACCTTGGCTAAAAATATTTTTAGAACAGGATATTACTCACCTAAAATGGAAGTACATGCATATAACTATGTGAAAAAATGAATCCCTTGCCAGCAACATGGCAACAAGATCCATGTGCCATCACAAGAACTACATATGTTCATTACACCATGGCCCTTCTCACAGTGGGGGCTCGATCTCATTGGCAAAATCCACCCTACATCCTCAAACGAGCAAAAATTCATTATCATCGCTACCGAGTATTTCACCAAGTGGGTAGAGGCCATCCCTCTTACTTTCACCACTGGTAAGCAAATATCCAAATTCTTCCTGAACTACTTGATCTGTCCATATGGGATCCCAAAAGTTATCATTACAGATAATAGCACATAATTCAAAAACCAAGATATTAAAAAACTCTGCCATAAATTCAACATCCAACATTGCTTCTCCACCCCATATTACCCACAAGGTAATGGTCAAGCTAAGGCTTCTAACAAAACCCTAATCAAAATCCTCAAAAAGATAGTCAACGAAGTTGGTCGTGATTGGCACCTCCAACTCCACCATTCTTTGTGGACCTGCCACACTTCCATCCGCACACCCATAGGTGCCACCCCCTATTTCCTTCTCTTTGGCTCTGAAGCCATCCTCCCACTTGAGATCAAGATCCCCTCTCTAAGGGTTTCACTGCATAATATCCTACCAGATGAAGAACACATAATTGCCAGACTACAAGAGCTAGTTAGATGAAAGGCACCTCAAGATCTTGAACCATCTCCGGGTATATCAGAATCGCCTATGCCTGAGTTACCACAAGAAGGTCAGAAACGGAGAATTTAAAATTGGTGATCTTGTCCTCATGGAGAATCAGAAAAACTTTCAAGAAAGAGAAAAGAAAGGCAAGTTCGACCCTAATTGGCTTGGACCATATGTAATCATAGCAAAATCTAGATCCGGGGCCTATCAGTTGGCTACTCCTAAAGGAGATCCTCTTGATGATCCAATGAATATCATGTTGTAGCATCCTAAAATTGTGACACTTGCAATTTCGACTGCATTTGGGTCTTCACGATGGCGATGCAACACTGAACCTGAATGGAGACCCCGAAACTTGTTCATGACACCAAAAACTGCATTTCTCAGCACCCTGGCCTGATCCTCCTTGCACCCTGCTGTCCCGGGAGGTGGGACCATGGCGCCTAGCACCCTGGTCCTTCAGGACTAGGGCACCTAGCGCCCTGGTCCCCCAGGACCATGGCGCCCAGCGCCCTGGTCCCTGGCCCTATTTTGGGCCCAGTCTCTTATGGGGCTTCGGGTCTTTGTGTTTGCAAATTGGAAAATAACATTTCCTGGTCGGCCTAAGGTTGGGAAACTCAGTCTATCAGCCCTAATTGACAAGTATATAAACTACATTTCCTCTCCCATTTTGGTAAGATGGAAAAAAGGCGGAAACGACATTCAAGCATTCAAGCATTCAAGCATTCCTTCAAGCAATTGATCATTCTAAGTCTCCATTCAAGGCTAAGTGTTGCATTCAAGACAAGGATTCAACCATTGAAGAGGAGATCACTTACAACACATTACGTACTACATACATTACACCTTCGCATGTAAGAATACAAACATTCTTACAACAAGGTATCAGTACTTGTTTACATTACAAACATTTACATTTACAGCATTCTCATTTCTTGGTTAATTCCAAAACCGGGGTTTGACCTAAGGGCAAACCCCTCATCCCTAACCCCCCAATCATCCTCTCTTTTCTGTGTGTAGGTTGTAGGTACACGGCTGTAATTGAAGATCTGGAATCCTTGTGCAGAGACGAACAGACCCACCTTCGTTTCGCAGATTTTTCGGAGGACCGTGTGCACGTCGGATGCCATCGTCCTATCAACTTTCGCTCAAATTTGCAGAACAGCACTGTCTCGATATTTTACTGCTAATTCCAGGTCCGCAGCTTCATCCTATATTCCTATCTCTGTTTATAAGTGAATCTTTCCCACTTTTCATGCATTCCTAGTTCAATCTTTCTATCTACATTCTTTACAAAAGAGGGTATCCTTGATGTCTTAACCCTTGAAACTCATATAGAATCCAATCTTGCATTGCGTGGGATTGGATCTTGTGGGTTTCAACCCTCTTTTGAATGTAAAGTCTCTCCTAAGTGAAAACCATCAACCCTAGAGACTCTCCCTTCTCTCTCCTCGGAGTTGGGGAGGGGAGAACGACTAGGGTTTGATTTTTCTTCTTTACATTTTGGTGAACCTGACGTGAACATTCTCATTCTGATTATTCATGGTTAGATCTGAAAAATTTGCTTCCCTAATTACATTTCCATGTTTGATCTTTTGCAAATTTTAGAGGTTGATTGCATAAAAACCCTAAAATTTTCTTGTTAATGCTTGTTTCAGATCTACCCTTCTATTGAAAATTGTCAAATCATATTTGTGCTTTAATTTTGAAAATTAAGTGGTTAAGTGTCAAAACCCTAATTTTTAAAACCCTCTTGATTCAACCTTTAAATGATAATTTCACTGATCAAAACACCTCCAAATCGGCTGTAACTTTGGATTCTGCAACAAAATCACAATATCTTTCATCCCTAAAAATTTGGAAAAAAGTTGCGAGGACCGTGTGCACCCCGAGCGCCATCGTCCCGGACATTTTTTTCGAAATTTCGGGAGCTAGATCTTACTGTATTTTTTTGCTAAAATCCAGAATTTTGGCTGATTTTATCAATTTTAACACCTTCAAAATTAAAGTCAAAGTTGGTCTAGGGATTGCTTGGATTAAGGCTTCTAATCATTCAAAAATTGTTGAAATTAAAATTCATATCAAAATTGTGTTTCTTACAGTCCTAAATCTGAAAAGTGTGTTAGTATTCATTCGAAATTTTAGTGTTTTATTCAAATTCTTGCAATTTGTGACTTTTGAAATTAGGTGTTTAATTACAACAACTTTGATTTCCACTTTCAAATTCGAATTTTGCATGAAATCAAGTCAACTTTTGAATTTCGAAGCCTGCATTGCTTTTAACATTCCCTCTAAATTCATAAAATTCAAAATTTCAGTTTCCCTCTCGTTTTCAAAATTCAAATTTTACATTTTTCAACAATCTTGGTAGGGTTCAATTTTGAGATTGCAACTTTAATTTGGCCTATCTACAGATCGTAAAATCACTCAATTTTTTCAGATTAGCTTTAAAATCATCATAACTTTCATCCTTGAAAATTTTGAAAAAAGTTGCGACAACCGTGTGCACTCTGAGCGCCACGGTCCCAGACATTTTTTCCGAAATTTCGGGAGATTGTCCTGATTGCATTTTACAGCTTAAATCTAGGAGATTGGCTGATTTTATTGAAATTAGCTACCTCTAAAATTCAAATCTTCTCTCTCTCTTTAGTGCATGATTTTTACAACAATAAGCCCTACTTACACTATTCCCGTTAGACGAAGCCTTAGAATTAAGTCTTTCCAAGGTGTAATTACCGAGGAGATGGAACCTAATTTGAATTGCCTTTTTAACGAGGACATGGGTAATTCCTGTAATCCTCTTAATGATGAAGAAGCTGTCCATGAGGTTTCTGTAGAACAACTTTCAAAATTGGATAACCAATTTGATGATTTTCGACAACGGATGTCTCAAGAATACCCCGATAGTGAAGCTCTTTCATTAATTGAGGGTCTAAAACGTATGGTTCAAAGTGATAAGAATGGAATTGATATTTTGCGTGGTATTGCACACATTGTGGATTCGAATGTGATGCCTATGAAGAGTTGTGCCGAAACCTTGGGTTATACACAACCTCCTACCCAAGTCAATTATTCTATTCCTTTGACGACTCCCATTGCTAGTATACCTACTTTTACATCAAACATAATGACTACTTCAACACAAGACATTCCTCCTATGATCACCAGTCATGGGGGCAATCCCCCTTCTTTAATCAACCCTCTTCCTTCATTCAATCCAACTTCTTCATTCATTCCTTCAGTGAGTGTTCCTATTATATCACCACAAATGAACATGACGCAAGGGGGCAATTCCTTTAACCATTCTATTCCTCCTTGTAGTGTTCCTCCTGTCCAATCATCTCCTATGACTAACTATCATAGTGTCCCACCACCTTACTCTCTACCTTCTTTCAATAACATAACACCTCCATCACAATCTAACACATCTAATATGAACTCTTCGACTGAAGCGACCATTAACAATCTTGCACAAACTATCTCTTCTTTACAGCAACAAATTGCCTCTATGAATCAATCTAAGTTTAGTGTGCCCACATTTGATGTTGCGAGCCCACTTTCTCTTGACATTGTCCGAGCTATTCCCCCTAAACATGTTGAAATTCTGCATTTGGAGCTTTATAATGGTAAGGGTGATCCTCTAACACATGTTGAGACCTTTCAAACAATATGTACCGATTTTGCTTATGACCAAAGGTTGCTTGCAAAACTGTTTACTAGAACATTAAGAGATAAAGCCCTACAATGGTATTGCTCGTTGCCTTCTTATTCTATTTCTTCTTTCAAACAACTTGCAAATGCTTTTATTCAACAATTTCAAAACAATATAAGTCCTAAAGTTACTTTGATTGATTTAATGCATTGTAAACAAGGTGTTAAAGAAAAAGTGACTGATTTCATTGGTAGATATAAGCATTTGTATGCTCAAATTTCCTTTCCAGTGCCTGACAATGATATTCAAAGAATCTTTATTTCTAATTTACAAAAAGATATTAGAGAAAAACTCTTGTTTTCTGAGTTTACTTCTTTCCAACAGTTGTGCGCAACTCCTCACAATTATCAACTGACTGTGAGTCAAATGGAACAAGCAAATCCTATGGCTCTGAGTGATAAGGGTGATAGTAGTCAACAACCATTTGGGAAGTTTAAACCGAACAGAGAGTCCATTAAATTCAATGAAAACATCATCAACAACCATGTGAATGCAGCATCAGGTGTGCCTCCTATTTCTAAGTTTTTCAGGAAAGAAAGAAAGTTTACTCCTTTGAATGAATCATTGCATAGTATTATGAATAAGTTATTGGAACAAAATGTGCTTACTCTTCCTCCTATAAGGCAAATAGATCTTGAAAAGATTAATTCGCCCTATTTTGATAACAAATCTTTTTGTCAATTTCATCGTCATTCTGGGCATGATACTGAAAAATGTTTTTCTTTAAAGGGTAAAATTCAAGATTTGATTGATAATAATACTATCTCTGTTTCTAGAGTGAATGATAAAGGCAACACATCTATAGCTCCTCCTAACCAAAATCTTCAGATTTTTACTGATCCATTGCCTTCTCATTCCTCTAATGCGATTGATACTACTGATTCCTCTGTCTCACCTAATGATCTCGTGTCTATGACTCCGAATGTGATTAACTTTGTGGAGCAGCAGAAAATCCCTAAAGAACCTTCCATCACATTTGATTCCAGTGAAACTATCAGGGCACCTGATGGTCCTTTATATATAGTTGTGAAAGTTAAGAATACACCTTGTCGTGGAGTGCTTATTGATCCTTCTTGTATGATTAATGTCATTACTGAAGAGTTTCTTTTTACTTTGCAATTGAATCAAGTGATCTATGACGAAACAAATGTGGTTGTGAAACTATTTGATGCATTTTCTTCTCCTACAATTGGTTCTATTACATTACCTATCGAGGTCCATAACAAATCCCTTGATGTGGACTTTGCTATTATTCCATCATCTGAACAATTTCGTGTGAAGCTAGGCTATCCTTGGCTATCTTCCATGAAAGCAATTGCTTCTCCTATTCACAAGTGCTTGAAATTTCCCCATAATGGTGAAGTTGTTACTGTCAATCATAGTCTCTTTAAACCAGCTGAAAGAACTTCTAGCGTTCCTATTGATTACTTTTGGCCTAAACAATTCCAATCTCTTCCTCCGCGAAGTGATCATCTTTTCAAATCTTATCAAAAGTGGAAAAAAGATATGATCCTATCTCTAAGTGAACCTAGAACACCCAAACTTTATATTCCTATCATTCTTGAGAAGGAAGTTCTTCCTTTGAAAGATAAAACTAATGTCTTTCCTCAAGAAGATTCCCAACCCATCCCTATGGATGTGACTATGCCTATATCTAATAAACTTCCTAAAAGTAGACCTATACCTCCTCGTCATGATGGGCTTGGTCTCCTTCCTAAACCAAATATTCCTCCCTTATATGGAGCAGTTCCTCCTCCTTCCTCTTATGGAGAGAAGAGACCTTCCTCTTCTCCTATTGTTCAACCTAAGCACCCAAGTGAAAAGGATGAGAACATTCCTCCTCCTCAATCTTCTCAACTCCCTACTAAGACTAGACGAAATCATTCTGCACGTGAACGCCGACGAAAGCGTCATCTTAGAGCTCAGGCAACTGCTTCTCAAACTTTGCAATCCCCAAAAACACCTTCAGCTAGTATTATTCCATTTTCTCCTCAGCCAACGATTGAGCCGAAATCTCCTAAACATAAGATGCATGATGGTCTTGATCCTATGTGAGTTAAAGATCCTATTTATATAAATCTTGATGATGATATAGATGAAAATGTTATTCATGATGAAAATGTTACTCCTGTTCATTCTGATAGTGAATATGAATATGTTGATGTTGATAACCATTTATCTAACGCATTTTCTAAAGCACTTATCCTAGCTCCTAGACAAGAACAACGTGGCTCGGAACATGAACATAGCCCTTGTTTGGATCTTGTGATAGCTCCATCTGCTGTGTTGGATGTTCCTCCTCTAGCGTGTTTCCTACCTTCCCGAAATATTGATCAGCAAGATCAGGGGGTAGATGACGTCCTAGACTAGTTTCATTAGCATAGCAGATTCTCTCCTCCTCTCTTTTGTTACTTCTTCTATGTGTTATTCTCATTCTTCTATTTGTTGTCCTTAGTGTTGCCTACTTGAGGACGATGCAAAGCATTGAGATCTCTTTTGGTCTCTCTCATGTTGACTCAAAAGACACATGTGTTCCCTTCTTTTAGGTGACCTTCCTTGATTGGGGAATGAAGAACAATTATGCATACATACATATGATATACATGAATTATCATACAGCATACTGACCCCGAGGAAAGCGAAGTCACCTTGTGCTTTGTGTTTTGTGTCTATCATCCTTGGGCTTATCTCACACTTGGGGGCTAAATCCTTGTGATAATGTGCTCCTTTCTCATTTCTTATATGTATCACTACCTTAAAGCAATCACCCCCGGTGAGGCATGTGCAATCGCTTTAACGTAGGGGGGCATACATCCCGTTCATATCTTTTCAAGATACTTGAAAATTTCTTGACAAATTTAGCTTTGCCTTGAAAATTTTTGATATCTTTCTTGCATGACTCATAGTGAGGGAACCTTACTACTGACAGTCATGGTTCTCCCTCGTGATCTTCCCTTTTACCTTTTCAATCGAAGTCGTAAGATCCTTAGTCCACTGGGGGCTTGGTGTATCTTGCCTCCTTGACGTGGTGAAAGTTTTTCAATGTTGTTTCCTTGTACTTTATCGGAAGTATTGGCGTACGCTTATACTCCCGCTAAAGTGGGGGCTAAATGTAGCATCCTAAAATTGTGACACTTGCAATTTCGACTGCATTTGGGTCTTCACGATGGCGATGCAACACTGAACCTGAATGGAGACCCCAAAACTTGTTCATGACACCAAAAACTGCATTTCTCAGTACCCTGGCCTGATCCTCCTTGCACCCTGCTGTCCCGGGAGGTGGGACCATGGCGCCCAGCGCCCTGGTCCTTCGGGACTAGGGCACCTAGCGCCCTTGTCCCCCAGGACCATGGCGCCCAGCGCCTTGGTCCCTGGCCCTATTTTGGGCCCGGTCTCTTATGGGGCTTCGGGTCTTTGTGTTTGCAAATTGGAAAATAACATTTCCTGGTCGGCCTAAGGTCAGGAAAATCAGTCTATCAGCCCTAATTGATAAGTATATAAACTACATTTCCTCTCCCATTTTGGTAAGATGGAAAAAAGGCAGAAACGACATTCAAGCATTCAAGCATTCAAGCATTCCTTCAAGCAATTGATCATTCTAAGTCTCCATTCAAGGCTAAGTGTTGCATTCAAGACAAGGATTCAACCATTGAAGAGGAGATCACTTACAACACATTATGTAATACATACATTACACCTTCGCATGTAAGAATACAAACATTCTTACAACAAGGTATCAGTACTTGTTTACATTACAAACATTTACATTTACAGCATTCTCATTTCTTGGTTAATTCCAAAACTGGGGTTTGACCTAAGGGCAAACCCCTCATCCCTAACCCCCCAATCGTCATCTCTTTTCTGTGTGTAGGTTGCAGGTACGCGGCTGTAATTGACGATCTGGAATCCTTGTGCAGAGACGAACAGACCCACCTTCGTTTCGCGAATTTTTCGGAGGACCGTGTGCACGCCGGGCGCCATCGTCCCATCAAATTTTGCTCAAATTTGCAAAACAGCACCGTCTCGACATTTTACTGCTAATTCTAGGTCCGCAGCTTCATCCTATATTCCTATCTCTGTTTATAAGTGAATCTTTCTCACTTTTCATGCATTCCTAGTTCAATCTTTCTATCTACATTCTTTACAAAAGAGGGTATCCTTGATGTCTTAACCCTTGAAACTCATATAGAATCCAATCTTGCATTGCGTGGGATTGGATCTTGTGGGTTTCAACCCCTCTTTTGAATGTAAAGTCTCTCCTAAGTGAAAACCATCAACCCTAGAGACTCTCCCTTCTCTCTCCTCGGAGTTGGGGAGGGAAGAACGACTAGGGTTCGATTTTTCTGCTTTACACATGCACCTAAAAAGATTCTATGCCTAGTCCTCAGAAAGTCATCAATTGTCAAAAAATAAAAAATAAATTTAAAAAATCATGAAAAATACATAAAAATGAGAAAAAGGTCCTGAAAAAATGGCGTCACTCTCGTGAAAACCTGGAAAATAGGCACCTTGTCACACCAAAAGAAAAAAATAAAAAACAAACAAATAAATAAATAAATAAAAATAAAAATCAATTCGTCCATCAATGAAAACCACTTTGTGGTGCTATAGGAAACTAACGTGGTGAAAACATCCATGGAAGCGCCAAGGTAAATAATCTGGATCCATTGTCTATCAGGTCAGTGTTTCATCACCCTCACTATCCAAATAGCCCATCACAATAGTCCTCCCCTCCCACCTTGGAATAAATCATGCGTATGATGATGAGTCTTCGCCTAAATCATGAATAAAGAATGTCCCATCAAACTAAGCTTTTGTGCCTCTATGTGAGCTCCATCAAGTCTTGAGGTCAGGCCCAAGTCCACAAGTTAATCTTCAAGGCCACCTAATCACTTGCCTAATCTAAAATTCCACTTTCTCTATCCATTGCCCTAGGGATGAATCCTTCCCTCGCCTGGTAGCTTTATCCCCCACCCTAATCCTACTCTTGGCAAGAGGTGTCAGTTGGTCATGAGTGGGTGACTTGTTTGATTTCTTGGATTTTTCATTTAGACTTGCATCTTTTTCCCTATGACTGCATCTATCTATGATTGCCCGAATTTTCCATATCTAGGTATGTTTAAAATATGTGCATACTAAGGAATATTTTCATAGCATGGCATGTTTTGGATCTCTCTTGTATGAACCGGCGACCTTGTACTACCTTCTCGTGTACAAGAGGTATCGGTGTGTTTGAGGGTTTCCTTGCACGTACCCACGACTTTGTATTAGTGTTTCTCAAAACTTACATATCTATGTGAGAGGAATTCCCATTTGACTGTGAGTCAATCCACGCCTTGGATTTCTCATGGCATCCTGATTCCTATAATTAGTGGTGCAGGTTACCTAGGGCAACATCAAACTAGGTTGGCTCTCCACATTTTTATGCACAACTCTCACCATCATTACATAAAGTCCTAATCTAATAATCCCATGGAGTCCTCAATTCTCCCCCCCCTACTATTCCATATTCTTCTATTTTCTATCTAAGATCATTGTATTACTACCGACATATCCTCTCTTTGCATTATTCATTCATTTTATCCACATAGGTGCCATTATTCATATAGATTTCATTTAGGTTGCATTACATATTCATTTTATTACACTACGCATTTAGATTCTCATTTTTTCATAAACATTTACCACATAGATTGCACTTGGATTTCATTGCATACGTCATTTAAGTTGCATTATCCATTTATAGTAGATGAAATTAATTCATTCACTTAGATTACATTACATTATTCATTTCATCATTCATTTAGATCACATCATTTGCATAGCATTGATGATTTACATTGCAATATCTGTATAAGTGACATTACATTCATTCCTCATATAGATTGCATCTACACTAATTAATCATTCATCATAAATCATTTACATCTACATCTACTATTAAATTACATATCCATCATACATTTTCATATACAACACATATACACATCAAAAACATGATCACTCATCCTGCATCCATAAACATGTCAGCAGCATATCATAAGCATCCACACTGCATCACAAATAGGTCAGCACAACATATCCATAATCATCATCCATGCATCACATCACAAAATAATAAATAGAGTCCATGATAATAAAGTACACACATCATCCACTGCTGCAAATTATATATATGCATATAAGCTCAAAAAGATGAATATGTATGTCATAATACAATGATCACCCCGAAGGGTAAAAATATGATACACCAGCCAAAATGGAGCTAGCTCTCCCTTCCTGTCTCTCCATCCCCCTCCTCTCCACCTCCTCCACCTAATCATCTTGCTCCCCGTCCTCTAGGTGGCCTAAACCCCATCAATCCACCAGTCTATTGACTCTTTGTGGGTTGTTGACTCTGTGTCATGTGGGATCACACACTCTTAGTGTACAAGGCTGCTCGTTGTACCATAGGTACTGCTCCATGGTATAGTCCCCTATAGTATCCTGCCCTCTCTACCCTATCCCTCTACTGCATCATCTCAGAGTACATCTACCCAAGCTCTGCAAGAACCAACATCTGACGGGTCGCATCCCTCTCCCCTCGCAGTCATATCACATCTGCCTCTGCCCTCTGTGCTTAGCCTCGTAGCTCCTCTAGCTCATCATCCTATCGACAAAGAGAATCCCGTAAGGCCTCAATAGAAATCCATGTGTGTGCCTCCTCTAGCATCTGCTCAGACTCCTCCCTCTCCACCCTCAGAGCATCCACCTTTGTCCTCGTTGTATGGAGGCTCTTTGTCAAATCTGCTATCTCCCATTGCAGTCGCTCCACCTTTGCCTCCAGGCTCTCCCTCCCAATTCTCTCTATCTATATCTCATCCTTGAGGGAGTGGAGCCTCGCCTAGGTCATGTCTCTCTCATGCTGCACTCTATCAAGATTAGCATGTGATACTCCTACCCTACCCTCCACCTGTGCCTCAGGAATATCCATGGGTACAACATCCTCTCCCCCACCAACCACTCCCTCTGTAGCCTCTCCTATTGGTATTGCTCCTGCCTCCTCCTCTCACACCTTGGGATCCCTCCTCCATGCCACCCTAACCCTCCTCTATTGTCCACCAGCACCATGCCTTGCACCAACCATGACTCTCTCACCCGGTCCGTCATCCTCCCCACCGACTATTTGATCTATTGTCTATTGCAGCTCATCCTCCTCCAAAACCCAAGGAATGGTAAGACGTATTGGAAAGCTCCCCTCCCACCAGCTCCTGTATCCCCCTATCATCCTTGGATCCTCTTCTGCCCCCATCCGCTCATCCCAGACCAAATGTGACACAGTCTGAAAGACTGGTCCTATCCTCTAATGGACTTGTTGTCGAGCCCCAAGATCTCACCTCTCATGTAATCCAAGGATATAATGGGATGTCTCCCACTACGTCTTGAACCTGCCCAAGCTATCTCGCTACTCTATAGGGTGCATAATATTCCATGATGTATACTGACTTGCTAAACATCCACATCTCGACTCCAGCCTAGTGTAGCTAACAATCCCCCCTCCATCTCTCACAACCCAAAAATGGCTGCCATGTAAATTGCATAAGCTCGTCAAAAATCTAGCACCAAAACCATATAGATCCTATCCGGGTGTAATGTACCAGCCCCTTGTACCTGTCTACATATGTCTAATGACCCTATCTATCTTGTACACCTAGTGGCTAGGTAACTGCAATATGCTCCCAAGCCCAGAGATGGAGAAGTGTCACTCCCGTAGACAAGCTAGCATACTCCCTGTACACCACAAGATGCATATAATGATATAACTGAGCCAACATTGCGGCTCCCTAGACATATTGCATGCCATCATGTACCATGAAATAAAGACACCTACTCCATCCAATAGGAAATTCATGCCCTCCAAGATCTGGTATAATCCATCCGCTCAAAAATTCACAAATCACCAATACCACATGAGCAATATGCCCAATACCCATCGCCCTACCCAAGTGCATCCTACTCCTGTCCAGCATCGACAAGGTCTCATACTCGCAAGCCTCCCAAAGGTTAAAAACTATTGCATCCAAATGATACTCTGGGATGACACCACAAATGAGGATCTTCAAGATCCTCCATACATCCAGAAGAGTCACTGTCACCTTGCCAGTAGGTAGACTAAAGGTGTTATACCTACTATCCCACCTCTAAACTAAAGTCATCATCATCGTAGTATGAGCTCAAATCCTTTACCACTTGCCCACAAAATGCAACACTAGAGCAGCTAAGACCTCCAACTCATTCGACCACAACTCTCAATATAAACTCATGGTAGCGGGCCAATGCTCCCTCAAATTTAATGACCCCAACTCAACCTGTATCCAATAATCCAATTCATTATTCCGCGTACTCTAGTCCTATTCTACCCTCGAGTTCACCCATACCCTCAACCTATCCCAAAATTCTAAAAATATTTATAATTTCTTCCTTCCCCAGTGCACATGTTGATTCACTCCACGCTCATGCCAAAACTGTGGCACTCGCACCATTTTGCAGGCGCACGTGCTAATAGATACCCTAGCCTATCCTACCCCTAACCTAAAAATTCCTCCAATGCGAGCACCCGCCTAATACTTTGAGTGCCCACATGGTTGCACACGCTAAACACGAGTTACCCCCCCCCCAAAACCCCCTTTCTTTTCGGCTTTCACCCGCGAGCACTAGCGCTCGCGCTACCCCATAGGTGAGTGCGCTGAAAGGGTGATCAGTGGGTCTGCCTCACCTAAATTTGGCTCTAACTAAGCCCTAATTCTACCCTAAACCTAAAAATCCATAAAGGAGCATAGTCCTACGTACCGGTGGTCCATATCCTATGGATTTGTTGTACCGTTGGATCCTCTCGACGTGATTCTCACATGTGGGAATGTGATCCATCAATCCTTCTCTCCTTCTAGGCTTTGATTGGCTCCAAGGCTTCTGTGTAACAATGACTCCTCATTGGTCCCTTTGTGGCTTATATGGACCCCTTGAGGGCCCATTCCCTTTGCGGTCTCTCTCCTTCTATTTCCTCTTCTAGTTTTTCTACATCTGCTCCCTCTTTCTTTTTCAGATATCTCCTCCACCCAAATTCTTCTTTCATTTCGAGAAATTTTCGTCAATTTTTTTACAAAAAAAAAATATATATATATTGAAAAATTCTTGAGGGGGCATACACCACCTACGCTTTATGCTGGGACATCTATTTCTTTTTTTCTTCTATATTTTACCCATCGCCAAATTTTTCGCTACATAAAAGAGGGGCAAAATGTAGACAATTATTTTAATTATTTTAAGTTCTCTACATAATTAATTTATTAATTGTGCCAATTCCTATTCCTCCTCAATATTAATTAAATATAATTAATGTTGTCACTATAGTCTATTAATTGATTTATTTAATAAATCAATCCACCTTCATTCTTCTAAAAATCCCTAATATTAAGTCTTCTCAAATTCCTCCCTTTAATTAATTAATTTCAATTAATTAATTAATCTAGGTGATTCCTACAAATCACCTTTTTCCTAATCCATCATTAACCTAATGAATTCTTCTAGAAGCTCCCTAAAATCACTTACCATTATTATTCTAATTTTTAATTCCCCTCACTTATTCTCTCTCCTAGTCAAATCCTCCTACAAATCTTGTCTACCCTAATCCCATCTAATCATTCTTCTAATCCCTCTCCTAATGAGTTGCTCATGGCTATTCATCATGATTAGCCACAAAGTCAACCCCTTGTCCTTTCCACCCAACCACCTTCCTTAAATGCTCTTTTCCTAGGTGAATGTAAGATTTTTAAAATCTCACATTCTTGTAGACATCCCATCCTCCAAGGAATTTTTAATTCCTCCTTATTCCTCCAATCCCCATGAACATCCTTTTTGAAGAATTTTTAATTCTTCATCTCCATCCCTCAAGGAATATTTTATCCCTTGTTCTTCCCTAGGCACATTGGGAAGTCTTCCTAATGAGCCTTGAGTAGTGTGGAGACAAAAAATGCCTTTAAGGCATATCTCTTGGTCTCCACACTTGTCTTGTCATCTCCTCATGGGCCTTGTGTGGGCTCACAAGAAATCCTGACCCTCCATCTTGGGTCAATCCTATCCCTCCATTTATCCTCTTCTCTTCCTATAAATTGAGGAATCCATCCCCTTATATCGCATCTCCAAGTTTAGTAAATCTATGTTGCTAGTTTGTGCCCAAGAAATTATCCTCATACCCTTACTATACCAGAATTTGCACTCATCCATACTTAGCCATTTCATCCTTTGATCATCAATTCATCCTTCCTCATCCATCCATCCTATATCATTTGTGCACAATATTGGAGATCCAACCACATAATTCCCATTGGACGGATCATATCAAGCTAGGAAGAGACACATTCTTGGCTTCAACAAGAGTCTAAATCAGATGAACAAGAGAACTCTCTCTTGGTAAGGTATAAAGGTTGTTTCATATTTTGTTATTTGGTTATTTTATATCTTTTGTTCATTGATTCAATCTAACCTTGCATTTGTGAGTTTTCCCTTGGTTCAATATTCATTTTGAGGAATTATTTGTTAAAACTCTATACATGTTTTTTGGTCTCCTTTATAACTTTGCTCTCTCAGAAGATGTGAAGATATTTTTAAGGCCTATAGCTTTTCGAGGGCCTGATACTATCAGACACAACTAGGGAGATTGGTATTGTTTCTACGATGTAACCATGATTAGGATTTATGGCTTTGAAGGGGCCCCATTATTATTGCCAAAAACGGTTCCTGACAGGATAGCATATCTGGAGATCATAAGGCATATGGGAGAATCAAATCTTGTGCATCTAGCTTCCCATGACAAACAATCTTTTTTACCTGGGACTTTGTGTGTTGGAGAATTCATTGTGAATGGAAGAGAAGGACAAAAGCTCATATGGAACAAATTGTTCCATTATAAGATGAAGTTGGGTGCTCCAAGAAATAACTTTGATCCAGAAGGATATAATCATTCAGTAAAAAAGAAGTAGAAACTTGGTGATTATGAGCACATCCCATATTTAAGGGATGCTTTAATAAGGAATATGGATGAGAAGGAGGTCGAGCTGGCCATTGACAATCACAACAAGGAGATTGAACAAAAAGCTAGAGAAAAGCAAACTATTGAAATATTGTCCTCAGATGAAGAAGAGTCATTAGAAGAGCTTTCATTTTATCAATTATCTACGATACTAATTGAAGAGCGGGTGTCACCTGTTAGGGATCCTGATGAAGGAATGTCGGTGGAAGACGACCCAAGGCAATTGGCCTACAATAATTTTGTATCTGATGATAATTTTATAAGGACTCCTGAATTTATGTCTTTCTTGTATAGAGTGAAAGGTAAAGCAATCAAAGAGGGTGTTGGAGAGGTAAACACCTCAAATCAACAACAATTGTTAGCCACCCTAGAGAATGAAGTAGCACAAGAAATGAGCCTAATAACTCCTGACAGAGAAAGGAAGCTACTTCAAGATGGAGGTGTGTTAATCTTTCTAGGATGGGATCTGAATTCAGCTCTAGTATTTGATAGTTTTCTACATGACATTGATGCTAAACACAAATTATCTCCTGAGAGTGTGACTCAAGTATACATGGGATCACTGTACAACCCTGACAAATATTCTATGTTAATATGCTCACTATACCCTCCAAATAAGAAGCTCATGGTCATTGATACACAAAAGGCCTTTAGACACATCAAGACCCTAAATGTTGGTGAATCAGGCCTCATGATGACAGCTAATTTAGGGATGAATATTGCTAAATTAAACAAAGAACAAATTCAATTTTTGGTAAAAGAAGGTCAATCTAGTAAACTTGAAATAGTCAAGTTAAATAAAGAAATTGATCAGTTAAAAGAAATGTTAAAATAGAAAGAGCCACAGAGATTACTAATACAGGGTGAAAGCTCACAACCTCAGACCAAGACCAGCAAATTGAAAGAAGAAAATTATCAGTTGTAGGTGCAATTAAGAAAAACAAAGAGTGAAACCATGGCAGTGCTAATACAAAAGAGATTCACTAATCTGATGACATGGCTGGATAAGTATTGGGACATATACAATAAGAATCAAACTGTCATTGAAGAACATGAGTGATTGGATAAATGACTGTTGGAAAGGTCCCAGGAATTGCAAAGTGTAGATGTGGTGCAGAACTATGAAAAACTAATGAAGGCTCATACAAAGTATCTGGAAGAGTTAATAGAAGGGGGAGAAAATTTCCTCAATGATAGCACAAATAACAATCCCGCCCCTGCTCAACAAAGATGGAGGACAAAAATAAAAAATGGGTTGGATCTGCGAGTGCCAGCACATACTCAAAAGTGCATTGAAATTTGTTGAGGACCAAGACCTTGACAAGGTAGCAGATCTCATGGAGAGCATGGTGGTGATGGAAGTGGAAGCTAGAGACACAATCCATGACTGTGACACCATATACAATGAGAATTATCTAGCCCATTTAACTAATGTGTATTTATGCCTAACTAGATGATTAGTTATAGGTTTTAATCTGTTTTCAAAAGACTTCAATCAAAGGGCATGACCCTTTGATATATTATAAAATATTTAATGTAATCATTTAAAAAAACAAGTTCTGATAGTTGGAAGATAGATATTTACAGTTCAAAAATTTTAAGCATTTTATGTGTTTCAAGACAAAGACTTTATTTAAAGTTAATACAAAGAAAGCCAGTTCTCTTATTTTCAATTGTGCTATGGATTTTTATTTTTAACATAGTTCTCTTCTATTATTGTCTATGATTGATAATTGCTGCTATAAATCTCTATGTGAAGAAGTTATGTGATGTAACATGGTTGGATTATCAAGATACATCTAAGAATCATTTTACCTATTGTGTCTTGTTTAATTGGTCTTTCAAAGGAAAATTAAACTCAATTTAACTAACTGTGAAAAGTATCATTTAGCTATATAACATTGGAGGTTGGGTAGCTAAAAGATCTATCTGAAAGCGGATTTAAAAAACAGTCTCTCAGAGTTATACGTAGCTTTTGTAAATGAATAACTCTATTGCCCAAAGGAAATAAGGCATTGGTCTAGTTGTAGATGAAATTCAATTCAAGATCAAACAAATCATTTTCACAGTTGCATATGTTAGTAGGAGATAGAAGTAGAGAACAGGAGTAAGAAGTAATCAAATTGAAACAAGAGCTAATCAGTAAAAGGATAATCAGGAAAGTAGAAGAAATCAAGTATTTTAAACAATATTATATTTTATCCCAAAGGTATATGCCACTTTGAGATAAACACTAGAAGTAAGAAATATAGTGTGTAATCTATTATAAAGAGCACCAATTTGGGGAACTGATTGGTGAGTAGGTACACCTGCCTAGGTTCTGTAGAGCCTAAAGTGAGAGAGTTAGAAACCTTGAAAGGTTCACTCTATTAGTTAGCCAAATCAATTGGAGAGTTAGAAGATAGGAGTTGGCATTGCCTTAGAACTTATCCAATCTGTCGATTTGAGAACCAACACCTACTAGGATATATCACCACCATTTTGCATCCCAAAAGTATCTAATTGAATGAATCCTAATTGAAGCAAATCCTTAGGAAATTTTTCTATTATTTTCAAAAGAATTGAATGAATCCTAATTGAAGCAGATCCCTAATGCATATAATTAACTAAATATATCTAAAATGAACTCATCTAAGATGAATGGATGAGTCTAATCTAGAGAGAGAGAGAGAGAGAGAGAGTAATAGGCAAAGAGAAAGAGATGTGAGAAAGAAAGAGAAAGGGAGGACAGGGAGAGAATGGACAAAATGGGATGGAGACGTCTGAGAGAGAGAGAGAGAGAGAGAGAGAGAGAGAGAGAGAGAGAGAGAGATTGATAATATTCATAATATCTACAAGTCATCTATAAGTTAGTTTATCAATCACAATGTCTAGTCAATTTTAATTTTTACATATAATTACATATAGAAATGTATAATATCCCATACCTTGTCAATGTTTACTTATAATTTCATATAAAAATGTTTAATATCCCATAGGTCAATTTTAATTTTTACATATAATTATAATATTCCATAGGTCAATTTTAATTTTTACAGATAAATATAATATCTCATATAATATCCCATTTAATTATAATTACCCATATAATATCCTATTTAATATCCCAATTAATTATGTAATTGAAATATCACATTTACATATAATTATAATATCCTATAGGTCAATTTCAATTTCAAACTACCCTACAAAGCAAAAGACATTGAAAAACTTCATTCCCGCAAGGCAAAGCAAAAGACTTCAAAAAACGTCATTCCTGCAAGGAAAAGCAGGAGAGGATATTCACAGATGGTGGTGAATGAAGAGGTCATTCACTTGCATGAGAGGAGATTCATAGGAGGAGGAAATTAGTTTGCAAGTGAGCAATCACTTAGCTTCATCTTATGTGTATTTCAAACATAATCAAAATTATTTGTTTCCCTTTTCAATGACCTTCTAGGGTTTTTTAGGGACTTGTTCTTGGTATTGAAAGGGTTTGTATTCTTTATGAAGGCTTTGAAGGATGTTCTTTGAATGTTGGGATTGTGTCAAGTACTTATTTTGTATATGTACAGTAAATTGAATGTTAGGGGAAGACATTGTATGTGATGTGTGAGGTGACCAACGCATCTTGTCACTAGGAACCTTAAGCGTATTGGAAGATAAAAACTCAAACATGTATTGCAATTAAATAATTTATTATTATTATTAAGTGCTATCAAAAGGGGATAGATCCTAATACATCTATAGGGTAAAATAGTTTTTTCTCAATGGATCACAGGAGGAGACTAGGGTTTGCAGGTGGCAGCGGGTTTCGTTCGCGAGCTTGGGAGGATGGCTCCAAGTGCCTGGATAACCACCGGCCTTGTTTTCCACCGCGCGTAAACCATTTTCAGCGGCAGGCCTCAGACCGTAGGAGGAGAGACAGGGGTACTTTTACTGAGGCCAGACTCTCTTTCGATCCAGACAAAAATAAATGGGGTCATTCCTAGATTCTATATTTCCCTAAGTGGAGTAAAAAGCAGACTGAGGAGTGGTTGTGGAAGAAAAAACCAGCAGCTACTTAGAATCCCATTATGGTGGAGGCATCGACGATGACATATAAGAGAACCATTAGCATCAATATTTATTCACCGGCTTGGAAGGAATTGGTTCAAGTCTTGTGTGCTAGATCTTTCTTCATGAAATGGGGAGGAGATTGGCCTGCTTGTTCCAAGATTAGGAAATGGGTTGATGAGGAATGGGGGAGCCACTTTGATATTAAAACCCTAACTAATGGTTTCTTGTTAATCATTGTTGGGTCAAAAGTGGAAAAAACCAAAATTATGTATAATGGGTCTTTCATGATGATGGGAGTAGGGTTCTACATTAAAGATTGGATCCCCAACTTTGATCCCCGGAAAGCCTCCATTGAGGAGATCCCTATTTGGATTAGGTTGTACAACCTACCACATGAATATTTGAAGGAGAAAGTCTTCAAGGTGATCGGCGATAAGTTAGGGAGATTCATTAAATATGATGAAGCCATTGACAAACTGGACTCATGTATGTATGCTCGAATTTGTATCATGTGGAAACCACACCCTTTGCTCCCTAAGGCCATTGAAATTTGTTCCCCTGAGGGTTTTTGGAGGCAAGAGATAGAAGTTGAAGAGATCATAGTGAAGTTCAAGTCCTGTAAAGAATGGGGGCATGAGGATTCTGATTGCATGGCAAGACATAAATGCAAAGGCAGGGCAGACAGAGTACTGAAGGATCAATTGATAGCATCATCGAAAGGTGTGAAGGTGGTGTGGGATGCTATACTCACATATTTGCCTCCTATCTTTGACTTTGCAGTTAGACCAGGTGCAACGTTCCCTCAACACATCTTAGAAAGGGGTGGGCCTTCAGTGTCCATGGTTTTTTTTTTAAATGCAATGGTGTCTAAGTTGGTAGATCAAGCCACGATATTTGTTCCTGCTATCGGTTTGGATGATGCAAATCGGATAGGTTTTGTAGGGGAGACTACATTGAATCAGGTTTCACTCCTAGCAGGATGTGATGGGGAGACCCACGCGGTTTCAGCAAGTGGAGAAGTGGTTTGGGGAGGTCTCATTCAAATGATTGGCTCTGTTTCGGAGTCAGACCCAGTGCTTATACCTCAAAGTGGAGTAGGTGGTGTGGGGATTCCCTTTCCTCCCACATTGCCTCCTCCCTTAGGACCCAAAATGGAGGTACCTATTGTGGGTATCATGGGGAATCTAGTGGTGAACTTGAGTTATGACTCTAGTGCAGATATTGAAGAGGTCACGGCGGGCAAGCTCAAAGATATTCATGTTTCCCCGATCAAGGAGGATTACATGAACTCAGTGAACTTGGAGTCTGAATATGAAGAAGGCCTAAGTGATAATTCTTTGGGGTTGTCGGTAGAGGTAGGGGAACTGATTCAAGGACTATCAAATAGACTAAAGAAAATTCTATTAAGGTGACTAAAGGGAGTATGAGGGGAAGGAAAAACAGACAGAAGTTGCTGGAGGAAGCAGGCAACATGAAGGGGCGGACCAGACTTCTTAGATACAGGAGAGACCATTTCTCTCCTGGGCAGAAATGAAGTTCCTTACTTGGAATGTGAGGGGCTACAATGCCCTTGACAAGCGATGCTTGATCAAAAGAGGATTTGATTAGGCGAAGCCAAAAGTTATTTGCATTCAAGAAACTAAGTTAGGTAGTGAAGAGGCGGCTAGAGTTCTTTGTGTTAGACAAAGGTGGTCAATTTTTTTTGTGGAATTGGAGGGGGCTTCAAGTGGTCTAGGTATCTTATGGAACCCCCAATTAGTGAAAGTGGAAGCAATCTCAAGTTCTAAATATTGGCATATGGCAACGGTAAGCTCAAGGACTATCAACTTTTCAAGTTTCTTAATCAATGTTTATGGCCCTACTAAAACAGTAGATAAGTGTCAGCTATGGGAGGAAATTTCCAAGATTTTAGAGGATATAAGGCTGGCCTTAATGATTTTTGTGGGGGATTTCAATTCCATCCTCTCCCATTTGGAAAAACATGGAGGGGTGAGAAGGATGTGCAGGATTCAATCTGATTTTTAGACCTTTATGGATTCTAACGCTTTGTTTGAGGTGGTTGCTAAAGGTGGGAACTTTACATGGACCAATAGCCATTTGGGCTTCTCCAACATAGATAAGAAACTCGATAGGTTCTTTTTAGTAGGGGATTGGAACCAAGCTCCCCTTATTTTTGAGGTGGAAATTTTGGCTATTTCAGGTTCAGATCATTTCCTGGTCTCACTTGTTGTGCAGGAGGATGGAGTTCCCCTCAGATGTCCCTTTAAGGTGGAAAAGATTTGGCTAAGGGGGAAGGGCTTTAGAGATTAGGTGGTTCGATGGTGGAAGGAGGCCCCTGTGGTCGAAGGCTTCTTGTCCTATCAGTTCTTTAAAAAGCTAAGCTATGTTAAACAGAAACTGAAAAGATGGAACGGGACGTTTTTGGAAATATCTTTAAAGAAAAATGAAAGATTGAAGGTGAGTTAGGGGCTCTGAACTCGAAATTCATTGCAGAGGGTATGGATGAGGTGGACTACCTCATAGAGAAAGACCTGCTCAGTAGATATGGGGAAGTTTTGCAGAGGGAAGAGATTTTCTGGAGGCAAAAATCATGTGAGAATTAACTTAGAGCTGGAGATAGAAACAAAAAAAAATTTCATAGTTATGTGAAGGTAAAGAGATGTCTTAATAGAATTTTATCTTTGCATCTCATGGATGGTACTTTGATGGAGGATTCTGCCCAAATTAACCAGGAGGTGGTAGCTTTTTTTGGAAATTTATGGAATAAGAGTGGGTTAGATCAGGATAGATTGAAAGTAGAGTTTTTGGCGGTGATTCCTCATTTAGTTTCTAGGGAGGACAATCAGATGCTTGAGGAGCCTATCTCTCTGAAGGAATTGAAAGCAACTACTTTTGGTTTGGGAGGGGAGAAAGCACTAGGTCCAGATGGCTTTCAGGCTTTCTTCTACCAGTATTTTTGGGATTTGTTAGGTTGCGAGTTGTTGGTGGTGGTTGAAGAGTCAAGGACTAGAGGTTTTACCCTGAAAGAATTCAATTGTACTCTGGTGGCGCTTATCTCAAAGAAAGAAAAACTAGTGGGTTTCAAGGAATTCTGCCCAATCTCACCATGTAATATTATTTATAAAATTATTTCAAAATTTGCTAAAAACAAACTCAAATTAATTTTGGAAAAACTGATTTCTTGTGAACAAAGTGGTTTCACCCCGGGGAGGAACATTGTTGATGAGATTATCGTGGCTTGTGAGGCGATTCATATGGCCATGAAGAGAAGATAGAGAAGAATGATGCTAAAGCTTGACATTTGGAAAGCCTACGACAGAGTTGACATGTCCTTTCTTTTGGCTGTGCTTGCCAAGTTTGGCTTAAGTGCTAGATTAAGTGGATTTCTAGTATGGTTATGCAGTTCAATGCTTCGGTTTTAGTTAATGGCAGCCCCCAAGGTTTTTTTCCTACCTCGCATCTCATCTCTCCTTCCTCTTAAGTTGCTCGCTAGGAGCTCTATGATCTTGAGGGACCACCTCCTTGTATAAACACTTATAATACTTGGCCTCCTTTGCTGAGTACTATATCTCTCTCAGTGTGTCCCAAACTAGGGTACCGATTGAGGCTATCTCTATCCTATGAGTCTCCATCCAAATCTTCCATACTATATAATTTGTTCTTATAAGCCTTGATATATCCCTTCGAAAAATAGATCCAAAAGAACTGGATGAACTTGAACTATTGGTCATCATAGGATCTTCCTCAAGCACTTAAGCTTTTTGCAGAGTGGACCAAAGCTCTGATACCAATTGTTAGATAGTTTAGATAACCAGAAGACAACTGAGAGGGTGGTGGTGAATCAGTTATCACAAATTATCAAAAGCTTTAGCAATTTAAAATAAAAATAGGAAAAAGCAAGCATCCCTAAAAAATAGGAAAAAGTTTCCAAAAATAGCCATTTCGGGGATCGTGCTTAAATGGTATCGGTTTCCTTGCCTTTCCAACAACAAGAACCCGCTCATGTTATCACAAGAAGCAAAGCCAAGGTTACTTTGTCAGGTCCTACAACTGACACGTCATCCACTTAAAAATAATATAAGACTTAGTTGGAGACTTTAATGGCTTGGGATAGAGTGTGTAAACCAAAAGGGGGAGGAGGTGCGGGGCTCCGTGATTGGAAGTTAATAAATGAAGCTATGGGGGCAAAGTTGGTGTGGCAGATGTACAGTAAGTCAGAGCAGAGATGGGTTTGTATTCTTCAAGCTAAGTACTTGGATAATGGAGATAGGGAGAGGATTATCATGGTTGAAAATCCCCCAAAAGGATTCTTCCCTTTGGAATTTTTTGGTGAATTGTAGAAGCCTAATTACTAACCATTCAACTTGGCAAATTGGAGATGGCCATAAGGCTAGTTTTTGGCAGGATTCTTGGGACGGATACCCATCTCTAGATGGCAGGGCTTCCCAGCAGATTATTCAAAAGACCATATAACATTGGGGAGACAAAGTGAGTGATTTTCTGGTCCAAGACACTTTTTGAACTGGGACACCAAATGACTTGGAAGGATCTCAATGATCTAAACTTGGAGGAGGTTGATCAAAGGTTGATGAGGAATATCCTAGCTAACAGAGAGGTGATGAGTTCTAGGGAGGAAGATGAAATAATTTAGTGTGGTGCAAAGAGTGGTATTCATTCCGTTAAGCTGGGGTATGCCTTGTTGGAGGCAGAAGGCAGGAAGGTAGATTGGGAAGCAAAGTTTTGTTGGAACAATAATTGTCTACCAAAAGCAGGTGCTTTCTCTTGGTTGGCGGGCAACAACTAGATTCCTACTGGAGATAGACTCAAAAGAATGGGGTTTGCGGGTCCCTTTCGCTGTGTGCTTTGTAAGACGGAGGAGGAAGACGTGGATCATCTTCTGCTGAGATGTGATTTTTCTACGAAGCTTGGCATTTTCAGTTGTAGAGGCTGAGTTGGAAGGGGCCACTGATAGGGAATCTACGCGATTGGTTGGAATCGTGGCCAGCTTTGCACCATTCTTCAACTTTGGCTACAATTTGGAAGGTCATGCCTTCAACAATAATGTGGGAAGTCTAGAAAGAACGGAATCCAAGACTCTTTGAGGATAAAGCAGAACCAATGGAACACTTTCTAATCAAGTCGGAGAGGGAAATTTTAGAATTAGTCTCTAATGTTGCTTCCCAGGTTAACATGGCAAAGACCCCTTTCACTCAATTTGATATTGGTATCCTGGTGGGTTGGCCTTTGATTAAATTCAGGCCTACTAATGGGCTTTTGAGGGTTTATCCTCCTAGGATGCGCGATAAAAGTTGGGAGTGGGTTCCGCTAGATAAGGGTTGGACCAAGATCAACTTCGACGGGGCTTCAAGGGGGAATCCCGAAATATCTAAGGTAGGGATCATAGATCATGATGAGAATGGTAGTATTCTTTCTCTTGGAGAAAAGAGACTGGTGGATGGTACGAACAACGAAGCTGAGTGTTAGGTGGCAATTGAAGCAATTATTTTGGCAAAGAAATTGGAGGTGAAAAACTCCATCTTGAAGGGGACTCCCAGATAGTGGTGAATGGTATTGCTAGGGGATAGATGGAGGCTTGGCACCTGGATAAACATATTAGAAGGAAGAATAACCTTTTGAGTGGGTTTGAAGATTTTAAGGTATCGTATTTTCTTAGGGAAGCAAATGCTGAGGCTGATAAGCTTTCAAACATAGGTGCAAATGGTTCCTTGGCTGATCATTTTAATTTATTTGAAGACCTAATGGATTTGAGTCCCTTAGATTTTGGATGAAGGTTCTTAGTAAGTGAAAGGGTAACCTGAGATGTGGTGGTGAGATTTGTGTGATTCTTTTAAGATACGCATGATGGAGGGGTGGGGATGACTCACGTGGTTCGTGTTCTTTGAACTAGCAGAAAGTTGTAATGGTGGTGTAGGGGCAATGATGTCAGTGATTGGAGGTTTGTTCTGCTAATGATGCATGGTTTGAGGTGGTGCATGTGAAGCAATTAATTTTTGGAGTGGCTTAGGTTATTTTAGGCCCTCGTCTCCTTTTGTTTTGGCATTTTGTAGTGGACTGTTTTGGCTAACGTGAGTGTTGGTTTTGGCTGTGAGTGTGGAGAAGGATGGAAGCCAACTTCTCGTTGTCTACAGAGGGCCAAATGCCCTCATTTTGAGGCACAATCTCAAGCAATCGCCTATTGAATGTTTTTAGGGTGGATGAGGAAGTTTTCTAGAGTGTTGTGCACCTGGTGTTTGGGGAAGAATTCTTGGACTCTTACTATCTTCCACAAACAAACTTGGATGTTTCATCCATGTCCATGGCTCTGGCCCTAATGGTGGGAGGTTCAAAGGATGAGGTGTTGCGGGTGACGTCCCTTGTGTAGAGACCAAAATGGCTGGGTGGACTAACAGATGTGGTAGCTCATGTGGAGATTGGCAAGGGTCATGGCAGCGTCTAGGTGAGGGAATGGAAGCTCTGCAGCCATTGGTGGTGTGGTCAACTTCTCGTTTGGTGGAAGCATAGATGGAGGAAGCAAGGAAGGGGTGGTGGAAAATTGTGGAATTTGTGTGGGAGTTGGGACCAGTGGAAAGAGAGAAAATGTGTGGTAAGTAGACCTCGGTGAAGTCGTAGGCTCCAATAGACGAAGATGGGTGGCCACTGGTGCATCACCAAATCTCGCGGAAGAATGCGAAGGTGGTGGATCACAGTTTTCTTTGAGGCGTTAGGTCAGGAACCTCGACAGGTGGTAGGTTGGATTTGCCTGAGGTAGGTCCCAGTCAGGGCATTCCCAACTTCTCCGAGGATACCCTTGGCTGGTTACGGTAGGATGGTCTCTTGTGGGTTGTCAGTTTTTGGGTGGGGAGGCTTAGTTGTAAGGAATGAATATGGTATGGTAGGCTTTGTAGGTGTGGTATCTATCTCAGGTTCTTTTGGTTTTGTAGGGGCGAGACCCCATTTTGTGGAATGTTGCTGAGCAGCTTAAAGCATGTATACTTTCCTTTTAAACAATATAAATCTTATCCGGTTATCGATTAAAAAAAAGGGGGATACCTCCCTTACATCCCATATGCAAGCTACATAATAGCAGAAAAAGAAAAAAAACCGTTCTAAATAACATAAAATTGTAGCGAGCCTTCACCAATGTCAACCACATACAGAGTCGAGGCCGCACAAAGCCAGTTATCGTTTTAGTTTAGGAATCTCCTGAAGGGCCCCAAGTCACGGTTTCTAACACCTACCCGGAATACCTCCCAAGCCTCTGCCCTGAAATTATTCTTCCTTTATCGCACAACCCTGGCCTCCCGAGTATCCTCATCCTCTGACTCAGACTCTTCCTCTGGTGGATCCAGTATGTAATGTTCCAGATTGAAGTGCACATCCACAACACTAGTCTAGCCGCTCGAATCCAAGTACAGAATAGCACTTACTACCGCCTACCCATCGACCGATCTTATGAAGCCATTGATCATCTATATGCATGCTTCCTTGGAATCAAGGATATCAACTATTGGGCACAGAATCACCTAATAGACAAAACAATCACACTATTGTTTGTCCCTAAATAAAATACCCCTAGCCAGATGCCACAACGCATCCCAAGTGAGCTCATCAGAGTTAAAAAGTCTCCTGCATTACTACTGAAATGTCTCCTCTGCACATAGGTATCTCAACCCAAAGTGATGGACCATTTTTCCTCAGTTCTCCCCCTACATTCATTTCTCGATCTGCCTTCCTATTTAATCTTAGCCTTATGATCCCTTAAAATGGCAAGAACCTCGAAAAAGACTAATTAGATCATTCTATTTTCAAGATGCATATTTCATATCTTTATCAAACAGTGGGCTCTGACTTAAAGAGAAATAAATCTGATATCCCATGAATACCAAATCCATCTTTGGATTTGAAGTGTCCTAATTTATTGCCACCTTCTCCCAATGTCCCTTCATTCATGGTAATCGAATCCTTATTTTTGTTGGCATTCTACCGTCTTATGAGAATGATGGTGTTTTCATTGATGGCAACCATGTGGCAACCTTTTAGCATTCGTCTGGTAAACCACCGGCAGGCACTGGCACCAGCATAGACATCTACATACACCATAAGACACTTCACCGGTAGTCGCAACAATGCATACCGGCACCCTGGCCGACAAGGAATAAACTTTTGTTTATTATATTTAATTGTAATTATCTTTTGTAAAGCCGACAAGGCATATTTTAAAACACTCATATATATGTATGAGATCTTATAGGTCCTTTTGTGTAAGAGTAGAGCTGTGAATTATGTATAAAGTGATGTAAGTGACAATGAAGGTTTTGGTTATAGAATGAGCTTAAATCAATACTGAACCTGGCATAGTTGATGCTACTTTGAAGAAGTACATTGTATTGGATTTCATAATCCACTTTTGTAGTCAGTGTGACTCTTATTGAGTAGTGAGCTCTAGGCAGTTGGCCTTCCTGCATGTGCAAGCCCCTCATTGTAAGTAATATTTATTCATTGGCCAGTGAGTGAATATTGTGGGTCACAAATCCCACCGAGGTTTTTCCCACACTGGGTTTCCTCATTAAACATCTTGTCTTATGGTGTGTTTTCTATGTTGTCTTTATTGTTCCTGTTTACTGCATTAATTCTTATTTACCGGTACACTATTTTGGAATGAAAAGTTCTTAATAAGGTTAAATATTTTGCTGACTGGTTAGATATTGATTCAGCCACCCCCCCCCCCCCCCCCTCCTCTCAGTATCTTTGGGACTATCATTAATCCTAACAATTGGTATCAGATCTTGGTCCTCTATTTTCAAAAGCCTAATAGTTTGAGGAAGATTCTGACACCGGTACAAATGGAGAACTTAAGAAAACAATTGGAAGGAGCTCTTGTAGACTATGATGCAGAGAAGTTCAAGAATATCAAACTTGAAGATGATCTAAGGACTACACATGAATTCATTCAAGGAATTCAAGAGAATCTTACTATAGCCAGAAATTTAAAAAAAAGAACTTCATGAGAAGATGCAGAATGATCATGATGAAAAGGAAACTCTTAATGAACTTATGAACAAGTTGAGACAAGAAAACAGTACTATGACAAATGAAATGCAAGATATGACTATGAGATTTTGTAAAGACATTGAAGATAGAAAGAAGAATGAAGATGACTTGACTAGGACACTCAATGATGCTGGAAATGAAAATCTAAGACTCAGTCATGAAAATCATATGTTAAAGACAGATTTGATTCACATGCAACATGCAACATGATAAAACTGAACTTATGAGACAAATGGGAATTCTGGAAAATGAGTTGGCTACTGCAAATCAACACAAAGAGAAATTCAAGAAAAGCTCAAAGGAATTTGATAACATGTTGAAAAGTCAGAAACCTAATGGAGACACAAATGGACTTGGCTTTGAAATTGTAGAAAGTTTCGATACTGCAAACAATCGTGATCATAGTAAACCAGTAAGACAACCTAATGCTTACAAATTTAATGGGAAATGCTTTAACTGTAACAAGTATCGTCATAGAGAAAATCAGTGTAGATTCGGAAACAATTAGAACATCAATGCACCCACCGTTCAATGTTCCAAATGCAACAAAATTGGTCATAATTCAAAAAACTGTAGAATGAATGTAAAATGTTATATTTGTGCAAGATTTGGGCACTTATCTAATCAATGCAAAACACAAACAGGCATAGGGTATGGAAAGGATATTCAAAAGAATAATGTGACTTTTTATGCTTGTAGCAAGATTGGACATATTGCAAACTTTTGTAGAAGCAAGACTTCACCGACAAATAATAAAGGACCCAGTTTGAAAGGCAAAGAAAATGTAGATGAGGTAAAGCAAGAATTTTTAAAACAATGGATTAGGAAGACATATCAGAATGTTGATGAGACTATTTCTTCACTTGTAGAACAAAGTATTACTCCACCGGCAGGAGATTCTTCATCCTACTGAGAAGTAACCCTTTGGGGGTATTGCAACAAGCTGAATATCATGCAGATTACCCTTACTTGATGGTGAGAAGATAGATTTTTTCTCTACCGGGAGATGTGTTAAGTTTTCACTTAACCGACGAGCATTTAATGTGGTTGTTGAAGGAAAAGTCATTATAAATCATCGGTTTTCCCTCATTTTAGATTCACTGAGCATTCAAATTAGCAGAGAGCATGAAATCTGAGAAAATACATTCAAGGCAAAGGTGTGAAGCAATTTCTTTCAAGCATTCAGACATTATTAGGCAGATAAAGGTATTTTTCAAATGGCTTCTTCTTCTACTCCCAAATTTATTGCAAACCCTACTGTCGTGGAAAACATAAAACGCCCTAGGCCCATATTCAAAATTATTCCTCAAATAACTAAGCAAGATGATTCCATAGGCGCATTTTCAAAGATTCCTAAAGGTGTATCTTATGCTGAAGACACTAGGATTTATATTCTGTGCAATATTGAAGAATTAGGTTTTGAGGAGTTGTTAAAGATGTTTAGAACCATAATTTGTGATGAAAATGGCATTGTCAAAACTGAGCACAAGATTATTGAGACTTTAGGTTTTGTGGAAATCTTGAACATCCCTGAATTTCTGGAAGAAATTGTAAGAATTGTCCTAAGTAGGGCACATGGAGAATTTATTTGGTTAGATTCAATCTGCAAATTCACCCGACAAGTAATTAGGGTAGTAACAAGTTTACCCTCTACCAGTAGCAGACCAGACAAAACTAAGAAGGTGCCTAACAACAAAGTCATGACTTTAACTGGAGCAACATTTGATAGTAGATCTCTAAGAGTAAATTATATCAAGGACATCAATGTGAGATTCATAAGTATGATTTTAGGTTACAAGACTACACATGCAAACAGAATTAACTCAGTTTCTAGTCTTTGCATTAATAGTGCTTATGAAATGGTAAATAATAATGCAAAAATTGATGTGTGTGAATGGCTGACGGATGAACTAATAGATAACTTGAAGAAGATAAAAGAAGACAAGAAAGGAACATTTCGCTTTGGTAGTCTCTTAGTATGCCTTATGTTGTATTTCACAAAGGAAATCCCTAGTATTGGATAGAAAGACTTTGGATATCACATACCGGTAGGGAAACAATTACAAGAAGCTTTGATCGGCATGGGTACTGCAGAGGATAGCAACATCACTGAATACTTTAAAACATTTCAAGCCAAAATGAAAACCAAATAAAGACTACCACAGAGTGTAGTGGATAAATATGACAAAGAAAACTGTTTTGTAATCAAGAAGGATGAAACATGGATAGAAGTTGTATTACCTAGAACTGTATGGGTAATAGAAATGGGGTATGAGGTAGATCTCAACATTGTTGAAACTTATGCAAAAGCTTTGTTAAATGCACCTAGAGAACCAATAGAAGAAGTTTTTGGTAGTGCAGAAACAATTGAAAGTAATGTACAAACAATTAAACAAAGGAAGAAAAGAGAAAAGTATGTAAGAGATGCATCCAAATAGGTAAAAGAATTAAAAGAAAATTTTATGAATATTATTGGTATAAAGGCTAGTGAGCTGGAAGGACTGCAACCAGAGGCACACATTTCACCGGTTGGCACATCATCTGACAGTGAGATACCTACAGAATTCAAAAGAGTAGATAGGAAGAGAAAACCCTCACCAATACCCTCTCCTTCACCCAACAAAACAAGAACCTTGAGAAAGAAACAACAAACAGTAAGGCAACCAGCAAAGAAACTAACACCCGAGAAGAAATAGAAACAGGTTATACCACCATTGGATAATTTACTGAATGAAATAACTGATGATGGTAATTTGGCTAATGTGAGCAAACTGTATAACACATTCAAGGATTCAGAAAAAGAAAGCATTGAAAATAGTATCATCTTACATATGGACATATATAAGAAAGTTTTAATTGAATTTGTGGATGACTTGCCAAATGAACTATATAGGAGATTAGATGCAAAGAGGATTGCAATAATAGAATTGGACAAGAAACTTAAAGTTGAAAAAATTCTAGTTGTACATCCAATTAACTCTAAAGAAGAAATTGATGATCTAATTTGTGAAGCTAACAGATCAGTTTTTGCTAGTGGTCACCGACAAGTAAGTTTGATGGTTGGTAGAGTTAATGAGATTGCAAAGGAAACTGTTGATAAATGGGATATATTTTCTATAGAAAAAGAAAAATAAGAAGAATTGAACAGGTCGAAGAAAACATTCAAAGTTTATCAGAAGGATAAAGACAAAGGGAAAGGTAAAGTTGGTGGAATACCAAATATAAAGATAACTGACAACTTACTACCACCCTTGGATACTACACCGGTACATTCTGATGATCCACCCGTTACTGACAGTATAGGTATCACACATGATGACACCAATCCTGATTCTAAAATTTTATTCACCATGAATGTGGATACTCAGGAAGTGAACATTATTGTGGATAAGGACAATATAGAGGTTAAGGATAACATTGCTGACAGTGGAAACATTGTTGAGTAACCAACAAAGAATGTTGAGTTTGAGATTCAAGCAGAGCAAACAGAGCATACACTACAAATAGAACAACCATTGGATACCGGAATGAATACTGGTCGTATAGATGTTGGCACTAAGAAACCTACTGAGATAAAGATAATAGCAACTGAACACACAGAGAAATCGATAGAGAAATTGACAGAGGTTGAGGTACATATTGAGATAGTGAAACCGGTAATCACTGAGAAACCCAAACCATTGCTAGTTGAAATGCAAACTCAAACTGATACACTAGAGGATGATACAAGCAAATTGGTTACTAATGCTGGAAGCACTGAGGTAATTAAGATAGTTGGTCAAACATCTGGTACTTCATTAAGAGAATTCAGGCCTACCAATGTGACAGAGGTACTTCTGGACTCTATCAAGAAGATAACTGACTGTAATGCATTGGCCTACAAGGCAATTGATGATACAATACCAATTCTTAAGATGATTGCACCAAAATGCTATATAGATCATGTAAAGGATTCTTTAGGTCAGTTGGACACATTGTCCAAATTCATTACCAACAATGTAATAACAGTTGATAAGGTGAATGAGGACACCTTCAAAGAGAAAGTTGAGAAGGAAAAGGAAAAATTCTTTGAGGATAGAATAAAGAAGTGCACAGAACACATTAACACACTTTTATCGGCACTTAATACTACAATTTTGGAATATAAAGAGTTGTGCAGAGAAACTTGCAAGCCACATCTGTTGACAAAGGACATAGAAAAGGAAAAAAGCAGAGTACGAAAGGAGATAGACGACATAGCTGATAACATAATTTGTTCATCCAAACCTATATCAGTTATTGAGCAGGAAATAGTAGGTTTTGAGTAAAAGTTGGAGAAATTTGAGAAAGAAAAAGCAAGGATTAAGGCAAATGTTAGAGAGCTTAACTATAAACTTGGTCCTAAATTGGACAACCTTATCTCTTTGAGAAATGAGATCTCTAAGGTATTACTTCAAGGAGAAAGATCACCGAAAGAGCACATGCATCATCTCACTAGCATGATCCAACAGGCTCAAGCAACCTTAAATGATAGCAACAGATTCATCCAGAGTTTAAATTTGGTTTTGGCAAACATATTTCAGATTGTAACCAACCGGTTACAAACTTTGAGGTGACATTTTTGCACTCGTTTCACAATTTTTGACAACCTTTGTCATTGATGTCAAAGGGGGAGTAGTAGACAGAGAAAAATGATTAATCAGAGGAGATCATCTACTCAGGGGGAGCCCATCTTTTTGGTAAATTTTTGGACTTCACTTTTTGGAACAATTTTTGGATTTTTCTCATGAGTGTTGCCATCAATGCCAAAGGGGGAGATTGTTGGCATTATACACTCTTATGAGAATGATGGTGTTGTCATTGATGGCAACCATATGGAAACCTTCTGGCATTCATCTGGTAAACCACTGACAAGCACTGGCACTTGTATAGACATCTACATACATCGGCAAACACTTCACCAGCAGCGGAAACAATGCATACCAGCACCCCAGCCGACAGGGAATAAACTTTTGTTTATTGTATTTAATTGTAATTATCTTTTGTAAAGCTGACAAGGCATATTGTAAAACACTCATATATATGTATGAGATCTTATAGGTCATTTTTTGTAAGAGTAGAGCTGTGAATTATGTATAAAGTGATGTAAGTGACAACGAAGGTTTTGGTTATAGAATGAGCTTAAACCGGTACTAAACCTGGCATAGTTGATGCTACTTTGAAGCAATACATTGTATTGGATTTCATAATCCACTTTTTTAGTCAATGTGACTCTTATTGAGCAGTGAGCTCTAGGCAGTTGGCCTTCCTACATGTGCAGGACCCTCATTGTAAGTAATATTTATTCATTGGCCAGTGAGTGAATATTGTGGGTCACAAATCCCACTGAGGTTTTTCCCACATTGGGTTTCCTCGTTAAACATCTTGTTTTATGGTGTGTTTTCTATGTTGTCTTTATTGTTCCTATTTACTACATTAATTCTTATTTACTAGTACACTGTTTTGGAATGCAAAGTTCTTAATAAGGTTAAATATTCTACTGACCAGTTAGATGCTGATTCACCCCCCCACCCCTCTTAGTATCTTTGGGACTTTTTATGCCTAGCAAATCTGTTTCCCCATTTGGTTTCCTTGAGTCAAAATATGGACCCCCTTTTTTCTTCTTTTTGGTTTTTACCGCAGAACTTTGGAGTCGTGGAGTCCCAAGGTCCCTTTTGGGTCTGTCAACCTCGGAACTCTAGATTCCCGAGGTCCCTTTTTGGTTTTACCTCGGAACTCCAGAATCCCGGAGTCCCGAGGTTCCTTGTTGTTCTGACCTTGGAACTGCGGAGTCCCGAGGTCTTGGGTCTTTTGACCTCAAAACTCTGGAGTCCCGAAGTCTCGAGGTGGTTTTGTTTTCCTTTCTGTCGACCTCAGAACCCCGGGACCCCGGAGTCCCGGGGTCGTGTTTATGGTTTTCATACGGAACGATTTTGGGAGGCTATATATAAGAGAGGATGAAATTTTTGAGTTCATTTATGCATTTAGAACTTCTCCTCCCTAGCCCCAAGTCACGAACCTCCAGACTCCCGATCTCTCTCTTGGCATTTGTTCGACTTTCGATTCACCAGGATGGTGAATTTTCTCTCCTTGTGTTTTTCTAGATTAGATGTCTTTTCGTGTTGTTTGTTTTCTTTTGCGTTTATTTTTTGGGCATACCCTAGTTTTCCACCCCAGATCCCCGAAGTTCTAGGTTCCCATTCCATTCCACCTCGGAACCTTGGATCCCCAGAGTTTCGGGTTTCGCCTGGCATTCCACCTCAGAACCCCAGATCCCCAGAGTTCCAAGTTTCACCTTCCATTTCACCCCGGATCCTCGAAGTTCCGAATCACCCCAAATCAAAAACCTTAGAACCTCGGATCCCTAGAGTTCCAAGCCTTCTTCCTTTATGCTTACCCCAGGACCCCGAAGTCCTGAAGTGGATCAAAATTTATGTTTAGTATTGAGGACTGAAAATTTGTGTTTTGCCTGTAGGTTCTAGTGGTTAGCTGGACTCATCTGCCAACAAGAGAGGCAAAGAAATTGACAGACTTCCAACCACCCTGAAATACCAATATCAGGGACAGGTCCATGTTTCGAAGTTGGATGATCAAATCAAATGGGTCACAAACACCGAAGTAGGTCACATAGAAATTGGGGATATTGGAACCCAATTGGATAAACCCAACCTAGATGCTCTCCACCGAAGGATCAAGAGGTCTGGTCTTGTGGAAGCTACTATATTCCCATAGTCACTACAAGCACCAAAATTTATAATGACCATCGCTCCATTCTACAATCCAGGGACCAGAAAGTGCATTGATGCACAGGGAAAAAATGTTATTGACTTGTCACCAGATATGATGGGGTTCATCTTCGGAATCCCAACTAGGGAAGAGGCATTCTTACTAATAGAAGAAGAGGCCTTGAAGACATGGAATGACAAAGTATCAGCCAACAAAAGACACGTGAATACCGACTAGTTGGAAGAAGAGAGAAAAACAAGGCTCAAAGCTACAGAGGTCCTGAGGGCAAACTTCAAAGAGCCTCAAAGGGACTTGATTATTATGCTCAGTAGGGCCTTTGGCAAGCCTGACTGCAAGAATTTCCACCCCCAAATGTTCCAATTTATGTGTACCATATTGGTAGGGAAGCAATATTTTGATTGGCCACAAATCCTTTCTGACAATATTTGTAAGCAGATGAAGGAGGTGCAGCATACCCAGAAGTTTTTTTTCACGTCCTATGTCATTTGGGTAGCTGCCAAAGCCAAAAAATTTCCAGGCCTACAGGTAGAAGGACAATTAGGAGAGAAGGAGGGATAGAAGAAGATATGGGAATATTATTCCCAGCTCACTCTAACCAATGCCAAGACACACTTCAAGAGTGTTAATGATGCCTTCATCTTCCCTATAATAATTAAGTTGACTGGAGATGCAGGATATCGGATAATCTCGGAAGCCATGGCTATCATCCGGGAGTGGGCATGTTGGTTCATCCAAAACCCATGCTCCACTTACATCAGAGTTAGTGGATTCATAGGGAATCCAATGTTGCTGCCTCATTATTGTAACGATAGGGTAATATTGTTGGAGTATGTGAGACAACTTCTTGGTCTCCAGTCACTGCTATCTTCAAAACATAAAACAGGTATTGACTTCTTGGTGTCCATTGGTTATTTCGCCTGTTCTAAAATACAAGTGGCAAAGTTGGCTGAGCAAGAGCTTCAGGATTTGAACCTGAAAGAATATAATCATACTAGGGAATTTTATGATCCCTACAAGAAACTTAAGCAAGCTATGCCTAAGGCATATGAGGGGCATAGGCCCAACTTGGAAGACTTCTGGGCCAACTTGCAGGACATTTTTGAGGTCAGGGAGAAGAACTATAACAGGTTGTCCATGCCACAAGTGAGAGACTTTGGTATTGAGACTAACCTCCCTAAAGACCTGAGGGATGATGGAGAGTTACTTGATCCAATTTATAAAGAATCAGGGATAGACAAGAGGCCCCTCTCCCCAGTAAAATGGTCTACAAGCGAAGATACAGATATGGAGAAGATCTCCCAGGTAGTCATCAATAGGACTAAATAATGGTTAAGCCAAAGGGTAAGGCCCAGTGTATCAAAAACAAAGCAAAAGGAATCCACCTCAGGGGTACCTCAGTCAAGAGGCCATAAAGAGTATGCCCAAAAGACAAGGTCGGCTTCAAGGCAGAATACCTCCACTGACCCAGGTGAGGAAGACAAGCCTCAAAGCACTGAGGACTTGTTGAAGACACTCCAAGAAAATATGAAGGAGTCTGAACTACTGAAAAAGGCTATAGACCTAGGGGTGACCGATGGGCCAGGCACGGTTCCACTTGCCAGAGTTCTCCCAATAAGGGCCGCTATAGGCCACACTGAAGGAGAGATTACCCAAGAATAGGAAGAGAGAGTAGAAGCCACCGAGGAGGTACCTACTCAGCCACCTTCCACAGGTACAACAAGTGCTTCAGGCACTATTGCTCCCGCACCACCATTAGTTAATGTATCCACAGGGCAGCCCAAAGTGCAAGGTTTTATATCTACTACTGAGGAAGTAAAAATTAGAAACGTCGAGTCTGACTTTGGCCAGGAGGAAGAGGATCTCAAGCAACAACAGTCGCTAGGGAGTGAACAAGAAGGGGGTGAGGCAGAAGATATCTTAAATGAAAGGTTGATTCTAACCCCTCAAGACCAAGAAGACCTGCTTAAGGATATAGAAGTCAGGCAAGTAGAGATGGAGCTAGGTGATGAAGAAATGGCATTCAATGAGGAGGGTAGTTGTAAGCTAGGAGAGTTACACAAACAACAAGCTCTCCAAGCTAACTCAGCCCACCAAATTTCATCATTCCAAGATCCTGGCCAAATGGGAGCTAAAGAAAGAGATGAAGTAGAGGAGTAGGTAGAGGTGCATGTTATAACTACAGATATTGTATCACATCAAGGTGATAAAGCCTAAGATATACCACAATGGTTAGAGTTTACCTTCGGAAAGAAAAAGAGAAAAGAAGAGCTCCCCAAGGTTACTCTACAACAAGCAATCATCGAGGAACCACCAAAGGTTAAGAAGTTGAAGACGGTTCATCACCTATCAAAAACTAGTTCTGGTGAAGTGATTGCAAATGTGGTGGTTCCATCGCAGGCCGAGGGACAAGCTTCTCCCAAATACCAAGTATCATAGATAAACCTAGGTAAGCAGACCAAGTGGGGAGAACTAGATACCTTGGAACTAGCCACAAGCGTTGTTAGAGGGTGCGTGGAAAAGGAGCATAGCTCAAATATGGAACTTAAAGCATAGCTTGGGTAGTATAAACACCTCTTGGTAGAAATGTGTAAACCTTTGGACTCATGTAGGACAGATGACCTACCTTCAATCTCATCATTGCCAGAAGGAGATGTAAAGGCACTACTGGAGGTGAGATGAGTAGCTACGGCCACCAAATCTTGGACTCAAGTGAATGCAGCCAAGATTAGATTGTTTCTACAAAATACAATGGAAATATACCATAAAGCGGTATAAGCAGGTGGATCTTTGGCAACCTGTTCCACACAATGGGAGCGGAAGGAGAACAACTTTAATAAATAGCTCCGAATTTTGAAAAGGATACTACGGTTAGAAGAAGAGCTGATAGTACAAGAAGACCTCTTAGGATGGGATAGTTGTGAGAATTTGCAATCCTACATATACATTTTGGAGCTGAAAGTAGAGATGTATCAGCAGTATGTCAAGGAGATAACTAATATTCGGGACCCTCTCCTCAGAGAGATTTTGTCATATGAGAATTTTGTGACGAATATACTAGGGCCTTTTGGCCTTAGAATAGCTGATACTGGAATAATGGACTAGCAGCAAGTTTTGAATCAATAGGATGTCTATGAGGCACTAAACTTAGGACCTGTCGCCCAGTTCAATGTTGCCCTTATGGATAGATACACACAGTTGATTACTTAGTGTCAAGAGGTGGCGAATACGGTAAAGGAGTTAGAGGAACAAGGAGCACATGCAGATGAGGCTTTGAAGAAATATAAGTTTAGAATTAAGCATGTAGCCAATCCACCAATCCAAGCAGTTGCATGTATAATTGAAAATTATAAGGCATTTACCAAGAAATAAAGGATAGGCATAGAATTGCTAAAGATAGCAAAGCTTTTTCTTGATTTTAAAACTGCTCCTCCTACTCAAGTCCCAATTTTGAAAGAAATCCTGCATGGTTATGAGAACGTGGCTCACCCAACATGGTCTTCGTAATGCTCATGCAGTGTCCATTTTGTAGTTGTTAAGTGGAGTGTCCAGGTAGAAACTTGCAAGTTAACTACGACTCCTAATTTTAGTTCTTAATTTAGTGTAGAGTTATTTCCTAAATAATAGGGTGAAAAACTTCTATAAATTGAGAAGTTGAATTCATTTGTAAGGGTCCCAAATTGATGATTTGTGGCCTACTTAGAGATTCTTAGAGATTTTGTAGATTGTTAAGAAGTTTGAGTTATTTTTGTTATACATTCATGGAGATTAATATGAAAAGCAGCTTGTAGATTGCCTGATCTACATCTATATTCTACCAAATTGTGTTGTGTAATCGGTAACGTCTATTATTTTGAGTTAGCAATATGGTAATCTTTTTATCTATTATGCTATGAACCATATTGCGCACATCGGTGGTGTATGGGAATTACTATGATAGGCCATATTGTTGCTGATTCTATGTCCACAGATTTGTGAAATTGATGATTTTGCAGGTTTTATGGAAGTCCGTTGTTGAATGCTAACTTGGATAATATCTGATAATTGCTCGAATTGCAGCGGACTAATTGGATAGTTTATTAAGTTGTCATTGTATTGATCTTTATTGTTATTTTCTTGTTTCCCTTACACTTCACAATTTATTTCCCTAGAGAATCTTAAATCATAAAATACAAAAAAAAGAGGAAGTGCAATTGTTCATAAACCAGCGAGATTTAGTTCTAACCAGCAGGCCCCTTTACAGGTATAACCACATCAACCATTGAGCTATCCATCATAGTCGAGACCCGACTACAGAGACCTTGGGGTAGTGAGTTATTCTAAACTTGTTACTTTTCAGGAGAGGTGGTGAGTGTTTGCATAAACTACCTGACTGTTGGTGGGTGTGTCAAAACGCTCGTCAACAGGACTATCATTAATCCTAATATTTTTTGTCTATCATGATCACCTCTGTGAGTCCGGATCTAAATTTGTGGTTTGGAATCCAGATCAATACTCTCCCTTAGTTGTACCTATCCAATGCCTTCTTTTTTCTACCTCCATGAGGCTTCATAGTCGTCCACTAGAATTTGTTCCAAATCCTCCTTTAGGATTGCCTCGAAAATGTGCTCATCCTTTGTCCTTAAATCTTTTGTTCCTAAGTGCATTTGTCTAGTTCCTTGGTGTCTAGTCCTGAATGGAAATGAGAAGTGCACATCTGATTTAAATAAGAAGTGCAAACCTAATTATGAAAGTTTATGTCCCTTTCAAACGATAAAAATAATGAAGAGTTGCACTCTTTCAAAAGGGTTCTATTTATATTAAGAACTATTATATGGGATATTATAATTATATGTAAAAATTGAAAATGAAATATCCCATTTACATATAATTATAATATCCCATTTACATATAATTATAATATCCCATTTACTTATAATTACTATACAAAGCAAAAGATCTTCTTGTGTTTTGAAATATCCCATTTACATATAATTATAATATCCCATTTACTTATAATTACTATACAAAGAAAAAGATCTTCTTGTGTTTTGAAATATCCCATTTACATATAATTATAATATCCCATTTACTTATAATTATAATATCCCATATAATATCCCATTTACATATGTCTATGAAATTTAAATACCCCATATATTATAAAATGCACATAAGATGAAGTTAAGTGATTGCTCACCTTTAAACTGATTTCCTCCTCCTGGGCATGCGAATGAAGTCTTCATTCACCTTTGTCTCTAACCTTGTGAATCTCCTCTCCTGCACACACCAATGGTCTTTTGCTTTTCCTTGCAAGAATGAAGTTTTTTGAAGTCTTTTACTTTGCAAAGTAATTTGAAATTGAAATTGACCTATGGGATATTATAATTATATGTAAATGGGATATTTCAATTACATAATTAAATGGGATATCAAATGGGATATTATATGGGTAATTATAATTAAATGGGATACTATAATTATATGTAAAAATTAAAATTGACCTATGGGATATTAAACATTTTTATATGAAATTATAAGTAAACATTACCAAGATATGGGATATTATACATTTCTATATGTAATTAGAGAATTTGTGATCCGAATGAACATTGCCAAGCTATGTTGAATATATGTTTTGCACTATTTGACCAATATAAGCAATGTATGAAAAATGTGGTAACATAGACAAGGCAATGAACTGTCAGAAAAAAAATGCCTTAAAGAAATGCATTCTCATGGTGATGGAATGCAATGATGGTGATGAAATGCCATGATAGTCAAATTACTATGGATTGTCATGCCATTCCATCACCATGAGAACACATTTCTTTGAGACATTTTTTCAAATAGTTCACTGCCTTGGCTATGCAAGGTAGTGAGTTGTTTGATAAAATGCTTAAGACAAACATGTATTTAGTTGTATGTACTTGATTCTAATCAATAAATAAGTTACTTTTACCTACCCCTAATTGTGTATTGTGTAGTGTGATGAAATTATTGATATTTTATAGTCCTGAAGAATACTCTTTACCATTCATTCCAGTATTTGTATAAACTATGATGACTGCATATTGTAACAAGAAATAAATCTATTCATGTTGTCTACTATGTAATTTTTAGCATACGTATCATGTGACTTATGTAAATCTGATTATGATTGACCTTCATATAAGATGTAAGCTAACATAAGATAAATGAATTACATATACATGAACCTAAACCCCTTTGACGAGGATCATGCATAGTCTACATAAAGGCAAGGCGACGATTCTTCTCATGGATAGTATAAGTAAATACACCCTATAGAAACTATTTATTATTTTCTTGATTTCTCTTTGCACCCATCTTGGAATGGTTTAATAATAAGCTAGGTTTTAGCAACTATAGTTTGTGGCACCTTCTTTTCAATCATCAGTGTTCTAGCACAATCCACAATAGATTTGTTTCTTCTCTCAGCTATTCCATTATGTTGTGGAGTTCTCGATGCAGAGACTTGTCTTTTAATACCATGATCATTGCAGAATAAGTTGAATTCATCAGATGTGAACTCTCCTCCTCTATCTGATCTAAGACATTTTAGTTGTCTTCCTGTTTCATTTTCAACTCTTGCCTTGTACCATTTAAACATTTGAAAAGCTTCTGATTTTTCTTTTAGAAACATTACTGACATCATCCTTGAATAGTCATCCACAAAGAATATGAAATATTTATCACCATAATAACTTTGAACTTTCATAGGACCACAAAGATCAGTGTGCACTAGATCTAAAATTCCCTTAGAAGTGTAAGACTTACTTGTAAAGCTTGGTCTTGTCATCTTACCCATCTGGCATCCTCGGCACATAGCATTCTCAGGTTTTTCAAGACTCGGTAGACCTCTTACTCGGTGCTTCTTACTTATTTTGATCAGATTATCAAAATTGACATGACAAAACCCTTTATGCCATAACCAGGTATCATCTATCTTTGCATACAAACACTTGTTACGAGTTGAGTCAAGGTGAAATGTGTTACCTTTTGTTTGTGTCCCGGTAGCAGCTAACTTTCCATTCTTGTCATGAACTTTGACAATTCCTTTCTGAAATTTTATTCGGTAACCTGTGTTGTTTAGCTGTGCTACACTCAACAAACTGTATTTCAAACCTTCAACCCAATAAACATCATTGCATCTTGCATTGTCAAGAAGTTTTATAGATCCTTTACCTTTCACCGGACATGGTGCATCATTACCAAATCTAACATAGCCTCCATCATAATCTTCTAATATAACAAACTTGTGTTTATCTCTTGTCATATGATGTGAGCATCCACTATCTATGATCCAAGAATCATTAGTGTTTATGTGAGATATTAGGGCCTTTTCTTCATACCTTTCTTCATCTGATCCATCTTTGATAGCCACATAAACTACTTCCTCTGTATCAGTTTCACCTGATTTATCATCATTGGATTCCTCATCGGCTATTAAGCATGTCTTTCTATCTCTTCTTTTGAAGTCTCGGTGTCCTCTGTAATGATTATCTTTTTGTCTTTCATCTCGGTAATCTCTCTTTTCAGTAGAATCTTTGTCAGGACAGTTAGAAGCCATATGTCCTATCTTATCACAATTGAAACATTTCAAAGGTAGTTTTCCTTTGTACTTAGCTTTGCCTCTCGGTAACCTTTTGGCTAACAGCGCTTCAAACTATTCTTGCTTTCCGATTTCCTCATACAATTTGTGTACTTCTTCCATGTTCTTACAAAATCTTTCACTTGCTCCACTGTGATCTCCTTTTGAGTACTTATACTTTCTTTCATTGAAATCATTAGATTCATCAAGATGAAAATAACTAAATGCAGATTCAACTTTATTTACCGAAGATCCACTATTATCAAACTTACTTAATTCAAATGCATGTAGCTTACCAATAGTAGCATCTAAATAAATTGGCATATTAGGTACAAACCTCAATTCATTGATTGCAGAGACTCGGATTGCATAAGCCGGTAGAAGGGTTCTCAACAACTTACTTGTTATATCATTTTCTTCAATAGTTCCACCTGCTCCTTTGATTTGATTGACAGTCTCCTTTAGTCTTGTACTGTTCTGAGTTATGTTCTCATCTTCATTCATTCTCATAGATTCAAGTTGTCCTCTTAGACTATATACTTTTGCTCTTTGAACATGTTCATCTCCTCCATATATTGATATGATCTTATCCCACATTGCCTTTGCATCATTGTAGCCTTCTAGATCATTAAACTCTGAATCAGTCAATGCAGATGTTATTTCAATCATTGCTTGAATATGTTCTTGCTTTGCCTTTATCTCTTCCATTGTTAATGGATAGGTGCTCAGTGTAACAAAATCATTCTCCAGATAGTATATAGCATATTCTCCAACTCCTGATAGATGCAGCTTCATCCTTTTCTTCCATGTAGAGAAACTTGACTTGTTCAGCTTCGGTGCATCCCTCTTATACATCTTTGGATCTTTAACTCAAGTGCCTTTAAACTTTTCTTCTAGAGTCCAAAGCTCTGATACCAATTGATAGTTCTGATACTAAATGTAAGTACAGATCCAATAGCCAACAAGATGAGAGGGGGGGGGTGAATCATACAAACTTAATCTTCCATAAAAACATCAGATTCAACCTCAGTAACATATACTTCAGTAATATAACCAAATTTGTTAAACATGCAAACTCAAATGCATATAAACATCATAAACCTCATAACACCAGTTTTAACATGGAAACCCAAATAGGGAAAAACCACTATGGGATTTCAGACCCACTAAGAAATATACTCTTCTAGAGTATGCTCGGTTAAAAGAAAATCTTGTTAAAGATTACAAACACATTGCTAGATGTGACCCGGTTAAGGGATTTCCCTCAGACCTGTTAGGATCTTCACCTTGTTAGAAGTGACCTTGTTAAAGGATTTCAAACACTCAATCAGAATGTCACCTTGCTAGAGGGTTTTACAAATAAGACTGTTAAGTCCACTCGATTAAGAGATTTTTTGTCACTTTCATAAAATAACAGTAGTAAAATCTATCTGCAACTTCACATCTAAAATGCTAAAGCATATTCTTATTTGTTCAATACAATCTAGACATAGAACTAATCTTGTCCATCTACTGGGCTTCTATACTCTGTTATTCAAATAGGTCTTCAAGCTTCAATGCTTGGTAATCACTACGTAGCATCCCTGTGCATACACTTGCCTGCATACATTGTTTATCAATAGTTTCCTATTTATAAACAATTAGCTAACCGCTTAATCTCCTTGATCACATTTCCCATGATCAATCATAGCCATCAGATCATCAAACTTGTCCAAGTTCAATGCATATTTTGATCTAAAAATGTATTACCCCACCTAGGAACTTGCATATATTTCTTGGAACTTGTGCCAGGGTATTGCGGTTCAATCTGAACTATAGATCTTCATGCTGACTTTCCTTTGCCATAGATTCATTAACAAACTATATTTATGGCATACCAATCATTTAATCAGTTCCATCTCATTAGCTTCCTTCATTAAATAACAAATGTAAACATTTAATGCATTCTGTTATAGCTCGGTTACAACTCGGTTATAACTCGATAAATACTAAACTTCACTCGGTAGACATTCCACCTTCATTAATCGATAGCGATAACCTTAGGGTTTACCGACTAGGTTCCTTAGGGTTTATCGACTAGGTTCTTTGCTTGGTAACATAGTATAGTATTAACCTTACAATTTACAACATATGTATGATGTCAAAACAATCTAAACATCATGATCTCATCATTGTCTAACTCGGTAATAGTTGCCCATTGAATACCTTATTCATCCTCTTATTCATCATAATCCTGTGTCTTTTACCAACATCTTTATATTCTTCAAATCATACTTCTCAAGATATGGCAACATCATACTGAGTTAGAAAATCAATTTCTTGACATCAATGATAAAATAATAATATCAAGATAGTAAACATCCTTAATCAGTTATATCCATAATCATCAACAACCTTCGCAATATCCTTATTAAAATGTCAACAATCTTTCATTGTCTATTATAATGCTAAATTGCCAACAACTCGCTCAGTTTTTGAAACCTCCACATTAGCAGAAACTCTAATACAATTATCAGCACTTGAGGCTCCAGTTAACCTTATTCGAATTTAAATCTCAAAATCAACTTTAGGGCCAACTTCTTCATCAACATTACCCTCAATGATGAATTTGGGGAAAAAGAATGAGCCATCCTTATCAATCTCTGCAATGGACCTTTGACAGCCCGCCCTCAAATCTATTTGCAGCATTTGCAAAAAATCAACAAGATATGGTGAACCATCTATTACAACTTCTTGTTGTCTCTCTCCATGGAATCCTAAAATTTATTTCCTCTCACAATAACAATCAACCCTCTCCCAACTATCTCTCTCATTTAATGGAGTGTAGGTACCACAAAGTAGGTATTTGTCAGATGTAGTAGATCTAAAAGAGGGAGCAACTAGAGGTCAAAAAATTAGAAGAAAATAACATAAACGCATGGAATTTTTTCTTTCTCAAGGGGGGTCATGTTCTTATGATGATAAGAGCATAAGCGACATCGAGGTTCTCTTTAGGTACAAACATCTACAGAAACAATGGGTACCCAAGGAACATCCTCCAATAAACATTATTTTTTGTGTTAACATGAGGATATATCGCATAGCACCATCGTCATTACATGGTTTGGGCCTATTTTCCATGGACAACATAAAGGTCTATTACAACAAATTTTCTGAATTGATGGAGTATGTCAGACCCTGTTACAATTACAATAATTGGATGCAGCTAGTTCGATATACACAAAGTATGCGTAGATATGCATTATTAGAAAATTATATACAGCTAAAAATAATGATCAAAGTAGAAGACTGGCTATGTACTTTGACAGAAAGCCAAAAGCAATAGGGAATATTGTTGGTTTTATAAATAGTACATGACCTGGGTCAACTTATAGGCAACCAAATTGCATATTCAAGGCACGTGAGGGAAACCGTGTATTCGTATGTGCGATAAAATCAATAAGTGCAGGGGAAGAGCTGCTAATTGATTACAATTTAAATCACATAGATACAAAAAAAAGCTACTATCATGGGGGTGGTACATACTTATATATACCATTTAAGCCAGCCTCCAATTAATGACTCCAATATACCATTTTATTATTAAGTTTTTTTGGTAAGTCTATTGGTTTCATTTCGCTAATGTTTTTTTAATTTAATTTTTGTCACAATGCGACATTGATCTGATACATAGCACAGATCGAGATGTAGCTTCGAGCACTTTTACCGAGCAAGTAAACCTCATTATAATTGTACAAATTAGATGCAAGAAAAATATTATATTATTATGTTCTTTTCTTTAGGGTTTTTGATTAATTTTGATAATGTTACTAATATTCTTTTCATGGACAGATGTTCAAGGAAAGGCACCTGCAGTAGCTGAGAACATCGATATAGAGGTGGCCTCACTATTATACAATGATGACATCACATATTCCACAAACCTTACTGAAATGATAAGAAAGATGCAAAAAATTAATAAAGAAATTCTTAAATTGTTATTCATAGTCCCTCAAACTGATGAGATACAAGACAGGGTGAAACAATTGACAAAGAGAGCACAAAACTTGCAAGTAAACAGTCATGAAATATTTAATTATAACATAAGTTCATTTATTTATATTTTATACTCTTTTATGTCATGAACTAAAATATGTATGTGTTGTTTTTATAGGAATTTTTGTGTCCTCATGAAGTTGGTGGCCATGATTAGGGTACTCCAAGTACTTCAGGTGATGACCATGTTTTATGCATACACCAACTCATATTTTTACATGTTCCTATCCTTGTGTTAATGTGTTATTGCTTATATATGTAATGTATTGTATATTTAATGTATTAATATTTAGGTGTTGTCCATGTTCTTGTGCATTCACCAGCTCATCCAACCCCATCATCTGCACCTATATTGCCAACTGCAATATCGGCAACACACCACATGCAGTCATTGAGTATTGCACTAACCTATGTAGCAGGACATGTACTTGGGGATATAGAGGCCACTAGTAGTGATATTTTAGCAAGATTTCCTGGATCTTCCCATATTACTAGTATGGGAATGTTGTCGGTCACATTTGTGGTGACCGTTGATCCCGTTCCCATAAAGATAGAGAAAGTTCCAAGTACTTTAAAATTATTATTATATATAGTCCAATTGTAATTTACTTATTGATCACTCATTTTGGACTAATGATCCCATGAATTTTTTGCAGGCAATGATATTTTTTATAAACATATAAATGATATTACATTGGAGATCTTCAGGCCCACCATACATACACAGTGGAATGCCCAAAATCAACAATTAAAAGATGAACTCATAAACCATTTGGTTGTGTTGTTCGGAAATGACATTCAACAAAACCAAGGTCCTTCAGAAAGTTGGCCCATATCTAAAGTATGTGAGGTACCAATATAGGACATATTTAGAGAAGAACAGAAAGTATGAGCGTCCTCTAATGAATCCAGAGAGGGAGTGGAAGGACCTGGTTTTGAATGGAAAGGAGAAAGCTGAAAAGAGAAAAGGACATACACCATCGAGCGAAGGAAGGTATGTGATACTATTAATAATGTAATTATGTACTAATTACTCTTTATATTTACATAATCTAACATATTTCAAACTTTTCATAGGATGCCCGACACATCGAAGGCAACTAAGGTAAGACTAGAAAAGCACAGGCAACACAAAATTGGCTCTAGTAGTTATATGAAAGTTGTCGCATGAATTGTAAGTATCAATAAATGAAATATCGCATTGAAGTAATAAATTGCAGACAAATTTTTTTAATCAAACAATAGAAGCAAAATTCATGATATTAAGCAAAAATGCAGGGCTCTGAATTCAATAGAGTGCCCACAGAAGATGACATGAAAATTGCCTTCCAGCAAGGCTATGGAGATATGGTTGAATGCCTAAAAGAATTAGGTGGGCAAAAACAAGATTCGGATGCATCTGTCATACAAGTAAATAAACTAAATGAAATGTATTTAAAATTGAATACTTGAGCAATAACCAATTTGATGTTAATTTCCAAAATAAAGTGACTATATTTGTTTTAAATAAGCAAGCAATGATAACAATGCACATGGCATTGGAATGTAGCCTGCTAAGGGTGGAACACTGTTAGGATTCCCAAAGATATTGAGAGGGGGGGTGAATCAGTATCTGACTGGTAATAATATTTTCTTAACTTATAACATGAAAAACATATTAAAACCGTGTACCGGTAAACCATAAATAATGTAGCAAATAAGAATAACAACCACAACATGAAAAGCACACCATAACACAATATTTTAACGAGGAAACCCAGTGTGGGAAAAACCTCAGTGGGATTTGTGACCCACAATATTCACTTACTAGCCAATAAGAGAATATTATTGCTACAATAGGGTAGGAAGGCCAAGTGCCTAGAGCTCACTGCTCGATTACAAAAGAAGTCACACTGACTTACAAAAATGGATTATACAAATCCAATGTCTTGTACTGCTTCAAATTAGCATCTGCTATGCTAGATTCAGTACCAATTTAAGATCTGCTACATACATAAACCCTTAACCACTAATTCGCATATTAGGTTTGTTACCTTCTATTCATATTTCGCATCATGTCATATCATAAATGATCTACAATGATCTAATACATATATGAGTCATATTACAATCTGCCATGTCGGCTTACAAAATATTTTACAATTAATTACAAAATCCATTAATACAAAATTGTTGTCGGCCAGGGTGCCGGTAATCTTCCTTTTCGGTGTTGGTGTTCTGTATGCCGGTGTAGAGTTTGTTGGTGCCAATGTCGGTGTCTTCCTGTTGGTATCACATGATTGTAAGCTTTCCATCAATGAAAATACCTTCAATCACCCACAGTATCTCATTAGAGTGTGCATTTGCCAACAATCTCCCCCTTTGGCATTGATGGCAACACTCATGAGAAAAATTCAAGAATGTATCCAAAAATTGAAGTCAAAAAATCTTGCCAAAAACTATACCAAAAAATTGTACCAGATGTGTGCTCCCCCTAAGAAGATGATCTCTACTTTTTGATTTTTCTCATCTCTACTACTCCCCCTTTGACATCAATGACAAAGGTTGTCATTCACTGTCAGTGGAGTCCTATCTAGATTCTTGTAACCGGTGGGTTACAATCTGGAATATATCTGTCAAAATCAGTTTTAGGCTATCACTGAATCTTGTGCTTTCCTGTAATGCCTCTTGGGTTCTCTGAACTGTACCAGTGAGTATGTGCATTTGCTCTTCTGGTGTCTTAAGTCCGGGAACCAGAGCCTCGAAAATTTATTTTCTCAAAGAAATGAGGTAGTCTAGTTTCGGACCAAGTTTACATTTCAAGCTCTTTGCCTTATTCTTAAATTTTTCTTTGTCCTTTTCTAACTTCTCAATTTTCTCTTCTAGATCTCCAATTTTCTTTTCTATTTCCAAAAATGAATCAGATGTACCTATCAAATTGTCAACAACATTGTTTATTTCAGTTTGAGTTTTGTTGATCTCTGAATCTATATCTTGTGTCAAGATGTCTGTTTTGCAAGTATCCCTGTACATTTTCTTAAAATCCAAAATTGTTTTTCCTAGATCTGGTAACAAGGTGTCCATTTTCTCCTTGTTCTTCTTCACAATTTCCTCAAAGAATTTATCTTTTTCTTTAATCAATCTCTCTTTAAATGCATCCTCATTTATTTGATCAACTATCAAAATGTTGTTGGTGATGAACTTAGACAATGTGTCTAGTTGACGTAAAGAATTTTTATTATCCACTATGCATTTAGGTGCTACCAGTTTAAGAATAGGGATTGTATCATCTATAGCCTTATAGGCTTGTGCATTGCATTCTGTGATCTTCTTTATTGAATCCAATAAGACCTATGTTACATTTGTAGGTCATAATTGTGCTATGGAAGTACCAGATGTCTATCCAAATGTTCTTACAATATCCATACTACCGGTTGTAGTAATCACCTTGCTTGATTAGACCTCTAGTAGGTCAGTCTGTGTTTGCATTTCTACAAACAAAGGTTTGGGATTTTTAGTTTTAGTCAGTGGCACTGTCTCTATCTAAACTTGTGTCTCAACTTGCTTTTGTTCCAATTTTTCAATCTGTATCTCAGAAGGTTTCTCTGAGCTCTCAACAGCCAATTTCTCAATCTTTGTCTCTGTATGCACTTCAGGTTTCTCTGTTTGTACCTCTGCACTGTCCATTGCCGGTTCTCTTGATTATTTTTCAATTTTATCTATCATTTTCTCTAATGGTTTACCAGTAGTGTCCTCTATCGGTTGCTCTGTTTGAGTAGGTTTTTCTGTGTTTATATTTACAGTTTCATTTACCTCAACCTCTGCATCTGCAGCCAGTGACTCAGTAGTCACATCTTTCTTTTTTTCCTCAGTGGTTTCTCTGTCAACCACAACATTTACTTCTTGAGTATCTATGTTTACAATGTACAAAATTTCAGATTCAGGATTAGTATCCTCTAGCAGAGTCTCCATACTCTCAATGGTCTGAAGTATCTACCGGTGGAGTATCTGAAGGAGGTGGAGTTAAGTTATCAATTATTTTTAGGCTTGGAAGTCCACCTACCTTACCTTTCCCCTTATCCTTATCCTTTTGGTATACTCTAATAGTTTTAGGTCTTAGTAACTCTTCAAGTTTCTCTTTTTCTACAAAGAATATATCCCATGTATCTGTTGTTTCCTCAGAGACTTCATTCACTCTACGTACCATTAGTGCTATGTGTTGGTGAGCAGTTGAAAATACTGTCTAGTTTGCTTCACTAATTAATTTGTCTATCTCATCAGGTGAGTTAACTGGATGCACTAAAAGTAATTTTTCAATTTTCATTTTCTTATCCAACTCAACAATGGCTAACCTTCTAGCTTCTAGTCTCCTATACAAATCAATTGGTATCTCATCAATAATTTCCATCAAAAATTTCTTATATATATCCAAGTGTAAGATTGCATTGTTCTCTATGCTTTCCTTGTCATCAGCAGATAGTGTGTTATATATTTTGTTGATGTTTTTCAACTTACTATCCTCTATTATTTCATTTAGGAGTTTATCCAGTGAAGCAATATTTTGTTTTACCTTCCTTTTCTTCTTAGGAGTCAACTTCTTTTTCACTGGAGGCCTCGCTACCTATTGCTTTTGCCTTGTTTTCCTAGGTGTAGGTGAGGGTACCAATGAGGGTTTTCTTTTCCTTTCTACTCTTTTAAATATCGCTGGCATATCACTCTCGAAGGAGGTTTCAACCGGTGAAAGATGAGCTTCCGGTTGAAGTCCTTCCAACTCACTTTCCTTTATACCAGTTTGTTTCAAAACATCTTCCTTAATTGCTTTTGCCTGTCGGGTTCCTTTCCTTACTATTTCTTCAACCTTCTTAACCCTTTTCCTAGACTGAATTCCACTTTCTATTGTTTCGGCATTTCCAAAGACTTTCTCAGTGGGTTCCTTTGGTGCTTCAAGGAGGGATTTTGCATAAGTTTCAATAATGTTGTCATCTACGTCATAGCCCATTTTAGTTACCCAAATAGTTCTAGGGACAACTGCCTCCATCCAGATTTCATCTTTCTTGATTACAAAACAAATTTATTTCTAATATTTGTCCACAATAGCCAATGACAGTCTTATTCTAGTTTTCATTCGAGCTTTCAATGCTTGAAAATGTTCATTTGAATTTTTCTCCCTGTTTTCTCCCATGTTGTTCAATAGATCGAATAGTTTCTTTCCTACCGGTGTGTCAAAGACAAAATCTCTTCTACCAATACCAGGTACTTGTTTAGTAATGTATAGCATTAGACAAACAAGCAAATTTCCAAATCTAAAGGTTCCTTTCTTATCTCCTTTAATCTTCTTTAGATTGTCTATCAATTCATCTTTGAGCCATTCGCACACATCTATTCTAGCATTTTCATTAACCATGTCATATGCACTTTTGATACATAGGCTATAAACTGAGTTCAACCTATTTACATGTGTAGCCTTGTAGCCTAAAATCATACTAACAAATCTGACATTGATGTCCTTTACATCATTTACCCTTAGAGACCTTTTGTCAAAAGTTGCACCGGTTAAATCCATCACTGTGTCATTTGAGACTCTTTTGGTTCTCTCAGGTCTGCTGTTAGTGGAAGGTAACTTTGTTACTGCCTTAATGGCTTCCTTGGTGATTTTATGGATTGAATCCAACCAGAAGAATTCACCATGAACTCTTCTTAGCACAATTCTTATAATATCCTCAGGAAAATTAGGAACGCTAAGAATATCCACAAAGCCTAGGGTTTCTACTATCTTGTGTTCCGGCTTGACATTTCCAGATTCATCACAAATCATAGTGCTATACATGTTTTTGATCTCATCATCACCTAATTCCTTTATATGACAATGTATGTATATCCTAGGGTCTTCAGCATATACTACTCCCTTAGGAATTTGAGAGAATGCACCTATGCTATCATCTTTCTTCGCTATTTTGGGAACTAGTTTGAAAACGGTTCTAGGGAGCTTAACAACCTCAATCACAATAGGGTTTGCAATAAATTTAGGAGTAGATGAAGAAGCCATAGTTATAAGTACCTCAATCTACCTTAAGGATGAATTGCTTCACTTCTTCGCTAAGGATGCCTTCGCTCAGGAATTTTTGCGCTCTTGAAGATTTGAATGCTCGGTGAATGAAAAAGGAGCCAAAACACTTGCTTTATAATGTTATTTTCTCCAACTACCACATTTAATGCTTTGTCAGTTAAGTCACAACTTAACTCATCTCCTAGTATAGAAGTAATTCAACTTATCACCATCAACCGAGGGAATAATAGCATGTTTTTCATTTTGTTGCTAAACCCCCAAAGGATTTTCCTTCAGTTAGATGAAGAGTCTCCTGTTGGTGGAGTGATACTCTGTTCTATCGGTGGAGGGGTATTCCCATCAACATTTTGATCTGAATTTTTGATCCATTGTTTTGAGAATTCTTGCTTTACCTCTTCAACCTTTTCTTTACCTTTCAAACTAGGACCTTTGTTATTTTCTAGTGGGGACTTGCTTCTACAAAATTTTGCAATATGTCCAATTTTGGTACAAGCATAACAAGTCACATTGTTTTTCTGAATAGATTTTCCATATCCTATGTCGGTTTGTGTTCTAGATTGATTAGATAGATGTCCAAATCTTCTAAAAACATAACATCTTACATTTTTTCTGCAATTTTCTGAGTTATGACCAACTTTGTTGCATTTAGAACATTGACCGGTGGGTGTATTAGTGTTCTGATAATTTCTAGATCTACACTCATTTTCTCTATGACCATACTTGTTACAGTTAAAGCATTTCCCATTGAATTTCTATGCATTAGGTTGTCTTACCGGTTTCTTATGATCATGATTGTGTGCAGTACCGGAGCTTTCACCAGTTTCAAAGCCAAGGCCATTTGTATCACCATTAGGTTTTTGATTCTTCAGCATGTCAACAAGTTCTTCTGAACTTTTCTTGAATTTCTCTTTGTGTTGATTTGCAGCAGTCAATTCATTCTCCAAGATTCATTTCTGTCTCATGAGTTCAGTTCTGTCATTTTGTGTGTGCATTAAATTTGTCTTCAACATATCATTTTTATGACTAGGTCTTGTGTTTTCATTTCCGACATCATTTAGTCTTCTAGTCAAGTCATCTTCATTTTCGGTGACAAGATCTTCCTCAAGCTATTAGGCTTCTGAAAATAGAGGACCAAGCTCCGATACCAATTTTTAGGATTCCCAAAGATACTGAGAAGGGGGGGGTGAATCAGTATCTGACCGGTAATAATATTTTCTTAACTTATAACATGAAAAGCATATTAAAACTATGTACCAGTAAACCAGAAATAATGCAACAAATAAGAATAATAACCACAACTTGAAAAGCACATCATTACATAATATTTTAATGAGGAAACCCAATGTGGTGAAAACCTCAGTGGGATTTGTGACCCACAATATTCACTTACTTGTCAATAAGAGAATATTACTACTACAATAGGGGCCTACACATGCAGGAAGGCCAAGTGCCTAGAGCTCACTGCTCAATTACAAAAGAAGTCACAATGACTTACAAAAATGGATTATACAAATCCAATGTCTTGTACTGCTTCAGATTAGCATCTGTTATGCCAGATTCAGTACCGGTTTAAGCTATGCTACATACATAAACCCTTAACCACTAATTTACATATTAGGTCTACTACCTTCTATTCATATTTCACATCATGTCATATCATAAATGATCTACAATGATCTCATACATATATGAGTCATATTACAATCCGCCATGTCGGCTTACAAAAGATTTTACAATTAATTACAAAACACATTAATACAAAATTATTGTCAGCCAGGGTGCTGGTAATCTTCCTTTTCGGTGTCGGTGTTCTGTATGTCGGTGTAGAGTCTGTCAGTGCTAGTGTCGGTGTCTGCCTGCCGGTGTCACATGATTGTAAGGTTGTCATCAATGACAATACCTTCAATCACCTACAATATCTCATTGGAGTGTGAATTTACCAACAAAAACACCCTACACATGATGAAGGTCGTGGTGTGCATCCCAATACTGCAGGTATTCATGTGCTATATAATTTTTTTACGTAATTATTAATAAAATTAGACATCTTTAATTGAAATTGGTGTAGTAATTGATGTAACCTTTTTTGTTTTTATTTTAGAGCATGTAGAGCATGGTGAATAAGTGGAGCATGATCAAGGTAGACAACATCAGGAACGTGATGTGCCCCCATCAGGTAAAGTGGACCACTTTTATTCCTTTAAATTAATTTAATTGCAATTGGTGTGTTGATTAATGTAACATTTTGTGTTTCAACTCTAGAGGATTTAGAGGGTGTTCAACATGTTGAGCATGAGGCTAGACAAAATGATCAGGAAGATGATGTGGCCCCATCAGGTAAAGAGCGCCCCTATAATGTTCTTTTAATTAATGAAATACTTGTAACAATAATAAAAAAACTTATGAATTTAACCCATTTCTTTGTTATTGTAGCAGACCCCCCTTTTCCTGAGTGTCCTTGTCGTAAGTATAGGACTAGGCATACATTAAGATCATGAGCAGAGGGCACAATAACTGAAGAGGGGAAAAATGATGAAGAAAATGATGCTCCATTTAGTCTCTACTTAGCTTCTAAAAAAAATGATTGTAATCGTATTATTTTTTAATGAATGAATTTTATGTGTTAATGAATGTAATTATGTGTTAATGAATTTAATTATGTGTTAATGAATGTTAATGAATGAGATGTGTTAATGAATGTTGATGAATGTTACGTGTTAATGAATATTAATGAATGTTATGTGTTAATGAATGTTATTATTTCTTAATGGATGAAAGAATGAATGAATGTTATATGTTAACGGGGAATTTAGAGTGATGTTAGGGAGGGAGGGCCAAATGAGCTTTCACCTTCATGCAATTGGCCCTATTAAGTAGAAAATATTAAACTATTCTTGAAACAAAGAGAAGTTGAATAAGGTAACATACTTTTCAATATTTCATTATGATCCACTGTTAATCTTATTGAATAATATGTATTGAATCTTAATTTTAGCATACAATAGAGCCAACACGTACAACAACACAAGAAGTTACTTAGTGGAGACCATCAAAGGTGAGGTCCTTGATTAAGATTTTGTTGTTTATATTCATATTGCTGATTATAGAAAATAGATTTTTTTGTTTATATCATATTGTTGATTACATAGGTAAATATTCATTTAACTTTTTAAAAGGGCAGTCCCCAAATACACCAAATAGCTATCTAATTCTGAGATCAAAGATTAGCAATTAGGAGCCCTTTAGGAGGTGTCCTTGTGTGAGTAGGATTTCAGGGTTTGGTGTGAATTAGGAAGTGGAGAGCCTCAAGTTGGCCCTGGGCAGGTTGAGTAAGCCTAAACTAATGTGTATTAATGGTTGGATGAGGATTAGGAAGCATGAGTGCATTATTGGGATGTGTAAACCTTGTGATTACCTAGTGGCCTTGTGAGGGCTCTTGAATTTTGGGAAGGGTAATCACCTTGTTTGAATAGGTGAGTTGGGAGAAAGATCTCCCTAATTGGTTGAGTTTGTTTGGGAGAAATATCAACAACACTCACACATCCTTCTACACATATCTAACCTTCTTGAACCCACAATCTTGTTCCACAACTCACAAACACCCTCAAACTTCACATTGTTACTCAACTAGGACTACCCCTTAAATAAGACTCATTCTCTTCATCAAATACCAACTCATAATGTGTAATATTTCTCTAAAACACATACACAACCCCCTTGAATACTCTTATTTCTTGACCAAACCACCTTTCTACACCCCCCCATCCACCCTAAGGGATTCAATAACATTTATGGTAGGTTTACTATCTTTAGGACAGTCATGACAAATGGGTTCCTCTCCTCCCACTAAGACTTTCTAGCACCTCCAAGGGTCACTAAAGGTTTCCACACACCTTTCCCAATTGTTTCCCACTCATCAAACCCACTCTTTGCATCTTACTCATAAGATCTTATTACACTAATCTTTTAGGACAGTCATAGGCTCAATTTAGGACAGTCATATTACTAATGGTCAATCTGATCCACCAAGGGCCATAATGTCTTGGGAAGGGTCTACACTAACCCCTCACACCCCTTACTACCTTCCTCAAACCTTCCAAGTTCTCTTTCACTCTTATATACACCCAAACAACTCTAATCCTGTTGTCTTTAGCAGTCCGAGACACAAAATTAGTCATTTTACAATTTGTATTCCTTCATTTTTTTTTTCTCAAATCTCTTTTATACTCTTGAGTTTGCTTCTTGAATCTTTTGTTCATGGATACCTTAACTTTGATGATGAAAACTATTAGAGGAAGAATACATGAGGAGTAAAGGGTCCTTTTAGGTCAACATGGAAGAGACCAAAAAGCATCAACACTTTGCATCATCGCCAAAAGAACATAAAAGCACATATACAACACAACATGTATATAACATATAGAATAATAAAGATGAAAATACAAGAATGCCACATCTAAACAAGGGCTACAACCCACTATGAAATATAGTTTACACTTGTCCTTGAATTGAGAACTTCAAAATTTTAATGGACTACATAGGACACTGCCTTAAAAAATGAGCCTTCACATGAAATTGGTCTAAGGTAGAAATAATGGTAAGAGGAACATCTAAGCTTTTAAATTCAACTTTAACTTGAGAGTGATGGAAGCAATGGTGGGACAAGTGAAACCATCATGCACCTTAATCAAGACTTCGAATTTATCATAATTGTCTCGATATAATGCATATGTGAAAAGATATTCTTTTATATTCATATTAACCATATGTAGTGGATCAATAAGAACCCTACATGTAGGCTTGTCATTATTTATAGTAGTAATGTATATTGGTCCATCATGTGTATTCTTTAAGTTACCACTTTGGGTAAAGGTGATATTAGGTTCAATCTTAGGTTTCAATCTATCTTGTTTAGGAACTGGTTCCATCACGTTCACTAGATGTTCAACTCAATTGGTAACTCCAAGGGTCACCTTTTCATCCTAGTGACTACTTTCAATCTTATGAATATCATTGTCCCTTGATAAGGTATTTTCTTTAATGATCTTGAAATTTGTCCCTAATGCCTTTATCATATGCCTGGATTATGTGATGCTATACATTGTCTTGTGTTTTTTCTTTCCTAACTACCATAGTTGCTCATACACCTCTTAATTAGTTTAATGCTTATCTTGGTTCTATGTTGAGGCTTTAAATATCAATGTAGCTTCATCTTTGACATTTTGTGACAATGGTTGCATTATGTTGTGACTGATACTCTTGATAGTCTATATAATTGTGAATTGTCCTTTTGTTTAAATGATGTTACTATTTTGACTATGTATTGTAGGTCTATGATTGGGACTATCAAAGATTTATTCATATTGCTGCTATGATACTATCATGTTCTCATTCATCTAAACCTTATACCCATTTAACCCTAAATCATTGTAACTGCCTTTGGCCCTTTTGGCATTGGATAAAATCTTTAATTGGGTAAAGTTGTCAACTCCTTTTACTTTTCTTATTTTTTGAGTTCATCTATGTCCTTTGAGTAGTATGAACTTTTGAATTTATTGCAGCTTATTATGGATTCTTCATTTTGCCTTAACACATCAGTATCTCTACTATCAACTCTTTGATGCTTGGCACTATTTTTATTATGATTTATTGAATATCACTTTAGTTGGTCATTGGACCTTCTATCCATCTTTTCTCACTATGAAGACACTTTTTTATTGCCTTGGGTATGAGGATTGTGTTTTGACAATGAAAATAATCACTGTTTGTTGCCTTTTCATTTGAGAGCTCCTATTATATTTATGGTGATGACTCTTGAGGGCTTCATTTTTACATTGATTGTGCATCAAATACCTCTTATGACAAAATATTGACATCACTCCATATTACTTTATTTCTTTTGTACTCTAGGCATGCTATTTTCATTATTCATTGTTCCTTAGCTCCTTGTTTTTATTTTCTCTATGAACTCTTAAGGCTAAGAGTAAAAATAAAATATTTTATAGCTCAAACTCCCCAATCCCTATTTATATAAATCTACCCACAACTCTTCCCCTTGATAATTTTTACCCCCTTTCTCTTCTTCTCATTTGATTCATTTATTTTTCAACCTTTTTTTCCTTTCAAATCTTATCATTTTTCTCTTATATCCTATTTTATCTTTGTTTTTCTTTTCAAAAGACCACTCATGTTTTTTTTTCCTTGAGTAACCTCTAGAGGGGGAATCATCCTCATTTTTCTATCCTACTATCAATACCCCAAAATCCAGTAACAATACCTAAAACCCCTAGCATGTCAGTCATCACCAAGCTTTTCTATTTGTCATAAGTGAAAGGTTGAAGCTACAGAAGTTTTCTTTAACTCAATATAGGACCTCACATACTATAACTAAAATCATATAATAATAATAATCCATGATAGACCTAAGAAAGATTAGAAAATAACCCTCATTAAGTAAAATTCTATGTATATATCGGGATAGCTAACCCGATCTAATAAGTCAGTATTGAACATGGCTATCGGCATAGTTAAACCAAACACAAACAATGAGATGCCTATCAGACTAGTCACTAAAGGTGTAATAGTAATATATTATGATCTCGAAAGAGTATAGCTATCCCGACACACATCTAGGGGTAGGTTGTAATGATGCAGGCCCTATCGGAATAACATATTAGATTGGGGTAGGTGCAAAAGGCTATCCACACAATGTAAACTTATAGTCATTGAGGTAAGGAGTTATATAGGGGTAGTTCAATATTTGAGAAAGCTTATCAAATCATATTCCATATTTGCAATGCTTTATATTCCCTTATGGCAATTGTTTTTTTTTTTAAATATAGCCTGTTCGTCAGAATTCCGACAGACATGCCCAACATAGGTCCCAACGAGAGTGATGTATCTGCGAAAAAATATTTTGTCATAGGCACAACACTCTCGTTGGAGCTTCCTTGCATTTATTATCAGAATTATAAAAAAAAAGGGCATTATGCTTCCACAGGAATGTTGTTCTTACGGCAAAAAATTTCGTTGCAAGTGCACCATTCTCGTTGGAGCTTCCTTGCATTTTTTTTCAGAATTTCGACAAAAAAGGGTACTATGCTCTGATGGGAATGTTGTACCTGCGACGAAAAAAATTTATTGTGGGTGCACCATTCTAGTCGGAGCATGATGCTCTTTTTTGTTAGAATTCTAATGAAAACCCCAGTCCATGGTTCGTTGGAATTCCAATGAATTAGACTGCCACATTATGTGTCAACTTCCAACAAAGAAGGCATATGAATTCTGACAAAAATTTGTCCATCGAATAACCTGATGAAATTTGAGTGACGAAATTTTTTTTGTCGTTTCGTTGGCTCTACGACATTAATATGTCGGAACTACGACAATAGTTCATTGGAAAATGACCCCAAATGTGTTAGTGTGCTCCAATTTGACATAGGTGCATAGCTTCAGGATCAACCTTGATTGTAACTACCTGATTGTTAGCAACAAACTTAATAAAACTATGAAGGGTAGAATTGACCACTCCTAAAGAATGAATCCAAAGTCTACCAACGAGAAGATTATACAATAAAGGTCTTGGCATAACATGCACCAAGGTTGGAATAGTAACTGGTCAAATCTTTATAGGCAAAGTAACAGTGCCCAAAGTGGTTTTACCAGTATTATCAAAACCACGTATGAAAGGAGAAGATGTTGAAAGAGAATTTAAATCCACTTTGATTTTGGGAAATAGGTCTAGACTACAAAAATTCAGTGCTAAGATAGTATCAATGAGAGTTCATCTAATACTGACACCATTAACATAAACAATTATCATTAATGGATATGCTTGATTTTTTACTTCTAGAGGCAGGAGTTCATATTTATCAAATGTAATATTCGGTGAATCTACATGAATATGGTCCATCAACACATCTACATATGAAGGTCTGGTATAAGAAGGAAACAAGATCTTATGAAGATCTTACTGAACCATAACTTGATAAACTGGAGCAGTCTAAAGAAAATCCCAAAGTGAAATCTTTGTTGGATATTGTTGTTGCTAGGATATGTTGTTGTCATTGATGTAGACATATTCCCGTATTATAGATGAGTTGTTTGGTGTTTCGATGATTGCATTGAGCTCCTATGAATGGTTTATCTATTTGGGATGTTGGAATACTTTATTCCTTATTGGTTTCAGTGATCTAGGAGATTGCTTGATTATAGTATTTGATCCAGTTTGTAGTTCAGTCTTTATGTGTAGTGGTTGGCAAATTTTGGTATTTTCTCCAGTGAGCTCTAGTATGATCACATCTTTGGTTGTGGTTTTGGGAGAGTGTTTCGGATGTTCATGTGTATCTTCAGTTCAAATGGTTCATGATTTGGTGCTTCACAAACTATCTTTCTAGTCTGAATTGCTACTATTGACTATTCATGTGAGTTAGCGTGTTGATCGATTAAGATTTGTATAAGTGGTGTTGTTGCAGCTATTGCGAATGGTTCTAATGTGCTTGTTTGTGTCTCCTAATCATGTCCTATTTGTCTCGGTGGTCCACATTGATTCTTATGCATGTTCTTGATTATTTTTTTAATCCAGTGATATTCTTCGTGTTATGTGGTATTCTTGGTGGTGTAGCGTGTTGCGGTTGATCTTGGCATGATTTCTAGTGGTGATTCATGTTTAGATATTTGATTTAGGTCCATGTTATGTCATTTATATCATTGTATTGGTGTGGTGGTTCTCATATGTATCGTGTGATGTAATTTTGTAATTGTGAGTTGAGGGTTTAGCTGACCTTGTATTCAAGGTTGATGATTTGTATACATAGGTTGTTTAGTCATATAATTTGGTTATTGGTGTTATGTTTTCATTATTATCAGAGAGTGGTGTATATGGTGCTTAAGAGAATTTATCCTTCGGTATTGAGCAGAGATTGTTGTAGGGCAGACAAATGTGCTTAACCAGAACTATCATCACACATAAAGAGATGTTATATTTGCAGTTCATGTAATCCGGATTGTAGTCCAAATCTTATTATAAGGTAGTGAACCTTCCCTAAGGGTTGGAGCCTTTTAGGTCATCTTATTTTGAGAAGTGAGCTCTACACAGTGTGCATGAATGCATGTGCATTCCCTATTCTAATATTTTCATATACTACTGCAAAGTATCATCTTATTGTGGGTAGGATCCCGCAGTGGTTTTTCCCTTAGCCGAGTTTTCCATGTCAAAATCTTGGTTTTATGTGTTGTGGTTTTATTGCTCTTATCTTTATTGTTGCTTCTATTGTTAAGATCTGAGATTGTGCTCAAACTATTTTAATCTGGTAAAAACTGATTCACACCCCCCCTTAGTTTTCCTTCTTGGTTGTTACTAACAATCTTAGCGGGAGTAACACAAAGTTTCTCAATAATATCATAATCACTAGTATGCTTAACTAAAAGCTTAGGTGCTTGAGGAAGATCTAGTTGAGAAGGTGGTAAAGAAGTATTAGAGTGATCAATATTTTACTTATTTCTACGAGTGTTATAAGTATGGGCTACCATTCTATGAGAGGGAGCCTTAGATTGTGCATATGTCTTAAAAATATATAGTGAGTCACTTTTAAAAGGAATACCATGAATATAAATTACCTTCTTTGGAGAAGGACTAGCCGCAGTCACACAAATTATTGGTCTCTTAGGCCTTTTAGGAGCAGGAGAGACCACAATGGCATTCACATAATCATTGCAACTTGTAGAAGAATTATTTGAAGAAACTTGCTTAACATAGACATGTGGGAGATTAGATGTGAGATGAGATTCATCATTCACTAAATCATCAGCTCTAGAAGAGAGTGCATTGGAATGAAGAGAAGGTAGAGTAACATTAAGAAAGGTATCAATGATTTCATTCTCTTTCAATAAAATATCTTCTGAGACACAAGAATTTTTACAAGAGGGATAAAAGTCATAGAGTGACATAGGAAAAGACAAGTCACCATCACATGCATGAAAAGGAACATCATTAGCACTTAGAATAAAATTATAAATAGAAATAATAAAAGAAGATAACAAATGCATTTTAAAAATAGTAAACAAAACTAAAGAAGCAATGCATAAATGAGTCAGTCAAAGTTCAATGTATTAATTGAAAATTGATGGCATGGAATGGGGTTCAAGGCAATGCCCCAAAAAAAATGATTTGGAAGAAGGGGGGAAGATTAGAAATTGTCCTTTTTTTTAGGGGTATATGAATGACAGAAGGAATGATAAAGAATGCTTTAAAAACAATAATACAGAAGAAGTGTTCACGTCGGGTTCACCAAATGTAATGGTGAAAAAGTGACCCTGCAAAGGGAAGAATTATGTTCACTTGAGAGCCAATTTCACAACATACATTCAACTATCTCCAACTAGTGAAACTGGTGAAGTTATCTAACTAGAAAAATTGAATGAGTAGACACGAAGAGTATTCGGTCTAAGTCTGAGTGTCTCGATCAAGGACACCAGCATGACACTTGAATATCTATGCAATACACTATAGTCTCATACAGACCGTAAACAAAAAAGATTTAGAAATATGAAAAAACTCTGAACTATGTTTTAATTAACCTGCAAAATCCAGGAGTTATAAATGTAGTAGAAAATACTAGATGATAAATATAAAAAGAAATAAATATAATTGAAATAAATAAATCAAAATAAAACCCTCATGTGTTTGAATGCTTCTAACAACCTACACACATGAAGAATAGGAAAAATGTTTGGGGTTGTTTGGAGACTTGTCTCGGTCGGGTCATTGTTTTGGTGTTTCTACCTCTAGAGCAACCAAATAGATAAGTAGATAAAAGATATAATGATAAAATAATCAAATAGATAGGGGATGTGATAAATCTCAAGATGCTCAAAAATGAGATAAATAGATAGATATTACCAACAAGGCTTGAGAAAGCCAAGAGAGATGCAAAGAATATTGTGAGAGCTTGAGAGTGTTGTAGCTAACTAGAAACTATTGTAGCAAGAGCAATGAGAAAGTTGTGAGAGCCCAAAGAATGAGAGATATTTCTTGAGAAAACCAAGAGCCCCAGAGAGATTGTATGGAGGAACTAGAGGTTGAACAGAGAGAAAAGATAGATTTAAAAGAGAGAAGAGGAGGGAAAAGAGGGTTTTTGAGCCATTTTGAAAGATTTTGAGCCGTTTCCACCGACCAAGATAGTTGAAAAAGTGTTGAAATGTGTAGAACCAACATTTGAATGTTAAGATGTCACAGGACAAATTGGCAGTGTGCGGACATTTGCATGGCGTGCTAGTGTCCAAACAAATCACGCTCAAAAACAACAATTGGCAAGAGAAACATGCGGCCAACATGAAACGAAAGTTGGAGGATAGCTACCAAAAGGTGTCTTGAGCATCTTGAGAGGGAAAAGGTTGATGCAAGGCCTGGAATGAGCCTACTCAAATGCGAGGGGAATGAACACTAAAGTGGCTACAAATGTGTAGGTTGAATTGCAAAGGGGTATGCAATTTTTGACTCTACAATATATTGATCCTGAATCACTAAAAGCTTCCATGTCAAAGAATGCAAAGCTCAAAGGAAAGTTCAAAGACAAAGGCATGGGAGAATACAATTTGAATCAAACTATGTACCTAAGGCAATTAATAGACTCCCTTAAGATCTATGGCAAACTACATCCTTCAAAGAAGATATCAACAATAATCATAAAATGGGATCCCACTACTTTGAAAAGTTGGGGTGAAATGGAAGAATAAGAAATTTACAAGATGCTCTACAAAGAACCAGAAGAACTACCTAATCAATACCATATTATAATACCAATTGAAAATCATGGAAAACATTTTAAGTTCTTGCAAAAGATGGGATATGATGGAAAAGGTCCCCTTGGACTACAAAACAAAGGCATTGTGAAAACATTACACCTTGAACTACTGCCAAAGAAATAGAGAAGGGACTTGGTTTTGCACCACTAAGGCTATGTGGTCCTGATTTCCAATCAATATTGCAGATTAATTATCCTGCTTCCACCAATAATAAACTAGAGAAACACCATAGTTCAACGTATTCAAATGAATGGGAATAGGACTCTAATAAAACATCTAGTGATTATGAGCTCGCATAAACCTTCAGAGAACTTTGTGAACCCACAGAGGAAGATATTTTTTGAGAATTATTAACGTTGATCAAGCATCATCAAATTCTACACCCCAAAACAAGAAAGATAGTAGTGAAGAGTGGATAAATACTTTTTGGGATCCTGAACCCTCTATGTCTTAAGGTTCTAGATGAAAACCATAAAAAGTGAGAACTCCCATTGTTGAGTGTCTTTCTAGTGATGTTGATTTAGATTCTCTTATGATCAAGGACTACTGGGGAGAGTACCAACAATGACCTTGATTACTTTATTGACATATTAAAGACTTGTGTATTTATCGTTACACCTACCAACTTTGAACATACCAATGTCCTTCCCCGCATTCACCCTCAACTCATTGATTGGGTTTAACAAGGACCTCCACAATTTGATACATTCCAAAATGATGAGACCTTCATTGATTACCTTGACATAAGAGATGATCTCTGCCTTAAGGACCCTAAATCAAGATACACCATTGAACTTAACATGGCATACTTCAGAGAGGGTGCAAAACCTTCCATATGCAAAAATATTAAAATAAAAATAAATGATGGTTCTTTTAGTGAAAACCGCACTGTGGTGCTTTTTAAACCCAAAAAAGTAAAAGAAAGGACACATCTGATGGTGAAAACCTGTTTGAGGCACTAGAGGATGGAAGATTTGACACTCTCCCCATGAAAATTATCTATGTTGATTGAAGAGACCATAAAAACAAACATTGGGACTAAAGAAGTACCACATAACATATTACTCACTCAATCATTGATAGAAATAAAATGATCTAAGTTCACAATTTTATTCAAAGAGAGATAGAGAAATTTTGCATGATCATATGCAGATATGCCTAGATTAGATCCTGATTTAGTTATGCATCATTTAATAGTAACTCTAGGAGCCAAACTAGTAAAACAAAAGCAATGAAAGATTCATCCACAGGTGGCATTATTAGTAAAAGTTGGTCTTGAAAAGTTATTGGATGTTGCCTTCATTAGACAAATTGAATACCTTGAATGGATTTCTAATCTTGTACCTATTGGAAAACTAGATAGCAACACTAGAATATGTACCAATCTCAGAGACATGAATGAGGCTTTTCCCAAAGATGACTTTCAATTACCAAACATTAATTTGATTGTTGATCTCATAGTAGGGCTGGCTATGTTGTCACTTATGGATGCATTCTTTGGATACAATCAAATTAGAATAGCACCCAAAGATCAACACAAGACAAAATTCACTTGTCCATGGTGCACCTTTTGTTAGAATGCCATGTCATTTGGATTGAAGAATGTAGGTGTCACATATTAGAGAGCGATGACAACAATCTTTCATGACATCATGCACATCACCATGGAGGACTATATTCATGACCTATTAGGAAAATTAGTTACAAGGGAAGGACATTTGGATGATCTAGTAGTGGTCTTTGATTGCCTGGAGAAATAATAAGTCAAATTGACTCCTTAGAAATGTGTCTTTGGAGTGACCTCTGAGAAACTCCTAGGATACATAATATCACTGTAAAGCGGAAAATCGAACCCTAGGTGTTCCCCCACTCCATGGAGAGAGAAAGGAGGTCACTAGGGTTAACGGTTTTCACTTAGGAGAGACTTTACATTCAAAAGAGGGGTTGAAACCCACAAGATCCAATCTCACACAATGCAAGACTAGATTCTAAATGAGTTTCAAGGGTTAAGACATCAAGGATACCCTCTTTTGTAAAGAATGTAGATAGAATGATTGAACTAGGAATGCATGTAAAGTAGGAAAGATTCGCTTATAAATAGAGATAGAGACACAGGATGAAGCTACGGACCTGAAATTAGTAGTAAAATGCCGAGACAATGTTGTTCTACAAATTTGAGTGAAAGTTGACAGAACGATGGCGCCCGGAGTGCACACGGTCCTCCGAAAAATCCGCGAAACGAAGGGGGATCTGTTCGTCTCTACACAAGGATTCCAGATCTTCAATTACAACTGCGTACCTGCAACCTACACACAAAAAAGAGAGGATGATTGGGGGATTAGGGACTAGGGGTTTGCCTTTAGGTCAAACCCAAGTTTTGGAATTAACCAAGAAATGAGAATGTTGTAAATGTAAATGTTTGTAATGTAAACAAGTACTGATACCTTGTTGTAAGAATGTTTGTATTCTTACATGCGAAGGTGTAATGATGTTGTATTTTGTATGTTGTTGCTGATCTCCTCTTCAATGGTTGAATCCTTGTCTTGAATGCAACACCTAGCCTTGAATGGAGACTTAGAATGCTCAATTGCTTGAAGGAATGCTTGAATGCTTGAATGTTTGTATGTTTGAATATCGCTTCCACACCTTGCACACATATATTTTTCCTCCTCCTTTTTGGGAGGGGAAATGTTGTTTATATACTTGTTAATTAGGGTTAAAAGACTGATTTTTCCGACCTTAGGCCGACCTCGGAACATCATTTTCCAAATTGCAAATTTAAAGACCCGATGCCCAACAAGAGACCGGGCCCAAAATAGGGTCAGGGACCAGGGCACTGGGCGCCATGGTCCTGAGGGACCAGGGTGCTAGGTGCCATGGTCCTGAAGGACCAGGGCGCTGGGCACCATGGTCCCACCTCCCGGGACAGCAGGGTGCAAGGAGGATCAGGCCAAGGTGCAGAAAGATGCAGTTTTTGATGTTGTAAACAGGTTTCGGGGTCTCCATTCAGGTTCAACATTGCGCCGCCATTGTGAAGACCCAAATGCAGTTGAAATTGCAAGTGTCACAATTTTAGGATGCTACATTTAGCCCCCACTTTAGCGGGAGTATAAGCGTATGCCCATACTTCTGGTAAAGTACAAGGAAACAACATTGAAAGACTTTCACCACATCAAGGAGGCAAGATACACCAAGCCCCCAATGGACTAAGGATCTTACGACTTTGATTGACAAAGTAAAAGGGAAGATCATGAGGGAGAACCATGACTGTCAGTAGTAAGGTTCCCTCACTATGAGTCATGCAAGAAAAATACCAAAAATTTTCAAGGTAAAGCTAAATTTGCCAAGAAATTTTCAAGTATCTTGAAAAGATATGAATGGGGTGTATGCCCCCCTACGTTAAAGTGATCGCACATGCCTCATCGGGGGTGATTGCTTTAAGGTAGTGATACACATAAGAAATGAGAAGGGGAAGGAGAACGTTATCACAAAGATTTAGCCCCCAAGTGTGAGATAAACCCAAGGATAATAGACACAAAACACAAAGCACAAGGTGACTTCACTTTCCTTGGGGTCAGTATGTTGTATGATAATTCATGTATATCATATGTATGTATGCATAATTGTTCTTCATTCCCCAATCAAGGAAGGTCACCTAGAAGAAGGGAACACATGTGTCTTTTGAGTCAACATGAGAGAGACCAAAAGAGATCTCAATGCTTTGCATCGTCCTCAAGTAGACAACACTAAGGACAACAAATAGAAGAATGAGAATAACACATAGAAGAAATAACAAAAGAGATCAAGAGAGGAGGAGAGAGTCTGCTATGCTAATGAACTAGTCTAGCGCATCATCCACCCCCCGATCTTGCTGATCAATATTTTGGGAAGGCAGGAAACATGCTAGAGGAGGAACATCCAACACAGCAGATGGAGCTATCACAAGATCCAAACAAGGGCTATGTTCATGTTCCACACCACATTGTTCTTGTCTAGGAGCTAGGATAAGTGCTTTAGAAAATTCGTTAGATAAATGGTTATCAACATCAACATATTCATATTCACTATCAGAAGAAAGAGGAGTAACATTTTCATCATGAATAACATTTTCATCTATATCATCATCAAGATTTATAAAAATAGGATCTTTAACTCGCACAGGATCAAGACCATCATGCATCTTATGTTTAGGAGATTTTGGCTCAATTTTCGGCTGAGGAGAAAATGGAATAATACTAGCTGAAGGTGTTTTGGGGGATTGCAAAGTTTGAGAAGCAGCTGCCTGAGCTCTAAGACGACGCTTTCATCGGTGTTCACGCGTAGAACGATTTCATCTAGTCTTAGTAGGAAGTTGAGGAGATTGAGGAGGAGGAATGTTCTCATCCTTATCACTTGGGTGTTTAGGTTGTGGTCTCTTAGGTTGGATAATAGGAGAAGAAGAAGGTCTCTTCTCTCTATAAGAGGAAGGAGGAGGAACTGCTCCATATAAAGGAGGAATATCTGGTTTAGGAAGGAGACCAAGTCCATCATGATGAGGAGGTATAGGTCTACCTTTAGAAAGTTTATTAGTCATAGACGTAGTCACATCCATAGGGATGGGTTGGGAATCTTCTTGAGGAAAGACATTAGTTTTATCTTTCAAAGGAAGAACTTCCTTCTCAAGAATGATAGGAATATCAAGTTTGGGTGTTCTAGGTTCACTTAGAGATAGGATCATATCTTTTTTCCACTTTTGATAAGATTTGAAAAGATGATCACTTCGCGGTGGAAGAGATTGGAATTGTTTAGGCCAAAAATCATCAATAGGAACGCTAGAAGTTCTTTCAGCTGGTTTAAAGAGACTATGATTGACAGTAACAATTTCACCATTATGGGGAAATTTCAAACACTTGTGAATAGGAGAAGAAATAGCTTTCATGGAAGATAGCCAAGGATAGCCTAGCTTCACACGAAATTGTTCGAACGATGGGATAATAGCAAAGTCCACATCAAGGGGTTTGTTATGGACCTCAATAGGTAATGTAATAGAACCAACTGCAGGAGAAGAAAATGCATCAAATAATTTCACAACCACATTTGTTTTGTCATAGATTACTTGATTCAATTGCAAAGTAAAAAGAAATTCTTCAGTAATGACATTAACCATGCAAGAAGGATCAATAAGCACTCCACGGCAAGGTGTATTCTTGACTTTTGCAACTATATATAAAGGACCATTAGGTGCCTTGATAGTTTCACTGGAATCAAATGTGATGGAAGGTTCTCTAGGAATTTTCTGCTGCTCTACAAAGTTAATTCCATTTGGAGTCGTAGACACAAGACTATCAGGTGAGAAAGAGGAATCATTAGTCTCAATCACATTAGAGGTATGAGAAGGTAATGGATCAGTAAAAATCTTAAGATTTTGGTTAGGAGGAGCTACAGATGTGCTACCTTTATCATTCACACTAGAAACAGAGATAGTATTATTATCAATCAAATCTTGAATTTTACCCTTTAAAGCAAAACATTTTTCAGTATCATGCCCAGGTTGATGATGAAATTGACAAAAAGATTTGTTATCAAAATAGGGTGAATTAATCTTTGCAGGATCTATTTGCCTTATAGGAGGAAGAGTAAGCACATTTTGTTCCAATAACTTATTCATAATACTATGCAATGATTCATTCAAAGGAGTAAACTTTCTTTCTTTCTTGAAAAACTTAGAAATAGGAGGCACACCTGATGCTGCATTCACATTGTTGTTGATGATGTTTTCATTGAACTTAATGGACTCTATGTTTGGTTTAAACTTCCCAAATGGTTGTTGACTACTATCACCCTTATCACTCGGAGCCATAGGATTTGCTTGTTCCATTTGACTCACAGTCAGTTGATAATTGTGAAGAGTTGCGCACAACTGTTGGAAAGAAGTAAACTCAGAAAACAGAATTTTTTCTCTAATATCTTTTTGTAAATTAGAAATAAAGATTCTTTGAATATCATTGTCAGGTACTGGAAAAGAAATTTGAGCATACAAATGCTTATATCTACCAATGAAATCAGTCACTCTTTCTTTAACACCTTGTTTACAATGCATTAAATCAATCAAAGTAACTTTAGGACTTATATTGTTTTGAAATTGTTGAATAAAAGCATTTGCAAGTTGTTGGAAAGAAGTGATAGAATAGGAAGGCAATGAGCAATACCATTGTAGAGCTTTATCTCTTAATGTTCTAGTAAACAGTTTTGCAAGCAACCTTTGGTCATGAGCAAAATCAGTACATATTGTTTGAAAGGTCTTAACATGTGTTAGAGGATCACCCTTACCATTATAAAGCTCCAATTGCGGGATTTCAACATGCTTAGGGGGAATAGCTTGAACAATGTCAAGAGAAAGTGGGCTCGCAACATCAAATGTGGGCACACTAAACTTAGATTGATTCATAGAGGCAATTTGTTGTTGTAAAGAAGAGACAGTTTGTGCAAGATTGTTAATGGTCACTTCAGTCGAAGAGTTCATATTAGACGTGTTAGATTGTGATGGAGGTATTATGTTATTGAAAGAAGGTATTGATTGAGAGCAAGGTGGTGGGACACTATGATAGTTAGTCATAGGAGATGATTGGAAAGGAGGAACACTACAAGGAACACTCATTGAAGTAATGAATGAAGAAGTAGGATTGAATGAAGGAAGAGGGTTGATTGAAGAGGAAGGATTGCCCCCATGACTGGTGATCATAGGTGGAATGTCTTGTATTGAAGTAGTCATTATGTTTGATGTAAAAGTAGGTATACTAGCAATAGGAGTTGTCAAAGGAATAAAATGATTGACTTGAGTAGGAGGTTGTGTATAACCTAAAGTTTCGGCACAACTCTTCATAGGCATCACATTCGAATCCACAATGTGTGCAATACTACGCAAAATATCAATTCCATTCTTATCACTTTGAACCATACATTTTAGACCCTCAATTAATGAAAGAGCTTGACTATCGGGGTATTCTTGAGACATCCATTGTCAAAAATCATCAAATTGGTTATCCAATTTTGAAAGTTGTTCTACAGGAACCTCATGGAGAGCTTCTTCATCATTAAGAGGATTAGAGGAATTACCCATGTCCTCGTTAAAAAGGCCATTCAAATTAAGTTCCATCTCCTCAATAATTAAACCTTGGAAAGACTTAATTCTAAGGCTTCGTCTAACGGGAATAGTGTAAGTAGGGCTTATTGTTGTAAAACTCATGCACTAAAGAGAGAGAGAGAGAGAGAAGATTTCGAATTTTAGAGGTAGCAAATTTCAATGAAATCAGCCAATCTCCTAGATTTAAGCTGTTAAATACAATCAGGACAATCTCTCGAAATTTAGAAAAGAATGTCAGGGACCGTGGCGAACGGAGTGCACACGGTCCTCGCAGCTTTTTTCAAAATTTTCAGGGATGAAAGCTATGATGATTTTAAAGCTAATCTGAAAAAATTGAGTGATTTTACGATCTGTAGATAGGCCAAATTAAAGTTGCAATCTCAAAATTGAACCCTACCAAGATTGTTGAAAAATGCAAAATTTGAATTTTGAAATAGAGAGGGAAACTGAAATTTTGAATTTTAAGATTTTAGAGGGAATACTGAAAGCAATGCAAGCTTTGAAATTTAAAAGTTGACTCGATTTCATGCAAAATCCAAATTTGAAAGTGGAAATCAAAGTTGATGCAATTAAACACTTAATTTCAAATGCAAGAATTTAAATAAAACACTGAAATTTCGAATGAATGCCAACACACTTTTCAGATCTAGGACAGTAAGAAATACAATTTTAACACAAATTGCAATTTCAACAATTTTTGAATGATTATAAGCCTTTATCCAAGCAATCACTAGACCAACTTTGACTTTAATTTTGAAAGTGTTAGAATTGATAAAATCAGCCAAGATTCTGGATTTTAGCAGAAAAATACAGTAAGATCTAGCTCCCGAAATTTCGGAAAAAATGTCGGGGACAATGGCGCTCGGGGTGCACACGGTCCTCGCAACTTTTTTCAAAATTTTTAGGGATGAGAGATATTGTGATTTTGTTGCGGAATCCAAAGTTATAGCCGATTTGGAGGTGTTTTGATCAGTGAAATCATTGATTAAAGGTTAAATCAAGAAGGTTTTAAAAATTAGGGTTTTGACACTTAACCACTTAATTTTCAGAATTAAAGCACAAATATGATTTGACAATTTGCAATAGAAGGGTAGATCTGAAACAAGCATTAACAATTAAACATTTCACAAGCTCAATTACTAAAAAGAAAATTTAGGGTTTTTATGCAATTAACCTCTAAAATTTGCAAAAGATCAAACATGGAAATGTAATTAAGAAAGCATATTTTTCCGATCTAATCATGAATAATCAGAATTAGGATGTTCACGTCAGGTTGACCAAAATGTAAAGCAGAAAATCGAACCCTAGGTGTTCCCCCACTCCATGGAGAGAGAAAGGAGGTCACTAGGGTTGACGGTTTTCACTTAGGAGAGACTTTACATTCAAAAGAGGGGTTGAAACCCACAAGATCCAATCTCACACAATGCAAGACTGGATTCTAAATGAGTTTCAAGGGTTAAGACATCAAGGATACCCTCTTTTGTAAAGAATGTAGATAGAATGATTGAACTAGGAATGCATGTAAAGTAGGAAAGATTCACTTATAAACGGAGATAGAGACACAAGATGAAGCTACAGACCTGAAATTAGCAGTAAAATGCTGAGACGATGTTGTTCTGCAAATTTGAGTGAAAGTTGATGGGATGATGGCACCCGGAGTGCACACGGTCCTCCGAAAAATCCACGAAACGAAGGGGGATCTGTTCGTCTCTGCACAAGGATTCCAGATCTTCAATTACAGCCGCGTACCTGCAACCTACACATAGAAAAGAGAGGACGATTGGGGGGTTAGGGATTAGGGGTTTGCCTTTAGGTCAAACCCCAGTTTTGGAATTAACCAAGAAATGAGAATGTTGTAAATGTAAATATTTGTAATGTAAACAAGTACTGATACCTTGTTGTAAGAATGTTTGTATTCTTACATGCGAAGGTGTAATGATGTTGTATTTTGTATGTTGTAGGTGATCTCCTCTTCAATGGTTGAATCCTTGTCTTGAATGCAACACCTAGCCTTGAATGGAGACTTAGAATGCTCAATTGCTTGAAGGAATGCTTGAATGCTTGAATGTTTGTATGTTTGAATATCACTTCCGCGCCTTGCACACATATATTTTTCCTCCTCCTTTTTGGGAGGGGAAATGTTGTTTATATACTTGTCAATTAGTGTTAAAAGACTAATTTTTCCAACCTTCGGCCGACCTCGGAACATCATTTTCCAAATTGCAAACTTAAAGACCCGATGCCCAACAAGAGACCGGGCCCAAAATAGGGCCAGGGACCAGGGCGCTGGGTGCCATGGTCCCACCTCCCCGGACAATAGGGTGCAAGGAGGATCAGGCCAAGGTGCAGAAAGATGCAGTTTTTGATGTTGTAAACAGGTTTCGGGGTCTCCATTCAGGTTCAACATTGCGCCGCCATCATGAAGACCCAAATGCAGTCAAAATTGCAAGTGTCACAATTTTAGGACGCTACAATCATAATGAGGCATAGAAGTAGATCTAACCAAAGTTAGAGAAATTTTAAAAATTCCACCTCCTAAGAATATTAGTCAACTAAGATCATTGCAAGGAAAGCTCCAATCAATCCCTAGATTCATAGAACATCTTGAAGATAAGGGTCATCCATTTCAACATTTTCTTCATAAGAATGTCAAGTTAAAAGGAGATGAGAAGTACCAACAAGATTTTGAATTGCTTAAAGAATATCTCATGAATCTACCAATGCTCATACCACCAATTCAAGGAAAACCATTGTTACTTTACATAATAGTAACAATGACAACACTGGGGGCACTTCTGGTACAATACGACCATGAAGAAAAAGAGCAAGTCATTTAGTATATCAATTGCACATTATTAGGATATGAGCTTAATTACACTCCAATTGAGTGTGTGTCTCTTCGTAGTTTTTGATCCATAGAGTTTGCAATATTACATTCTAACTTATAAAATAAAGCTTGTCGCAAGACCGATCCACTGAAATATCTACTGAACAAGACAACTCTCACAATTAAGTAGCTTGGCTAAGTGGGTAATGATGCTAAGAAAATTTGACATTGGGTAATGATGCTAAGAAAATTTGACATTGAGTATGTTGATAGGAAAGCTATCAAGGGACAATTCATTGTGGATCAACTCACAGATGCACTAATGATTGACGATTCTCCTCTTGTATCATAATTTCTAGATGTATCTAGCTTCATAGTGACATAGTCAAAATTATGGCAACTATATTTTGATGGATCCTTTACATAACATAGAGGAGAAAGCATACTTTTCACCACACCTCAAGGGAATTCTATTCTTAATTCAAGGTATTGCAGGTACAAATAACACTATGAATAATATTAGACATTAACCACAGGTTTACGGATTGTAGTTTAGTGGAAGATCCAAAAACTTAACAATTTTGGTGACTCTCAACTTGTGATTCATCAAAAAAATAATGACTATCAAACAAAAGATGAGAAACTAATGCCTTACAAGAAAATCATGGATTACTTCAAGAAGTATTTCACAGAGATAGTATTTGAGTAGATATCGAGAGAAAACAACCAAGCTGCAGATGGTATGGCTAACATTGCCTCCTTGATCAATATCCCAAAATAAAACCCGTTGTGAGTTCTTGGTAGATAATCTTTTGTTCATTGCAGACAACTAAGAGGGGGGGTGAATTAGTTGTCTCACAAACTTACACAAATCAAACTTATTCTTAAATCTAATAATTAAGCATGAGAGCATAAATCAGCAACACATCAAGAACACACATAACACCAAGATATTGACGTGGAAAACCCGATCAAGGGAAAAACCATAGTGGGAACCTACCCATAATATGATTATACTCTATTAAAAGTATATTAAACATTACAATGGGGAATGCACATGCATTCAGGCACACTTCCTAGATCTCATTACTCAAAAACAACAAGGGCTACAACATAGGGAAGACTCACTGTCTTGCAAACAAATTTGGATCACATCCAGATGATCATGAATTGAGAAATAACATCTCCTTAATGCCTAGTTATAGTTCTGGTTAAGCACAAAATAACTTTCTTCTCACACTTATTCTCTTCCTCTGAAATATTTATACATTCATCATACGTACATTCTGATTCTCATCCATACACACTCAATTACAAGGATATTACATTTATTTATACATGGCATCAACCTTGTGAAGATCATCAAGGTCGGCTCAACACACAAGACCTAATTACAAAGATATAAATACACATGCTACAATATTACATGTAGACCAAGCAATTTTTGGCCAAGAAATAGCACATACACATACCACATGACTCAAATGTGGAACACCTCCAAGAATTATGCATTGAACATCCGCAACACACTACAAGCATCTAGTGGGCCATAAATATGAAGAATACTAACATACAATAGAAAATCATCAATTATGTGCACAATAACCAATGTAGACCACCAACACAAAAGGCACATGATCCATAAACATCCACAAGAACCATGAACTACCACCACAATATTTGCACAAACATGAATTACTAGAAACACATCATCATTATACCGAACTTCAAGAACACTAACTGAAATGACTGTCAACCTTGAAAAATAACTTGCAGAGCTCCAAACCATGAACAACTTGAATTGAGGACACACATCAATTTCCCAAACATTCATCCAAATCCATGGATCAATACATTACAATACAAAGCAATACAAATCAAAATACTGAACACTATCATTGTTGATCAACTAAAAAACCAACCATAATAAGAATATCCATAACTTACTCAAATCTTCATGCGGACCTCTAAAAATTGCACTGAATCATCAATGTAAAACCCTCTGCAAACCCTTTAATCCACAAACTCATATCATCACCGTACAGAACAAACCAACTTAGTGAAATTCACTACATCACTGTCACAGACAGAGAAATATGTTGACATCAATGACAACAAATCTCTTAGATATCTCTCAAGCACATATTTACAACATACTACCAACAATATCCCCAAACATAGACCAATACTACCCCCAAGTTAATGGTCAAGTTGATGCATCAAATAAAACCATTCTCAGAATCCTTTAAAAGACAATCAATGATGTTGGCTACAATTGGCACATTCAATTCAATCTCGCACTTTGGGCCTATCACACAAGTGTTTTCACCCCTACTGGAGCTACCCCTTATTCACATATCTTTGGTGTCAAATCAATATTTCCTATTGATGTCGAGTTATCATATTTGTGGGTCTCCTTACGTGAATTTATCAATGATTAAGACTATAGGGTCTCCCGCTTGCAAGATTTAGAGTTGCTAGATGAGTGTCGACAGAATGCATTCAATCACCTCAAAGCATATCAACAATGCATGAGCCATAATTACAATCACAAGGTTAAACCTTATACATTTGAGATAGGTGACTTGGTCCCATAAGAAAACCCAAAAAATCAACAAGATAGAGAGAAAAGGGGTAAGTTTAAACCAAATTGGCTTGGGAATTATGTCATCACTAGTACAGTTTATGGATCAAGTGCATATTAGTTATCAATGACAAAAGGAGAACCATTAGATGATCCTATTAATAGTATACACCTTTGCAGGTTCTACACATAGATTTTTCAGAGAATCCTATTGAAAAATACAAAAAAAAGAGTTAAAATACAAAAAAATTATAAAAATAAAAAATCATCACTTTGGTAAACCTAGCAAATAGGTGCCTTGTGACACAAAAAAAATAAAAAATGGAAAAAATTAAAGAGAAATAATTTTTTCCAATGGTGAGAACCACTTTGGTGTTGCCTTGGGCAAGTACCATGGTGAAAATCGGGTTACCGGTGCCATTTGTAGGGACTTTTTCTCTTCCCTCCTTCAGGACTTAATATACCCCTTCACTTTGCACACACACACATCCTAGCAATTTATAATAAAATCATCCATCCCCATCATGGCTTGTTATTGATCTACTTAGGATCGATTCATCATTTATGTAATAAATCCTCTTCACTTTTACCTTCACCCATAATAAATCAAGTCCTATCTATAACTGGGGGCATATCGTTAACCTAGTGATGCTAGTGCATCCTTGGCATTGTATGTTGTGAGAAGCATCATCTTTTCATTCCTTCCTTTTTCCGTGCACAATACACAATATAAGATCACTTGCATCACCAATCCACAGTAAAGTATTCACTTTTCTCTACAATAAAATATCAGTTTCATGGAGTAAGTCAGTTTTAGATGAGACTTAAGCAATATCGAGCTTTCAACAAATCAATCTTTTGGTGGAATTTTATCACAACAGGTTCTTTAGCATTGTTTATCCTTTATTAGGATGACAATATTGTGACTAGATCAAACATATTAACATATGTGGATATATACACTTATGACTTGAAGATTTTAGTTTCTATGGAGTTGTCTTTGATTTTTCTTTTGATTTGATCTTTTGTGGTGTCATGTTTCCTATGCTTCTCAAGGAAGTCTATGGACTAGAGTGGTCAGGATAGGGCATGATCACCTATTTATTTCTTGTGGATTGTCTATTAATAACACTGTGTCTTTTCCAAGGATATGAGGACACTATGAGTTTAGGGTGAACAAGGGCATTCCCTAAATGTGACTGTCTAATCTCCATGCAAATGATATTGCCATGCCTGTGAAGTGTGATACCTGTAGTTGCAACACAAAACACTCAATAGATCATTACAAGCATGGTTAGAAAATAATAATCAAAAAAAGATGAACCATGACAAAGCGACCTATCGCCTCCTAAGAGATGTGAGTATGGATTTGCTCTCAGATCTGGATAACCAATCCCAGTGACTTGACTACACCTAGACAGAGGACATGAAATTAGAGATTGATTATTCTAGATTGATCCAAGAGACTAATTAAGCTAATGATATGCATGATTAAGCTATGATGATTATGCAATTAAGATAGAAAAAGATTGATTAAGCTACATGATTCAATAATTATGCTAGAAAATGATCAAATGAAACCAAATCTAAGATGAAATTGCTTAAAACAACAATGCTCAAATAATATGCCTATATTAATAGTGCATAAATTGATAATGAGATGGGGTCCTTATTGCTCCAAAATGAGGGATATTTATAGGATTTCCAAGGCCAGGGATGATGTGGCAGGAATCAACGGTCAAGATTGACTCTGAAGATATCAAGGGTGAAATTGGAGGAGGTTGGAGAAGAGGTTGGAGGAAGAGACACTTGTCATCTCTATGGTGACAAGTGTCAAGGAGCTTTGCTCATAAAAGGCATTTGTCCAAGAGAGGAGACATGTGGCCAAAGTGCCATGTGTCTTAAGAAGAAAATATCCACACCATAGGAGGTTAGGATAAGGAGGTTAGAATGTGCAAGATAGGATAGGGTTAGTTAAACCCAAGGTTAGGTGGAATGGGTTAGGTTAGAGGGACGGTTAGGTTAGGTGGTTAAAAGTTAGGAGGCATGTGGGTAATTTGAATTTAAAAAATCAAATAATAGGAAAAGACTAATTAATTCTCAACAACTCATTAATTGATTTGTTTTAATTAATTAGAGGATTAGAAGAATTGATTTAAATGGGGGGAAGATTAATTAATTTGAATTAATTAATCAAAGGGGACCACGGAAATGAACCTATTAATAAATCCTTAGATTTATTAATAAGTAGATGAAAGGGAGAATTTAATCAAATTTCCTAATGAATTCAATTATATTAGGAAGGGGATTAATTAAATAATTGCTTATTTAATTAATTATCTTCGGACCATTTTTAGGTGTATACAGATATAATAGCTATCTAGTTTGAATCCTATATCTAGATGGTCACAACATATTTTCCATAATAAGATGAACGATGACAAATGCACAAGAAGCTCATTTCACCTCCATATCTTCTACTTTTTGTTTCCCGATCCTTCCATTTTACTTTATCTTGAATGTAGCAACATATCATCCAATTGAGTATAATGATACACAAAATAAATCATGCATACTTCTTGCGTCACCACATCGTTAGTCCTACATATAATCATAATCTTCTTATCATACACATGTATCCTACATCCATTACATTAGTATATAATCATCATAAATATATTCATCCATAGCATAACAACATCATAACATCATAATAATCTTGGATATTCATCATAATCATTCTAGGGGCATATAAATCATAATGTCATAAATAAGTGCATCATGAGCATTATGCATAAATATCATTAGATGTCATAATGACACCATGTATCTATAAGCATACATCAAAGTTGCATCATAGAACTTATCTCATCATAGTAAGTGCATAAACATGATTACATAAGAACAAAAAATCACATAGCATAATTACATCGTCATGTTGGAACATCATAATCATCATGTAGAATCATAAAGATGCATAACATAAGAATCATAAGTACACATCATAGTCAACATGCATCATCACATAAGTATATAGCTGCCAATAATAGGTCTCATCTCATATATATATCAAAAATAATAAGTGTCATGATATTTAATGATGTCAATATCTCAATATGGTTACAAAATTGCATGTTGACATCTATATAATCATATAAAAATAAGCTACTAGTACAAAAAATGGATCTAAATGGAGCTATGATGAACTCCCGCCCTCTTGCCCTGATGGTTTGTGTGGATGTTGAGCTCTTGAAGGACCCACTCTTGTTGAGCATGTCGATGTCCCCATAACTCCTACACTGCCCAACCTCTATTGTCATCCTCAGCTCCTCACCTCAGACATCATCACAAAACTACCTACTCTTTGGTTTGCTAGCACAATGAACATATAGGTTTTTCCAATATGCTATCTCCTACATGGTCCTGTAAACATAATCCATACCTAAGGCAACATTATCCTGAATCATGGCCCATACACTCTCTATGACTGCCTCTTCTCAATCGTATCTCTTGATCGCTACATCCCTCTCATCCATAACTATCTGGATCCACTCTTTGATGCAAATTGTCCTACCTAGACCTATACCTAGTCCTCCAAAACTTGTATCTAGGTTCTCATGGCTCCAAAATTAGTTGGCTCATCCCAAACCTAGTCATCTGCTCCCTTGGGTTGCTTGTAATGTCCCTCCCAATCCCATCTGTGTCTTGCAACATGTCCCCCCTCTCCCTTGGCTTGGAGAGGTGCATCTTATACCTATGCAGCTGGTACTTGTCCTTGTACTTTTATATATTGTCTATGTACCTGTAAGGGTGGTACTTGTACAAGTAGGGCCTATATCCTCCCTCCTCTCCCTTGTGGTGGCCTAGGTGGCCATCCACCCCTCCCCCCATCTCCCTCATCATCCCCCTCTGACCCATTGCCTCTCCCTCTCCTCCTTTGTTGATGAGATGGTCTCCCACCATTTGTGTCATCCTCTAGTTAGGTCATCAAATCTCCAACACTTGTAAAGTGTGGAAATGGATGCACTCTAAAATATGGCTCATAATCAAGAATTGTCCCTATAGCTGCTACAACAAGCCTCAAATCCCACAACACAAGAGTCAAAGCCTGGAACTCTACAATGACAACCTCATATGATAAGCATGGCCCCCATTGAGGTATCTCTCGTCTAGTCTATGCAAACTCTATAGATCCTAGGGGTTCTCCTTGTATCCTATCAAGCTATCTAGATACCTTGTCGAGTAGGTGTCCCTCTATGATACATGGTGTCCTCTCGATCAAGAACCTAGTCTGAAAACAATATGGAAGCTCTACATCATCCTCCTCCCAAGGCTTTCAATCTAAGTACAACCTCTAGATGGTTGTATCAATTCCATCTATCACTCCCCACCAATACTCCATCTTCCCAAGCTGAGGCTAGGAGATGATAATACTATACATATGCACATGGGTTGTATATCCCCATATCCTCTATAACACACTAGCCTCATAATTAGAATATGCTCAAAGGACCAAATCTGAACCAATGTGACACCCGTACATATCCCATAATATTCGAGATAGAAAAATCGATGTAGATCATCGTATAAGTGAGCCAACGTGCATGGCCCCCAAGAAAACCAAGTCTCGTGTGAGAAAATCATATCCATAGCTTGGCCCCAACCAATGGACATCCCATGTGTCATGCGGTTTGGACAAATGTAGCTACCAATGACCCTTAGATGACTACTTCCTAACTTGATTTGACCAACCACACCTCATACATCTCATCCCAACTAATATGACTGCCACATACCTCTAAATCTTGACAATAAAATATGTGGTGCAAAGCATCAATATCCCCACCCTCTTGATTATAGACTGCCATCTCCCTGGGGATGAGAATGCATAGTATGTAGTAGATATCCCCTAGAGTGACAAACTTCTCCCCAGTAGGTAAGTGGAAGGTGTTGTTCTCACTATACCACTGCTCAAGTAATGCAAATTGTAACCTAAGATTCGTCTAAATCTTAGGCATGAAAGTGGCATACCATAACCCCAACATTGCTAGGGTCACATGATCATCCTCTGTTAGTTGTGGTCTCAATATTTGAGTCTATGGGAATCTCTTCTGGGAATCCAAAGGGGCTAAATCAGCTTGCAATCACACTAGCATAAAAATCTTGTTATCTTTACTTGAGCTTTATCAACTCTACCTCACAACTTCATCAACTTTATCGGCTTCATCAGTCACTTTGCAACCTATCCTACTAGGGCACTCATCAAATTTTATAAATCTGATGACTTATCTTATTGGTTGTTCTTGTGTTGACTTAAGTTTTCACCTCAAAGATTGACCTACAACTTGTTAGTCCATTATGAAAAATAAAAGCTATAGGAACTCAAGCTTCAACCAATAAAACAACATAACATAAAGTAAATAAAATAAATTATTCCTTCATGAATTATGTCTCATTATGTCCTAACCCCATTATTCTTGGTTGCAGATTGATGGTGCTCTCAGACAAGCATTAGTAGCTTCCAAGATGGCAAGTGTCGAATGGACTGATAGATGATATGCAAAAGCTATGTGATAATATGCTAAAACGCTATGAAAAATGATTTATGCTAATTTTCTCAAAAACTCTAAAATGCTTAGACAAATGAACTCACAGATACAAAGATTAAGGCTCCTATTTAACTTAGACTATTGGACATTTGGCTCAAAATATACTAGAACTCCTCTATTTATAGAGTTTTGAGTGCATAAGCTTAGGTGGCAGAGATCAATGGTCATGATTAAATCTTTCTTTTTTGGATGGCTATGAGAAAGAGGCTAAATGTTGAGAGAAAGGGGGAAGGAGAAGACAAATGTCACTCATCTCACCTTGACTAAGGGGAAGACTAAGAGAATCGAGGATTGGTTGGAGAATATTTAGGGATAGGGGGACAAGTAGAGATGGACTAGGGTTAGGTAGACAAAACCTCCTCCAAGAATACAGGAGTGTTGGAGCAAAAATAGGGAGGTTTCAAAGATTATGTGCCTGTACACAATTTATTCATGAATATGGGAGTTGGAGATAAGCGGCTCATAAATGATTTATTTTTATTTGATTTTATTGATGTAAATTAGCCACATGATGGATGAGTTGGAAAAGGTGGAGATGAAGGGTGAGTTTGAAAGTGGTAATTAAATTATTATGAAATTATTTAATAATGGAACTATAGGATAGTGAATAGTGCACAAATATGATAAGGTATTATTTGGCTTAGAAGAAAGGGGGGAATTAATTAATTAATTAAATGTTTCAACTCAATTAATTAATAGAAGAATATTAAATACTAATGAATTAAATAAATTAATCTTTTCAAATTAATTATTTAATAGAAGAATAATCATTAAATAAATAATTCCTCATAGCCAATTTTATGTGTATACATTTTGCCCCTCTTTTAAATGATGTTGAAACATCATTGTGTTGGGATCCAAGAATATTGAGAGGGGGGTGAATCAATGTTCTGTCGGTATGAACAGTTTTTATCCTTTTATATCATACACATATAAACCGGTAAACAAATAAACATATAACAAGAAGCAAATAAACCATCCACATAAATGAACACCATAACACACAAAATTTATACGTTGAAAAACTCAAAGAGGAAAAACCATGATGGGATTTGTGACCCACAATATCAGTTCACTGGCCATATGAAAAGATATTACATATAATAGGGGCTTGCACATGCAGGAAGGCACACTGACTAGAGCATACTGCTCATCACTAAAGAGCCTCACTGACTACAAGCTTTATGCTAAAGTAAATTACTTAAAATGAACTCAATAATGCATCTGCTATGCCAAATAGAGTTCTGGTTTTGGCTCTGGTCTATACCGGTTCATAAACCTTGAACTACTATCGATATCTCTTCTCCTTCAAGAATGCTTTTCCAAGCTATCTACAGATCATTGCATGATATAATATTCACATACAAAATTATCTCCATACATATATTTTGCATTATATAGTTCTGCTATATTCTCCTATATCCACCCATTTCATATCTTTCAAAATAACCTAGCAGACTGACCTATATACTCATTACAAATAATATGCCTTATGTCGGCTTACAATACATTTACAAAAGATATTCAATGTCGGCCTTAAAAATAATAACAAAATGATTTATTAAGTAAATCCTCCTTGTTGTCAGCTTCCAATAAAGTATTGATGTCAGTGTCGGTGCCGGTGTAGCCCTGAATGTTCCAAAGTTGGTATCTGTCGGTATATAACTCCTAGTGTCGGTATATGACTTTCATCTGATCTTGTTTCCATCAATGACAACAAAATGAATCCAATGAGTGTCAATTTCCAACACATTGTTTCAAAGATTAAATCAAGTCTCGATGATGACCTTGACAATGATTAAAATCCTGATTGTGTGCCCCCTTGGGAGATTGATCGTGAAATTATAAAAAATTTGATTGAGCAATTAATCTCATGATAATTGATTAAAAATAGGCCCTTCAATTAAATTCACTTTTGAAAAATAAATAAAATTGCCCCACTTTGAAAAATTAATTACCCCTTCAAAAACTAAAAAAGGTAATAATAAAATTAACCATGGGCCCATTTTATCCTCATTTGCAATTTGTCAGCTTTTGGAGAAAAAAGAGGAGTTGTGTTGGAGTGTTGAGTTAGTAAGATGGTGATCCTGTATGAGAACCACATATTTGAGCGCATTCATCAATATCAAAGACCTATTGAGTTTGGCCCACCAATGAGTGGTCTATCTGAGCTTTGTTCTTGATTTTCATATGCATTTCCATGTTTTTCGCATGATTTAGGGTCTTGTTGAATTTTTTTTTATTTTCACACTCGTTTCTTAGGTTAGTGCCTTTGTGTTTTTTTTAGCACTTTTGTTCATTTCACGCATTCACCTTATATGTTCATGCATTTGTCATGTTGGTTAGCGCTTTTTTTGTATTGCGCTTTTGCTTGCTAGGGTCACGCATTTGTGATTTTGCTTAGTGCTTTCACTTGGAACTGCGCCTGTGTACATTTGGTTAATGCATATGTTAAAATGTGTAGCGATTTTGTTGAAAACTGAACTTTTTTTATTGATGCAATGTTTAAGTTCACTTTGATGGATTTGATTGGATGTTTGATGCTCCAAGTTGATAAATTGATAGACAATTGATGATGATTAATAACTATGATCGATGATTTGATTGATTTGATTTGATAGATAGATTATTGATCGATAAGCAATTTGATTGCTTGATAGATGTTTTGATCGATAGGATAGTTTTTTGTTGTAACTGTGATTGATGGTTTGATTAATTTGATAGGAGCTCGAAGAGACTGATTTAGTCTCTGATGAAGAGCTTGATATGTTGATCATTTGATTGATAGCGTGATTTTCTTGATAGATAAGATTTTCTTGAAATGTTTTATTGATAGACAAACTTGCTTGATTAAACATGAGAAACTTGATGTTCTCTAGTGTCGGGAGAAATTCCCGGCAATGCGCCACTTGGTTCCAGAGTTGTCCCAAGTTGAGGTTAGACACATTGATGCTTGTGGTCTTTGTCACCTCTTTTATATGCCTGATATCATGCATAATAAGGATCTTCTGGTAGCATTGGCCGAGAGATGGCATAGTGAGCATAACACATTTCACCTACTCACTACTGAGATCAGTGTTACGCTTGAGGATGTGTATAGGATCTTACATATCCCTATTACTAGTGAGCTTGTCCAGTATGACTACTAGGATTTAGGAGGCACTAAGGTTTGCAGGGCAATTTTTGGAGATGAGAGGATTGATGGCATGGAGATCAAATGGGAGGATATGATTATGCATTATGAGACTCTCCAAGTTATACTCGAAAGTTTGATTGGTGGATTCATCTGCCAAATAGGAGATCATGAGGGTTTGTTGTCAGATGGGGTGGCATTATTCGGAGTATGATGGAGAACCGTACATGATATGCTTGGGGTATTTGCATGCTCACGCATCTTTATCATGATTTGTATCAGGTCGTTTATGATGGTGGGGCTAGCTTGTCTACTGGGTGCACACTCTTAGAGATCTAGTGTTGGGAGAATATAGCTATCACATGGCCAATGCATGATAAATTTTGAGGAGACGATCAACCTTTTGTTTACTTGTACAGAGGTATCATTACTCAGCCTAAGTTGGGTAAGCTAGAGTAATGAATATGGGTTCTTGATTCTATGGATTATATTATTTGGTGGCCATACATACAATGTGAGCCTTGGTTAGAAGATACTCATGTATTACCATTGATCTTGCAAAGTAGATATCTGATCAACTGTACTCCTTTCATCATTGAGAGATAGTTATTTGGTCGGGTTTTGAGACAGTTCAGAATCATTTAGCATATGCCTTCTGGTGTGGCCATGTATGCGCCAACATACAAGTTCAGGCAAGATTGGGGTCCTTTCTTGTCCTTTGATATAGCATGCACAGAGTTTTTGGTTGTTCCTCATGTTTCTTATGATTTGAGACCTCATATTTTAGATGCGGGTATCACTACTAATTATGCTCAGTATCTTCTTACTCATCCATTCCTTTGTTTTACTGATCGTACGGACCCTCCTCCTAGCTCAGGAGGTGAGGGGTCAGATTTTGATGATCCCATTGTGAGGAGACGGAGACGGAGGAAACATCTCAAAGCTACATAGGAGGTAGGAGGAGATGATGGGGATGAGGGTGTTGATGGTTGCGGAGGGAGGCGAGGATGGAGAGGAGGCAGGGCTAGAGTTTTTGGAGGACCTTTTGGATAGATTGGTCAGATTGGCAAGATAGGGGAACCACTTCCTATGGCAGGTAGAGATGTAGGCTAGTTTGGTGGGAGAGATACAGGTAGATGTAGTCACAATATTGGATCAGTAAGGGGACTACCCTCTCCTGGTTTCGGTAGAGGTGGTGAATTGGACAGAGGTCAGGGGATAGGGATCGATTTTGGTCAGATCCATCCAAATCTTGGGGTCATAGTAGCATATGGAGGCTGGGATGAGGATGAGGAGGATTAAGAGAACCATGTGCCACTGATTCATTGGCGGATCATGAGATCCATACAGGGTTAGACTCTAGTTAGTGGAGAGGTAGGAGAGGTGCGTTGTGACGAAGCTATGTAGGATGTGCCTTAGCAAGAGACTATGGATGATCTTAGAGTGCATATTTGTCAGCTAAGAGCATAGGTACAGGCTCTCACCCTTGAGAGAGATAGAGCATTAAGGAGATACAGAGATGCACAGCGTTTACTCGATCATATATAGGAGATTGATTCTAGTGCACTCTCAGCTAATACTATCAAAGCATTATTTCGGGCTGGGAAGGAGACTATGTATTGACAAAAATTATATGAGGATCTAGTCTCAGAGAGCTAGAGAGCAGGAATTTATGCGACCACCCATTTACCAAGAAGGATGTATACCAGTAATGGTGGGGTTATGGGGCCTCCTCATAGGGATAGAGATAGGGATCCAAGAGTAGGACCATCTGGTGGGTCTTCTCATCCACCTCCACAGAGACAAATAGATTCGGGTGGTAGTGGCACTGGACACCCTTGATTTATATCTTTTGAGACTTGATTTGTATCATGGGACATTGTATTTATTGATTATTTGTTTGTGATATAATTGGGTGAATATTTTGTCACCAGCGTACTAATGACAAAATATATAATTCACACAATGCTATGCTGAGAAATTAATCTCTCCTCTCATCAAGGGAGGTTCCCTATGAAATTTCTCCTCTAATTAATAAGAAATTAAATTTGTGGGTTGGTGTTGGGCATATAAATCTCTTTTTTTAGAGTTTATGTATTCTCCCTTCACCTAGTTACAATTTCTCTACCTCTTCAAATACTTAAAGAAAAGAACTATTAATCTAACAAATTACACCAAGAGTTACTATTAAGCAACACAAAGTCTCCTTTAAGGTAACACTAATTCACACTGATCGTTACAAATTAAAGAATTAGAAACTTAGCTTAAAGCTCAAAGTCTTCAAGTATAGATTTCTAATCCATTAAACTACAAATAACCGTAGCAATACAGAGCTTACCACAAGTTACTTAATTTATTAGCAGATTTCTCAAGTATGCTAAGAGAATAAAGTCTACTTTGCAAGATTTGAGAGCTCTCTAACCATGTAGCAATATCTTAAAGATCAAAGAAGTAAAGATAATATAGATTCAATGGACATAGGAACATCAAATTATATAAATGAGTTTCTTCATACAACACAAAGTTTGTAATCAACAAAATTATTTTCTTTATTCCTTTGATAGGATTTTCACCACAAAAAGCCCAAAGTCTTAGTTGGGATAAAAAAATCTACAGAGTTTTGCTAAGCATGAAAAAGATCAAATATTTACAAAAAGGTCCTCCTTATATAGGAAAAGAAGTTGAGAAAAAGGTGGGCACAGTTGACTTATTCAACTACACAGTCCCATTTTACTACAACTACTACATAAAGAAAATGTGCAGCTGCACAAAAATTGACAACATTTATCAATGCAGCCGCATGAAGAAAGGATGCAAGGAGGGGTAACTTCATTCTTGATTCCCCTCTTCATTGGATTTTTGGAAATCTTCAAATTTAGCAAGGACGGCTTTCATTTCTCCTTTGTTCGGCATCAAGGTAGAACTTGTGATGATTTGAACGTGGGACATTGCATCTTGAATCTTCACCTATTTCTTTTTAACATCCTTCAACATGGATGCGAGGACTTCAAAGCTGGCCTGAATTTCTAACAGTTTATCAAATGTACTAAGAGAGAAATATTGTCCTATGCATTGATCCATCAAAGAAAGGAATTCTTGCGTGACAACTTCAATAGTGATGAGATTTTGATCGCCATCATATAAATAGCAAGGGAGATCACCAACTTTAGAAAAAATAAGGTCAACCTCATCATCACCTTCTTTCTTCTCCTGATCTAGCTCTGCAATCATTAACTTCATTGTCTCTTGCTTATGAGACAATAAAGACAAGATCTGAATGTACTTCTCCCTTGTGAGAATTACCTTATTCTCAACCAGGACATCTATCCTGAAGTCTTCCATTTTTCTCCACAAGGTAGTACTTTTCACAACCTCCTCAATCTCCTGTGATAAAGAGGTTTTGAGTCCTTGCATCCGACTCTGGATTACTTCATAATTAGATAATAGTTCCATTGTTGAGCTTAGAAGATGAGAGCCTTCTGACCTTAGCCTTGAAATCCACTCATCCATCACTCGGCCTTTAGCTCCCACCTGTTCAATCTTCATGAGAGCTTCGGCAACAATTGAAGATCCTGTAGGCTCTATCTCTTGAGAAGATTGTGTGACCTTTAGAAAAACGTTGGTTAGTTGTTCACACTTCTACTTCAAGATATTTTTCTCATCCCTCTCTTGATGCAATCTTCTCAATAAAGAATTAAGGGTTGTTTGAGAATCTAATTTCACACTCTCATGTGTTTCCACCCCAAGCTCTACGACCTGCATGGTATAGTCTTCAGATTGTATGTTGTCTTTATCCTTGTCTGACGATGGCACCATAACTTTGGCATATTTTCTCTTGGAAGTTGGATCTACTACCACACGAGATACCATCTTTGGCTTTTTTGTTCCATTAGGCTTTGGAGGAACTAAAAGTTCAAAGTCTAACTCATCTGGGGATATCACCTATTTTTTCTTCTTAGGGGCCACTACTTCCATCCAAGGGGTTAGTTCTGGATTGGCTAATGGAGTAGTATCTCCTTGCTAACTTAGAGTTGAAACTTCAGAAGCAGGTTGACTGGAACTTGGAGCAGTTGTGAGTGTTACTGATGGTGTTGATATTGAGGCATCTAGTGGAACATTTGTTGTTGCTACCACTTTAGTTACAGATGGAAGAGTGGAGGGTGTTGTGAATGTAACTTCAACACTTACCAATGGAGGAATTGTTGTGGTGGTGGTAGTAGTGATGGGTAAATCTATTGAAACCTGTTCTGTAAGTGCATCTTGCAAGGTCTCATTAAAATCCATCATGGTGGATTCAAAAGTAGATGAAGGGATAACATCTAAATTAGAGAAGTTGGTTATTGTAAAAAACTGACCAACAGTCTTTGATTGTGTCATACCCATACTTAGATCTCCATCTTCTTGAAAATCTTCATCTTCTTGGTCAGAGTCAGAGTCAGAGTCAATAGAATGGATGATTACCTATGAGGTAATTAGGACATCAACTTCAACTCGATGTGATACTTCTTCTGCCTGTACTTCCTCTTGTTGAGGAATTTCACCTTCTTCAACCTCCTTTCATTTTCCAACTTCACTGGCAGGCGGTTGTTATGGCTCCTTCGCCACTACTTCCTATGATGCGGATGATGATTCACCCTTCTTTGACCCTTTAACTGTAAATTTGATTTTGGGTCTTTTACCCTTCGATTGTATCACAGAAGCTGACGATAGTTCTTGTGAGTCTTCCCTGCTCTTTGTTCTTGTTTCAGCTGTTGATGTCTTGCCCAATGGGCCATAACTGTTGTCGTCATCTCCTGAACTAGTGGGAAGCTATTTCATCCTAAGGTTTTGTTTTAGCAACCAAGCATTGGTGTTTGCTAAGATAGGAGTGATCCTCTGTGTAATAGATTTTCTTTATTTCTTTGACCATTGCACAAGTGGAATTGGGGAGTCAGCAATCTTCTTCTCATAATAAATAGGGTCCACTATGTCATTTGTGTCTTCCATGGTCATTGGGATCTTAGCTAGATCCAAATTTTCAATTTGTTCCAGAGTAAGGCAGCTAAAATCCATCCTTCTTATATCCTCCTCATTCTGACAATCTGCCCAAACATCCTCAAACCTATAAACATGAGTATAAGTCCTTTTGAGTTTGTTCTTTATACCACGAGAGTCAAAATCAGTTTAGGCCTTGAATCTTCTCATGGTATTCCACTGCATTTCTTCCTCCTTATTTTTGGCCATGGGATTGGTTAGCACTGAATGCCTGCCAATTGACTCTAGGAATTTCAGCCCAGTCTTATATGCTTGTGATTGTTTCTCATGCACACTAATCAATTGTCTACACAACTCCATAAGGACGATTTTGTCTGAAGAGAACCTTGGAAGAATGAAGGGCTCACCTGAGAAACATCCAATTTGGATATAGGTGAATGTGGGAAACTATAGAAATACACACCCAAAATGAGACACCCTGTTGTAAGCAGACTCTGATATTCTTCTCTTCTGCAGGCCTTTATCAAAAATGCACTTCCATGCTGTAAAGAAGGCATCATTAACCCTCTTGTAATGATTACCTTGGTTCTTGATTGTTAGCTGATAATAGCACTCTCAAATGGGCACCAATCTTTTGTCACCCTTGGTAGACAAGCCTGGATATTGCCTCATTGAAGCAGCTGCATAAACCAGGTACGAGGCCATGTAAAACATCAGTGTCACCTTGACCTCCTTCAATTGAGCACAAAGCGCATCACTGATCATCTCTCCCCAATCGATTCTTGCGGCTCCCTTTTTTATTATATTTATGTAATAAGACATCCAATTTTGAAAATAATGAGTCTTTTAACCCTCTCACTCTGGATAACATGGTGACCATGTCATTATATTCTTCACTAAAATCACTCCTGTGGAAGGACATAGGCCATTGTGAGGTGAGGGAACTTCTTTTAGTAGAGATATACACAATATTGATCACCTTTTTGCATTTATCCTCATGTTTCTTGTAGTACTCTTGAGCACTCTCTTGAGAAATATCAGCTACTTCTTCAATTGATGAACCTTTGAAGACACTATTGAAGAATACACTATCTAGGGTCATTATGACATTTTGATCTTCATCTTTTACTTTCCTGGTGCTTGGATCAAAATGGTCAGCTGCTGGTAGTACAAATTCAAGATCATGATCCGCAACTTGGAAAGATGCATACTTATGCAGCTCAGATTTGATTAAACTAGTTAGACGTGCAGGAGCCTTTTGGACACGGTCAATAAATTCTTGCATATCAACATGCCCAATTTCGATGTCTCTTATCTCCTTAATATTTGAATCAACTAAACTCTCTGGGTACAGATTCAAGTACCTGTCGTACTTGTATTTCATCTTTCTTGATGATGCTTTACTTGGAGAAGGTTCCAACTAACCTGAGGAAGACTCGGGCTTGTTATGAGGGAGATTTGACATTCATGATGACTGCATTCAACACTAATGATTAGCTATTCATCATTATAAAAATTATTTTTTCTCAAAAGGATCGAAAAACAGGACTCAAAACAGGCTTAGGAGTAAAATTGCCAAAAATAGCAGGTCGGGGAAAAAAGCCCAACCTACTCTTTTGAAAAGAAAAATTGTACATCGGACTTTAAAGTCAGAAATGCAATTAAAAAAAAATTCGTTAGCACATCGGACTTTAAAGTCTACTATGCAATTTGGGATGAGTTCTCAACACATCGGACTTTAAAGTCCGATGTGTCAATCAGGGGAAAAATAGTAACACATCAGACTTTAAAGTCCGATGTGTTGGGGAAAACTTCAAAAAAGCAGATCAGACTTTAAAGTCCGATGTGCAATCTAGAAAAGATTAAATGCATATCAGACTTTAAAGTCCGATGTTCTTACAAAGGGGAAGGATAACTGGTTGACATGTCGGGTTTTGAAGCCCAACATGTTAACCTACTCCCCTCCGCATATCAGATTTTAAAGTCTGATATGCGAAGGTTAAGATCTCGCATATCAGACTTTAAAATCTGATATGCAGATTTAGAAGGGGGGCTCTAGAGGGCAATCAAGTTTTGAATTCTGATTGTCCTCTGAAACAAGGGAGACAATCGGACTTCAAAATCCAATTGCCTTCTGAAAGAGAAGCCCGAAAAAGACAATCAAAAAGAAAAAAGAAAAACAAACAAGACGCAAACTTGAAAAAGGAACCCGAAAACACACAAAATAAAACCCTACCTCTTCCGCAACAAATGGTGATGAAAATTCTGACAAGGAGAGATCTACCTGAGTCACGGTGAAGAAAATCTGAGTTGCGATGAAGAAAATAGAGGAGGGCACGTGCAAGACAAACAAAAATGAAGACTAAAACATGAAAAATAACTTTAAAAAGAATTTAACAAACCCTATTTAATCAATAAATGCGGCATTTAATATAACACGCAATTACATGTCAAGCTTTAAAGTCCGACATGCAGGCTAGGAGCACTTGCACGTTGAACTTTAAAGTCCAACATGCAACTTATGGATAAAACACCTGCAGTTCGGACTTTAAAGTCTGAACTATAGGCTAAGACAAACTGCAGTTCCGACTTTAAAGTCTGAACTGCAGGCTAAAACAAACCGCAGTTCGGACTTTAAAGTCCGAACTGCAGGCTAAAACAAACTGTAGTTCGGACTTTAAAGTCTGAACTGCAGAGAAGAAAACCTACAAATATGCATCAGACTTTAAAGTCTGAAGTGTGTTTAGCAAAAGAACCCTGCAGTTCAGACTTTAAAGTCCGAACTGCAGGTAAAACTGCAAACTTAAAGGAACAAGGAAAACAATAAAAATGGAAAACAAGGAACAAAATGAACTAACCGACCAAGTTGATTAAGCTCTCCCGGAGACCATAAGGTACGAAACAGACCAGTTTCGTAGGGTTGCCTCACAATTTTGGCCATGCTAAAATTGAGGACAACAACTAGCTCTAACTAGGGAACAAGTTGCACCACTTGAAGCTTGTAGAATCTAGAACTCTTAGTGCCTGTATCCATTAGGCTATAGAGTCAGGTGACAAAAAGACTGAAAAGAAAAGACTATACATATTTTTACAAAAAGTACAACTTTCTTTAAATCGCTCTCTATTGAGTAAAGAGCTTCAAATGTTCTCCACTATGAGGTAGTGAGAACGGGGTACCATCTGCATATGCAAGTAAGTAACTATGCTCGCCACATACTTCATGAATAGTGAAGGGACCTCTCCATAAAGAATCAAACTTTTCATGCAAACCCTTTGGTTCCCTCCTCTTGTCCCATAACAAGACTTGATCACCAACTAAGAAGTCACCGGAAGTTGTTTTCCTATCAAACAACACCTTCACTTGGCTTTGGTGTGCAACAATCCCATCTACCACTTCAGCCCTTGTTTCTTTCAGCTGAGAAAGAAACATGATCCACTTATCTAGTGAATCTTGATATGTTTCGTCTTCAATGGCCTTGGTGAGCTTTAATGCTGGAAGTTCCATAGTGATCAGAATCTCAGCATTCAACCCATAAAAAATTTGAAAAAATGACATACCGATTGCTCTTTTTGGAGTTATACGATCCATCCATAGCGCATCATAAAGAGCTTTATGCCAAGTCTATTGTTTGTCATCAACAAGTTTCCTCATAATAGTAACTAGATTCTTGTTGCTTGACTCAGCCTAACCATTTCCTTGCGGATAATAGTCAAATGAGTGTGAAAGAGTAATACTATGATCAAAACAAAAGTCAATTATCTCATAAGATGAAAAACATGAAGCATTATCAGCTAAAATCTTATGAGGAACACCAAACCTTGAGACGATGTTCTCCTTCAGAAATTGACAAACCACCACCAAGGTAGATTGCTTAGTTGGAATTGCCTCCACCCACTTGGTGAAGTAATCCATTGCTATGAGGATATATATGTGACCTGCACTTGATGTTGGATTGACAGGTCCAATGAGTCCAACCCCCACTATTGGAAAGGCTCTTCAATTATTACTAGCTTTAGTGGGAGCATAGCTAATTTAGGCTTGCCAACAAATTGCTGACATTGTTCACACTTACAAACCCAATTGTATGTATCTTTAAACAATGTTGGCTAGTAATACCTAGCACGCAAGATCTTGTGTGCAGTAACAGGGGCAGAAAAATATCCACCACAAGCAAGATCATGAAAAACTTGAAGTAATCTTACTTCTTGTTGTTTGTCCACGCAACACAGGAAATTGTCGTCCAGACCCTTCTTGTACAAACCATTGTCCCATAGGACAAAATTAACTGCTTTAAGCTTTAAGGCTTGCTTTTCTTTCCTTGATAGGTGTGCAGGACAATCCCCATATGTTAAGAGATATGCCAGGTCGGAATACCACTCATCAGTAGTGCTAACAAATAGAACATGAGGAAGATCTTGATTAATACCTTCATTTTCAAGCACCACTTCATCTATTGATTTGTTGTCAGCTATCAACTGACATAGACCTTTTCCATGAACCAAATTAGTGGGCTTGATTTCCATATCATATTCTTGAATCTTGGCAACCCAATTGCCCCTTTTAGTTCCAAACCCTTGTTGTGTCAGAATTGACTTGACAACAGCATCAGGAACAAGAGTAATGACATGCAAATTCAGAATATAAAACCTGAAATGTTTAACCTCTTTCACCATGGCAAAAGCATGCTTCTCCATTTCTAAGTATTTCAACTCATGAGCCTTCAGTGGATAACTCATGAATGCAATAGGTGATTCCACACCTTCATTATTTCTCTGCATTAGTATAGTCGAACAAGTATGATCTGACGCATAGCTATACATAATGAACTCTTTGGTATAATCTAGGCATATAAGACTGGAGCAGTTGCCATGGCTTCCTTGATCTGATGGAAAGATTTCTTTCCTTCGGAAGTCCATTTGAAGACAGAATTACCCTTCATCATACTAACTATATGATGAGTCTATTCAGCAAAGTCTGGAATGAATCTTCGCAGGAAATTAACTTTACCGAAGAAAGAATGAACAACAGTCTTACTTGTTGGCAAGGAAAGGTCACGAATAGCTTTTACCCTTTTTGCATCAATTTTTATACCTTCCTTCAAAAAAATATGCCCAAGCAATTTACCTTCAGTGACCCCAAAAATAGATTTCTTGGGAATGAGGGAAATTCCATGCTAACGACATTTTTCTAAGACTCGTTGCAGGTGGGAAAAATGATCTTGACGTTCCTTAGAATAAATTGTCAAATCATCCAAATAGACCACAATGAACTTACCAAGAAAACTTCGGAAGGCTAAGTCCATTGCACATTGGAAAGTTGCTCTTGCATTTATTAATCCAAAAGGCATCCTGTGATATGCAAATGTACCCCAAGGTGTAGTAAATTCGGTATTATGTTGATCTTGCTCCGGCACTTCTACCTAATTATAACCTAAAAATGCATCCAACATGGACATCATCTCTGCTCTAGTAATAGCTTGTAGGACATGGTCCATGACAGGTAGAGGATAATTATCCTTCAAGGATTCTTGATTCAAGTTTCGAAAATCTACACATATCCGAATTTCGCCATTCTTCTTACGTACAGGCATAATATTGGCTATCCAAGAAGAATGGTGGATGGGGAAGATTATCTTTGCTTTCAACATCTTTTGTACTTCAGAAAAAATAGTATCAAAGATCTTTGGGTTGTATTGCCTTTGCTTCTGACAGAAAGGCATAATACCTGGTTTCAATGGAATGTCATGGCGGAGCTCTTCAGGATGAAAAGACTTTAGATCTTCATAGGAGTATGCTAAGACATCAACATACTGCTGCAATAATGCAACAAATTTTTGCCTTTCTCCTTGTGAACAACACTTTCCAATGTTGATCATTTTTGGATTGTCTTCAATCCCAATGTTTATTTTTTCATATTCCATTGACCCTGTAGTTAATCTTTGTTGCTTCTTAACATAGCAATCATGCTTGTCAAAAAGCTTTTGTAGCAAAACTAGACCCTTGGGGATCTTGTTTCCTTTTAATTGCAGAAATTTCTCTCCCGTTTCTGCATCAACACTTTCAATTGCATCCTTTGAAGGGTAGTGACTACCTTCAAACTACAGATCATCAAAATTGTCAAAAGTCTGCAAAAAAATTATTACATGATGATCATCATTAAACACCTACCAATAATCAGAGTTGTTAGGAATGCTTGGCTGGACAACTAACTCAACAACATAAGTTGATCCTAAAAAATCTTGGTGAGGAACCAAAGAAGTTGTTGATACTACTAATGAGTCATCCCTGTCGTTGAATTCATGGGAAACCACAGATATATCAAAAGCATCAAATGTTTCTATTAGATCCTAGACAAGGTTGCGGTAATGTCGGAGCCTTTTGCTCCTTGTTTGATAGATGTTCCTGACTTGACAAACTATTAACTCGGCATCTCCTTGAGCATGCAAGTTCTTCATTCCCTTCTTCTCAGAAACATTCATTCCCAGAAGGAGGGATTCATACTCATCAGTGTTATTTGTGTTATCAAACTGCAATTTGAAGGAGAAAGGGAAAACATTACCCTCAAGAGAAACCAAAACAATACTGGCTTCTTATCTGGTAGAAGAACAACTGCCATCAAACTCCAATGTCCAAACATCATCTGGACTACCAATGCTGACGGTATCAAAATTAAGAATTTCTTGTTGTGAAGTTGAAGATCCTTCTGATTCCATAACACTACTTTCACAATCAACTGGGAAATTACTAAGTGAAATGTCAACTTCACTCTCAGGAGTCACCTTTAAACCATCATCAGCATGCATGAAATAATTACCCATGCCTAATGCTTTGAAAAGAATCTGGGCCCGCTGATCATCAGACTTGACAATGGTATATTTTGATTCTTTTTCTAGAAGTAACCTTTGGACAACTCCTTTAACAGGGATACGAGCCTTAGTCATATCCATGTTTAACTCACCCCCAACATCTCTATAGAAAATTATTCCCAACCATAGCCCATAGGAGGTTGGTACATCGGCTACCAGTATTGTCATCTTGATTTTCTTTTATGGGAATGAAGCAAAGGCAAATTGTGCATCCTTGATTTGACCAATCAAAGGAACTTGTTTGTTATCCATAGAGAAACACCTTCCAAATGTTTTGGTCAAAGTTAAACCAAGGGCATTGGCAACTTTTGATGGCATAACATTATCAAATGCCCCAGAATCAATTACACAGTTACTAAGCTTATAACCATTTATTAACAAAGAGATGTAAAATGGTTCTATCTTCTCGACGGGAGAAGGGGAAGTTACTAGGTTGTTTTGAAGCGAGTTTGATTTTGGAAGATTACTAGGGGTAGTATCTTTTCTTTAACAAATTTGACCAAACGGTCAAATTGATTTGGATTAGATCTCAAAAATTCAACTTTAGACATTTGTATTTTGGTTTTCTTTGCATGATCTAAAATATCAAATGACTGAAAGGAATTCATCACCAAAGATGGATTTGGATTCTCATTTTGATAATTTAAAATATTTGGTACGCTAGTCTTCGATGCATGTGTAGAAGAATTGACAAGTGTTGAAAAACTGATAGCAGTCGAAGAATCACTTACATTTTTATCCTTCGCAGTGTCCATTGAGATAGTGTTGTCCTTTGCAGGATTTGGTATGGGAGTCCCATGCTTCGCAATAGAAATCAGTAAATGTTGAGAGTCCTTTATTTGAGTAGAATCATCACTCTTTACAATGACAGGTGGCTGAGCTGCCTGTGTTTGCAAATGGGTGAATACTGCAAAGGCGTCTCCATCATGTGTGTCTAGCGTATCATCTTCTTGATATTGCATAAACCTTATATTAGAGTCGCCAACCAACTCTGCATCACATTCTTGATGCGAATTGGCATCTTCTTCACCAAAAGGAGGAAGATCATTTTGTTCAGCTTCATAATATCCAGTAGCTGAACTTTGGGGTGGTGCTTCCAATGCAAGCCTCTATGGAGTAGGAGGTAATTTATTCTGATTATGCATGGTGTAATTGGAAGCATTTTCTGGATACTTAAGCGCCAACAACTCATTTACTAGCTTTTGTATCATAGGATCAGCAGAACTAGTTGAAGAGAGAGATGCATCGACGGCTTGATTACTCCTAACCTTGTTAGGATCTCTCCTTATCTTACCACCAAGGATAAGATCATCTTCAACTGATATAGCCATTTGTTGAGCTATAGCCAAATCTATAGGATTGTTCCTTTGCAAAAGGAAACTCACCTCTGGCGATTGGGCGTTGATGAAAAAGCATTTCAAGTTTCCAGCAGTGGGTCTTGAAGCAATTGGAATACGATTATGTAACTTGTCAAATTTTGCTACAAACTCATGCATGGGTTCCTGAGGCTCTTTCTTCAACTGAGTTAATTGTGCTAATAAAGCATGATCATCTTCGGCGGACTTGAATCTCGCCTCAAACAACGTTCTGAGAGTTGCCCAATTTGTGATACAAGCATTAGTAAGATGATAGAACCAATCAGTAGCAGCTCCATACAAAGTCTCAATGAATAATCTCACTGAAACATCTTCGTGCTCAACACCTAGGACTCCACATGAGAGTTAGAAGGCAGCAATGTGTTCATCCGGGTGTTGAGAACCATCCCCAAAAAAATTGGGTAAATTTTTTCGCGTACCTTTGGGAAGTTCATGCAAAGGTACGGTCAAGTTCAGAGGACCAAAAGCAGTGCCCCAAGGGCCAGCAGTAGCCATCCTTAATGGATTATAGGGTGGTATTACAAAATGATTTACAAGTGGAACAACTAAAACTTGCAAACCTGACGCCTCACTTGGTATAGGAGATCGCCGTGTAGATGGAGGAAAACTTTGTGTCTACTGCAAACGAGAAAGCGTCCATGGAGGTGTCACAAAGGGAAAATTAAATTGCTGCAATACTTCAAAAGTTGGATCAACAATTCCTGCTAATCGTTGCCCATGAGTGTAACTTCGATTAGCCAGATTATAATTTGAAGAAAAACAATAATATGGAAATTACAATGAAAGCACACTGCAACCCAAAGACAAACCGGTTGCACATCGCTCCCCAGCAGAGTTGCCAAAAAACTGTTTGGTGAATATTTTGTCACCAACGTACTAATGACAAAATATATAATTCACACAATGCTATGCTGAGAAATTAATCTCTCCTCTCATCAAGGGGAGGTTCCCTATGAAATTTCTCCTCTAATTAATAAGAAATTAAATTTGTGGGTTGGTGTGGGGCATATAAATCTCTTTTTTCAGAGTTTATGTATTCTCCCTTCACCTAGTTACAATTTCTCTACCTCTTCAAATACTTAAAGAAAAGAACTTGTTGAACACTATATTTGAAAATAAAAAATATATGAACAAATGTATATTCCCATAGGCGTGAAGACTGAAAGATGTTTCGGCCAGCAAATTGTATCGAGCACTGCAAAAGAAGTTTCATCGAAAGAGTATTTTCATTGAAACGAGGTATAGAAAGCACCAAGCAAAAGTATTTCGGCAAAAGTTACTTTCAATGAATGTAGAAAATCACTCATCGATACTCTAAGTTTCATCGAAAAGGTGAAAAACAAAAGGCAAAAGTGATTTCGAAGGAATATCATTACCGAAGAAACTCATAAAGCATTCATCGAAACGCAAGTTTTCATCGATGACATAATGTCGAACAAAAGCAAAGGTGTTTCATCGATAAAAAAGGATATCGATGAAAAAGGAATGTCGATGAACATACATGGGCCCTCACCGAAGAAAGAAATTCATCGAAAGAATGATTTCGATGAAACTTGCGAGTGACTTATCGAAAAGGAGGTCTATCGATGAAAGAACGATTTCGATGAGTCTTGAAAGTGGCTTCTCGACATGGGCTACTCACCGAAAGAATAGTATCGAAGAAAACGGGCTTTCGATGAAAGATTTAAACACTCGGCCGAAGACAAGGGTTTCATCGATAACTTGGAAAATGATCACTTTGAGCGAACTGTACTTCCCGCGAAAGAGTTAAAGGCCCAAGTGAAGAATGTCACATCTGCAATTAAGTTTAAACACTTGAGTAGCCGTTGTAGACACAGAACATTAACTGTGCACAAGTTGCCCATACGATTACAGTTGAACTGACTGAATTTTCATAAGAACCAGATCAATGCTAAAAGACTGAAAATTGCGAAGAACTTGTGGAAACTTGCGAACGATAACCAGAAGAGCTGAGCATTTCTCCAAGTAAGTATTGTTTCTCATATCTGCTGTAATCATGGAACCTTCGTCTTCTTCTTCTAAAAAGAGTAGGAAAGGAAAAGAGTTAAACCCTGAAGAGAAGCCCAAGAGACAAAAGAAGGAAGGAAGAGCTCTGACTCAGGATTTATTAGACCAATGTCCCTCATCTAGTGTAAGGTCCAAAAAGATCAAAAGTGAAGAAGAAGGATTGGAGGATAGATTTGAAAATCTAGGAGATATTTGGACTGAAATCAGAGGACATGAGTTATTCTTATTTAGTTACAAAAGAAGGGACGCTCCTGAACCCATAAGTAATCTATGGAAGAAGAACTTAGGCAAATTGGTAGTCCCAAATGTGTTTGTAGATGTAGAATTAATGAAAGCTCTGGTAGATTGTTACAATCCAAGAACCAAAACCATATGTGATTACAGAGGGAATACATTAGTAGTAATTAACAAACAGACTATTGATATGGTGTTTGATCTGGACTGGGAGGTGGAGGAGAGTATCGATATGAAGAAACTTTCACAAGAATTCTTTAGTTTGGAAAACATCTACAGGACTTGGAGGCTACCTATTCACGGGCCAAAAGTGGGTGGGTCATTTGTTCCATTCAGCAAAGATGACAAGGTGTCGTTTGATGTCAACCATTTCCATCCTTATTTTAAATATACCTACTATGCTGCAGCTCAAGTATTAGGCCTAGAGGCCCATCCACTCATGGATATTGGGGTTATGGTTCTGTGTGCTGATTTACAGTCAAAAGACCCTAGGTCATTTGATTTTGCCACTTATGTTGCAGATGCTTTAAATCATGGACTGGAAAAGTTGAAAGGGGACCTTGTGAATGTTCATTTTTCATTGTATTCCTTGTTAATGCATATTATTCTTTATTGTGGACAAGAGATTAATTTCTGGTCAGATGATTTCTGCATTCGATCCTATGATAAAAATGGTTTGAAGAAGCCAGTTCAGTTATGGGTATCTGCATGGGACCAGAGGTTCATGAACAACCAGTACTGGCACTTTCAAGAATATTTTGTGAAACCTCTTAGCGCAGCTTTTGGGCAACACAGGGATTACACTTTGTCCCCTGAAATCAAGAGATTCCTCAGACCAAAGGACTTCTCTCCAGAGTCACAGATTGATCATAATTGGGGTGATTGGTATTGCCATAATAATCACACAGAAGTCAGGGTATTTGGATATGAAGGAAAACCCCACATGCTCCCAATTACAGTGCCAAACAGGGTGGCTAGCCTGGAGATTATAAGACAATTGTCTATTGTCAGTGCTAAACACCTTAAAGATTTCGGTAAACAATCCATTGTTCTAGGTTTATTGGTTTTTTCTAATTTCATTGTTAAAAGTTCAAAAAGTTATCATTTACTGCAGAACAAGTTAGACTACTATGGCATGACTCTGCGTGAACCTAGAGAGAACTTCGACCCTGAAGGATATATAAGAGCTGCCAGAGTATCACAAAAACTCAAAGCTGGAATACATGTGGCCAAAATGCCAGATGACCTGATTAAGAATCTTGAGAGAGAAGAGGCCAAAGCTTTGAGAGGAAAGAGTGAGTTAGTTTGGGAGGCTTACAAATGGAAAAGGGCAAGAGGAATGATAGATGGAGATCTAATTGGAAATCTCCAAGATCCTTTGGAAGTGGCTAAAAGGCTGCTTCAACATGAAGCAGAAATCATGCATAGAGTGCCTTCGCAATTCCTTCATTTCATTAATACTAAGAAGGATAGTCAGCCCCTAGCCCACATGTCACCAAAATCGACCGCCAGTAGTATCCCAGCTGATTCTCCTAGAGAAGATTATCCTCCTGGTTTCGAAGCAGAGATGAATATGGACACGGGTGAAATTAACATCAAGGATGTCGTCGATATAAGGATGACTGAGCATGAAGATTTTGTTGCTGATGATGGATTCGCCTCCTCTAGGGAATTTCTTTCATTTTTATACCAATACAAAGGAGCTCATGTAAAACGAAGCATGGTTGGAAGACTAGAGGAGGAACAGATGAAGAAATTGCAGGATGAGATTGATGTCCTCATGAAAGATATGACTCCTGAGAAAGGGAGGAAATTACTGAAAGAGGTCGGTGTAATCATCTTCTCTGGTTGGGATATAAACTCAGCACTTTTATTTGACGGCTTCCTGAAGAAACAAGACTTAAACCAACAGGTGTTGCCTCAGGAGATAGACAAATTGTTCTTAGGCTCTGGATATGATCCAGACAAGAAAGCTCTCCTACAATGGGCATTATATCCAAAGGGGAAGAGGCCTATCATTGTAGACATTGAAGAAACCTTTGGGCACCTCATGGTTCATCAGGTTGGTAAGACTGACCCTAGGGTCACTGCTAAACTCAACTTGGATGTTGCTAGATTGAACCTGGACCAGACAGAATTTTTGGTCAGAGAAAACGTCACATATAAGGGGTTATATGAAAAATCTAAAGAGGAGACTCAAAAGTTGCAGGCAAAAGTATTGCAACTAGAAACAGGGACTCCTATCAGTGAATACACCTCATACCCCACGGGATGTATCTTGGACGATGTCTCTGATGCTCTGTACTGGAAGTATCAAGCAGAAAAGGCCAATAAACGCGCAGAAGGTATCCAACAAAGGATGGACAAACTGGTCAACGACATCATAGGACATCGGTTTAACACCATGCTCTTGCAGGTTGAACCATATTGGAAAGTATATAATGGAACGATAAAGGCGTTAATAGAGCATGAGAGACTAAAAGCACGACTGCATGAAGTACTGAATAATGTCGATGCCATGACACCAGAGGAAAAAGCTAAGGGGACTGCGTATATGGAGAATCATGTCAAACTTGAGGATACGCTGAGGAGAGACCTGAAGGATTTGGATGATGAGAAACCTATTGGAATGCCCTCCATCTACAAAGAAGGAGAAGTGATATCCCTGGAGGATTTGCGAAAAGAGCTCGTCAGCGTCAAAGATTGGGCCTTGTCAGAAATAGATCGAAGTAAAGATATGGCCCCTACTGTCAACCAGATGATATTCAAGTATCTATCGCAGGGAGATGAATTAAAGAAACAAAGTGCTCGAATCAAAACCTTCAAGGACGATGATTACATTCATCATTTAGGACTTCTAAATCTCTTTTTGTTTAAATTTGTTAGAAGCACTCAAACTAATGATTAGTGTTTCGAAAAGTCATGTCTCTTCATGAAAAGCCTTCATCCTCATATATATATGAGAATGATTTTTGTAATATGGTGAGAGGGATCATATAGGAAGAAGATGGCGATGTATGACAGCCTGTAAGTTTTAAAAACTTCAATGGAATACATGCTATGAACTGTTGTTTTTCTTTGCGTATGTGTTGTGGATTATTTCACTTTGTTTTGGCAATCGTCTGTGATATTATCTAAAGTGATAAGGTTATTCATATTCTTGAAATCAAATCTGTGCTTCATGTTATAACGTTGAAACAAAAAGTTTTGCTTGCGAATTGTAATTGTTCCTTGCAGTACTTCATTGATTGGTCCCTTAAAGGTAGGGTTAAATTCATTCAATCAACATATGATATAAGCATTCAAATTGATCTCAAAAGAAATAATAACCGACAGGTCTATAAAAGGGTGGATTAAAAAACTGTCTCACAGGCTCGCATAATAAGTCCTGAAGAAAGTACAATGACTCTGTAGCCCAAACAGCAGAGAAGGCACTGGTCAAAATAGATTACACTCATCATTATATTTCACCATTTGTTATTTTAAAAGCAAACAGAAGTAGTTAGGAAACATAGATCGAATAGCTTCTACAACAACAATCTTGAACTCGTCTGCTATATCTCCATTCTAGGAACTTGTGCCATTCTGAGACTAGGAAATATCAGATTGAGAAACTAGATCTGCTATAAAAAGCATTAGTTGGAGGAACAGCTAGTGAGTAGGTATACCCGCCTAGGTCCTGCAGAACCTGAAGTGAGAGAGTTAGTAACCAAATAGGTTCACTCTACAAGTTGGCCAAGTCAATTGGAGGGTTTGATCATAGGAGTTGGCATTTCCTTAGAACCTATCCAATCTGTTGATTTGAGACCCAACAGATTGGCGACTCTGCTGGGGAAAATCATTAAGACTCTGTTGTGGGATAGAACTCAGAAGAAAGAAATAATTTATGTCCTCTAAGAAAGAGGTGGCGACTCTGAATTAAAAATATCAATGCACAGAACAAGATCAGTCATGAAAGGACAATTTTTATCCCAGTTAGACTTCTCTCAACGGAAGAACAAAAACAAAGAATCCATGAATGAATCCATGAGAGAACGGTACAATCAGTATAAATATGAAGGCAACCAACATTCACCTTTAAGAGAACAAGATGGAGCAACTACTTCAAGCCCAGTGAATGAGGATTTGGTTGCAGCATATAAAGCTCAGAAGGGGCGATGCCAAATTCCCCCTGGTTTCGAAAGTCACGAAGCACGGTCTAGACAAAACACACCGCTTTCATCACGATCAGGTATGGCGAATCCTGCAGACAGATTTACAGATTTAACTAGACAAATGATGGAGGCAGCTACTGAGATGAGAGATTCAGGAAGGACTCAGGAATGTCTGGAACTGTGTGCTAAATTAGGCATAAATGTTGGTGAGGATGACTTTAATAAAGATGTAAACAACTACAAGAAAAAATTTGCTCAGGGAGTGGGTAAAACAAGGAGTAATGATTTTAAGGCTTATGAGAATCCCCTGTTTGGTAACAAAAGGGATGATCATGTGCAATCAAGTGCACCGCCAGTACAGCCAAGTTCGCATACAAACTTCACTACTCATAATCAGTACCCACCTCCTGGTCAATTTCATAACCAACATCCCCCCCTAATCAATTTCAATATCAACACCAGAATCAATACCCTCTTCCTTATCAGAATCAAATACCCTTATATGGCAATATGAACCAAAACTTTGGGAATCCTCACGGAGGGCATGGACTAATAAATATGGAACAAATGAGGCAGTTTGATTTTTCAGGAATGATGGTGTACCCATATCCTATCCCAAATGAAATCAGGACAGCAATACCAAGATTCACAGGAAGTAATGCAGTTTCAGGTGAGGCTCATTGTAAAGCCTTTGATGCAGTAATTGAGGATTTTGAGTTACCATATGAAGATGTCAAGATCAGGTTGTTTATGCAATCATTGATAGAAGATGCAAGAGATTGGTTTAGGACGTTGCCTGATGCATCCATTAGAAATCTTGCAGGATTCAAAGATTTGTTCCTTGAGCAGTATGGAGACCATAACAGCCCTGAGTTTGCTTTGCATGAAATCATTAGCATAAAAAAGGAACAAAATGAATCAGTAATAGATTTTAACAAAAGATTTAACAGGGTTCTAAACAAAATCCCCAATAGGATGAAACCAGTAACTGAGGTGAGCATTCTGTATTATATCAATGCTTATGACAGTAAAACAAACTATGAGCTGAGAACCAGAAATCCTAGAGACCTCCGGGATGTAATGAAAGATGCCATTGTTATAGAAAACAACAGAAAAGCTGCTGGTAAAGTGGGAAAAAGAGAGGATGCAAGGTTGTACAATCCTAGAGCACCCAAGGCTAATAGAGATGAAGATAAGCTTGACAAAGTTTTGAGCGCCCTAAAAGATTTATCTGTAAGGGTAAACAAAACAGAGAAACAGCAATACTACCGTCCTGAAAGACCCAGATTGCAAGACATGCCCTATAACACTACATGGAAGGATGGAAAACTAGTAGACAGAAACCATAGAGATAATCAGCAAATTCTAGATCCTTTGAAAAGAACAGTAAACTATACTCAAGATGATGACATGTGGTGTTATGCTTGCAATATGCCACACGCTCCTTCTTTGTGCGCAGTAGCAAAAGGATTGCAGGAGGAGGAGGATGGTTATGAAGAACATATGGATGACCCAACTGTTAACATGATATCCTTTGCCCAGGAAGGAAGGTCAGATCCCATGAACATTGATCAATGCTCTGTGTTACCTGTGACCACCAGCAAAAATGAAAGTGTTAAGCTCAGAATCCCTACTGAAGAAGAGAAAAGAAGAATTACAGCTTATGCCATTGCACAAGCAAAAAGGACTTATGATTTAAGGAATAGGGTGATGAATCTAGAGCAAAGTAAACCTACTAGTCTTTTTATGAAAGAAACTGATGAGACACTCAAGCGAGTAAACAAAGGAGATAAGACTAAGGAGGTTGTACCAAAGAATAATAAGAAGGGTCCTGATGTTCAAAAGGAAGAAATAGTAAAACTTCCTTCAGCGCAACACTCTACTTCATTTGATATTTCAACTGCATTAACGCAATTAAAAGTTTCTATCCCATTGATGGAAATAATGAGGTTTCCTGAGTACAGAGAAAAAACTTTGGAGATGATTTCAGGTATCCAGGAAGAGAAGGTAAACGAGCAGAAACAAACAGGTGACAGTAATGAACAGATGGCCCCAGTTATATATTTAGGGTCCACTATAACCAAGAACCCAACACAGGTAGACCCATTTTATCTCACTTTGGTGATAAATAACAAGAAAATAAGGAATTGCATGATCGATTCAGGAGCAGCTATAAATGTCATGCCTATTGGGGTAATGAAAGAACTTGGATTGGAAGTTGATACTACCTTTGGGAAATGTTATGCCATGGACAACAGATCGGTTCCAGTGGTTGGTGTTATGAAAGATGTAGAGTTCAGACTAGCAGCCTGTCCAGAAGCATCGTATAAAACAGATATTACAGTGGTAGATGTTCCCCCAAACTATGGAATGTTGTTGTCTAGGTAGTGTTCAAATATGATTGGCGGATATGTGCAGCTGGATTTGTCATATGCTACGATTCCGATCAATGGACAGGAAGTGAAAATTGACAGAGAACCCCGGTCCACATATATCATAGAAGACATGGAAGAAACAGTGAATCAAATATGTTTTTTACAAACTGATATGGACAACTTCCGAGTACAATTGACAAAACCTAAATTTAAAGAGTGGATCCCTATTGAGTCATGTCTAACTGAAAAGGATGATCAAATATGGAAAATGTTCTTTGATGGGTCTTGTAGCAAGGAAGGAAGTGGGGCTGGAATCCTATTCATTTCACCCACAGGGGAAACTTATAAATATTCTTTCAAGTTGTTATTTGAATGCACTAACAACATTGCCGAATATGAAGCTCTACTCACTGGTCTTAACATAGCAGTCAAACATGGAATAAAATTGCTAAGTGTCTTTGGTGATTCAGAATTGATAGTTTCACAGGTGAAGGAAAAGTATGCCTCGAGACACCTAAGACTGAAACAATACAGGAATGTTGTTTGGGATACTATGGAGCTTTTTGATGCTTTTCAGATAAATTGGATAGACAGGTCGAAGAACATCATGGCAGACTTTTTGGCAAACATTGCATTAAAAGACAATGATATAACGCTAACTGGGATATCTGAAGTAGAGATGAAAATAAGACCATCTGTTCCCGACAACTTATATAATTGGCAAGTGTTTCAAGATGATGCAGATCTGCTGAACTTCTTACAGTGTGTTGATCATTATCAGGCTCAAGCTATAAATTTTAATGACTTTGTGGAAAAAACTGAAGGTAAGGAAACTTTATTTGGACATGAAATTATACAACTGAAGTCAAATAAGTTACCAAGAGGCCTAGTAGCATTAGAAAGAACTTTTAATGCTCAAGATGTGATTGAAACCAAAGGGTCAGCTGTTAAAGAGAGTGATGTTGAACAAATCAACCTAGGGAATGAAGGAGCCCCCAGAAATGTTTTTATTGGAAAAAGATTAACTCTTGCTATGAGGCAACAACTGATAATGTTGCTAAAAAGATACAAACATGTGTTTGCATGGTCTTATGAGGATCTCAAAGCTTACAGGGAAGATCTCTTTCAACATGAGATACCACTTAAACGAGAAGCTAAACCATTCAGACAAAAGCAAAGACCTATTAATCCAACATTGTTACCAAAAATGAGGGAAGAAATTATAAAGATGAAAGACGCGGGAATAATTGAACCATGCAGATATTCCACATGGGTTTCTAACTTGGTACCAGTCAGGAAGAAAAATGGGGATATTAGATTATGTGTAGACTTTAGGAATTTAAACATATCATCTCTAAAGGATAACTATCCATTGCCAAATATGGATAACATGCTGCAGAAGGTAACAGGGTGTGAGTTGTTGTCTATGATGGATGGATTTTGGGTCCTTTACCCTTCGATTGTATCATAGGAGCTAAGGATAGTTCTTGTGAGTCTTCCCTGCTCTTTATTCTTGTTTCAGCTGTTGTTGTCTTGCCCAATGGGCCATCATTGTTGTCGTCATCTCCTGAACTAGTGGGAAGTTGTTTCATCCTAAGGTTTTGTTTTAGCAACCAAGCATTGGTGTTTGCTAAGATAGGAGAGATCCTCTATGTAATAGATTTGCTTTCTTTCTTTGACCATTGCACAAGTGGAATTGGGGAGTCAGCAATCTTCTTCTCATAATAAACAAAGTCCACTATGTCATCTATGTCTTCCATGGTCATTGGGATCTTAGCTAGATCCAAATTTTCAATTTGTTCCAAAGAAAGGCAGCTGAAATCCATCCTTCTTATATCCTCCTCATTCTGACAATCTGCCCAAACATCCTCAAACCTATAAACATGAGTATAAGTCCTTTTGAGTTTGTTGTTTATACCATGAAAGTCAAAATCGGTTCGGGCCTTGAATCTTCTCATGGTATTCCACTGCATTTCTTCCTCCATATGTTTGGCCTTGGGATTAGTTAGCACTGAATACCTACCAATTGACTCTGGGAATTTCAGCCCATTATTATGTGCTTGTGATTGTTTCTCATGCACACTAATTAGGTTTCTGCACAGCTCCATAAGGACGATTTTGTCTGAAGTGAACCTTGGAATAATGAAGGGCTCACCTGAGAAACATCCAATTCGGATATAGGTGAATGTGGGAAACTATAGAAATACACACCCAAAATGAGACACCCTGCTGTAAGCGGCCTTTGATATTCTTCTCTTCTGCAGGCCTTTATCAAAAATTCACTTGCATGCAGCAAAGAAGGCATCATTAACCCTCCTGTAATGATTACCTTGCTTCTTGATTGTTAGCTGATCATAGTACTCCCAAACAGGCACCAATGTTTTATCACCCTTGGTAGACAAGCCTGGATATTGCCTCATTGAAGTAGCTGCATAAACCAGGTACAAGTTCATGTAAACTTCAGTTTCACCTTGACCTCCTTCAATTGAGCACAAAGTGCATCACTTATTTTCTCTCTCCAATAGATTCTTGTGGCTCCCTTTCTAATTATATTTATGTAATAAGACATCCAATATTGAAAATAATGAGTCTTTTAACCCTCTCACTCTGGATAACATGGTGACCATGTCATTATATTCCTCATTAAAATCACTCTTGTGGAAGGACTTAGGCCATCGTGAGGTGAGGGAACTTGTTGTAGTAGAGAGATACACAGTATTGATCACCTTTTTGCATTTATCCTCATGTTTATCGTAGTACTCTTGAGCACTCTCTTGAGAAATATCAGCTAATTCTTCAACTAATGAATCTTTGAAGACACTATTGAAGAATACTCTATCTAGGGTCATGATGACATTCTAATATTCATCTTTTAATTTCCTTGTGCTTGGATCAAAATGGTCAGCTACTACCAGTACAAATTCAAGATCATGAGCTGCAACTGGGAAAGATGCATACTTATGCAACTCAGATTTGATTAAACTGGTTAGACGTGCAGGAGCCTTTTGAACCCGGTCAACAAATTCTTGCATATCAACATGCCCAATTTTGGTGTCTCTTATCTCCTTAATATTTAAATCAACTGAACTCTCTGGGTGCAGATTCAAGTACTTGTCATACTTGTATTTCATCTTTCTTGATGATGCTTTACTTGGAGAAGGTTCCAACTGACCTAAAGAAGACTTGGGCTTGTTGTGAGGGAGCTTTGACATTTGTTATGACTGCATTCAACACTGATGATTATCTATTCATCATTATCAAAATCATTTTTTCTCAAACGGATCGAAAAATGGGACTCAAAACAAGCTTAGGAGTAAAACTGCCAAAAACAGCAGGTCGGGGAAAAAAGTCCAACCTATTCTTTTGAAAAGAAAAATTATACATCGGACTTTAAAGTCTGAAGTGCAATTAAAAAAAACTTGATCAGCACATTGGACTTTAAAGTCTGATGTGAAATTTGGGATGAGTTATCAACACATCAGACTTTAAAGTCCGATGTGTCAATTAGTGGAAAAATAGTAACACATCGGACTTTAAAGTCTGATGTGTTGCGGAAAACTTCAAACAAGCACATCGGACTTTAAAGTCCGATGTGCAATCTAGAAAATATTAAAGGCACAACGGACTTTAAAATCTGATGTGCTTACAAAGGGGAAGGATAATTGGTTGACATGTCGGGTTTTGAAGCCCAACATGTCAACCTACTCCCCTCCGCATATCGGATTTTAAAGTCTGATATGCGAAGGTTAAGATCTCGCATTCAGACTTTAAAATCTGATATGTAGATTTAGAAGGGGGGCTCTAGAGGGCAATCAGGTTTTGAAGTCCGATTGTCCTCTAAAACAAGGGAGACAATCAGACTTCAAAATCTGATTGCCTTCCGAAAGAGTAGCCCGAAAAAGACAAACAAAAACAAAAAAGAAAAACAAACAAGACGCAAACTTGAAAAAGGAACCCGAAAACACATAAAATAAAACCCTACCTCTTCCGCAACAAATGGTGATGAAAAATCTGACAAGGAGAGATCTGCCTGAGTCACGGTGAAGAAAATCCAAGTTGCGATGAAGAAAACGGAGGAGGGCGCGTGCAAGACAAACAAAAACAAAGACTAAAATGTGAAAAATAACTTTAAAAAGCATTTAACAAACCCTATTTAATCAATAAATGCGGCATTTAATACAACACGCAGTTGCATGTCAGGCTTTAAAGTCTGACATGCAGGCTAGGAACACTTGCACGTCAGACTTTAAAGTCTGACATGCAACTTATGGACAAATGACCTGCAGTTTGGACTTTAAAGTTTGAACTATAGCCTAAGACAAACTACAGTTTGGACTTTAAAGTCCGAACTACAGGCTAAAACAAACTACAGTTCGGACTTTAAAGTCCAAACTTCAAAGAAGAAAACCTACAAATACGCATCGGACTTTAAAGTCCGAAGTGTATTTAGCAAAAGAACCCTGCAGTTTGGACTTTAAAGTCCGAACTGCAGGTAAAACTGCAAACTTAAAGGAACAAGGAAAACAATAAAAATGGTAAACAAGGAACAAAATGAATTAACCAACCAATTCTATTAAGCTCTCCCGGAGACCATAAGGTACGAAACGGACCAGTTTCGTAGGGTTGCCTCATGATTTTGGCCGTGTTGAAATCAAGGACAACAGATATCATTGTATACCTGGACTTTTTTATTTTTATGATGATATCCAGACATGGACTTTATATGATTCTTTGATTCATGATTTATTATGCATGATACTATGATGATGATGACCTATATGCATTGATTACATGGATGATTCTATGATGATCTTTTCTTTCTTTTATGTTTTATGATGTTATAATGATCTATATGCCTCTATGATATGATGATGATCTTTATGAAATGATGTTACCTGTGATTATATGATCTATATGAATATGAAAATAATTTTATGATTCTCAAATTAAATGATTAAATGCAATTATCTATATGAGATTGCTTATAATGATGACTTATGCAATGGATGTTTATTTCTATTCCATGATGTACATGCATATGATGATGAAATGATACTAATGAGATGCATTTGATTTTGATTTGATGATTTGGATGATGTTTATATATGATAATGTAAATCCCTATGATGATTATATGATGAGATTATAATGATGTAATAATATGGTTAATGAATCTAAATGCAATTAAATGAACCTAATGGATAAATGATTGTAAATGAATTAATGATAATTAGATGCGAAAATGATAATGATAAATGAACCTCATGCAACTAATAATGATATGATCAATACAAATTGCACTCTATTCAAACTAATACAATCCTTATGCAATTAAAATGAATGCAACTAATTAATGATGAATGATGAACGCTATGATGATCATGCAAACCTAATAATTAAAAGATGAAATGAACCTAATTGAATGCAACCTAATGCAACTTAATATGATTAATGCAAATTGTTTTTGTTTGTCCAAATATACTCAATCTTTATTTTTACCATTGATCTCAAATGAAATGGGATGAAATGCTTATAATGCAACTAACAATGAATTCTTATAATGCAAATGTGAATGAATCTAAAATGATTTAACTTCACTGATATTTCCATTCCTCACATGCTTTCTTGTAACAGTACTTGATTTCATCATTGAGATTTTAAATTGTTGTAAGAAAATACAAGTAACTTAACATAATGATTCAAGTTGACCTGAGTACTTCATACATAGATTTTGATATAGTAAGTTAATACAAGCAACTTGATATGATGAACCAAGTTGACCTGAGTACTTCTTGCATAACAGACAAGGATTATCCCCTTTCATGCATGACTCGGTATGTCCTCCATGATCTTTTATCGATCATATCCTTAGACAAGTACATACATTACTAAGAGATAAACCGCAGACAACAAAGAAAGAAAATAATAATGCCCCATCATAGCTCCTCTAGTCATGGACATCATCGAGGTGCATAGGGTACATGATTGGCAAAAATCAAGATATAAACATTGAATCATGTATGTCACACATATTTTCTCATAGTCATTAACTGATATAATCATCTTGATGAATGATCATTGATAATCCTTCATTACTTTTTGATTGAAATATTTATATTCTGAGTTTCATGATTCAATTGTTATTGATCTTCGTTGCCTTGTTGCTCGTCGTTTGTTTCAAAACCCTGGGTGTTTTTAGTTTTTTTCTATTTTTTTCTATTTTTGGATTTCTCAAATCTTTTAAAGATGCAAAGGTTTTAGGATTTTGCCCCCAACGAAAAAAAACTTTATGATGAATATACAAAGGATAATCCAAACCATGGTGGGATGCGATGTAGATATGATTTACTCTGATAAAATCTAAGACAGTGGCTATGCTAAGTATGTCAAAGATTGGTAACTATTGATAAACTGCAAATTTCCTGCTAATGGTTCAAAGAAATGGATGTGATATATGAAATGGATATGCTAGGATGGATAGATATGATAGGATGGATAGATGAGCAACGTGATCTCATAGATGGAAGAACCCACTTTCAGATAGCGCCTATTTACTAGGTTTTCACCATCTACATTTATTGCATTTTCCATATATTTGATTTTTTTTATTGTTTTCGTTGTTTTACACTATTTTTGTATTTTTATCTTTATGCTTTTTAGGGATTTTGACACTTTTCTGATTTTTAGAATTTTCTACTTTATGACTATTTTTTTTTTGTATTTTTTGCTGATACTTTTAAGCATAGAATTTCTTTAGATGCATAGTATTGATAGGCTCAACGAACCAGTCACCATCTAGTGTAGATAATTTGTATGCTTTAGAACCATATGTTTTTACCATGACAAAGGGACCCAACCAGTTTGGTTCAAATTTGCCTTTCTTTTCTCGATCTTGTTGGTTGCGTGTATTTTCTCTTAGGACTAAATCTCCAATCTAAATAATTTGTGGCTTAGCTCTATGATTGTAGCTTCTCGCTATCCTCTATTTGTATGCTTTTAAGTGATCTAAAGAATTTTAGTGACATTCCTGAATCAATTCAAGTTCTTGAAGCCTAGAGATTTGTTCTTCTTCTTTTGGGATAAGAACTTTAAAGGACACCCGTAGAGAAGGTGTCTCTACTTCTACTAGTAATACTGCTTTTGATCCATACACAAGGCAATATGAATTTTCCCCCGTTGGTGTACGAATGCTAGTTTGGTATGCCCATAGAGCAGGATTTAGCTAAACATGTCAGTCTCTACCAGCTTCATTGACTATTTTCTTCATAATCTTTAAGATTTTTTTGTTTGATACCTCAGCTTGACCATTCCCCTATGGGTAATATGGTCTCAAAAACCTCTGTTGGATATGGAATCGCTCACATAGTTCCTTCACGCCTTGATTCTTAAATGGCCTCCCATTATTAGTGATGATGGTCATAGGGACACCATAGTGATAGATTATGTAGTTCAAGATGAATGATGATATTTCCTTTCCTGTCACCATTGTCAAAGGAATTACTTCAATCCATTAAGTGAAATACTCAGTAGCAGCCAAAAGGAACTTATGTCCATTAGAAGATGAAGGATTTATCTTACCTACTAGGTCAAGTCCCCATTGAGAGAATGACCATGGTCCTGCCATAGGATGCAGTTCTTGTGCTAGTGCAAGGATAAGATTCCCATGGATCTGACATTGTTTGGATTTCTTGGCATATGTAAATGAATCTCTCTCCATAGTAGGCCAATAAAAACCCAATCGAATAAGCTTCTTAGCCAACATTAAGCCACTTGAGTGCATGTCACAAATACCTTCATGGACTTCATTGAGAACTTTCTCATATTCCTCTTGTTCAAGACACCTAAATAGAGTGCTATCTAGACCTCATCTATATAAAGTATCAACAATGATAGTATAGCAAGATGACTGGCAGATACAATTTATTTTCTAATTGCGAATATGTCTGGGGGAAGGATATTCTCCTTCAAGTATCGATAAGTTTGGCTATATAAGGATTGATCGGTTCCAAATATGTGGCAAATCATGTGGGTGTTCTAGGAATCAACAGTAGGATGCAAGATATATTCCACCAAGAATTCATAACATTGTCAATTCTCTTGGGTCTACAACAGAGATGCTATTGTAGCCATTGCATTTGTTTCTTTATTCTCATTCCTTGGGATCTAAGTGAATGATATTTCTTCAAAGTGCTCTTTAAAATATTCAAACAACGTTTTATAGGGCATCAACTTGTCATCCTTGGTTTGATAATCATTATTTATCTGGTTGATTACGAGCTGTGAATCTCCATAAACATGTAATTCCTTGATGTTCTATTTAATGGCTATTTTGATCCCAATGACCAATGCCTCATACTATGTAGTTTTGTTTGTGCATGGGAATTGTAGTCTATATGATTTTGGAATTATGTGGCCTTGAGGTGTTATGAACAAGATTCCTGCACCTGATCCATGTTTTGTATAGGAGCCATCAAAGTATAACACCCAAAAATTTGTGCTAACTGTCAAATTGTCTACATCAGGAAATTCAATGTGCAATGGTGTGTCATCTTGCAGGGGTACTTCAGCCAATTGATCAGCAATTACTTGTCCTTTTATAGCTTTTCGATCAACATGGAAATGGACTAGCGTTAGGTGGACAAAACATCCTCCAAGAATGTAGGAGTGTAAACACTAATGAATTAAATAAATTAATCTTTTCAAATTAATTATTTAATAGAAGAATAATCATTAAATAAATATAAAATATTTATTTAATTGCTCATAGCCAATTTTATGTGTATACAATTCCTTTTAATCACAACGACAACCTATTTTGCCTTTATAATTGGGGCCATAAATGTGCTTATGTTTATCACATACATGCTAAATATCCCTATACGTAGTTTTACAGTGCAAAAACATACTTCTTACATATACACACTTATTTTTATCATAGACATGCCAAGAAACCATAGATGCACTTATCGATGACACAAACACACTTAGACCAGAAACATGTCAGCATTTGACACAAACATGCTAGAATGGACCATAAACGTAGTTTTCCAAACCACGGACATAGTTTTTCACACCCTATACAAGCCAAAAACATAGACACACTATCATGCAAACTAGACGCACTAAGAATGAAACTAGATGTGGTTTCAAATTTTCCTAATTGTCATGTTTTGGGAAAAATGCAAACTATCCCTATTTATGATATATTAAATGCATGAAATCAAAAGTAGGATAGGGTACATATCGACTCTCCATACTCCTCATGTCGCTCATGTCATTGAATGCACTCAAATTGATGGAATCTCTTTGCCATGGCTCCACTACTATGCTCTTAACCTCTCCTTCGCTCTGTGTCATGAACAATAAAAGTGATGGATGAAAATGAGGTGGTCCCTCTTCCAAGCTCCTATTTATACCTGGGTGATAACCCTAAGTGCTTGTGGTAACTCTCTATGGTCACCATGATCCCCTGAGATCCTCTTTTTGCCTATCTTTAGCCTCTTTCACCTACCTTTTCACCCTATGACGCTTTTCAAGTAGATTAATTTTGAGAGATTGTTTGAATTTTTCAAAAAAAAGATTCACCCAATCTTTCAAGGGGCCATGTCGTCTTCCTTACTAGAGGCAACTTATCATATCAGTTCTTTATTTTTCTTTGAAACAACGATAAACCACATTGTCTCAAAGAGGGGCAAAATGTAGACACCTAAACTTTTCCTAGCCTAATTAAATAAATATTTTATCTATTTAATTATTTTATCCTAAGCCTTCTATTAATTAATTAATTTATTGATCCTCTTCTAATATTTTCCCCATTCCCTAAATTAAATAAATATTATATTAATTTAATTGGCCCCACCTCTTCTATTAATTAAATAAAATTTTATTTATTTAATTAATCATTAGCTTTTTCCTTCCATGACATGTCATTTATCTCTTAATTTACCTTTAACCACCACTTCAATATTTTGTTATTTTCTATACCTACCCTCTAATCTAAGCTAGCCATTTATCCTTCCACCTCTTAATCCTATCTCTCCATTTCTAGGGTGTTCTCTATAAAAGAGGATCCTTTCCCTAGCCCTCCATATAAGAATCAATCAATCAAGTGCCTACACTCTATCAAGCAACATCAACAGAGATAGGAAACAATGGAGATCAAACTCTAATGGGAATGTGAAAGGTATAATCTTTCATATTTGATGTTTTGCATGTTTTTAGGTTCTTCATTGGTGTATGGTGGATTTCATCATAGAGTTAGGATTTTATATAGTTGAAACTTTATTTAGTTTTACAATATTTGAGTTCCCAATTCCATCATATATAGTTTGCATATTATGTTCTCTACATGTTCTGATATTCTTGGGGTTTGATATTTTCATTGGAGGAGGTGTCATGGGTTTTTCTATTCACCTTTCTATTATCAACTTAGCAAAGGGCAGTTATGAGTATTAGTGAAAGAGCATCTTGACACATCTTAGATCGCTTGATTTTTTTTCCTATCTCTATGGACTCATCCCTCAACTAGATTTAGACAGGGGTTTTCTTGCTTGAAGGATCATTAATAACCATGTTGTAGGAGTGATTGGCACTAGTGTTTATCTTGACACTATGTGTTCTTTTATGGATATTAAATATCTCTAAACAATTTGGAATCACCTTTGGGAGATCTTTGGAGACCCTCATATCTCTCCATTTCTAGAGGATCTTGCAACAAATTATGTCATTCCCCTTGCACATGCATATCATATATCCTATGATAGTGGTACTTTTGAGATGTTGGAGTATATCACGAGTCTTTTATGTCCAAATGGATCTAAGGCTTGTCTTTCAATTCTCACACCTCATATTGAGATTCCATCTCAATCATCTTCATCTTCTATTGTTCCCGATTAGATTGGCATTAGCCCATGCATAGACTTCATTGATTCAATGCAATAGGACATTGTTCTTCTAGACATAACTACTTGGGACTCACATCTTGCAAACACATAATCCTTGTTCGTGGAGTCTTATATTGCAGATTTGGAGGATTATTTTGAGGATATTCATTTTCTCTTTTCTAATAGCCACATCAGTTTTGTTAGCTTTTCTTTATTTCCTATGGATCTTGTTCTTTGCCAGCTTTAGCGGAGTCTTGATTTTTCACCTCTTATATTGTTTGGGCAAGTACCCAATTGCTTTGTGACATAATCATCTTGTATGGACACATCAACATTTGAGCAATTTCTAGAGGCACATACAGTTCAGATTTGGATTACTACATCTTCTAGCTTATGGGAGTAGCTTCTCCTATCTCTAGTGGGTTTACTTCTTCTAAAGGGGAGAATTTTTGTTTGTAGGTAGCAGATCATGTTCAATCAACAAACATTCAATATTAGCACAAGAGCTAATTCTTCATTGGGGGGATTCTTATCCTCATTTTCTCTCTTGTATAGAAGAATATTCATTATACTTTTCTGATCAATTTTGTACTTCTAGGAGGCCACTTGGAGTCCTTCATCTTAGTCACATGTATTACAATTTTCATTTCATTGCATCTCTCATTTTTGGAGATGGATTTTTTCCCTTTTCTCCATTTAGAGAGATCTCAATATTGGTGTGACTTGCATTGCTTTGCTTTGGTTTGTACATGAGTACTTAATCAACCCTAATTGTTAGGACTCATTCATGAATGCATTTTGCATTCATCATTGACTCTTAAGATTATCCCTAATTTAATCTTAATGCGGGGTGTTGGAGTAACGATGAAAAGGGGTGACGAGGATATCAAGTAATGGTGAAAAAGGGGTGATGAGGAGATCAAGTGGAAATCTTTACCCTCCTCAAGAAAGGAATGAAAGTTTCACAAAGGATCCTCTTCAACCTCTTTCACGCATTACATTTAAAAGATGGGGGTTGAATTCACTAGATCCAATATCAATGGAGAGATTGAATGCTAAGTGAACTGACAATGAATTTGGAAAGTAAAAGTAACCCCTCTTTTAGAATGGATAGGATGAATTAAGTGAATTGAAACTAAGTGTAAAGATAGCAAAGAAATGATTATAACTTAAGATAGAAATGCAGGATGAAGTTGTGCACCTGGAATTATCAGTAAAATGCTGAGATGAAGCTCCCTTGTAAATTTGAGCAAAATTTGTTGGGACAGTGTTTAAAGTGTACTCGATCCTCCGAAAAATCCATGCGCCGAAAAGGGTTTTTCCATCTCTGAAAATGAAGCTTAAACCTGCAAATACAACTGCGCACCTGCAACCTACAAATAGAAAAGATAGGAAATGTTGTTGGGATTGGGGGTTTGCCTTTAGGTCAAACCCCAGTTTTGGAATTAACCAAATGATGAAAAGTACTTGCAAGTAAATGAAAGTAAATGACTAAAGTAGAATTCACCTCAAGAGAGGATGCAATTCAAATGTTGATAGAGTTGTTTGAAAGGATATGTGGAACTGAATGCTTTGAATGTTGATAGGGATCTCCCCTTCAATAGTTGAATCCTTGACTTGAATACAACACCTAGACTTGAAAGGAGACTTGAGATGCTCAATGCTTGAAAGAGATGCTTGAATGCTTGAATGATGATAATGCTTGTTCTCCTTAATTTTTCGCTTATTGAACTTATTGACCTCATCGACTTACTGAGTTCCACAAATGAGAGGGAAAAATGTCTTATATACTTGCCAATTAGGATTTGTAATTGATTTTCCATCTTAGGCCGACATAGAAAACATTTTCTCGCTTCTCATTGATAATCCCAATACAGTACTTAAGTGGAGGGGGGCCAAAATAGGGAAAGGACAAGTGCACCATGCCCCTGTCCTACCCTAATCCAGGACAAGAAGCAGAAACAGGTAGTGCAGGATGCAAGGAAATGCATGTTTCAGGTGGTGCGAGCATGTCTTGGGTCTCCAATCAGGCTTAGGGATTCATTTCACCAATGTGAAGACCCAAATGCAGTCAAAAATTGCAAGGTCGCAATTTTATGACAATACATTTAGCCCCCACTTTAGCAGGAGTATAAGCGTACGCCAATACTATCGGTAAAGTACAAGGAAACAAGATTGAAATAAATTCACCATGTCAAAGAGGCAAGATACACCAACCCTCAGTGGACTAAGGATCTTATGAATTTGATTAACAAAGTAAAAGGGAAGATCGAAAGGGAGGAACCATGACTACAAGTAGTATGGTTCCCCTCACTATGTCATGAAAAAGAAAAGATACCAAAAGAATATTACAAAGTAACGTCAAGTTAACTAAGTAACTTTAAGTATCAAGAAGGAAAATATGAGTGGAGTGTATGCCCCCATGTTAAAGTGATCACGCACACCTTATCGAGAGTGATTTCTTTAAGTTAGGATACACCCAAGAGAGATGGAGATATCATGTTATCACAAGGATTTAGCCCCTAATTTAGGAATAAAACCAAGGATAATGAGCACAAAACATAAAGCATGAGGTAGTTTCACTTTCCTCGGGGTCAGTATGCTTTATGATAACTCATGTATATCATGTATATATATGAATAGAATAGTCATCATTCCCCAAAGAAAGGAAACTACCTTGGACGAAAGGAAACATAGGTGTCTTATGAGTCAACATGAAAGAGACTAAAAGAGATCTCAATGCTTTGCCTCATCCTCAAGTAGACATTACTAGGGAAAATAGAAGAACAAGGATACACATAGAAGAATAGTCACAAAAGAACAAGAAAAGAGAGAGAGGCAGAGGATCTATGGTGCTAATACAACTAGTCTAGAACAATATCCACCTCCCGATCTTGTTGATCACTATTCGGGAAGGTGGGAAACATGTCAACGGAGTGATATCGAGCACAACAGATGGAGCTCTCACTAGATCCAAACAAGGACTATGCTCATGTGCTAAGTCACTTTATTCGATTCTAGGAGCAAGGATTGAGGCTTTTTAAAATTTTGTAGATAAATATTTGTCAACATCAACATATTCATATTCACTATCAAAAGAATTAAGAGTTGTATTGCCATTATGAATAACATTTTCACCTATTTCTTCATTAAGATTTATAGAAAGAGGAGCTCAAACATGAATAGAAGTGAAACCATCACATGTTTTTTGTAACTTATGATTTAGAGATTTAGGTTCAACATATTTCTTAGGAGAAAAGGGAATCATGTCAACTATTGGTGTTTTGGGAGATTAAAAAACAACTTCATGAGCTCTAGCACGATGTTTTTGTTGGCGATCTCTGGCACAACAATTCTATCGAGTCTTAGCGGAAGGCTGCGAAGAAGGAGGAATATTTATGATAGGAGGAACATTTGTTGAAGGAGAAATATTCTCATCTTTGGTAGTTGGAGGTTTAGGTTGAGGTCTCTTAGGTTGAACAAGAGGTGAGGAAGGTCTCTTCTCTCTATAAGATCAAGGAGGCAGAACTACACCATATAAAGGAGGAATGTTTGGTATAGGAGGAAGACCAAGTCTATCATGAGGAGGAGGTACAGGTCTAACCTTAGGAGGAATATTATTGTTCTTCTTAGGATAAGGCATATTTTCATCCATAGGAATAAGTTAGGAATATTCCTTAGGAGGAAGATTAGTTATATCCGTTAGAGGAAGAACTTCAAAAAAAGTATGATGAGAATATCAAGTGTTGGAGTTCTAGGGTGGCTTAAGGATAAGATCATATATTTCTTCCATTTTTGATAAGATTGCAAGAGAGCATCACTTCTTGGTGGAAGAGATTGAAATTGTTGAGGACAAAAGTAATCAATAGGAACACCTGGGCTTCTTTCGGCTGGTCGAAATAAGCTAAGGTTAACAGTTATTATTTCTGCATTGTGGGGAGATTTTAAACACTTATAGATTGGAGAGGAAATAGCCTTCATGGAAGATAGCCAAGGGCAACCTAACTTCATACAAAATTATTCAGAGGAAGGAATGATAACAAAGTTGACATCCAAAGATTTAGTGTGAACCTCAATAGGGAGTGTGGTAGAACTAATGGTAGGACAAGAAAATCCATCAAATAACTTAACAATCACATTAGTATCATCATAGATTGGTTTATGCAAATGTAAAGTGAAAAGATACTCCTTAGTGATGACATTAACCATGCAAGAGGGATCGATAAGCACCCCATGACAAGGTTTATCTTGAATCTTCTCAACTATGTATAAAGGTCCATTAGGTGCTCTGATGGTCTCACTAGGGTCAAATGTGATACATGAATCCTTAGGTGTTTCTTGTTTCTCTACTATATTCACCAAATTTGGAGTCGTGGTAGTGAGATCAGAGGGAGAGAAAGAGGTATGTTCAGTATCAATCACGTTAGAGGTATGAGAGGGTAAAGGATCAATAAAAATCTTAAGATTTTGATTAGGAGGAGCTACTGATTTTGTTTCCCTTATCATTCACACTTGCCATCGATATAGTATTATTATCAATCAGGTCTTGAATCCTGCTTTTTAATGCAAAACATTTCTCAGTATCATGACCAGGTTGACGATGAAATTGACAAAAAGAATTATTATTAAAGTAAGGTGAGGCTGCCTTAGAAGGGTCAACTAGATTTATTGGAGGAAGGTTGATAACATTCATTTGTAACAACTGAGACATAATGATATGTAAAGATTCATTCAAAGGAGTAAATTGTCTTTCTCTTTTGAAAAAATTAGAAATAGGAGGCACACTTGTTGTAGCAATCACATTGTTATTGTTGATGGTGTCATTAAATTTGATTAAGCCTTTATTCGGTTTGAACTTCACAAACGGTTGTTGAGAACTCTCACCCTTATCACTCAAAGCCATGGGAGTAGATTGCTTCAGTTGACTCACAGCCAGTTGATAATTGTGAAACGTTGCACACAACTACAGAAAGGAAGTCAAGTGAGAAAGGAGAAGTTTGTGCCTAATGTCTTTTTGCAAATTAGAAATGAAAAATCTTTGAATATCATTATTAGGCACTAGAAAAGAAATTTGAGAATATAAATGCTTATATCTACCAATGAAATCAGTAACTTTTTCTTTAACACCTTGTTTACAATGCATTAGATCAGTCAAAGTGATTTTAGGACCTATGTTGTTTTGAAATTATTGAATAAGAGCATTTTCTAATTGTTGAAAATAAGTAATAGAATAGGAAGGCAAAGAGAAATATCATTGTAAAGTCTTATCTCTTAGTGTTTGAGTAAACAATTTGGAAAACAATATTTGATCATAAGCAAAATCAGTACACAAAGTTTGGAATGTCTTGACATGTGTTAAAGGATCACTTTTTCCATTATAAAGTTCCAAATGAGGGACTTCAACGTGTTTAGGAGAGACAATTCTAACAATATCAAGAGAAAGTGGGCTCACAACATCAAAAGTGGGCACACTAAACTTGGATTGACTCATAGAAGTGGGCTCACAACATCAAATGTGGGCACACTAAACTTGGATTGACTCATAGAAGCAATTTGTTGTTGCAATGATGACACAGTTTGGGCAAGGTTGTTAATGGTTGCTTTAGTTGAAAAAATTATGTTAGACATGTGTGATTGAGTAGGTGGTGTGATTTTATTGAAAGAAGGCATTGATTGAGAATAAGGTGGTGGAACACTATGGTAAGTAGGCATAGGTGATGTTTGAGTAGGAAATGGGACACTAAAAGGAGGGATAGAGTGATTGGATGAATTTCCCCCTTGTATCACATTACGTGGTTGAGAGACAAGAGGAATACTTATTGAAGGCATAGATAAAGAAGGGGGATTGGACGAAGAAGAGGGATTGCCCCCATGACTAATGGTTGTAGGTATAACATTTTGATTTGATGTAGCCATGATGTTTGAAGTGAAAGTAGGAATGCTAGTTGTTGAAGTGGTAAAAGGAATAGAATTATTGATTTGTGTAGGAGGTTGTGAATAACCTAAGTTCTCAGCACAACTCTTTATAGGCATGATATTAGAATCAACAATGCGAGCAATGCCACTCAATATATCAATTCCAATCTTATCACTTTGAATCATGCATTTTAGACCTTCAATTAATGGAAGAGAATCACTACTAGGATATTCTTGGGACATCCATTGTTGAAAGTTGTCAAAATGATTGTCCAATTTTGAAATTTGATCTATGGAAACTCTAGTCAAAGCTTCTTCTTCATCATTGGAATCATCAATTGGGTAGATAGGGATGTTATTAGGATGAGAAGAATTAGCGCATTATCCTCATTGAAGAAGTCACCAAAATTAGGCTCCATCTCTCTGGGAATTAAACCTTGGGAAGCCTTAATTCTAATGCTTCATCCAACGAGGATAGTAGAGGTAGGACTAATAGTGGTAAAACGCATGCACTAGAGGGAAATTTTGAATTTTGAATTTTGGGGAACAAAGTTTGTGAAATTGAATAATTCACAAATGATGATTATACAATTTGAACTTTGTTGAAAGAAGAAATGAAAAAATTTATAAAATAATGTTTTGAAATTTTAAAATTAGGGTGTATGGGATACCACTTAACTTTAAAATTAAAATTGAAAATTTTTAAAAATCGGGGCAGATTACAATTAACCAATTAATTTTTTTTTAAATTCTTGAAAGTTGTGATGTTGAATTTGTGAAGTATTTTTTATTTTAGAGGGATCAAAATTCAACAAAATCAGCTAATTTTTTGGATTTAAGCAATTAAATATAGTCATAACAGCCTCTCGAAATTTCGGGAAAAAAGCTAGGGACCATGTTGAAGTTGCACACGGTCTGCCCAACTTTTTCGGAAATTTTCAGGGATCAAAGCTACGATATGATTTTAGAGCTAACCTCAACAAAATGGTTGATTGTATGAAGTTTAAATATGCAAAATTAAGGTTTGAATGTGAAAATAAGACCCTATTAGGGTTTTGAAAAAGATAAGAAATTGAATTGCAAATTTGAAAAAGGTCAAACCTAATGGATAAGGCCACCTTGGATAATGTTTTGAAAACTGAAATTGGTTGAAATTGATTTAATTTTACACAACATCCAAGTGAATTTGAAAATTAGGGTTTTAGGACCCAACCACTGAATTTTTAAATTTTGAATTTTGGAAAAGGGAGGGAAATTGAAAATTTGAATTTTAGGCAAGAAGACAATGCTGAAAATAGTTCCAAATCTAAAAATTAAATGTAAATCCAATGTTTTCACAAATTCAAGTTGATTTTTGAGCATTAGGGTTTTGACAACTAACCACTTAATTTTGTAAAATTGATTTTCAAATTGAACAAGACAAAGAAGAAATTGAATCTAATGTAATTTTCAGATCTAAGACAATAGATAGCAATTTTTGCAACACACAAGTTCAATTCCAATTTTAACTACTATGGTTTTGAATGAATTAACCACTGAGTTTATCAATAAAATTAAAATTGTAAATACAAATATGCAATAATGTGAAATGTCAAGCATGTAAGACGTCGAGTTCACCAAAATGTAATGGTGAAAAAGAGGTGATGAGGAGATCAACTGGGAAACTTTACCCTCAAGAAAGGAGTGAAAGTTTCACAAAGGATCCTCTTCAACCTCTTTCACGCATTACATTTAAAAGAGTGGGATTGAATTCACTAGATCCAATATCAATGGAGAGATTGAATGCTAAGTGAATTGACAATGAATTTGGAAAGTAAAATTAACCCCTCTTTTAGAATGGATAGGATGAATTAAGTGAAATGAGACTAAGTGTAAAGATAGCAAAGAAATGATTATAACTTGAGCTAGAAATATGGGATGAAGTTGTGCACCCGAAATTAGCAGTAAAATGATGAGAGGAGCTCCCCTGTAAATTTGAGTGAAAGTTGTCGAGGACCGTGTTGAAAGTGTACTCGGTCCTCTGAAAAAATCCGCATGTCGAAAAGGGTTTTTCTGTCTTTAAAAATGAAGCTTAAACCTGCAAATACAGCTGCGCACCTACAACCTACACACAGAAAATAGAGAAAATGTTTTTGGGATTGGGGGCTTGCCTTTAGGTCAAACCCCAGTTTTGGAATTAACCAAATGATGAAAAGTACTTGCAAGTAAATGAAAGTAAATGACTGAAGTAGAATTCACCTCAAGAGAGGATGCAATTGAAATGTTGATAGAGTTGTTTGAAAGGATATGTGGAATTGAATGCTTTGAATGTTGATAGGGATCTCCCCTTCAATGATTGAATCCTTTACTTGAATGCAAAACCTAGCCTTGAAAGGAGACTTGAGATGCTCAATGCTTGAAAGGGATGCTTGAATTCTTGAATGATGATAATGCTTGTTCTCCTTACTTTTTTGTTTCTTGAACTTATTGAACTCATCAACTTATTGAGTTCTGCAAATGAGGGCAAAAATGTCTTATATACTTGCCAATTAGGGTTTGTCGCTGATTTTTCATCTTAGGCCAACATAGAAAACCTTTTCCTTCTTCTCATTGACAAGCCTAATGCATCACTTAAGTGGAGGGGGCCCAAAATAGGGTAAGGACAAGGGCACCATGCCCCTATCCTGCCCTAATCTAGGACAGGAAGCAGGAACAAGCGGTACAGGATGTGAGGAAATGCATATTTCGGGCGATGTGAGCATGTCTCGGGTCTCCAATCAGGCTTAGGGATTTATTTCACCAATGTGAAGACCCAAATGCAGTCGAAAATTGCAAGGTCACAATTTAATGACGTTATAGCTCCTACTTTGTATTGCTTTAGTTCTCCTAATTTTAGCATAAGGGTTTGCACCTAGGGTTTCATTCATCCTTTATAAGGATTCATTCATTCATTGTAATTATACCTCCAATGTTGTATCTTCAATCATTCTTTATCCAATAATATAAAATTCTCTAGTTGTTATAGAGCATAGTGAGGACAAAATTGTAGAAGAGTACAATTTAGGACACTACAATTTCATGTTGTTTTGTACATTCTGATTGGTTTTAAATCCTTCATACTCCTTTACCCCTTTTCCCTATAGTAAATTCAACCATTCTCCCAAAAAAAATCTAAGAAGAGGATTAGCCATAATAGTGTAGTAATTTGATGAATTATTGATATCTTCACTTTCATAAAGGGATAAAAACACTTATTATTCATTCCTTCAATAAACTCTCTTGAATGACATTATTGAAGATGTGCTTTTGATGAGGTGTGAGGACATCTATACCCTGTTAAAATATTATGCTCGCAAACCTTTTATGTCTTGTACTTTCCCCTCAATAAGATTTTTAATGCTCTAATCAATATCTTCAATAGAGAATAGCTTAGTGGTTGTGTTGATTACTCAGGGTTTATTTTCTCATCTTAAACATACTTATAGAGTAAATCCACAAATTTTAGCTCTTGGGAACGCCTCATATTCTTTTCTATTTGTTTTCTTTTTTGTTTTAGTTGTTAAGAACACAAATATATTGAGAAGGGGATTGAATTAGTATGCCAAATTCAAGTTGAAATCTAATATAACTTTAAAACCATTATCACAGCTAACATTATCATTAAAGCATCTATACAAATGGTTAACACAATAACACAACAACACATGAGAACATTAGATATATATATGGAAACCTAGAAGGAAAAAATCACAGTGAGAATTGTAGATGTATAAATCTGACCATTTGATTAAATAAATATTTAATGTTTATTTAATCCATCAAATTAATTCCTCTATTAATTAAATTAATATTTAATTAATTCCCCTCACATTCTTCTATTGATTAAATAAATTATTCAATTTATTTGATTTACCATATTCTAACCTTTAATTAAATAAATCATTTTTATTTAATTAAATCTCCATTTTTTGTTTTAATTAAATTTGCATTTAATTAAAGTCTTTATCCTATTTAAATAAATCAAATTTATTTAAAAATCATTCCAATGCAAGTTGTAACCACTTGTTGAAATAAATCATTTTATTTCAAAATTAAATTCAAAAATATCATCCCACTTGCATCCTCCTAACAAATCCATTTGCATGTCAAATCCCCCTTCTAGATTCTTCTAAACCATCCTAATTAGCCTAATTACCTCTTAATCATTTGCACATTCCTTAAGAGAAGGTCACTTCTCAAAAACACTCAAATTATTCACAAACCATTAAAGGTTTTGTGTCTCCAACAAGTTAACCACAAAAGTCTTCAATAACCATTAATGGTTAACTCAAACCTTACCCTTGGTTAGAGACTTTCTCTCTAACTTAACCCTTCTTTAATCCATGAGGTCTCTTCAAGCATTCATTTCTTTGACCATGGTTATCCATTAACCCTTGCATAATATTTTATCATTTGGACAAAAAGATTATGCAATAGCTCAACCCTAACCTTACCCCTAGGGTGACCACCATGTCTTCGCAAGCATTTAATGCCTCTTATCTATCCTCTCAAGCCATCTCATGTTGATAATTCTCACCATTTCATTGGTGAAAATTATAAACATGAATTGAATATTATTCAATCTTAGCCCTTGTTAATATTACTCGATCTTAACCATCCAATTGCTCATTTCTTCTATAAATAGGCCCCATTTCTCTCATTCTTCATATCCAAGTTTCATGCATCTAGATTATAGTCTACTCTCATCAAGAATTTGCCTCTCTTTGATAATTAACATTTTAATCATTTAGGAGCATATTAACATAGCATTTTAATCATGAATCATGTTAGCATAACTTGTTAGTTTCTTTATCATATCATTATCTTCATCATAGTATAGCTAACCATATCTAAGTAAGTTTATCATATCATATAGATCTTAGGTGCATCTTGCATATAGATCATTTTCATCCATTATCACTCATTCTTGGAGTTGTCATTCCAAAATTCAGTTTCTCAATGATCTAAGAGCAACCATTGACTTGACGAATCCTATGAGATAGAGAACAATGAGACAAATCTTGGAGGATTAACTTATTTAAATTAGTTTAAGCTTAGTTAGTCTTTATATTCAAAAGTTTCATTGGTATGTTAGTTTCTAAATTCAAATTGATTGACTGATTAGACTAAAATCTTGTATACATTTTTGGCACTCGTCGTGGGGCCCGTCCCCAAATTTCAAATCATTTTGTTTGTAGGTTGAAGACAAGTTCACATTGGAAACTCATAATAGCACATCTACGAGATCTTTTAGCGCATACACAACATATTTTAGCGCATATGTTTAACCTTTAGTGTGTGTGAAGGATATTTTAGTGCATATAATTCCCATCTTGGCGCGTGATTTTCTTTGATCTTTCAATGCATTCGGGTACCAGTCTAGCGCATCTGAGCATCAAAATAGTGCATAAACTTCATCCTTTAGCGCTTCGGCTTCATTTCATAGTGCATAGGCTCCACTATTTAGCACATAAATAGACAGATTAATCTATTTTATAGAAATAGAAAGAAAAAAATATTATTTAGGTTAGTGAGTCCACTATCTCGACTAACTAAGTTACTGGTTTTGTAAAGAACTAACTTTTGATGCACGTGTTCAAGGACTTACATTAGCCTTTTTATTCTCTTTTTTTTGTTACAAATTTTCATTTTGCAAAAAGGATAAAAAGAACATCATTTTGCCTTTGGAAATCTTTAAAAAGAATATCATTTTCCTTTGGAAAGCTTTAAAAAGAACATCATTTTTCCATTGGAAAGCTTTAAAAAGAACATCACTTTCCTTTGGAAAGCTTTCAAAAGAACATTTTCATTTGGAGCTTTAAAAATAATTTCACTTTCAATTTTTGCAAAAGGTAAAAAGAACAAGCAAACAAAATTTTCATTTGGCAAACTAGATCATACTTATTTTGGTGTTGCTAAAAAGAACAAAAACAAATTTCTTTTTTTGCAACAAAGGGGATAAAAAGAACAAGCCATTGTGATTTTTTCTTTAAATATAACAAAGAACAATCCACTTCAAAGTTGAAAGTTGTCTTTCATGTTAAATCATTGTTATCATTTTTTGACGATTTTTTTTTGTTGACAAGGAGTTATTTTCAAAGTTTAACAAATTGTTATCTTTTCACAATTGTTATCTTGGATAAAATAAACACCATGTCTTTTTGAAACAAAATTTACAAGTAGCATTTAGACAACATTGCAATATTGGTTAAAAAAGAAAGAGTGTCTTTCATGAATCGAAGGTGATAGGTATATGCTCTCCCCTTAATTTGGTGATCAAAAAACCAAACTCACCATTTACTTGCTTTCTTTCATTTTTGCAATAGGCTAAAACCTTTAGTAGGCTTTCCCTCTTGAGGAGCCTTTTACGCTCAATTCATTAAGGTCGGTGAGAAGAGAACAACCTAAGTGGGGAATGGCTAATGCCAAGTATTCCAACCCACTATAATCAAATGTGGATATGATGAAAATCATGTTCAACGGTTTTGCTCAGTGATTAACCTTCCCCCAGTATCCTTGAGATATATAAAGTTGTTGTTCTAAAGGTTGGGAAGCCTCCCAAGGGATTTTATCACTAAAGACTGAACGGAAGCCCTACTAAAAGTTTTAGAACTAGAAGCCTCGACGAGTCAGTTAGCCAAACATTTCTTATATCATAGTGCAAGGGTGGGGAAGAGTTCGCCCCCAAGACACTCACCATAAATCTCCCAAGAAAATGATCCAATTGAGAAGCAATTCTCTTTCGGTCAAATTTTGGCAAATGATAAAAAAAATGGGTGCACCTTAGGGTGTAACGGGGATGTTTGAGCTAATGGAGTATCAAGTGTGCGCTATTGATATTTTAAATGACCCTTGAGATTAAGAGAGTCTACTTGATGTGTATTTTTTGTTCAAACTAGTGAAAACAAATAGGGATTTGAAAAGATCCTATTGAACATACACATTGTTTACACTATACAAATTGTCTTTTTACTTGCTACTGTGTTTTTAGATAATTTTTCAGAAGATCATCCATCACAAACAAAAAATTTCACAAAAGTACAAATCAAGTATAAAAAAAAATTCAACCTCAGGGCGGCTTAGCACATCAATAGTTCAGATTAGCACATTGAATCATCTTTGTAGTGCATACTACTCACATGTTAACACTTTAGAGGAAAGCATTAGCGCATTCAATGCCAACAATAGCATGTGAATCCCAAAATAATTTTCAAAATTTCAACAATCAGAAAAACACTTGTTAGTGCATAGGCAGTACCTATTAGCACTTTTGAAGGATAGCTTAGAGCATAAACGGTACATAATAGCTCATTAAACTCATAATCTAGTGCGTACCCTACATGTTTTAGTGCATCATAAGAAAATTTGTCTCAGGAAAAGAGAAGGTTATCTACTTTTTTGAAAATTTGACATCATTTTTATATACCCTTTAGCTCTTCTCTCAGATCCAAACATCATAGAGAGGACTTCTTCAAGAAAAATCAGAGGATATCAACTAGTGATCTTAGTTTCAAAGTTCAACCAAAATCAACATCAAATACTTAGCTAGATTATCCAAGGTGGTCAAAACAATCTAGTTTCTAAATCAGGATATATCATCATTCATTAGGAAACTTCATCACATCTTTTGACATACTTAGTCATATCAATAGGGGAATATCAAAACCCTCTATTTGATCACTAAAACATGTAGGCTTGGATATCAAAACAAATTTTTTATTCTAAAACCAATCTATCCAAAATAGGAACTTTGATCACTCGTATGACCACCCCTCAACACTTAAAATGGAAAAATCTTGGTCAGAAGACTGATTTGAAAAGAAAAAGACCTAGTCAAAAGAAGAGAAATCCTTTACATAAACCGTAAAATTTTGCTAAAACATCAGATATTCCTACACCAATCTCAGAATTACTCATGCGGTCATGGGACTAAATTTGACGAAGAGTCTCTAAAAACTCGTGCCTTTGAACAAAGATCTGCATTATTACAACATCTCAATAAAAGCGGAAAAATAAATTGGCTTATTTGCCTAAACAAATACTCACTTATTAAGCTACGAAATAATCTTTCACATGCTAGTTGTAACTCAAGCTCAAAAACATAGAGAACAAGAAATACAATCACAACTAATCATGGGACATAGAAGAAAAAACCCCTTCTTTGATGCTAGTGAAGATGAAATAATTGAGGAACTAATTCAAGTAGCCCAAGAAAACCCTGGTTTCCAGAAACTCATAGAAAAAGTCATTGAATCCGACAAGCAAAAATACTTTCTCATGCTAGCAAGCAAAGACGTTAAGATCCCTGCAAATTTTGATATGGATCAGCTAGCCCAACAAAATCATGAAATAAGAGAGGAGCCAAGAACGTACAACTATAATACCAACGACCAGGATTGTAGTACCCCTCCTTGATTCATCTTGTCTTTTTGTACATCAAAGGAATATATTGATCTAGTTTAGTCTACTTTATGATGATTTGATGGTATCATGTTATGTACTAACCCTATTTCATGATTGTATTGGATATGATGATGGATCTATATTTTATCATTATTCATGGTGGATCATATTGCTTATGGGATTTTGATGATATTATGATTATGCTAACCCTACTCTATGATTACGATGAATGAGTTGATGCTATGATGTTTGTGATTGTCTTCTAGTGTCTTCATGAATAGAGACAATGTCATACCACTCAATGAGAGCACGATATGATGTTGTGATTCTCTATCAGTTGCCTGATCATTTATGATGTATATGTGTTGTATGTATGTTGTATTGTATTTAGTGGTGGTTGCAGGATTGCAGGTACCAGACATCGACTCCACCTGGTCTCACAGGTCTAAGTGTGTCTTTATCCCAATGGCAAGTTGTTGGAGATGACATGTGTTTCCCTCTCATACTCTAGGCTTAAGTTGGTACCCTTGTCAATTAGTGTCTTGGCTTGAGTCATTGGTCTGCGTCATGTGGTATGTTGTTCTACCTTATGTCGGGTTGCCTTGTGAGTTTGCAATTATTTATTAATTAATAATTAATCAGTTTATATAATTTATAAATATTAAATTAAATCAATAGATGACATATATATTTAATATTAATGTGCGATTATTATTATTTTATATTTTATTGGTTATTTGGAATTGTGGGAATTAATTAATCAATTGCTACATATAGCCATTGGCGTATATTATTAAATAATGGTTAGTACGAATACAATATATTTATACTTATTTATTTACTGAGAGTTTATAATTAATTAATAATTAATTGGTGGAATTATCTTAGTTGAGTATTTATTCTTATCAATACATCTATTTATTTATTTATTATTTATTTGATTATTTTATATGTATGTGGGGGATATTTATAGTATTGAATTTAAATTATATTGGCTAGAGCATTATGTATTTGTACTTTTAATTATTTTTTAATTTATTTTTGGCTCATCTATTTATTGATTATTTATTATTTATTTGTATTGGTTTTGATTTATTATTTGAGCTTTGATTTATCGGATTATTATTTATTTATTTATTGTTTAATTAATGGATCAGTATTTATGTATGTCCGTACATTTATTTATTTATCATCTTTATTGATTATTTATTTATTTATTTATTGTTGCATTATTTATTGTTTATCTAATTATTTATTGTTTTGATTATTTATTTATCTATTTGCATTATTGTTTTATTTATTTGTTATTATTCATGTACCTACCCCTTATTATGGTTGGCCCTCTTGGGAGTTGTGATTGTGAGAATAATATTATTTAATTGTTTATTTATTTATTTATATTATTTGTGGTTTTATATTTAATTGGAGCATTTATTTATATTGTCTTTGATTTATTTTATTGGGCTTTAATTTATTATTATTATTTTTTGTATTAGAAATCGAGAGTCCAAAAAAGAATCGGAGATTTTATACAAAAAGAGAGAGCGGGAGGCAGAGCCTCAACCACCAAACTATGAAACCAGAGAATGTAGCATATACAGTTATCTCCTAATCACATCAAAATATGGGGATGCAATAGAGTATAACACTATTGCAGAACCTCATCCTGGTCCTCCAACCATGTGGTCCATCCTTGTGCTCCTCCCATCCATACCACCTTCTTTCTTGTTAGGATCTGGGAGCACATCTCTATCTTATTGAAGGGAGGAGGCCTGCTATCCTGTAGATCCTTTATCAGCTTCTTTATTGCTTTATCAAAGGAGGTTTGATTCTTTGCGAGCCTAGCCCATTCATAACCATCTTGCATCTCATAGACAAACATGGTTGCTTTGTCATCTTTGAGGAATCGCAAGAGTTTGTTCCTCTCAATGTTCATCAAAAAGAAAACCTACACAACAATTTCGTAATGTGTGAGTTTTTAAAAAAACTCAGTATGTTCCCTTGTATTACCTTGAAACTTCTCCTCATTCCTAAGTTTCCAAATAAACCAAAGAATGTAGGAAGATAGAATTTGCCAAACTAGGTTAGCATCTTTCCTCAGTCCATGAATAAAACTAGTAATTATCAAGAGTGTAAACATATTCTGTAATAGAAATTCCAAACATTAACCAAATTTCTCTAGCAAAAGGGCAATCAAAGAAAATGTGGCGCGCGGTCTCAGGTTTTCTACAAACAGAGCACAGATCATATGCAGTCAATTTATTCCTAATAAGTAGTTTGTCCAATATAAGTTGCCACCTAAAGCATTTGACCTTAGGGGAGATGGGGGATCGCCATAGCTTCTCAAAGGTTTTCTACCAAGTGTGGGGGGTATGGTTAACGTACCACAAAGTGTTGATATGTTTGATCACTGAGGTATCATTATTGAGCAAGCTATAGATAGATTTGGCTTTGATCTTGGGGAGGGTGGAGCTATCCTTCCATAGGAATGTAAGGTACTTATGAGCATCTACATGTGTGCTCTTAGGGAGATTAAAAGGAGTGCATGCATTTTTAATCATGTTGTAGGTCCTCTTATGTGATGCATGGAGATCATACTTATTACTGAGAGCCTCCCAGCTGATAAGGTTATCATGTTCTAGGATATCCATAATAAACTTGATTCCTTTATTGTGCCAGTACTTAGCAAAGCAACCTTGGGTTAAAGCAAGGGGTTTAGAATTATGATGTAGGTTCCACCATATTGACCTTTCACCGTGGAGGGTATTGTCACAGTTAATGCTAGACTTGTTAATAAGACTACGCACATGCTCCTAGGCTTTCTAGATGGATTTAAACACCCAGGTGCCTTGGACGGACACAGGGAAACCACCTGCAATCAAGTCACTGAGCGGGAGGGCTTTCCAGGATTTGGCAGTTTTGGGAACACCATTTTGTATGTTGTTTCTGATGATAATTTTCCAAGGTTCTTGTCCTTCCAGTGTGTGGAATACCCATTTGGCTGCGAGGGAAATTCCTTGTAGCCTAAGATCCTTGAGGCCCAGCCCACCAAGTTTTTTGTCTAAGTGGCATCAGGTCCACTTGACCATGTGAGCTTTTCTTCTACCCTTGTCATCAGACCATAGGAATCGTCTGATAGCCTTTTGGATTTCAAAGACTTGGTAGTTGTTGAACATCCACACAGAGGAATAGTATATGTTGTAGGAAGAAAGGATTTTTTGGCAGACTTGAATCCTGCCAGCAAGGGAGAGGACCCTATTGTCCCACTTGTTGAGTTTTCTATCTATTTTTTCTTTGACCCAACTCCACATGTCTCTAAGAGAGGGAGATACAAAAAAGGGGATACCAAGGTATCTGACTAGCTTATTTGGTCCTCCCCATGCATATCCAAACTGCTGAAGCTAGTCCAGAGGGTTATCTTTCCACCCAAGTAGAATGGATTTGGAGCTGGAAATCCAGGCTCCAGATGCTCTACCAAAGGTGTCAAGTTTTTTATTAAGGGAATCGACATTGTGCCTAGAGAGCTTCAGGAACAGCGAGGTATCATCGGCAAACTGGATGTTGAGAAATTCAGAGTCGTCTGGCATCTTAATGCCTTGGACTCTAGAGGATAAGGTGTCATCTCTAAGGAGATAGTAAAGGGCATATGATGCAATGACAAACAGAGCAGGGGCAAGGGGGCAGCCCTACCTAATTGATCTAGAAAGAGGAATAGGCTTGGAGAGAGTCCCATTGACTTCGATCAGGGTGGACACATCTCTGAGGAGGATTTGAACATAATCATAGAACTCGCTAGGGAAGCCAAAGGCATTGAGCATCATGAGGATGAAGTCCCATTCCACCCTGTCATAGGCTTTCTCAAAGTCGACAAGGAACATGGCAGCATCTTGGTTCAAGGTTCTGGCCTATTCCATAGATTCCTAGCTAGTTACAAGATTCTCCAAGATATATTTGCCTTTAATGAATCTTGTTTGGGTAGAGAAGATGAACTTGGGAAGGATCTTCTCAAGGTGAGAGGCTAAGGCTTTGGCTAAGATTTTGTAGGAGACGTTAAGGAGGGTGATTGGCCTCCATTTTTTTATTAGGGCTTTGTCCCCCTCTTTTGGAATAAGCTTAATAATACCCCTATTGATGAACTCCCCCAGGGTGCTAGTGTCAAGGGCTTCATTGTAAATACCATAGAGGTCATTAGTGATCTAGTCAATGTTGGTTTTTTAGAATTCAGCAGGAAGTCCATCGGGGCCTGGGGCCTTGTTATCCTTGAGAGCCTTAATGGCATCAATAATTTCTTGCATGGAGATCGTATCTTTGAGGAGGAGATATTCATTCTCAGAGATTCTATTTGGAATAATGATACTACACTTGGTTCGAGCATCTATCGAGGCCTCATTATGCTCTGAGGTAAATAGAGTCTTGTAAAACACTTCAAAGGCTTCTTTGATATCATTGATATCCAGGAGTTCCTTATCATCTACCATTATTCTGTCAATTTTTTCTCTGGTCTGTTTTTGTTTGAGGAGATTAAAGAATATTTTGGAGCCTTTATCACCAAATTGGAGCCAGTGGTTATGGGCTCTGATGAAGGCACCTCTGATTTTAACCTGCTGGTGATTTCTATGGATATTTCATTCTGATTTTAACCTTTTGGTGATTTCTGAGGATATTTATTATTATTGTTTATTATATTATTATTATTACATTCTCTTGTTACTAATTGCGTAATTAAATATTATGTTTATACCTACCCTATTATTTTATTGGTTGAGATTTGAGGGTGAGTAAATAATATTATTTTATATTCTTACCTCGATTTTTGGAAGGTTCTTATAGAATTTTTTTTTTTTTGGACTATTTTGGTTAGCAGGCATTCTTCTGTAGTTTTGAATGAGATTCTATTCATTGGCTTTGCGAGCATTTTTGTGTGTGTGTGCTTCTGGATATCTTTCTGTGACTTTTGGATCTTAGAATTGCTTGGAGTGAGAATTGTTTGGTTGGGTTGGATTTTGGAAAGCTTGTTGGTTTGGATTCTTTCTCTTCTACGATTGCATTACCATCACTATACTTCCAGGTTGAAGATCTTTTTCTATTCTTGCATTTTGATTTTTGAAAAGAGATGTTTTCTTCGTGACTGCTAAAAGATTGTTTGGGGAGATTTGAGAATGAATGATTATTCTATTATCAATAATTAAGAGTAATATTTTGAGAAAAATATTTATATATGATTTTATGAATGTGTGTGTTGTATTGCTGGAAAAGGGCATTTGTGTATGTTGATGCATTGTGATAACAGTTGGTTTTGTGAGGTTTATTTATTGTTGCATACCTTGTCTTGTGTCCATTTGGTTTGATTAGATCTGGAGTGGCTATGTCTGTAATCTTTTCTATGAAATTTATTGTTGGTATATGTTGGAAATCTTGGATGTGTTGTATTTTTTGCCTTAACAAGGATTTGTTTTGGTTTCTTATTGGCTTTTAGTGTCTTCTGAGTCGTATTATGCCATTGTAAGGCTTGTGTCCGAATCTGGGCAAATTTGAGTATCTCTATATCCCATTTTTTGTGAGTTAGTCCCCTCTTACAATAGCGCTACTCTGGGCTACAATAGTGCCAAAGTAGTGTCAGCAGATTTTTGGGTTGGGTTTTGAGTCCCTCAGTTGATTTCTCTGCTTGGTCTTCATTACAGAGGCTTGTTTTGTTATGTTTGATGGTTTGGGGGCACTATGCCATTCATTTGTGATGTGTGTGAATCCATTTGGCCTCCGAAGAGTGGTTTTGTGCTTGTCTGTTGAGGTTTTGATATGTTGCTCTAGAAATTTGAGTGATTCCTTGTTGTTGAGGATGGTTAATTGTAGCTCCAGCGAGAGGTTATGCTATGCCTCGCTATGGAGAATCACTCTATGTTATTGAATTCATGTATTTCCCCTTATTTATGTGTATTTGACATTCTTGAGGTTCTCTTTATTATTGCATTTTGGCATTATAAGCTTATGGCTTGATCCTTGTTAAGTGGCTCTTGGTTGTATGTTGATGACTATCTTTGTGATTCAGTTGTATTAGTTTTGTAATGAATTTTGGATGCTTTCTATGTTGAGATTCATGTTGTTATTGTGTTGTCTTTTGTTGTGTTGTACCTTATGGTTTTGGTCCTTGGTAGGGAGAGTGAGATCTTGCATGTGTGGACTAGGGTCTTGAGTATTAGGCCTCTAGGAGGGGGTCTAGAATTGATGAAACCACATGAAGAGTTTATTTGTAATTGCAAGCGATAACCTTGATAATTGATTAATGGGTTTGGGTATCTAGGAATTCACTAAACAAGATAATAATTGGTTTTGTGGCCCCACCTCATATCCCTAGAAGCGTGCGCACTCGGGATGAGCTTGGGAAGACTGTTGGAGCGACAAAAACAATCTCCCTTGAATGGCTCCAAGGTTGAGATGGTTCCACATGTCTATCAAGGTGAGGCTTGGCCCCTTCTTTGTGAGGATAACATGTGATAACACTCTTTCCCTACATTTTTTCATTATCTATATGCCTTGATTTGTTGATTATGGCTCTAGAAGTTTGGTTGCTTTGATTTAGCCATGTGATATGATTTGGTTGTTGTATTCTTATGTTGGATTCTTGTGATATCATGTTGTATCCTATGGTTGTTAGGTGTCATCTTAGGTCTTAAGTGTGGGTTGGAACCTTATGTCATCTCCTAGCATGGGGGATGGTTCCTGTTTGGTTCCACATGGTCGGGTGGTTTGATGTCTTCTTCCATTGGGATATTCTTCTTCTTCGATGTTAGCGTGCGTGGATTGGATTCTTGGATTCTTCATTATGCGGATATTCTTTGGAGCTGATTTCTATGTACTTGGAACATAAAATATTTTTATCATGATGATTTATATTTGTAGAAGAGATTATGTGCCCCTAAGTTATGTACCTTTATGTATTTGTTGATGTAATTGAAAAGGGAATATGATGTAGTAGTTTAGGAGGAGTTCTCATTATACATTCATTGATGTATTGGGTATTCATTATGTAATGTTAGATTATGAGTTCTATGTGGAAAAGGTAGAGTTAGTATTTATACATTTGTATTGTATTGAAATTGTAAGATAAAATTGTATGTATAATATTATGGAAATTAAGATGGAAGAATAGTGGTTGTTGTTATAATTCTTGTTTAAGGAATGGAAATTATCTAGATGAAATGAATTGTGCTGCTTAGGTAAATGAGCTAGTTATCTTAGAGATATGTAATGAAACTTAAAGGATAATCTAGTCTTATTGAAGAGAATGGTTATGTAGCCTTTGATGCTTTTATGATGAATGAAAGAATGGATATTATGAGTATTTGATTTGGTAGTTTCTAAAAGAATATAAAGAGTATGTTATGTGACTAAGTTATGCATATGTGTTAAGGATTTATCATAGTTGTATGGAAAGTAAATGAATAGATGGATAATAGAATATGATGTTCTAAGATGAATATGTGATGTGTTAAGATTTTGTCAAGTAGTGACATTGAGATACCCTAGGAAATGGATTTGCATTGTATGAGTTTATATAGAGTTATGTTAATGGTTAAATGGTTATTTCGCTTGTGTAATATGATTCTATGGTTATGTTCTTGTTGATTTATGTATTCATGTATATTATAATGACGTATTGATGAATAACGGTAGTAACGTTGCATTAATAAATACTAGTAATAGTGTAGTTGTAATGGTTATCTTAAAAGAAAAGAAAAATCTCTTTTTGTTAGTAGATTTTGGTTTATTTCTCTAGGGTATTTTGGCAGGCATTACAAGGATAATAATGAGGAACCAAGATCACATCATGAAACAAGAGAAGAACTAAGAACACATCACCATAATAACCAGGATGATAACAAGCCTTTAGGTGCATTAACACAACAAATCTAAGCTCTTCCACAATAGATACAAGACATGCAACAAGGGACAACAAAAAGGTATTCCTTAGAAGATATTTGCCACTACCCATTTGATAGAAGCTTGAACATGATACCATTTCCACCCAATTGCAAAATTCACAAATATGACAAGTATAATGGTGCAACTGACCCCCGGGATCATTTAAGAGAGTTTTGTGCCATGAGTTTGGAATTATCACATAATGACACCTTTATAATGAGATTGTTTCCAAGAAGTCTAGGGGGACAAACCTTGGAATGGCTCTCAAAACTCTCACCAGCCTTAAGATCATTTCAAGATTTAGTAAACAAAACTATGTCACAATACTCTTACAATATCCAACATGAGATAACCATGATAGATCTTTGTAATACCAAACATAAAAACAATGAGCCACTCATGACATTCCTACAAAGATGGAGAAGATTGATTTCTAGATACCCCCACACAGTATCCAAAAAGGAAAGAATGGATATCTTTATGGACAATCTTAGTAGCGAAATGTGTTATCGGCTTAATTGCAATGTCCACCTAACTTCCAGAAGTTAACTGATAACAACATCAAAATAGAAGAAATCTTGATTAAAAGGGGAATCTTAAAATTCTCTAAGGAAGGCACCAATTTTTCAAACAACTATAACCACAATAACAATAACACCAACAAAAACACTGACAAGTCCAAATTTTGGACGAGAAACAAGAACATGGCCAATTACAATGTATTTGACATTCATAATGTAAAACCAAAATAACCACGATTGAACTTGTTGAGAACTACACCGGTCAACAATCTAGAAAACAACAAACCAAAACCATCCCTTGCACCATATCCAAGGAAATTCACACCTTTGTGGCAATCACTTGAATCAACATTCAAGGAAATTTTGGCAAACAAACTCTTCACATTTACAAACACAAGGGATTTTGAACCACAAATCAAACCACAATGGTAGAATGACACACATCATTGTGAGTATCATCGAAGCAAAGGTCATCGGACAAATGATTTCCTAAGATTGAAAAACTTGGTTCAAAATTTACTGGACAAAGGTGATATAACAGTAGATGGACATACCAATGTTGTCAAGGACTAGGATTTTGGTTATCATATGGTTATACCTAAGGTCAACCCCAGGAACAACATTAGTTGGAACTTTCCACCCCAAGGATGGGTTAAAATCAATTCTGATGGCGCGGCTAGAGGGAACCCTGGTCAAGTTGGCTGTGGTGGGGTGATACGGGATCACTATGGCAACTTCATTTGTACTATTTCTCTCCCTTTGGGTAAATAGACTAATAATATTGTTGAAGCCATAGGAGCTTATTACAATTTAAAACTTGCAAAATAGAACAACTGTAAGCTTATTTGGGTCGAGGGGGACTCAACGAACGTTATCAACTACCTAAAGGGCAATTCTACTCCGGCTTAGAATGTTGATATTTGGATGAAAAAAGCTAAAGATATTATTAAAACCTTTAATAAATGAATTTTCATCCATATATATAGACAAGCGAATGTGATTGTTGACTTCCTTTCCAATAGGGGAGTGATGTGTAAAGCCCAACTTTGTTGGACCCATGGTGATAGGTTGGACTCAGAATTTGCTATGCATCTTTTCCATGAGCGAAGTCAAGGGAGTAAACTTAATGATTACTAGTGCCATATTGACTTTGAGTGTTTCTAGAATCACTAATACCTTCCATTCTGAGATAGGTGGATAGAGAGGACATAAGAATCGATGCGAATTTATTTTGTATGCTTTGTGGGCAATTTTATACATTTTCTGGAGGTTTTCTTTAACTCTAGAAATTCGTCGCAGAGAGTATTACAAAGAGCTCGATAATATGGGTGGTGCGAGAAAAATAATTGAGCCACCTAGCTATGTGCATCTTAAGAATGAAAAGAAGCTATGGCATATTCTGGAGAAAGGTGGGGCTCACTCCATACATTGAAAGGCTTCAAGGGCAAAATCAAGATGTTACGAACTATTTTTCTAAAACCTGGAAGGATGGAACGATTGTTCTTCATGGTCAGAGAGTCCTGGTTGATGAAGCCCTTATTGCACTGGGTTACTGGTTTATCTATGGATGGCATGAAGTATTATAGAGATAGGGTGTATACGGAGCAAGCTGTGCATAATTTCCCCAAGAAGGAGGTGAAGCAAGCTAAAATCGTTAAGAAGATGGCAGACTACTATGATATTGTGGTTATTGAGTCTTTCTGGCAGAAGCTTCTCAAGATAATTATGAATTACCTTACTTTGGATGGTCAGTATACTGGGGTTTATGGTCACCACTTTGTTATTCTGATTCATTTCCACCATGGTGTGAAAATATATTTCCCCTTCTACCTCATGTCTTCTCTTAAGGATAATTTCAGTGACCACCGCTAGAACCCTGCTAAGTTTGCCATCATGCATGAAGGCCTGCTATTCCTTATTGATGCCCATTTTTGTGCTCTTCCTCCCCCTAATGGTTTTATCCATATTTCTTCTGAGAATGATGAGACTAGTACGGGAGAGTGTGATAATGATTCCTTTGGGTCTGGGTCTGATGAGACTCCCCCTCCCTTGAAAACGCTAAAATGGAAATTCCTTCGAGCTCTAAACCCAAGATGAGGAAGGGTTCCAAAGGTCATAAGAACATCGTTATGTCCTCCTCCTCTACTTCGGCTGAGAATGGCTCCTCCTCTTCTAGCAAGAAGGCAAATTATGTTAAGAACCCTGATAACCCTAATGTTCAGGCCTCTCCTATGTCCTATAAGGAGACTAGTAATGTGGGTGTGGCTAGTATTATAGACCTTCATCCCAAAAGTGATGAGCTAAATGATAAGAGAGAGGATTATGAAAATGTGTTGGGAATGGCTCATGATCATGCAATTGACACCTTCAGTTTGTTCAAGTGATTGTTTCATGAACTTAAAGAGATCTGGATTAACCAAAGAGCCTTGGGAAGCAAAATGGATTCTCTCCCTGTTGGTTCTTCTCATGGTAATCTAAATAATGAAGGGAATTGGATTGAGGCTGAGAAGAAGTTGGTCATAGACTGTATCAAGAAAATAGGAGAAGGGGTTGATCAGCTAGAAAAAAGGCTGGAGGATCGCATCACCCGTGTTGAGGAAGGATACAACAAGATCCGGGACACCCTCAAGACCATTATGGTTAGCAGTCACAAAATTGTTAAACAATGTACAATGGTTATAAATACCATGGTGAATAGTCTGGAACAACTAGATAAGGTTGTTTTTGTTATTGGTGATGAAGTTGAGGTGGCTCAAAGTGGTGAAGGACCCTGCAAAAGGACTCGAGGGAACATGAAGAAAAAGGCAATCGTTCAGAATTTGGATCATAAAGCTATGAAGGCTGTTGCTGATACCATGAATTCCCTTGAGGCTGAGGTTGCTGAGACCCTCAAAAGCCTTATGCAATTGGGTTTTTTTTTGTTGTTGGTTCTTTCTATGTCTAGGTTTGGTCTTTTTGTTGTCTTTTTATGCCCGGCTAGGCTTTTGTTGTCTCTTTAGCTATTGTTTTTTATGCCTATCCTTGCAACCCATTTTATTTTGGATGTTTCTTTTTGATTCTATACCTCTTAGAATCATTTTGTAAATGGTTTTGGGGCCCCTTCAAAACCCATTTTTTCCTTAATCTAAAAAATAGTAGATGGACATAAAACTAATGATGATCATGAAGCATTCAAGAATCCACTTCCTAATTATGACAAAGGAGTGTCATCATCCTCAAACAACAAGGGGGGCCATATAAATCATGTGTATCCTCAAACAACAAGGGGGGCCATATAAATCATGTGTATAACAACATCATCAATCATATCTCAGCATATGACAATCAAATAAATGTCATTATAATAAATGACAAGCAAGAGCAAGTCCCGATAAATGTAACTATGCAGGCTCAATCCAAGTGTGTATTAAAAGGAAACACTTCCAAAGCATCCACTCCTCCAAAAGAGTGATACAACTTGGTAGATCAGTTGTAGAAAACACAAGCCCACATATCAATATTAGAGATTCTCAAGCTCTCACCTGCACACAAGGATATTCTAGAGAAAGCTCTCATTGACACTATGGTTCCAAACAACCTAGATATTGATCGATTCCAAGCCATGATGGGACATTTAATTGTGCCTCATAATCTGTCATTTTTTTAACATGATAACATTTCTTTGAGTTATCCGCATAATACTTTCCATATTGAATTCTTGGTCTATAAACATTGAGTGAAATGTGTAATGATAGATGGAGGAGCCAGCCTAAATATTTGTACTCTAAAGCTTATCCGCGCATTGGGTTTATCAGAAACAACCATTGATCCTAGGAAAAAGATAACAGTAAAAGCATATGATGAGGAAGAAAAATAATCAAAAGGGCTTATGGTATTACCTATTCAAGTAGGACCAGTTCAGAGGGGCACTCTTGTTACTATTTACTAAGTTGTCATTAGTTTTATGTCCAAAGTCATCCTATATACTCTAGTCGGTTAATACTACCGAAATACTCAGTCGGTAAGCACTAAAGCAGATGGTTATAGAAGAAAGAAGTCACAGAGTTTAGTATACACCGATTTGTCTACCGAGTAATGCTCTATGTCTACCAAGCAACAAAGATGGTATACCAAGTTAATATGAACCGAGTGAAACATGTTACCAGATTCATTGAACCTGGACACATATGTGGAAACGTGTTACAAGATCAAGGAACAAGGAACCGTTATCACATAGGAAATTGCACCTTAAGATTTTGTATGATTTTGAGGACATCTATCTAGTGAAATAATTTGTATGGTTATTCATTCGATGAATCATGTTTGTAAGATCGAAGCATGAATAGATCATTGTCATAAGAGATCTATTTATACATCATGAAATGAGGATCAAAATGTATGAAGCAAGACATGTGTGATAGATAAGCTGAAAGGCAAAATCATGAGAAAGCACAATGTGTTGTGACTGTTACGACTGACAGAGATATTCAGAGGTCACCGAGAAAGATTTCAGAGAACAGTTAAGGAATAGAGTAAACAGAAGGGTTTACTGAGTTGATTTATCAATTATCGAGGTATGCTATGAGAAAGGTAATTTCATATTGAGCACATAGAATCTGCTATAACATTTCAGATGTGAAGTTGCAGATATTTTGTAGAAATTTTGATTGTATTATTTTGAGTTGTAAGAGAAACCTTTAACAGGGTAAAAGACTCTAACAAAGTCTATAAATTGTAAAGCCTTTAACCAGGTACAACATTTAGTATAAGTGTTGTAAAATCCTTTAGCAAGGTAGATCTAAAGATCTTGATACTCCTAATAGGGTAAGCTATCAGAAATAGCTAAACATGTAGCTCTAACTGAGCAACCTTTATTATTGCAGTACTGAAGTTGTGGGTGCCATCCCCACCATAGTTTTTCTCTCTAACAAAGAGTTTCTGCGTAACCAAAATATATGTGTTATGGAGTGAAACATGTATGAATGTTATTTATATGTTTTAGCTTTATATTATGTTTCAGCAATATTCAGTTTATGCTTAACACTAAAGTTTATGTTGAAGAAAAGTTTTGAAGTACTGATTAACCCCGCCCCTCTCAGTACATTAGCTTTCCATATTGGACCTAACAACTCTTTGTGAAGTCTTGGACATAGACTTGTTTTACAACATACTCTTGGTTCATCCTTGGATCAATGAAATGTAGGCAATACCATCTACATACCACCAGTGTCTAAAATTTCCATATGATGCACAGGAAATTTCCATCTCTGCAGATAGTAATCATTTTCAATACTGCAACATTCTCAAAGCAACTCAGAATGTTCTTGTACTACACAACAGGGAAGCTCTCACTTTCACATCGTCAAATAGCAAAGATCAATTCAAATCTCTATCCATAGATTTTGAGAAAAATCTAAAGTTAAAGGACAAAGGCATGCAAGAATACTCTTTTGAACCATCCTTGTGTCTATCAAAATTGCCAATTTTGCCAAGGTCTCATGGACAACCATTGACATCTAAGAAAAAATCTTCACAACCCATCAAAATCTTTGATGGTATGTTTATTCAAGCAGGAACACTAGTAGATGAAACAAAAGACAAAGATATTTTGAACTCGTTATACAAGGATGAAGAGGACACATAAGCAACAATATTAAGTGTCACAATCCCAACAGAGCAATATGGCAACAAATATTGAATCATGGCAAGGATGGGATACATAGGAAAAGGTCCTAATGGCAAAAGAAAAGAGGGTATTCTAGAACCCATACATCTTCCTACTCAAAGTGCTCTAGATAAATCAAGAATAGGATTTGGTCAATCTATTCCAGTCTATGGACAACAAACAAATCAACCACGACATCAACAACAAAATTCCACATGGCAAAAAAATCGACAACAAGAATTCGCATGGTGACAACAACAGTAATAGGAAACAACACAACAAAAAGCAGAAAAAGCAATCCAAAAGTGGCAAGAGGATGAATGTGCACAATAACAAAAATAATTTTCCATTAGAAAAGCAAAAGTGACTTAAAATTTCTATGAGCAATTTCGTAAACTACAAGATAGGTCTGACATAGACTCAAATGAGTGGGAATGGGATACTTGTTTTGATGTAACTGATGATATTGATATAGATGTGGTTCATAACTATATGCCCATACTCTACGAAGGAGAAGACTCAGGGTCTCAATCATTTGAAGTTGGACCACAACATATCTATGATGCTAGTGAAAACGAGCAGATTTGATACGAGACAGACAATCTCGAGGAGAGTACTATCATGGGCCTTGATCTCATTAATAACTTTGACAAATTTATCATTACCCTTACAACATTAGACCTTAATCCACCTAACAATTCCTTACCCGTCGTATATCTTGAACTCATAGACTGGGAACAACCTAAACAACTCAATATATCTATCTTCCCAAATGATGACACTATTATCCATTACCTCTATTCAGTGAATGTTGAAACATGCTCCACCAACATAACTCATAATGATATCTTCAACTGGGGGAGTTCCAAGTCTTTGAGTCACAACAAATAAAATACAAAAAGGATCTAATGGTGAAAACCATTTAATAGAAGTATTAGATCACAAAAAGTAAAAATAAAGGACGTATCCAATGGTGAAAACCTCTTTGAGGCGCTGACGGATGAAAGAATTGACACTCTTCCTAAGCACTATAAGGAGAGATCACCAATATTGATTGAGCCAACACAATCAATAAATATCAGCACAACAGAGATAGCGAAGACTTTACATTTGGCTGTATCCTTAACAAATCAAGAGAAACCAAGTTTTTTGAAGAAAAAAAATCAACTTTTCCTGGTCGTATGTAGATATGCCGAGAGTAGATCCATATTTAATCATGCACCATTTATCCATAGCTCCAGGAGCTAAGCCTATTAAATAAAATCTGAGAAAAATGAATCCAAGTGTGGCATTACTAGTCAAAGTAGAACTAAAGAAACTATTGGATGTCGGTTTTATCTAACCAATCGACTATGCATTGTGGATCTCTAACATATTACCTGTTTCAAAACCTAACAAAACTATTAGGATATGCACAAACGTCATATATCTGAACAAGGCTTGCCCTAAAGATGATTTTCCTTTACCCAACATCGACACAATTATGGATTTAATAGTAAGACATGTAATGTTACCACTTATAGATAGTTTCTCGAGCTATAATGAAATCAAAATAGCACCAAAAGACCAAGATAAGACAATATTTACATGTCCATGGGGTACCTACTGTTGGAATGTCATGCATTTTGGCTTAAAGAATGTAGGAGAAATCTATCAACAAGAAATGACCACAATCTTTCATGATATGATGCACACATTCATGGAAGACTATGTAAATGACCTATTAGCCAAATCATTCACAAGGGAAGGACATCTGGAGATTCTTGATAAAATATTTTAGAGGCTCAAAAAATTCAATGTGCAACTAAACCCCAAAAAATGTGTGTTCGGTGTATCATCCAAATAATTATTGGGATACATAGTATTAGAAAAGGGCATCGAGCTAGATCCCACAAAAGTACAAGCAATCATGGAGATGCCACCTCCTAGAAGTATCAGTCAGGTAAGATCTCTACAGGGATGACTACAATCCATCAAAAGATTCATTGCTAAACTATCCAATAAGTGCCTCTCTTTCACTCACCTACTCCACAAGAATGTTCCTTTTAGATGGGAGGACAGATGTGCAGAATCATTCCACCAATTAAAAAAGTACCTGATGAACCCACCCATATTGGTGCAATCGATAGCAGACAAACCTCTACTTCTCTACATATCAGCCACTAAGGTATCTTTAGGAGCTTTATTAGCACAAGAGGATTGTTAGTGAATAGATTTGCTCTTTGTTTTTAAATGATTAATCTTAAACTCTATTACCTTATTCTAAGAACAAATGATTCACCGAACAGTCGGGTAAGTGTTGTTCAAATCACTTCCCTCTGAATTTTTGCATAGGTACAGCTCCCTATCTTGGTTTTTCATGAAATGTGTTTTATTTTTATTTATATCTGAATGAAGCTTTTAACCAGAAAGCGTGTAAGGTCACCTATTTCATTCTTGGATGAAAGGCTACAACTTTTCTCATGTCTCATAAACAATGAAAGCTATTTCCTTAATTTTCAATACATGTAACTATAGCAACTGAAACAAAGTTCAATATACTTCTTCCACCTAAACTAATAAAAGATGAACAGATTCAAGGAAAATAAATCCACCCTCAATCATGAATCTTTTCTAGAGTAAACAACACATTCAAAGGAAATAACATCAGAGGAATAATGAAATACTGCAATGAAACGATCAATTACTGTTACTTGATTAGATGAACATATGCAAAGACTTGTTATCTATTCGGATTCAAAATACACAGATCTTTCTTCTCCCCAAAAACAATATGATCAGATTTCATATATATATCCTTATGCAACAAAGGCACAAAAATACATCTGCCAATCTTTTTCATAACAGATCTCAATCATCTGATTCTTCCTTTGATTAAGAATATAAAATACCAAAACAAAAACTTTAGTCGAAGTTCACAAAATTAGTTTCTAAAATCTAACCCTTCTACCATCTGTTTTACTTAATTTATAGTCTAAACGGGGGAGGTCTCCCGGAAAACTTGACCACTCCCCGATAAAACAGTTACGAAACCAACAAAGAGTAGTTTGGGACAGATGTCCCAAAGTTTCTGCATAACAATGAGAAATGTTTTAAAAATAAAGAAAACTAGTCCTAAATTGATGCATTATGTCATATTCCATCATTGTCATCTTCTCCGTCTTTGCGAGTGTCATGAGCAGCTGTGAGTTCTTGAACCATGGATTGGCTCAGGACTTTCATTGCATTGAGTTTTGCTTTTGCCACCTCTTTATTCCACTTATGTTGCACCATCTTCTCTGAGTGTTTCGGTAGTTGATCATTCCCAATGAAAACCATAGATTCGATCCTAGCCACCTTGGTTATATCCTCCAGCGTGAAGCTACTCTTGACTCTGATCTTCTCCATGTTCAACCGGAAAGATTTGATTGCTTCCTGTGTGCTTGACCCGTAGATTCCTAACTCCCAGTCATGATCAGGATTAACCACTTTATTATCCTTGACTATACTACTTTGCAAATCCTGGAGTTCATACACAGAGGTTCTTGCATCCGTAATCACCGACTGAAAGGTAAGCACTCTCCACATGATAGTTTTCTTCAGGACAAAAAGTTGACATTCATCAACCACCAGCTTAATTGAATGTTCTGTCAGAAACCTGGTAGTCCCATATTCTTCGATTTTTGCAAACAAAGGCAGGACATTTTGCCATTTGTGCTCTTCTTTCTCCCATGGTACAAGTTGGTTTTGAATTTCAGAAATCAGGCTCTGTACTTCATCACACAATTTCTGGGAGTCGGTAATGTACTTTTCGCCGTCTTTGATTATTTGTTCAATCCACTTCTCAACCGCTTCAGCGATGCTCTTAGCCCGTTGAACTTGGTTCATCAACTTCTTGTTTTCCAGAGAAGTTGGATCAAAATTCTCAGTGGCATGGGATATTGGAATTACTCCAAGGCAACCGATACTATCGATGAACTGAGCCAAAACACTTATGTGTCTCTTAAGTTCTCTTTTCTCCCATCCATCCTTCTCTGAGCGGGTAAGCATTTTCTTTGCTGACACTTGGAAAAAATGGTTATCTGTATCTCTGCTCATCTTTCCCAACTCTACTTTTGTGATCTCAAAATCATCAGAACCAGCCTCTCCGTTTTCATCTTTCGGCTTGTATGAGGCAATTTCGACCATCCATTCTCTAGTTTCTTCGTCATTGTTTAGGTGAGTGGTGGTCTTGAACCTTTTTGGCTTTGGATTCTTCTCGGAGTACTTAGCAACCATTTCCTAAATCGGAATGGTCATAGGAAGAAAGCTCCTTTTCTTGTTCACTGAGGTTGTTAACCATTTAGGGGTCGTAGCGGAATGAGTAGTTCCTTCAATCATTTTTGGTGGTGGCGTCATTGCCACTGTCACTGTTTGGGAGTCTAGAGCACAAGCAACTTCACCATCCAAATCTTCAATTTCAAAAATTTGAGCCTCAAGCATGACATCTTTTACTCCCATATCCTTGACCTGGTCCATCTTCCTCTGGGCGACACTACGTGATCAAGTATGCCGAGAGGTACTGAAATCCAGAGTTGGGCTAGACCTGTGTCTAGGCTGAGATGACTTGGTATCCTTACCTGCACGAACAGGAGCACTGTTAGAAGGATGTTTTGGTGAAGATAGAGGATCCTTATTATTTCTTGCAGAAAGGGACTTGGCGCTCGACTTCATTACTTTCTTTTTAGCCACCCATGCCATAGTTCTTTCTAGAACTTGTTCGGTCCTCAATTGTATGTCATCATTTTCCTCCTCATCCCAATTAATTGGAAGCATTTCAGTCTCTGCATGGGCTAAATATCCTCGTTCAAACAATTCAAGATAATCCTCTTCAAGCCCTTTAACATCTAACTTTATTTGCAAAGAGACAACCTGTTCTAGCACCAATCCCATGTTTTCCCTTTTGAAAACTTCAAGTTCATCTATACAGTCTTCCCAAAAATCTTCTAGCTGTGGCGTGGGAAGATAAGGCATTAAGCCAAGGCTCTGAGAAAATCCCTTATTGTCAAACCCTTTCCTTTCAGAATACAGAGAGAAATTAAAATTCCTAAGGTCTGCTCCTATACCTAGTGCATCAGACATTGAATTACAAGACAACACTCCCAATTGTATTGGAAAATGACCTTCCCACTTGTCCTTAGGCTATGCCTTCTTGACCATAGAGGTCAATTGCCTGCATACTACTGCTAGAACAAAACAATCAGAATAGAAGTGGGGGAGCTTGAAGGGTTCCTCTTCAAAGCCTCCTACTCGTATATAACAAAAGCGTGGGAACTGGATGTAAAAGCTACCGAACTTCTTAATCAAGGTTTGTGCATCATCTGAAATCTGTTTAGCCTTTGTACTCTTCAGTTCATGGCACATATCACCCAGGAATGCATTGTGTATCCTTCTGAAATCTTGTAGGGCATTGTCTTTTTGCAGCATAGGATAGAACTCATACACGGGAACATCCTCCTCAATGGGCTGCTTTGGTATACCCGTTAACTCGTTAACATAGGCTAGACAATACAAGAGATATGAGGACATGAAGAAGCTACGCTGAAACTGCTTGGCTAGACTCAACTGCTCTCTGATTGAATCAACAATTAACTCTGCCCAATCCAAATATATTTTTCCTTCCATAACTAATTGCACATAACAATAAATCCAATCATCAAAGTTATAAGCTTCGGCAGAACCTCTAGCTCTGTGCAACAAAAGCATCACATCATGGATGTGTGGCAACAAGTGGTTCTTGTCACACATGTGGTTCTTGTTAGGATTTTTAGGTAACCTATAACCACCTCTCTGAGGGACCTTCAACCAAAATTTCGCCACATTATTTCGGTGTCCGGCTCTATCTACATTGAACTCACTGACTGACTAGGCAAGAGAGAAATTAGAAAACTAGTAATCCGGTATCTTTAAAACTGAAGTAATCACCTCTCGATTAATGGCAAGAAGGGTTTCACCATTATCTCTCTTAATAGTTTCAGATACAGGGTCATATCTAGCAATACACTCCTGAACCAACTCTGGACAAGGAATTGCTGGAGGAAAGGTTGCGGCTTCTAAAAGTCCACTACTCAAAATCTCTATACAAAAAGACTTATCAATACCCTTGAACACCCTTTCTTTCAAATCTTCAAGTTTCTCTCCTTTCAGGTCAATATCACTAACTATGGCTTCTGTGGATGCCAAGCTAAAGACATTTCCAAAGAAATGCAGAGTGGACTTCATAGCTTCAAAACAAGAAACCTAAATTTGATTGCAGTGAAACCTTCTATATGAGAGAAAATGCAAGGGAAAACACTGGAGAAAATAGGGAAAGACTCACCTTCACAGTTGTATAATCGGACGATGGCTAGCAGCAAGAAAGACTCCTATCCAGGGATAACATAAACAAAAGTCCAGCAGCAAGTAACAAATGCAGAACACAAATGATTTTCATACCTTATTGAGAAAGGTAATGATACAGATACATTAAATGCAATGATTTCACAATTTCAGTTTGAACGCGGCAAGTTGGTAGATTAGACCCTCGCACGCATGCATTGAATGCATGGCGGCGTGCTTTAAGAAACTGCCAGTTCCCGAAATGTTCACTAACTTCGAAAAAGCCAAAGAATGACATCACTTTAAGATATGGTTCTGCCTCTCCGTATTTAGCAATGAATGCACTTCCCAGAACATTATAAACCATGGGACCCACCAACATTGAACCCAGATGAACATCTTGATCCTACTTCTTGAGTGTTCAAGTAGTTCAAGATGTATGCCGTGTCAAACTATTGACCACTTGCTGTGTCGAACACGTTGAACATATTTGAACCCTTTGAACTCAATTCAATAATTTCAACACAAATGTTATATCACTGAAAAGGAAAAACTTTTTGGAAAAGCCGCTGCAAAACACTTAGAGAAAATGTTAGTACGAAAAACTTTTCCTGAACACCTTGGAACCTATTGAACCTAAATGAACTTGTTGAACCCAGTTCAGAACAATTCGACGTGTTCAAGGAGTTCAATCAATTGTCTGAACCTGACTTAAATGACTAGAAAAAGGATTTGGGGACGCATTAAGGACTTGAACCAAGGTAATATGGCATGAACTAGAACTCCAACATAAAAAAGAAAAGATGACCCACTCTTGCCATGAGGAATAAATTATGCGGTAACATTGGCTCTGACTAGGGATTGTATTTTTTAAAAGAAAATGCAAAGAACTCATAGACTCTGGTTTCGCAGAACATAAAACAAAGGGGAAAGGATTAGGGGCACAACCAAAAAACATCTAGACTACTATGTACAAGTGACTCAAACACAGGATTTACAATTTATAGAGTTTGAGATCTTGCCCATTGTAGGTATAAGGCATGATCGTTCCATCAGCGTAGTTGAGTCTTAATACATTTCGTCCTACTGCTTCGCAGATTCTGAAAGGGCCTTTCCACAATGAATCAAACTTACCTTGAGCACCTTTGGACTCTCTCCTTTTGTCCCATAACAGCACCTCATCTCCTACTAGGAAACCTCTTGGTCAAGCTCGCATGTCAAAAATCCTCTTTACTCGGCTCTGATGTTCTGAAATCCTATCCACCAGCAATTCTCTCTCTTCTTCTAGCTTTGTCAAATACATAATTCTTTTCTCTAAAGCATTTTGAAAGAAGAAATCTTCCACTATTGTTTGCAGCTTGGTTGCTGATAACTCCAGCGGCAAAGAAAGTTTTGCTCCTATGCCATACACAAGTTCAAAAGGTGCCATTCCAATGGCCCTCTTGGGTGTGGTTCTATCCGCCCACAAAGCCTCATATATCTTCTTATGCCAATTCCGAGCACTCTCGTCAACTAGCTTCTTCATGATGGCTATCAAATTCTTGTTGCTAGATTCGGCCAAACCATTGACCTGTGGGAAATAATCAGAAGAATGTGAGAGGGAAATCTAATGATCATAGCAAAACAAAGTCAACTCTTCGAAGGAGAAATATGATGCATTATCTATCACAATTTTCTGGGGTACCCCAAAATGAACTAGGATGTAATCCTTAAGAAAACTACACACAATCTCTGAGTTCACCTTTTTGGTGGGAATGGCCTCTACCCACTTAGTAAAGTAGTCAGTTGCTATCAAAATATACATGTGACCCGCACTGGAATGAGGGTTAATTGGGCCTATGAAATCAATGCCCCATTGTTTGAAAGGTTCATCCATCACTACAGGCCTTAGAGGCAGAGCTGCCAAATGTGGTTTTCCAGAAAACAATTGACATTTCTCACATTCTTTCACATGAATATAGGCATCCCGAAACATGTCGGGCCAATAAAAACAATTCCTCAGAATTTTGAAAGTGGTAACAGATGATGAGAAGTGTCCCCCACAAACCTCTCCATGATAGGCCTCCAAGAGCTTTTGTTGTTGAGGTTTATCTACACACCTTAGATATGTTCCATTGAAACCCTTTTTGTATAAAACATCCTGCCAAATTACATACTTTGCATCTTTTAATTTTAAATTGCTTTGTTCTTTAGCTGACAGATGATTTGGGCAGCTACCATAAGTTAAATAGTAGGCCACATCAGAGAACCAAGTATCCTGCAATCCGACAAAAAGAGTTAATGGTAACTCCGCTTCAGTTTCCACCTCATTTTCTGCTATCAACCTGCATAAGCCCTGCCCTTTAATTGTCTTCGTAGGGTGAATGTCTAAGTCATACTCCTGGATTTTCATCACCCAAGTTGCTCTCTTATTTAGTCCAACCTCTTGCTGAGTCAAAATATTTTTTACAGCTGAATCTAGAACAAAAATTACAGAGTGAGAATGCACGATATAGTATCGAAACTGTTTCATGGCTTTTACAACAGCATATGCATGCTTCTCCATAGGTGAATACTTAAGCTCATGCTTCTTGAGTGGAGTACTCATGAACGCTATGGGAATTTCAACCCCATTGTCATCCAACTACAACAGAATCCCAGACATAGTATGGTTTGATGCATAACAATACAAAATGAAATCCTTTGTGAAATATGGATTAACAAGAGTGAGCGCATTTGCAACCGATCCCTTAATTCTTTCAAAAGCATTTCTGGCCTCTTCAGTCCACTTGAAAGGATGTTGCTCACTTAGCAAGCAAACAATTTGTTTGGTGATCTCAGCAAATTCTAGAACAAATCTTCTCAAGAAATTCACTTGACCAAAGAACGATCTTACTCTAGTTTGGCTTGAGGGTAAACTGAGACGTTGAATTGCATTAACTCTCTCAAGATCAATCTTGACTCCCTCTTTTGAGACAATATGTCCTAACAATTTTCCCTCCATGACACAAAAAATTGATTTCTTAGGGTTCAAAGAAATCTCGTGCTCACGACAACGCTGCAATACTGCACTCAAATCCCGAAAATGATCTGTCCTTTTTTTTTAAAACACCGTGAGATCATCCAGATAAACTATAATTATTCTGTCTCGGAAATCTTTGAAAGAGGAATCCATAGCCCTTTGAAAAGTGGCTCCGGCATTTATTAAACCAAAAGGCATGCGGTTGTATGCAAATGTTCCCCATGGAGTGATGAACGTTATCTTGTGTTGCTCATGCTCTGCTACAGTGATCTGGTTGTAACCAAAAAAACCATCCAACATCGACATCATCTCTGACCCGGACACTATCTGCAAAATGTGATCCATATTTGGTAAAGCATAGTTGTCCTTTAGGCTTGCTTGATTCAAATTTCAAAAATCAACATAGATACGAATTTACCCATTTTTCTTTCTTACGGGCATAATGTTAGCTACCCAGGTGGAATGGTGGATTGGATATATGATTCGGGCCTTAAGCATTTTTTCGACCTCCTTAGAAATTGCATCCACCATGATGGGGTTAAAATTCCTCAATTTTTGCCTAAAAGGAGAGGCGCCTAGCTTCAGCAGAATCTGATGTTGAAAATGTCCATTTCTAAACTCCTTCAGGTCGTCATAAGACCAAGCAAAAACATCAATGTATTCCTTGAGCAGTGTGCCAAGTGCTCTCTTTTCCTCCACAGAACAACACCTGTCGATTGTCACTTCTTTTGGATTAGCTTCATCTCCTAGATTTATTTTCTCACAATTTCCTTTCCCGTCATCCTTGGGAACTTTGTTACCTATGAATGCATCATCTCTGGTGAAAAATCTCTCCAGAGTCACTAACCCCTTTGGAATTTTGTTACCTTTGAGCTGAATAAAGCTATTTGTAGGATCTACCTCTGGGTCTGGACTAAACTCTTTGCAAACATTCTCAGAGCCTTCAAAATATGACTGAGAAAATGATTGAGCACATTCTAGGAAATCTTTGATCTGTGCATCCGCATCAAAAACCTGCCAATGATCTACATTATCAGGAACACTGGGCCTATAGATCATTTCAATCCTATATGAGTTATCTTTAAAATCCAGATGTGGTAATAAAAGTGAGGCTGACACGGCCAATGAATCTACCCTACTATTTTTCTCCCTCGGAATTGCTTCAATCGAGAAGGCATCAAAGAATTTTAACTCATCCCAAACTCTATTCTTGTAATGCCTCAACTGTCATTCTTAACCGTATAGACATTCCTCACCTGCCTAATGATTAACTCTGCATCACCTTTGACTTTAAGCAACTTAATTCCTTTACATTTAGCCTCACTTAATCCCAATAATAGTGTCGCATATTCAGCAGTATTATTAGTGTTCTTAAAATCCAACTTGAAAGAAAAGGGAAAAATATTACTACTTGGTGACAGCAAAACCACCCCTGCCCCTGAACCGGAGTTAGCGCAACTTCCATCAAACTCCATCTGCCATAGCCCGTCAAGTTCATCAACTGCCTCATCCGTTTTCTTTTCACCAGGTGCAAGAACAAGATACTTTCCAAACTCACACTCTTGAAACAGAATCTGGGCTTTAGGGTTATCTGAGGGAAATACAATATACTTACTCTTGGGCTCAGGTTCAAGCTTAATTTTCTGATTTCCAAGGGGAATAACAGCTTCAGACCAATCCATTTTGATTTCACCTCCAAGATCTTTGCAAAATGTCCTACTCAGAAGCATTCTGTAACTCGCTGGAATATCAACAACTAGTATAGTTAATCTTACTCTTTTGTTTGGGCACGCTGCCAGCACTGCCTGGACGTCCTTTACCTAACCAATAAGAGGAACTTGTTTTCCATCCATTGAAAAACATCTCCCAAACATTTTAGTGAGGGTCAAACCTAGAGATTCAGCCACAGGAGAAGGTATTATATTGTCTGAAGCCCCTGAATCAATTATGCAATTACTTAACCTCTGGCCATTCAGGAGAAGGGAAATATAGAAAGGTTCAGGTTTTAGAATATCAACCTCAAGCCCAGACTTTGTATCATGAAAAGCACAGGGATCTGCCAGATTGGCTAATGAGCAGGGGATAGATGAAGACCCTTCTGCAGCAGCTAAATCATTATTTTCCATGCATCCACGTACTTGGGACTCCGAAAAGGAATGTCCTTTAACGTATTTGACCAGTTTATCCAACTCTTTTGGGTTAAACTTTAAATACTCAGTGGTAGGAAGTTGAACGGTAGAGGCCTTACAGAACTTGATGATATCAAAGGAGGAAGAAGAGGAAGAGCTCTTATGATCTTCATGGTTCCTTTGCAAAATCTTAACCACAGGAATCTTTGAAAAACTATTACCTGGGAGATCTTTGCCTTTGAAATTGCTTCCAGAAGGATTCACAAAGGAAGAAACCTTGGAGGTTCGTTGATTCCTTGTTAGAATCACACATGAAGAGCCTTCAAGAGTTGCCAAAATGTTACTTCCTTTTTCTGAATCTGACTCATATTCGAGGTAGAATGTTCCAAAGTCGCCATATACCTCTTGAATTCTTTCTGCTTCAGTGAACTCTCCTAATTCATCCTTTGTGTTTTGTGATGCTCTGCAAAAAGGATTAGAAAATCTGTTTGATGGCAACACACACAAGAGTACAAGAAACAAACGTTAGTGTTAGCAACAAAAGATTATCCTAAACAGGCATATCAAGAGAGATATTAAGCATGAAATAGAAAGCATACAAACATAGAATAAAATAGCTAATCAAGATGCTCATAGTTGCTCCTCCCTTGTTCCTCTCCTCTCCAAGTCCCAAATGAGTGTAGCTCTCAGCTTTTAGCACTAGCCATGGATGCCATATGGAGATTCAGGATGGTTGAATATGATAAGCAAATCCTATGCAAGTGTAGATAGTGATGCTATGAGAAAGCTCTATGCTAATGCCAGTATAACAACAATACTCTAATGCTTCTCTCTTTGCTTGAGGATAAGGGTTCTATTTATAGAAGAAATGGGGAAATGAAGGGTTAAGATTGAATGGTTTAATCAAGGGCCAAGTTTGAAAGTTGGGGATCCATGTGCACAATTGGCACCAATAAAATGGTGACAAGTGTCAACATAGGATTGGGTTGAGAGAAGAGGTTGGAGGCATTAAAGGCCTGAGAAGACCTCATGGTTATCTAGAGGCTAAGGGTCAAGTCCAAATTAAGATTACCCACTGGATTAAGAGTTAATCCAAGGATAAACCTTTGTGCAAATGTTTAAGAGATAATCATGGTCAAAGCATTAATGGCCTGATGAGACCTTTGGGTTGGGTAGAGGTTGAGTTAAAACAAATGTTTTAACCATGTGGGAGGGTTTGAGGTAACCATTAATGGTTATTGGAGACTTTGGGGATTAAGTGGTTGAAGGTTGAAAGCCTTCAATGGTTATCAAAGACTTTGAGCCATTTAGTGGTTGAAGGTTGAAAGCCTTTAATGGTTATCAAAGACTTTGAGGGTTTGAGAAGTGACTTCCCTTTTGCTTAGGAATGTGACAAAGTTTAGAGAAGGGGTTAGGTTATTTAGAAGTGATTAGAAAATTCTAGAAGGGGTTTAGGCATGCAAGTGGATTTTGTAGGAAAATGCAAGTGGGAGAAATTTTGGTATTTTCAATTAAAATAAAATCACTTATTTCAATTAAATGGTGTAATTTGTATTTGGATAAATATTCAAATAAATATTAATTTATTTAAATGAGAAAAATGAAGATAAAGCATTAAAATGCTTGAAGACTTTGAGGGAAACCATTAAAGGCTTGAAGACTTTAAGGAAAACCATTAAAGTCTTAAGAAGACTATAGAAGGAAGCCATCAAGTTTAAAGACTTTAAAGCCATCAAGTTTGAATACTTTAAAGGAAACCATTAAAGGTTTCAAGTGGGTGAGGATAAATAGGATTTTAAATAAATAATTTATTTAAAATAGTTGTGCAACTTGCTTTTGTAGGAAAATACAAGTGGGTGGAGGATAAAGGTGATTTAAATAAATAATTTATTTAAAATAATTGTGCAACTTGCATTTGTAGGAAAATGCAAGTGGGTAGAGGATAAAGGTGATTTAAATAAATGTTAATTTATTTAAATGTGAGAGGTGGGATTTTGGGGGATTTAAATAAATATTAATTTATTTAAATGTGAGAGAGTATTTAATTAAACAAATATGATTTATTTATTTAATTAATGGTCTGAATTTGGTTAAGTGAATTAAATCAAATAAATAGAATAATTTATTTAATTAATAGGAGAAGAGGGTTAAGATGAATTAATTAAATATTAATTTAATTAATTATTAATTGATGGTTAAATAATCAAATAAATACTAAGTATTCATTTAATTAAGTGGACAGATTTATGTGACTACATTTTGCATCTGAACATGCCTTATCATATCGGGACATGAAACCCCATCATGATCAGTGGTAAGATGAAATGAACACATGACACCTTTGTCAGGAGGTGCCTCTATCTGTAATCTTTGTGGAGCTGCAGGAAGTTTCAATGGTCGTCCATAGTTATATTGATTTGAAGTTCTCCTGCTTATATCCTGATTAGGTTGTGGATAAGAGTTTCCAGGCTTAGGTATCTGCCTCTTTAAAGCAATCATATCATTGACAAGCCGTTGAACAACCGGATCGGTAGATGACATAGAAGCCTGAGATTGTCCCTGAGGAGTTTGTACATCTTTCCTCCATTTGCCAGCTATTATCAGATCATCTTCAAGTTCTATAGCCTCATTTTGTGCAGTCTCTAGATCCGTCGGCCTACTTCTTCTAAGGTGAAATCCTACGTCAGGTGGCATGGAATTTATGAAGAAGCATCGCTGATTATCTGTAGTTGGTCTCTTGGCTTGAGGAATTTTGTGAATAATCTTATTATATCTTGCTACATAATCCCTCATCGGCTCATGAATTTCCTTCTTCATCTGTGTGAGTTGAGCTAGTAACATATGTTCATCATCAGCACTTTTGAATCTTTTTTCAAAAGCGGTTTCATCGTTTGCCAATCTGTTATGGATCCTGCTTGCAGCTGACTAAACCATTTTGCTGCCCTCTCAATGAGAGTTTGGACAAAGAGCCTAACAACCACGTCCTCATATTGGACTGCTAGGATTCCAGTTGCTACATTAAAAGAGTTCAAATGCTCTTCAACTGAAACTTTCCCGTCACCTTTATATTTGGGTAAAACATCCTTTGCTCCTTTTGGTAGTGGATTATGGGCTGCAATAGCAAGAGGTCCAACAGCCGCACCCCAGGGTTGAGCCATAATGAACACTGGATGAATGGTCACAAGAGGAGGGGCTTGAATTCCAGTAAGTGTTAGTGCCTACCAAGGGGAAGAAGAAGATATAGGGGTAACTCTGATAGGAGATGAAGGTCTCGTTTTGGCCTTCCTTCTAGGAATAAGACGTGGGGCAAATGACAGATTTTGCAATTCTTCAAAACAGTTATCAACCAGTCCTTCTCTTCTTTGTGCTCTAGTATATGGACGAGAATCCAGGATGATTACTCGTTGGAAAACTAAACTACTTCAAACGACACTCAATCTCAACAGTCTTCTTGAACTCAGAGCAATTTTGCCAATTTGAGTTCACTTTTGTTATGTCTACGGCATACCGGTCTACTGAAAAATTGGTTTTCTCTTTGTTTCGCTCCTCAGCAGAGTTGCCAAAAATCTGTTAGTGAACAGATTTGCTCTTTGTTTTTAAATTATTAATCTTAAACTCTGTTACCTTATTCTAAGAACAAATGATTCACTGAACAGTTGGGTAAGTGTTGTTAAAATCACTTCCCTTTGAATTTTTGCATAGGTATAGCTCCCTATCTTGGTTTTTCATGAAATGTGTTTTATTTTTATTTATATCTGAATGAAGCTTTTAACCAAAAAGCGTGTAAGGTCGCCTATTTCATTCTTGGATGAAAGGCTGCAACTTTTCTCATGTCTCATAAACAATGAAAGTTATTTCCTTAATTTTCAATACATGTAACTACAGCAACTGAAACAAAGTTCAATATACTTCTTCCACCTAAACTAATAAAAGACGAACAGATTCAAGGAAAATAAATCCGCCCTCAATCATGAATCTTTTCTAGAGTAAACAACACATTCAAAGGAAAGAACATCAAAGGAATAATGAAATACTGCAATGAAATGATCAATTACTATTACTTGATCGGATGAACATATGCAAAGACATGTTATCTATTTGGATTCAAAATACACAGATCTTTCTTCTCCCCAAAAACAATATGATCAAATTTCATATATATATCCTTATGCAACAAAGGCACAAAAATACATCTGCCAATCTTTTTCATAACAGATCTCAATCATTTGATTCTTCCTTTGATTAAGAATAGAAAATACCAAAACAAAAACTTTAGTCGAAGTTCACAAAATTAGTTTCTAAAATCTAACCCTTCTACCATCTGTTTTACTTAATTTATAGTCTAAATGGGGGAGGTCTCCCTGAAAACTCGACCACTCCCCGATAAAATAGTTACGAAACCAACAAAGAGTATTTTGGGATAGATGTCTCGAAGTTTCTGCATAACCATGAGAAATGTTTTCAAAATAAAGAAAACTAGTCCTAAATTGATGCATTATGTCATATTCCATCATTGTCATCTTCTCCATCTTCACGGACGTCATGAGAAGCTATGAGTTCTTGAACCATGGATTGGCTCGGAACTTTCATTTCATTGAGTTTCGCCTTTTCCACCTCTTTATTCCACTTATGTTGCACCATCTTCTCTGAGTGTTTCGACAGTTGATCATTCCCAATGAAAACCATAGATTCGATCCTAGCCACCTTGGTTATATCCTCCGGCGTGAAGCTACTCTTGACTCTGATCTTCTCCATGTTCAACCGAAAAGATTCGATTGCTTCCTGTGTGCTTGACCCATAGATTCCTAACTCCCAGTCATGATCGGGATTAACCACTTTATTATCCTTGACTATACTACTTTGCAAATCCTGGAGTTCATAGACAGAGATTCTTGCATCCGTAATCACCGATTGAAAGGTAAGCACTCTCCACATGATAGTTTTCTTCAGCATGAAAAGTTGACATTCATCAGCCACCAGCTTAATTGAATGTTCTGTCAGAAACCTGGTAGTCCCATATTCTTTGATTTTGGCAAACAGAGGAAGGACATTTTGCCATTGGTGCTCTTCTTTCTCCCACGGTACAAGCTGGTTTTGAATTTTAGAAATCAGGCTTTGTCCTTCATCACACAATTTCTGGGAGTCGGTAATGTACTTTTCACCGTCTTTGATTATTTGTTCAATCCACTTCTCAACCGATTCAGCGATGCTCTTACCCGTTGAACTTGGTTCATCAACTTCTTATTTTCCAGAGAAGTTGGATCAAAATTCTCAGTGGCATGGGATATTGGAATTTCTCCAAGGCAACCGATACTATCGATGAACTGAGCCAAAACACTTATGTGTCTCTTAAGTTCTCTTTTCTCCCATCCATCCTTCTCTGAGCGGGTAAGCATTTTCTTTGCTAACACTTGGAAAAAATGGTTATCTATATCTCTGCTCATCCTTCCCAACTCTACTTTTGTGATCTCAAAATCATCAGAACTAGCCTCTCTGTTTTCATCTTTCGGCTTGTATCAGGCAATTTCGGCCATCCATTTTCTAGTTTCTTCGTCATTGTTTAGGTGAGCGGTGGTCTTGGACCTTTTCAGCTTTGGATTCTTCTCGGAGTACTTAGCGACCATTTCCTGAATCAGAATGGTCACAGGAAGAAAGCTCCTTTTCTTGTTCACTGAGGTTGTTAACTATTTAGGGGTCGCAACAGAATGAGTAGTTCCTTCAATCATTTTTGGTGGTGGCGTCATTGCCACAATCACTGTTTGGGAGTCTAGAGCACAAGCAACTTCACCATCCAAATCTTCAATTTCAAAAATCTGAGCCTCAAGCATGACATCTTTTACTCCCATATCCTTGACCTGGTCCATCTTCCTCTGGGCGACACTACGTGATCGAGTATGCCGAGGGGTACTGAAATCCAGAGTTGGGCTAGACCTGCGTCTAGGGTGAGATGACTTGGTATCCTTACCTGCATGAACAGGAGCACTGTTAGAAGGACGTTTTATTGAAGATAGAGGATCCTTATTATTTCTTGTAGAAAGGGACTTGGCGCCCGACTTCATTGCTTTCTTTTTAGCCACCCATGCCATGGTTCTTTCTAGAACTCGTTCAGTCCTCAATTGTATGTCATCATTTTCCTCCTCATCCCAATTAATTGGAAGCATTTCAGTCTCTACATGGGCTAAATATCCTGGTTCAAACAATTCGAGATAATCCTCTTCAAGCCCTTTAACGTCTAACTTTATTTGCAAAGAGACAACCTGTTCTAGCACCAATCTCATGTTTTCCCTTTTGAAAAATTCAAGTTCATCTGTACAGTCTTCCCAGAAATCTTCTAGCTGTGGCGTGGGAAGATAAGGCATTAAGCCAAGGCTCCGAGAAAATCCCTTATTGTCAAACCCTTTCCTTTCAGAATACAGAGAGAAATTAAAATTCCTAAGGTCTGCTCCTATACTTAGTGCATCAGACATTGAATTACAAGACAACACTCCCAATTGTATTGGAAAATGACCTTCCCACTTGTCCTTAGGTTATGCCTTCTTGACCACAGAGGTCAATTGCCTGCATACTTCTCCTAGAACAAAACAATCAGAACATAAGTGGGGGATCTTGAAGGGTTCCTCTTCAAAGCCTCCTACTTGTATATAGAAAAAGCGTGGGAACTGGATGTAAAAGCTATCGAACTTCTTAATCAAGGTCTGTGCATCATCTAAAATCCATTTAGCCTTTGTACTCTTCAGTTCATGGCACATATCACCCAGGAATGCATTGTGTATCCTTCTGAAATCTTGTAGGGCATTGTCTTTTTGTAGCATAGGATAGAACTCATACACAGGAACATCCTCCTCAGTGGGTTGCTTTGGTATACCCGTTAACTCTTTAACACAGGCTAGACAATACAAGAGATATGAGGACATGAAGAAGTTTTGCTGAAACTGCTTGGCTAGACTCAACTGCTCTCTCATTGAATCAACAATTAACTCTGCCCAATCCAAATATTGTTTTCCTTCCATAACTAATTGCACATAGCAATAAATCCAATCATCAAAGTTATAAGCTTCGGCAGAACCTCTGGCTCTATGCAACAAAAGCATCACATCGTGGATGTGTGGCAACATGTGGTTCTTGTTAGGATTTTTAGGTAACCTAGAACCACCTCTCTGAGGGACCTTCAACTAGAATTTTGCCACATTATTTCGGTGTCCGACTCTATCTGCATTGAACTCACTGACTGATTGGGCATGAGAGAAATTAGAAAACTGGTAATCCGGTATCTTGAAAACTGAAGCAATCACCTCTCGGTTAATGGCAAGAAGGGTTTTGCCATTATCTCTCTTAATAGTTTCAAATACAGGGTCATATCTAGCAATACACTCCCGAACCAACTGTAGACAAGGAATTGCTGGAGGAAAGGCTGCGGCTTCTAAAAGTCCACTACTCAATCTCTATACAAAAAGACTAATCAATACCCTTGAACACCCTTTCTTTCAAATCTTCAAGGTTCTCTCCTTTTAGGTCAGTATCACTAACTATGGCTTTTGTGGATGCCAAGCTAAAGACATTTCCAAACAAATGCAGAGTGGACTTCATAACTTCAAAACAAGAAACCTAAATTTGATTGCAGTGAAACCTTCTGTATGAGAGAAAATGCAAGGGAAAACATTGGAGAAAATAAGGAAAGACTCACCTTCACAGTTGTATAACCGGACGACGGCTAGCAGCAAGAAAGACTCCTATCCAGGGATAACATAAACAAAAGTCCAGCAACAAGTAACAAATGCAGAACACAAATGATTTTCATACCTTATTGAGAAAGGTAATGATATAGATACTGATGCTCTGCAAAAAGGATTAGAAAATCTGTTTGATGGCAACACACACAAGAGTACAAGAAACAAACGTTAGTGTTAGCAACAAAAGATTATCCTAAACAGGCATATCAAGAGAGATATTAAGCATGAAATAGAAAGCATATAAACATAGAATAAAATAGCTAATCAAGATGCTCATAGTTGCTCCTCCCTTATTCCTCTCCTCTCCAACTCCCAAATGAGTGTAGCTCTTAGCTTTTAGCACTAGCCATGGATGCCATATGGAGATTCAAGATGGTTGAATATGATAAGCAAATCCTATGCAAGTGTAGATAGTGATGCTATGAGAAAGCTCTATGCTAATGCCAGTATAACAACAATACTCTAATGCTTCTCTTTTTTGCTTGAGGAGAAGGGTTCTATTTATAGAAGAAATGGGGAAATGAAGGGTTAAGATTGAATGGTTTAATCAAGGGCCAAGTTTGAAAGTTGGGGATCCATGTGCACAATTGGCACCAATAAAATGGTGACAAGTGTCAACATAGGATTGGGTTGAGAGAAGAGGTTGGAAGCATTAAAGGTCTGAGAAGACCTCATGGTTATCTAGAGGTTAAGGGTCAAGTCCAAATTAAGATTACCCACTGGATTAAGAGTTAATCCAAGGATAAACCTTTGTGCAAATGTTTAAGAGATAATCATGGTGAAAGCATTAATGGCCCGATGAGACCTTTGGGTTGGGTAGAGGTTGAGTCAAAACAAATGTTTTAACCATGTGGGAGGGTTTGAGGTAACCATTAATGGTTATTGGAGACTTTGGGGATTAAGTGGTTGAAGGTTGAAAGCCTTCAATGGTTATCAAAGACTTTGAGCCATTTAGTGGTTGAAGGTTGAAAGCCTTTAATGGTTATCAAAGACTTTGAGGGTTTGAGAAGTGACTTCCCTTTTGCTTAGGAATGTGACAAAGTTTAGAGAAGGGGTTAGGTTATTTAGAAGTGATTAGAAAATTCTAGAAGGGGTTTAGGCATGCAAGTGGATTTTGTAGGAAAATGCAAGTGGGAGAAATTTTGGTATTTTTCAATTAAAATAAAATCATTTATTTCAATTAAATGGTGTAATTTGCATTTGGATAAATATTCAAATAAATATTAATTTATTTAAATGAGAAAAATGAAGATAAAGCATTAAAATGCTTGAAGACTTTGAGGGAAACCATTAAAGGCTTGAAGACTTTAAGGAAAACCATTAAAGTCTTAAGAAGACTATAGAAGGAAGCCATCAAGTTTGAAGACTTTAAAGCCATCAAGTTTGAATACTTTAAGGGAAACCATTAAAGGTTTCAAGTGGGTGAGGATAAATAGGATTTTAAATAAATAATTTATTTAAAATAGTTGTGCACCTTGCTTTTGTAGGAAAATACAAGTGGGTGAAGGATAAAGGTGATTTAAATAAATTATTTATTTAAAATAATTGTGCAACTTGCTTTTGTAGGAAAATACAAGTGGGTGGAGGATAAAGGTGATTTAAATAAATTATTTATTTAAAATAATTGTGCAACTTGCATTTGTAGGAAAATACAAGTGGGTAGAGGATAAAGGTGATTTAAATAAATGTTAATTTATTTAAATGTGAGAGGTGGGATTTTGGGGGATTTAAATAAATATTAATTTATTTAAATGTGAGAGAAGATTTAATTAAACAAATATGATTTATTTATTTAATTAATGGTCTCAATTTGGTTAAGTGAATTAAATCAAATAAATTGAATAATTTATTTAATTAATAGGAGAAGAGGGTTAAGATGAATTAATTAAATATTAATTTAATTAATTCATTAATTGATGGTTAAATAATCAAATAAATACTAAGTATTCATTTAATTAAGTGGACAGATTTATGTGACTACATTTGCCCCTCTTTGAGACGGTGCGGTTTTATCGCGTCGTTTCAAAGAAAGAAAAATAGGTGTGAAGAAATATGCCCCATAAAATGTAAATTTAATGGGTGGCATGCCCCCTCGAGAGATGGGCTGAATTTTTTTTTTGAAAAATCGGGCAATCTCTCGAAAAAGAATGAAAAGTGGAGGGGAGGTAGAATAGAAGAAATTAGAACTAATGATGAAAGAATGGGAGAAAATGGAGTGAATATGAAGAAACAACAAGCCAGTGGGTACCCTGAGGTCATGCAAGAGATACATAGCAGATGTAATGTGGGGTTTGGATTGATGCTATACAATTGATCAAAATTGGTTGGACAATCTGGTGCAATCGGTTTAATTGCCCCAGTCAAGTCAAAGTGTGACAGTTGATGTCAGTTGGTCGCTTGGACATGATAAAGTCTGAGTAAGTGAATCAAAGTGACCTGATGTGACTTAGACAATTGATATAATTGCCTGATGAAGTCAAGGTATATGAAGCAAAACACTCGTTAAGACGTAGACAATTGATGTAATTGTTCGTTGGATTGTGTTTGATTGGGTGATCAATTGATAGTGTGTGCGTGTGATGGATGGTTGTGGGGAATCATGGCAACCCCGTTGAGACTAGGTCATTATGATAAATGCCTGATGTAGTCTAGGATTACCATGATCGATTACCTGTTGAGACCTGAAGATACTTGATCAGAGTATCTGTTGACAGTCTAGGTGTGCGTGAGTCGATGTGCTTGTGCAAATAGAGTAACTGGCTTGATTTATAGGATGACTTAGGATGGGAAATGTAGTCCCTCCTATTAGAGATGGATGGTGATGAATGTGGCTTGATTAGGTTGATTGGGACACGATGTAGGGTATGTGATGGTGATTATCGAGATGGGGAGGGTGGGGAGGGGTTCAATGTTAGATAGAAGAAATGGAGGACCTATTACATTCCTATGGAAGAAGAGGAAAATAGAGTATCCATTGTCATTACTATGTATGAATGATATGCAGCTATTTATGAATGTATGGATGGATGGAATGCAATGGAATGCAATATATACAAATGAGATGGAATGATGATCCATGGTGCTTTATTTTTTATCATTGAGCTTTAAAATGTTGTAAGAAAATACAAGAAACTTAACATAAAGATTCAAGATGACCAGAGTATTTCTTACATGGATTTTGATATAGCAAGTTAATACAAGCAACTTGATATAATGGATCAAGTTGACCTGAGTATTGCTTGCGGAACAGACAAGGATTATCTCCTTTCATGCATGACTTGGATCATCCTCCTTGATCTTAGGCTGATCATATCCTGAGACAAGTGCATACCGTAATAAGAGATAAAACCTTTATCCAGTTTGGATGAGGTAGGAGGAACCAAAGAAAGAGCATTGTACCTGCAAACAAACAGTATATACATAAAGAATAAAGAATATGGATCCTTGGTAATGGTGCATGCCCATATGGTCGAGGTATACGATGTAGTCAGCAAGCCGTAATGATCTATGACTGCATTTGGCATAAGATCACGTAGGTTGGTGAACTTCCCACGTAGACACCATTAGTACATGCCCTAGAACTTCATCGGAAATAATGCGCAAACGATACAAAACAATGCTGCAAGATCCTGATACAGATAAACGAATGATTGTACTCACAAATCAACCAAGTATTTGATAGCTTAACATAATTTTCTTGTCAAAGAAAACGTCACTTTTGTCTTTGTTTTGGTAAGGAAGGATGCATCCTTGTTGAAAACAGTTTGATTGTTGATGTTGATTGTGTGGTTGATTGGTAAATGGTCATTGTGTGAGTAGTTTGTCAATGTTTATTTTGGTATCTGCATGGATGGGTATGTACAAGGTGTTGCCATGTTTTTGTGTGATTTTTCAATGGTTTTGTCGATGTTTTTGGATTTTGAATTGTTTTGAATGTTTTTGGTATTTTTGCGAGATATTTTTGAATGTTTTTGGATTTTTGATGATTGTTTGAATGAAGAACTTAATGAATCAAAAGACAATGTAGAATCCACTTCCATCAATAGGTTAAAGGCATTGCCCCCAGTTTTAGACATGACTATGAAAAAGCGGGATGCAAGATGTATGGAGTACTATCATAATTGCAGAGGAATAACAAGCCATGTTTTTTTGGATGGATGGATGTATGTATGAAGTAGATGTGATTGCAACAAGTCTGAAAGACAATGTAGCCATAGCCTTTACGAGTGGCACCTATTTGCCAGGTTTTCACCACCGTACTTACCCAAGGTGCCACCGGAGTGGTTGTTCACCATTTGGATGCATGATTTTTCTTTACCTTTTTTTAATGGTTTTGTATTTTCTTCAGGACATTTTTCTGAATGTTTTTGGTATTTTCTGGTATGTAGGGGAGCCTGATGCTCTGTACAGCTTAGGTATAAAACCGTTTGAGGTGCATGTTGTTGATTGGATCTGCAAGCGGTTCTCCTTCTGATGTAGCCAACTGATATGCCCCGGACCCGAACATAGCAGTGACAACATATGGTCCTAGCCAGTTTGATTCAAACTTGCCCTGATGTTCTCGGTTTGGTTGGTTGCGAGGATTCTCTTGTAGAACAAGATCACCTACCTCAAATGTACGAGGTCTAACTCGGTGATTGTAGCTTCTGCTCATGCGCTGCTGATAGGCTTTGAGATGGTTGTATGTAGCTTGTCGCTTCTCATCAAGTAACTCTAAGTCCTAAAGACGTGAGACTCTGTAAGCTTCATCATCTATCAGATTATGCAAGGAAACCCATAATGATGGTATCTCAACCTCAATAGGTAAGATAGCTTCTGCACCATAGACCAATGAATAAGGAGTTGCACCTGTAGGGGTTCGAATGCTAGTTTGATATGCCCATAGTGCCGGATTTAGCTGAACATGCCAGTCACGGCCAGCATCATTGACTGTCTTTTTGAGGATTCTTAATATGTTTTTATTGGATGCTTCGGCCTGACCATTGCCTTGTGGGTAATAGGGGGTGGAAAAGCGGTGTTGGATATGAAATTTCTCACAAAGTTCACGGACATCCTGATTTTTGAAAGGGAGACCGTTATCTGTGATGATGGACATGGGCACACCATACCGACAGATGATGTAGTTGAGGATGAATGAGGCGATCTGCTTGCCGATGACTTGGGTAAGTGGAACAGCTTCGATCCACTTTGTGAAATATTCGGTGGTGGTAATAATGAATTTGTGGCCATTGGATGAAGATGGATGAATCTTACCCACAAGGTCAAGGCCCCATTGATAGAAAGGCCATGGTGTCATGATTGGTTGTAGTTCCTGGGCCGGTGCATGTATCAGGTCGCCATGAACTTGACATTTCTTGCATTTTCTGACAAAGTAGTAGGAATCCTTTTCCATAGATGGCCAATAATATCCAGCTCACAGGAGTTTCTTGGTGAGTGATGGACCACTTGAATGAGTCCCGCAAATTCCTTCATGTACCTCTTCCAAAGCCTTTGTTATCTCATCTTGTTCCAGACATCGAAGGAGAGTACCATCAAGACCGCGTCGGTATAGGGTTTCGGCAATAATGGTATATCGAGCAGTTTGGCGAATGAAGGTTTTTCGTTGGTTATTCGATTGGTTGGGAGGAAGGGTGTGATCGCGAAGATAGGTGTAGAACTCACCGTACCATGGGGATTCAGAACCGACAAGGCGACATATCATCTCGGATTCAGGGATATCATAAGCGGGGATCCAAAGCTGTTCTACCAAGAACTCGTAGCGTGTTGAATTTTGTGGAAGATCTAGGAGAGATGCGATGGTAGCCATAGCATCAGCAGCTTGATTCTGATCTCTTGGTATCTGCTCAAAAGTGATAGTAGTAAATGATGTCTTTAGAGTGTCCACCATTTGCTTATATGGCATGAGTTTATCATCTTTGGTTTGATATTCATCTGTTGCTTGTCGAATGACTAGTTGTGAGTCACAATATACTTGTAGTTCTTGTAATTTCCATTGTACAGCTAGCCTGAGTCCTGTGATCAAGGCCTCATACTCTGCTATGTTGTTTGTGCATGGAAATGTGAGCCTGTAAGACTTCGGGATGCTATCACCCTGAGGTGTGATAAATAGAATGCCTGCCCCCGAGCCGTGCCTAGTGTATGAACCATCAAAATATAGTTTCCATGGTTGTGTTGTTGTGATCATGAATATCTCTTCATCTGGAAAATTGGAAATGAGAGGATGATCGCCTATGAGTGGTGCATCGGCCAACTGATCTGCAATAACTTGACCTTTGATAGCTTTACGGTCCACGTACTCAATGTCAAATTCACTTAGAATCATCACCCATTTGGCTAAGCGACCTGTCAATGCTGCTTTGCTGAGTAAATACTTGAGTGGATCAATCTTTGCAATGAGTTGTACTTTGTGTGTTAACAGATAGTGCCTCAGTTTAGTGGCTGCTAAGATTACTGCTAAGCAAGCTCGCTCAATAGGTGTGTAATTGAGTTCATAGCCCACCAGTGTGCGAGAGATGTAGTAAACAGCACACTCTTTTCCTTCTGCATTATGTTGTGCCAGTAGTACACCCAATGCTGTACTGGTTGCTGAGATATAGAGTAACAACGGTCTACTTGGATCTGGTGGGATCAGCAATGGTGGATTCATGAGATAGTTTTTAAGTGTCTGAAATGCTTGCTGGCATCGGGCATCCCACTGAAAGTGGATGTTCTTGTGTAGCAGATGTGTAAATGGGTGACACTTATCAGCCAATTGTGCAATGAATCTTTGGATGGATTGAAGTTGCCCTTGTAATGTCCTTAGCTGACTGATATTCTTTGGAGGTGGCATGTCCATGATTGCCTTAACCTTTGCTGGATCGACCTCAATACCTTTGCTTGAGACAATGTATCCTAGAAGTTTCCCGGAGGTTACTCCAAAGACACATTTCTTTGGGTTGAGTCGAACATGATATTGTTCCAGTCTATCAAAGATTCTCTCTAATATGTCCAAATGACCTTCTCTAGTGAGTGATTTTGCTAGTAAGTCATCCACATAATCTTCCATCATAGTATGCATCATGTCATGGAAGATGGTGGTCATTGCTCTTTGATAGGTCGCTCCTGCATTTTTGAGACCGAAGGGCATTACATTCCAGCAATATGTGCCCCATGGACATGTGAAGGTTGTCTTATGTTGATCTTCTGGTGCGATCTTTATCTGATTATATCCTGAAAAGCCATCCATGAGTGAAAGCATGGCATGTCCTGCTGTCAGATCCACTATAATGTCAATATTGGGAAGGGGGAAGTCATCCTTAGGACAGGCCTTATTTAGATCTCTGAAGTCAGTACAAATACGGATGCCCCCTTTTGGTTTGCCAACAGGAACAATGTTGGAGATCCACTCTGCATAATCAATTGGTCTAATGAAACCAACGTCTAGGAGTTTCTTAAGTTCTGTTTTGACTAGCACTGCAATTTGAGGATGCATCTTACGAAGTTTTTGCTTGACAGGTTTGGCTCCTTCTGCTACAATGAGGTGATGCATGACTAAATCAGGATCAAGCCCAGGCATGTCTGCATATGACCATGCAAATTTGATCTGACGCTTCTGGAAGAACTCTATAAATTTAGGTTGTTCCTCTAGAGTGAGAAGAGATGCCAGATGTATGATATGAGGATTTTCAGGAGTCCCCACATTGTACTCTTTGGTTTCCTCGATGAGAATTGTTGATCGTTCCTGTTGTGTATTATCAGGGAGAATGTCAAACCCTTCATCCTCAGGCGCCTCAGAGAGGTTTTCACCATTGGATATGCTCTTTCTTTTTACTTTTGTCAAATCAAACAGTGCCACAGTGTGGTTTTCACTGGAAGATCCATGTTTTAGTGTTATATTTTTGCAGCTGAAAGGTTTGGCATCCACCCCGAAGTATGCTGCGCTATTAAGTTCAATGGTGAATCCAGCTTTGTGATCCCCACTTGGTAGGTTATCCCTTAATTCCAAAAAGTCAATGATATCCTCATCGTTTTGGAAGAAGTCAAGACATGGGGGATTTGGTTGGTTCCATTCGATGAGTTCAGGGTGGATAATGGGCATTACTTCATCGATTAGGTTAAGTGTGTTAGATGTATCAGTGAGGGTTAAGACATTATGGTGAAAGTCGTTAATGGTACTCTCCCTGTCAAAATCAGGCATAGGATGAAACGTAGGGTCTATGGAAGACGTTTCCAGCTCAGGAACCCAAGTGGTCTTTATCTGTGCTTCTCCGTAAACAGGGATATCTTTGCGTGGTGGAGGTGGTGATGTGTCTTCCTCATCTGAAGTGTTAAGTTGTACAGAATCAAATTCCCACTCATGTGAGTCAGTCTCTGAATCACTTTCCAGCATCCGATTACTATACCATACTGGGATGTCCTTTGAGTTAAATACCGCAGGTGTGATTGGTTGATGTACCTTTGTAATGATCGGTGTTGCAGGGCGATTGAGGGGGATCAAGGAATCTGTTATGGGGAGTATTGGTAATATTGATTCCGTTGCTTCTGTTGGGACTGCTGGTGTTATAGATGCTGCTGCGGGTGCTGATACAGTTACTGCTGCTAATGGTGCGACTGATGAGATGACGAGTTCGTTTGATGGGATGAGTGGCATTGGTGATAGTTGTGTTGGGGTTTTGAGCCTCAGTGGGGCTGTTGGGATGGTGCTTGAGGGTGCTTTGATTATGAAAGGTGCCCGCTTTGCAGTAGGTGGACAAAATGGTTTGCTGGGTTTTCCTTTGAACTTGAGTTTAGGAAAGATCTCTTTTTCAAAGCCGAGGCCTGTATTACCTTTGGGCTTGAAATCCGGCAGCAGGGGTTCATGTCGTCCTTGTTTGCAATATCCCAAAGCACTTTGACCATCATACCCCATTCTTTGCATAATCAGGAGACCTTTGCCATACTGTTCTATAGGAAGTGTAACTCGTGGTTTATCAGTGGTGATGGGATCTTTATAGATCCATTCCGCCAGGTCCTCATCTTGTGTTTCTTCCTCTTGACTCTTTCCAAGAACGAAAGGTGTCAAAGCACATGCTGGTATGTTTAGTGGTTGCTGGAGTACCTGTTGTGGTTTACCATGAGTTCTAGGAGAAGTGGGCATTTGTCCCACACAAAAGAGTTGATTCAAGTTGTATTCCCCAGGACCTTCCTCTGCTATCTTCATCTTAAGCTTTTCTTGCTTGGGTATAATGGTGTTTGAACGGGCAAGAGAGGTGGGACTTATATATGATGTGGAGGAAATGGCTTCTCTATTATTAGGAATGGTAATCTCTGGTTGATGACTGATATTATGGCAATATGCAAAGGGATTTGCGTCACCCAAAATTGTGATCTCTACACCGTTATGTGGGAACTTGATACATTGATGGTAGGTAGATGGAACGGCTTGCATGACATGTATCCAAGGTCTCCCTAATAATAGATTGTATGGCAGAGGAAGGTCCAGAACCTGACAGATGATGTGCTTTACCACAGGGCCCACGCAGATTGGTAGTACCACAGCTCCTTTGGATGAACGCTCTGCATCGTCATAGGCTTTGATTGTGGTCTTCTTACGAGGATCCACTGATTCGACCGCATATCCCAATGCTGTGACCAACTGCAGTGTGCAAATATTCAGGCCTGCTCCATTATCGATCAAGACTCGCTTGATCCTGTGTTGGTTGATAAAGCCTTCAATGTGGAGTGAGGCATTATGTGGTTGTTGGAAGGAAGAGTTGTCACTTTCGGAAAAAGTGAGACAAGGTGATGACTTTAGACTTCCAACCATGGCTTGAAATTGGTCCGTATTTAGATTTGCGGGGACTGACGCTTCTTGGAGTGCTTGATCCAAGATAGTTTTATGAGATGGCGATAGACGCAAAAGCTCTAAAATGGATATAAGTGCAGGGGTTTTGTCTAATTGTTCCACAAGATTGTACTGCTTTGGGATGGAGGTGGTGCTTTGTGGAGCTGCCTTTATGGTAACTTTGCCGCGGCGTGTAACAACATTGCAGTTTGAGTTGGGATTTTTGAAGGTTATAGTTGCAACTTGTTCATTGGCATCATATAGATGATTTACAGTGTAATTATATGCAACCTGTGTATAATCAGTGGTATCAGTGCCTCACCTAGAAGTGGAAGGACCCCTTTGATCTTGTGATGGAAGTGGATTTTTGAACATCAGATGATCATTATTGGTTGTTTTTGGGTCATGTCCTTCAATTTCAATTTCTCCTCGGTCAATAAGATCCTGAATAAGATCTTTTAATCGGTGACAATTACTTGTCTTGTGCCCTCTTCCTTGATGGAATTCACAGTGTTCAGTATCTCTCCACCATGCTAGTTTGACTTGAGGCTCATAGTTTGATAGCTTAGGCAGAGTGACCAAATTTTGAGAAATGAGTTGTCGCAATACTGTTTCAATGGGTTCCCCTAAGGGAGTGTATGTGCGTTTCTATTTTTGCTGACGAGGTCTAGGTTCATCGTGAGATGTGATGCGACCTTGATTAGAAGGAACATTTGTGTTGTTTTGAGGTGGAGGATTTTGTCCTGCAAACCGAACCACAGGTTGTGCGTTTTGGATAGTCCTGGCATCCACAACCCCATCGTTGACGATATTCTTGTTTTTATTCCAGAAGCTTGGGTTATCACTATTGAAGCGCGGGCGAGGACCATCTTTTGGTTCATTAAAGATTTTGATGAGTCCTTTCTTGATGAGTGCCCGTTCACATTTTAAACCCTTGGTGATCATATCATTAAAAGAGTCTGTGTCTTTGACATCCAGGTGAAATTCCATTTCTTCGTTTAAGTTGGAAATGAATATTTCCACTAGTTCTCGTTCAGGTAACTGAAGAGAACGTCTGCTAGACATTTGACGCAATCGTTGCAGGAATACTGAGAATTGCTCACCTGGTTTTTGTTTGGTGTTGCATAGATCAGCCATGGTGACATTGCGTTCAATGTTATGAGAGTAATGAGCTAGGAACTTCTGGATGAGTTCCTCAAATGTTCTAATGCCACCTAGTAGTCGGGAAAACCATGATGTGGTTGTTCCTCCCAAGCTTTGGGGAAAAAGGCACATTAGGTAGGTGTCTTCATATGCCACTTCAAGACAAGCGGATGAAATTCTCTGACATGATCACGAGGATCTCCCTTTCCTCTATATTTTTCGAATTTGGGTGTTTCGAATCCTCGAGGAAATGGTGGCATGTAAAGATTCCTATCAAAAGGATAGGGACAGATGTCATTGAGTGAGAATTGGTTAGTCTTGACACCACTATGAAGCTGTTGGGTGAGATTCTCGACTTGTTGTCACAACATCTCCATTTCATTTGGAGGAGGAGGTGGTGGGTTACCTCGAGGAATGTTATATCTGATGGGATCTCTACCTCTTTCCTCTTCATGGCGACTTTGTCTTTCTGATGCTTGTCTTAATTGGGCAAGATCAAAGTCAAAGGGGAGTTTTGCTCCTTCTTGAGCGAGTCTTAAGAAGTGAGCATCTGCATTGCTCCTGAGTATTTCGTCAAAAAGCCTGTTAAAGAGAGGGTTATGCAGAGCCCTTTCCATTGTTGCAGGAGTGGGAGTACTTGGGTTTTCGTCATCTGCATTTCCTCCAAGTGCTTCTTGAAATTCATTGAGATTTTCCTCTTCTTCTTCTTCCCTTTCTATTTCTCGTTGCCTTGACTGTGATCGGGTTTGAGCCATTTTGCTTGCAAGTTGTTGTTGAAGTTGTGTGAAAATAATGATGAGTTTTTGATGAAATGAAAGGTTGATGGTTGGTGAATTGTGTTGCACGTGGATCTCTAGCACTTTTAAGGTGGATGTAACCAAAATTCCTTCTTTGAATTGCTTGTTTGTTTGATAAGTTTGGATGTGATAAGGTGTAGAGAAATCTGAGATGTGTTACAGATTTAACTACCTAGTAATGAGAGGATTCACTCATGAACTAGTTTTAACCTGCGTAGATGTGTCTCTTAGGATGAGCTTATCCTAGATGTAGAAACAATCTAAAAAGTGATGTGATGTGTTTGATTTCAAGCAATATCTAAAAGAGAACTTGGGACAAGAACCTCTTAATGTTTTGAGAGTTGGGACGGATTGATGATGAAGTGATGATGTATGAGTGAGATGATGGATGAAAATGTTTTCAACTTCAATAAAAACTTTGCGTCACAAATGGGACAAACACTACCTCTTCCCTTTCAGGTGTTGGAGGTATTTCTCGAGCTGTGTTGTAGGTGATGCAGACGTTTGGGAAGAAGTTGGGATTAATCTTTCCTCCTTGGTTTTTGTGATAACTCAGAGCTCTATATTGCATAAAAGCTCTGCGGTTCAATGATTCGGAATCAAATTCGTTTGTTTTGCCTTGAAGATAGAGACACATGTGACGCAAGAAAACTCTATGGGAGACAAAGATTTGTCTATTGATATAGAAGAATTTCCTTCGTTTGATCAAAGCCTTTGAGCTTAATTGTCTTCTTTTCAAGTTGATATTTTGATGACGCTTCTTCTTTCGCAAGATGTGAAGAATGGTCATAAAATTTTTGACTCTTTTGTTGTTTGCACTTTGTTTTTGATGTTTTTGGTTGTTTTGACAGATGTTTGGTTGGATGAATACTTTGTTTTTGGGAAGTGATTTTCTGATTTTTCTTTGACAAGAAAACAAAGCAAGCACACAAACACAAGAATGTTTCCTAAAAGGCACAAATGAGTATGGGTCTAGATCAACCCAATCTTTGGACTTGTATATGACCCTTCCTTTAGATGTATTTTAAGGTGTATTTCCAAAGCCTGAAGTCGGCTCAATTTGCACTTGGTCTTTAAAATGAACACACTTCAAACATTTTTTATCCCTAAGGTCAAATGGCCAGTTGTGATAAATTTAGCCCACATCTTGATATTTCTTCGACTTTGGTACTACATACCTTATGAATCCTACCTTGGCAGGTAAGGATGTGATATACTAAGTCTTGCACGAGCATAACAAATAGATGATCCCTATGATGGGGGAGTCACCACTTTTATCAAGCCACAAGTAACTTTTCAAAAAGCTATGTTTCTACTCAAGGAAATATGTATGGTGAGTATCTTGGGAGCAAAACCATCTATGCTCTTGCACTAAATTATATCGCAAATATCCTCAATCAATAGAATGGGTGGGCTACTACTAAAAGGTGTTTAGTCATGTTCGATGTTTTTGGACATAAGTTCATTCTGCAGTGACTCACTTAAGAGCCTTGTAACTGGTGGTGGGGCCCATTTGTCCTTTCGGCCAGTTACACTGTAGGAACAGCTATACCCAAGGCTACAGCTTTTGCTCTCACCTGATTTCTATAGCGGCTCGAAGGATTTACCGCTCGAGGTCGTTCCCAAGAGTATCGATCCCTTGGCAGGCCTCTCTTAAAAAGATAAAATTTTGAGTGTTACTAACACTTTTCTCTTGCACCTAGGACCACGAAAGCCAAGGGAGAGGATAGTGTGTGTTAGAAGTAGGACCACTCGACCAACTCTTTGCACAAGTGTACCAAGCACGAAAAACACTTGTTCTTTTTAATCTATCATTGCAATGTGATCTAACTATTTGGAGATGTTGCTCCAACAATCATGGTGTTCTTTTTAATTTTCAAAGGCAATTGTTTGAGTAAACTAGAATTTGAAAATCCTAGTCAACTTAATGAAAAACACGTTTGCATGAAGTAAAATTGCTTTAAAAATGAGACAAGTTGATTGTGAATTTTATTTGCACCAAAAATGGAAGTGTGGATTGTGAGTTTTATCTTGATGCAAGAAAGAAAATTTGTTTTGTTGATTTTAAGCACCAAAACAAAATGTATCCCTAACTTGCAATGAAAGCAAAATTTTAAAGTTTGTTGTTTTTTTTACTTTGCAATAAAGAAACATGAATTTTCTTTTTAAGCACCAAAAACAAGTTTGAGGTTCATTTTATGCACTCTAAAATAAAATGTGAGGTTTATTTTAACTTGTGCAAGAAGGAAAAATGGATTCTTTTTAACCAACTTTTGTTGAAAGAAAGTAAAAAAGAAACTTTTAAAGCATTTAAACTAACTCCTTCCCCTGCACAAAAAGATTAGAACCTGCATAAAAGACAATTAGTTAGAAAAATCCGCATGTTTTGGTGGGCTTCTACAAGCCTAATTTTTTTTTTTTTTTTGGTTACAAGGTGATTTGTACAACATTCTGTTACAATAGCGCTAGTCTGCGTTTGAACAGAGGCGCTATTTAATAGAAACGCACTAAAAGAAAGGGAAACACAGAGAAGGGAAAAGCGCTGAAACAAGGTGAATAGCACCAAAACAATGTCAAATGCGCCAAAATAGTGTCAAAAGCGCAACTTGTGTGACATTTTCAACATTCAAACATGTTATTGGTTAAAAAAAAAAAAAGTTGATCTTTTTGGTGTTTGGATTCACGTCAGGTTCACCAAATGATGGAGTCAATGTATCTGTGTAGACAGAGTAACTTTCTTGACTTATTGGACGACTTAGGATAGGAAACACAATCCCTTAATTAAATGAATACTTAGTATTTATTTGATTATTTAACCATCAATTAATGAATTAATTAAATTAATATTTAATTAATTCATCTTAACCCTCTTCTCCTATTAATTTAAAAGAAAAGAGAAGCATTAGAGTATTGTTGTTATACTGGCATTAGCATAGAGCTTTCTCATAGCATCACTATCTACACTTGCATAGCATTTGCTTATCATATTCAACTATCTTGAATCTCCATATGACATCCATGGCTAGTGCTAAAAGCTGAGAGCTACACTCATTTGGGACTTGGAGAGGAGAGGAACAAGGGAGGAGCAACTATGAGCATCTTGATTAGCTATTTTATTCTATGTTTATATGCTTTCTATTTCATGCTTAATATCTCTCTTGATATGCCTGTTTAGGATAATCTTTTGTTGCTAACACTAACGTTTGTTTCTTGTGCTCTTGTGTGTGTTGCCATCAAACAGATTTTCTAATGCCAGTATAACAACAATACTCTAATGCTTCTCTTTTTTGCTTGAGGAGAAGGGTTCTATTTATAGAAGAAATGGGAAATGAAGGGTTAAGATTGAATGGTTTAATCAAGGGCCAAGTTTGAAAGTTGGGGATCCATGTGCACAATTGGCACCAATAAAATGGTGACAAGTGTCAACATAGGATTGGGTTGAGAGAAGAGGTTGGAGGCATTAAAGGCCTGAGAAGACCTCATGGTTATCTAGAGGCTAAGGGTCAAGTCCAAATTAAGATTACCCACTGGATTAAGAGTTAATCCAAGGATAAACTTTTGTGCAAATGTTTAAGAGATAATCATGGTGAAAGCATTAATGGCCCGATGAGACCTTTGGGTTGGGTAGAGGTTGAGTCAAAACAAATGTTTTAACCATGTGGGAGGGTTTGAGGTAACCATTAATGGTTATTGGAGACTTTGGGGATTAAGTGGTTGAAGGTTGAAAGCCTTCAATGGTTATCAAAGACTTTGAGCCATTTAGTGGTTGAAGGTTGAAAGCCTTTAATGGTTATCAAAGACTTTGAGGGTTTGAGAAGTGACTTCCCTTTTGCTTAGGAATGTGACAAAGTTTAGAGAAGGGGTTAGGTTATTTAGAAGTGATTAGAAAATTCTAGAAGGGGTTTAGGCATGCAAGTGGATTTTGTAGGAAAATGCAAGTGGGAGAAATTTTGGTATTTTTCAATTAAAATAAAATCATTTATTTCAATTAAATGGTGTAATTTACATTTGGATAAATATTCAAATAAATATTAATTTATTTAAATGAGAAAAATGAAGATAAAGCATTAAAATGCTTGAAGACTTTGAGGGAAACCATTAAAGGCTTGAAGACTTTAAGGAAAACCATTAAAGTCTTAAGAAGACTATAGAAGGAAGCCATCAAGTTTGAAGACTTTAAAGCCATCAAGTTTGAATACTTTAAGGGAAACCATTAAAGGTTTCAAGTGGGTGAGGATAAATAGGATTTTAAATAAATAATTTATTTAAAATAGTTGTGCACCTTGCTTTTGTAGGAAAATACAAGTGGGTGAAGGATAAAGGTGATTTAAATAAATTATTTATTTAAAATAATTGTGCAACTTGCTTTTGTAGGAAAATACAAGTGGGTGGAGGATAAAGGTGATTTAAATAAATTATTTATTTAAAATAATTGTGCAACTTGCATTTGTAGGAAAATACAAGTGGGTAGAGGATAAAGGTGATTTAAATAAATGTTAATTTATTTAAATGTGAGAGGTGGGATTTTGGGGGATTTAAATAAATATTAATTTATTTAAATGTGAGAGAAGATTTAATTAAACAAATATGATTTATTTATTTAATTAATGGTCTCAATTTGGTTAAGTGAATTAAATCAAATAAATTGAATAATTTATTTAATTAATAGGAGAAGAGGGTTAAGATGAATTAATTAAATATTAATTTAATTAATTAATTAATTGATGGTTAAATAATCAAATAAATACTAAGTATTCATTTAATTAAGTGGACAGATTTATGTGACTACAGATACATTAAATGCAATGATTTCACAATTTCAGTTCGGACGCGGCAAGTTGGTAGATTAGACCCTCGCACGCATGCATTGAATGCATGGCGGCGTGCTTTAAGAAACTGCGAGTTCCCAAAATGTTCACTAACTTCGAAAAAGCCAAAGAATGACATCACTTTAAGATATGGCTCTGCCTCTCCGTATTTAGCAATGAATGCACTTCCCAAAACATTATAAACCGCGGGACCCACCAACATTGAACCCAGATGAACATCTTGAACCTACTTCTTGAGTGTTCAAGTAGTTCAAGATGTACGCCGCGTCAAACTATTGACCACTTGCTGTGTCAAACACATTGAACATATTTGAACCCTTTGAACTCAGTTCAATAATTTCAACACAAATGTTATATCACCAAAAAGGAAAAACTTTTTGGAAGAGCCGCTGCAAAACACTTAGAGAAAATGTTAGTACGAAAAACTTTTCCTGAACACCTTGGAACCTATTGAACCTAAATGAACCTGTTGAACCCAGTTCAGAACAGTTCGACATGTTCAAGGAGTTCAATCAATTGTCTGAACCTGACTTAAATGATTAGAAAAAGGATTTGGGGACGCATTAAGGACTTGAACCAAGGTAATATGACATGAACTAGGACTCCAACATAAAAAAGAAAAGATGACCCACTCTTGCCATGAGGAATAAATGACGCGGTCACAAGGATTCAACAGGAAAAGAAAGTTTGATCTATTACATCAGCAAAACATTGAATGGATATAAGCTCAACTATACCTTCATCGAAAAAGCTTGTTTAGTTGTGGTGTTCGCTTCTCAAAAGTTTTGACACTGTATGCAAAAATAGACCCATTAAAGTATTTATTGAACAAATCTTCTTTAACATGAAGACTAGCTAAATGGGTGATGATTTTGAGCGAGTTTGACATTCAATATACATACAAAAGAGCAATCAAAGGTCAAGCTATAATAGATCAATTGGTAGGAGCACCACTACAAGGCAATTATCCGATGCATGTTGAATTTCAAGACATGGACGTCTTGGCCATCACAACACAGCCATGGGTTTTGTACTTTGATGGATCATACACACAACATGGATCAGGTGTCGGCATCCTATTCATCACTTCACAAGGACACACCATCCCAAGATCTTATAGGTTAATGTTCCCTTGCACAAACATCATAGATGAGTATGAATCCCTCATCGCAAGAATCAAAGTGGCAGTAGAATGGAAGATAACAAAATTATAGGTCTTTGGCGACTCTCAATTGATCATCAATTAGGTCAATGATGACTATCAAACCAAGGATGGCAAGTTGATGCCATACAAGAGAATGGTGGAGGACTTCAAGAAATACTTTGTTGATATCAAATTCACATAGGTCCCCAGGCTGGATAACAAAGTTGTAGATGTTGTGGCAACCATCGCCTCACTCTTGTAAACACCAGAAAATAGAGTCGTTATGAGTTCCTGGTGGAGAAATTGTTTTTCCCTACCCATGACAATCCTGAATCCCAGGTCATATACCACCTAGTCGGTTCTGACTCACCACTCTATGAAAAGATCCATGCCTACCTAAAAGATAATATCCTTTTGCCAGATCTATCTAGAAACTAGAAACACAACTTTATACGTCAAGAAGCTTGTTATACCCTAACTATTGATACAATTTATAAACGAGGTCTTGATGGTAGTCTCCTTTGGTGTCTTGATCATAATGAATCTGAAAATGCCTTTCAAGAACTTCACGAAGGTATTTGTGGAACACATTCAAGTGGTCCTACTCTAGCCAAGAAACTTCTAAGGATGGGGTATTATTGGCCGACCAAGGAAAAGGAATCCTACAAATTTGCTAGAAAATTCCCAAAATACCAAATCCATGGCAATCTTATACATGCACCAACACAAGAGCTGCAACCATTCACTACATCATGGCCTTTTTGTCAGTGGGGACTTGACCTCATGGGTAAGATTCATCCCTCCTCATCCAATGGACACAAGTTCATAATCATGGCCATTGATTATTTTTACGAAATGGATTGAGATTATTCCATTCACTATTGTAACTGGCAAGCAAATATCTTCCTTCATCCTGAACTATCTCATTTGTTGGTATGGCTTCCCCAGCTCCATTATCATTGATAATTGTAGACCCTTAAAAAAACAATATGTGCAGGAACTTTGCAATAGATTGCATATCTAGCATTGCTTCTCCATGCCTTATTATCCTCGGGGGAATGGCCAAGTAGAGGCTTGAAACAAAACTATTTTGAAAATCCTAAAAAAAATAATGAATGATGTTGGTCGTGATTAGAATATTCAGTTGAATCTTGCCTTATGAGCATACCACACTAGCATCCACACACCTATAGGACCTACACCATATGCACTCGTATATGGATCAAAAGTCATTCTACCCATTGATTTTGAAATACCATCACTTAGAGTATCACTGAAAGGACTCATTCCAGATGAGGAATACAAGATCAACCGACTACTAGAATTAGAGTTGCTAGATGAACATCGAGTCAACATGATTTTGATTACCTCCAAGCATACTAGCAATGCATGTGTAGGAGCTACAATCACATAGTAAAACCAAGGACATTTCAAATCGGTGACTTGGTACTGAAGGAAAATCCACACAATCAATAGGATCAAGAAAAGAAAGGCAAGTTTGAACCAAACTGGTTGGGTCCTTTCGTCATCATATCAGCTTATGGATTGGGGGCATATCAGCTATCTACATCAAAAGGGGACTTGTTTGATGAGCCTATCAACAACATCCATCTCAAAAAAATTTACAGCCGAGTCATCCAATGCATGGAAAAGCACCCCCCCAAAAAAGAGAAAAATACAAAAAAAATACAAAAAAAAATTCTAAAAATAAAAAAGTGCAATAAAAACAAGTAGTGAAAACCTATCAATAGGCGCTATTTGTGATAGATCGGCTCTTTTATCTATCAAGTACATGTATCACACCCTTTTGCATCCATTTCATAGGCTGACACAGCTCTTTAACGCAATTCAATCTTGGACACACTTAGCGTAGTCATTGTCCTTCAGTGTCTACAATAGTTTATATGTATCATATCTTACCATGGCTTGCTAATCAGTGTATATTTCCATATTGACAGTTGTGTCTAGGGCTGGGGGCAAAAATCCTGACCTCACTGGGGGCAATTCACCTTTTTGAGTTTGAACAAACAACAACCGCATGAAACAAGATGGATGATCTATTCTGAATCATGGTTTTATGACTTTAGCAAGAGATTTGACTATTTGTATCTTGATTTTTGGTTGTCAGATATCTAGAGCAACTCAAGGATGTCTTGAACTAGAGAAGCAAGGAAGGAGTATGATATTTTCTTTTTTTGCTATCTATGAGTCAATCATTAGTACTATGCAAATTTGTCCCAACACGTGATCGATAATGCATCATTCAAGACATTTCAGATTTGCATATACTAATTGTTAACTCTTGTCTTTTTTACACAAACAACACTCAGGTCATCCTGGTTCAAGTATATCTCAACGCTTGTGTCATTTTGCAATATCAAAATCCATGCAACTGGTACTCAGGTCATCATGGTTAAATTATACCATCTATGTTTGTACTAACTACCAACATTTCAAATCTTAGTGATGGGAAAAAGAGTACAAACAATTGGCTAACGGAATGACAATATTGAATAATTAGATTGCATGACCACAATAGATTTCATATCAATTATATTCATATATAGTTATATTTAGCATTATCATCATACGACCATTTCATAAATACATCATTTTGTATATAAAGTAACATACCATCGTCATCATCATCCTCATCATTAGAATATAAAATATATATTTCATTATTACCTGCATTTATCAAAGATTCGTCATTTACATTTTGCATTTCAACAAATATCACATAAAGTGCATCATCATTGCATCGTAACACATAACACATCATCATATAGGGATATATCACCTTCAAAATATATAGATCACATCATCATAAAATCACTTATCAAATAGAAAGCACACACTGGACATTAACACCATTTGAATCCATAACCATAGAATCATGCAGACATGCATATAAAACATCTAAAATTATTTATAAAATCATCATCTTCATGTATCAACGTATACATCAGATCATGCATCATCATACATATAACAAGAAGACCATGTAAGATCATCATAATACATATCACAACATCATGTACATGAATCATCACAAATAGATATTTGTAAGCATATAAACAAAAAATCATGGCATCCATAAGCATCATCATCTAAAAAACACATCATCATGTATAAACATCATATGTGGAACCAAGGAAAATCATTGTCCCATCTCATACAAATATAAAATCAAGGTCAAGTATATAAATGATATAATATATGTATATAAGATACATAAAAAAGAATGATCTATATCACAAATGGTATAATCAGGCATGAGTGCCTCTAGATGTTGATGGTCTTGCAACACTTGTGTCACCACCAGATGCCACTGCCCTAGGATCTCTACCAGATGGGTCTCATCATAATGGCCCTGTCACACCCCTTCTCTCAGTCCTAGTGTGACTCTTTCCTAATCTAGTAGCAGCCACGCCTACGAAGCTCGATGCTCTCTACTCTCGAGGGACCAAATCCTAGTATAATCACCTGTAGTACTCGACCTCTTTGGTCAAGTACTGGATCTCTCTCAAGTTATCTTTGAGCGGGGCTCCCATTGTTGCTCTGTCTAAACTATTAGCTAAGGCCTCTGCTCAACCCTGCCACTCTAAAGAAATATCTCTCTTTGTCTTTAACTGGGCAATATGTCTCTATTGTGCTACAATCTAACTCTATTGTTGTGCCACTTGTGCCTATAACTGTTGAACAGAGTCGTGTAATACTTTGATCTATGCATCCTACTATTGCAAGTGCACCCAAGTCTAAATAAGAGCCTGAGAGGAGGTACCTATTTCCCTTGTCTGTGTAACTGGTCGAGGGAGGATCTTTGATCTCCTCCTCTGTGCTTCGCTCCTTGTATCTCGGCTAACCCTTGCAGCCACTACACCACCACCCTCCTCCTCATCATCATCATCATATCCATCATCATCATCCCTACAACTCTGCCCTCCACGACCCTGTGGTCTTTCCCCATCCTCATCATCAAAGGCTAGCACTAGCTCAGCTGGATCGGACAACCATGGCACTGCATGTGATATCCAAAACTGTGAATAATTATTTGTCATAATAGAATCAATAACCCCCGCAACATAATCCCAGGTCCGGACACCCAGGCTCAGATACTCGATCATAGCTACATCACTTGAGATGGTAGGACCCCACTCTGACACATCTTGCTAGTGACAGGCGTATAAGAAAGCTCCCTGTGGTATACCCTGCCGTCGACCATACCTTTGGTATACCCGATTATGTAAGAACCTCTCAATAGTGAATGACATCCAACCAATTAGATACCGTGGCACAAAAGTATAGGGCATCTCTCGTGTGTCCTCAGGCCAGGCCTCACAATCCAGATATGACCTCCAAATGATTATATCTAAGTCATCTAATACTCGACACCAATACTCTAGTTTGTCCAACTTACACTAGACAACAACACATGTGTACCCAAATACATAAGAGTGGGTGAATGGTTTGTCTCTATCTACTAGCGATCGAGTATCCGCTATGTGCTCCCAGGCCCACACCTATAGCAATGTCACCCCTGCCGATAAACTCATGTACTATAGGTACACCACCTGATGGAGATCTTTGTACAAATGGGCTAGCATGCATGACCCCCATACGAATCTCCTTCCCTCTGTCACCATGTACTCCAAAATTAATCGCCATCCCACTGCCAATCCCTTCGACCTATGATCGAGACATAAGACTCCTCCAATGAACCCTACAAGGACAAAAGGCAATGGTGCATACGTATTAGCTATCTCCTGCCAAACAATCTCGTACCCGCTAATGTGCTCATCCTCGAACACTCGTCATATAGCCTCGGTGCCACCCTCCTTTGTATGCTCATACATTAGCAAATATCCAACAACATGAATCCACATAATCATGTACATGTCCTCAAGCATCATCATCATCTCCCCTATCACCAAATGGAAGGTGTTGGTGTCTCTATGCCACCACTTCGCCAACGTTGTCAATAGCCCCCAGTTAATCATATACCGAGGCATGTTAAGAAGAGAGGATAATCCACACATCTTGATGATATCTCTATCAGCCTGTGATAGCTGAGGGATAAGTCTCCATGTCTTCAAGAATCGCTCTCGAGACTGGAGGACACCTAACTTCTCCTACATATTGAAACCATATCAAGTCAAATCGATATCAACCATCAATCATGAATCAAATCTAATCTATCAATTTTATACAATCAATCAACAACATATCAAGCATCTAAATCACACTAAACATACTCAAAATAACACAATATCAAAATCCAACAATCAAATCTCACTCCATTACCATATCGCAATCAACAAGCACCATATCAAGATCCAATAGACCCATATCCAAAATTGATCAAAATTCAATCACACCTTAATCAAAAATCAATCATTAATCAAATCAAATCTATCAAATCAAAATCTATCAATCAAGATCATCAAACAAATCAAAGCACACGATATCAACCTCAAACAATCACTCCTCAAGATTAGACCCATAACAAAAAATAAAACCATATCAGAACCATATCAAGCTAAAATCCATATCCAGATCAAAAAGAACCATATCAACAAATCATATCAGAGATCACAAAGAAATCAAGTTAATCCATATCGCAAATCATATCAAACAAATGACTTATCGAGCATCATATTAAAAATCAAACTATCAAGAATTCCATTAAAAACCCATATTGTGGCCCCTATCAAGAACAAAGATTGATCAGACCCATATCAACGCCAATCAAATCATGATGAATCGTATCAAAGTAAAAAATCAGCCCAACAAAGCAAATTTTTCATTTTACTATTAGATGTGCTAAAACACACCTCAATTGCGCCAAACTGCCTCCGACACGCTAATCTTCTCATCAAATGCGCTAAAGTTCAAGGAACATGCGCTAACTTAACCCTACGCACTAATCTTCCAATCAAATGTGCTAAAGTTCAAGGCACATGCGCTAACTTTACTCTACGTGCTAATCTTCAATGCAAATGTGCTAACATGTGGCTCAAATGCGCTAAAAGAACATCACATGCTAAACAACAAGGTCAATGCGCTAAACACTAAGGCGGATGTGCTAAACTAATCCAATGCACTACCTTATCACGTGGATGCGCTATTATTAAACCCTAGCTATCTATGGGCTAAAAAATGTTTCGCATGCACTAAAATATGAAACCTATGTGCTAAAACACGTACAATCCGACCTAAAACATAAAAAATGTGACAAAAATCAACAAAATCGTACAAACACACGTGGATTTCGATCACTTACCAATAGTCCATATGTGGCAAGTCGTTGGTACCGCCTGACGCACTCGAATCGGTGAGTGTGGTACGAGATTGACATCTTCTCATCAAAGCTAAAATTCACCAATCACAAGAAGACAAGTGTGAAAATGAACTTTCTTTTTCACTTTTTACCTTTTAATAGGGGTAAAAAGAGGGTTTTTAAGTAGGAAAGCTTTTTTTCCACTTATTTGCCCTAATTAATCAACAACCTAAACATTTTTTTTGGGAAATGAATCAATTTAAACATTTTGAAAAGGTTAAACATCATAAATCTTTTGATAAAATCAAGAAATTAATTTTTTTTTTAATTTCTCAAAACTCGACCAAATCTCAATTCATCTCCCGAGGGGGAATCATCGTATTATCATCACATCACATCAACATTTGGGGCAAAAACCAATTTTTTTTTAATCAATATCAGACGATTTTTCTTTGAACTAACGTGCGCACACACATCCCTTCAAAGGGGCAAAATGTAGACGTATAAATCTGACCATCTGGTTAAATAAATACTTAATGTTTATTTAATCCATCAAATTAATTCCTCTATTAATCAAATTAATATTTAATTAATTCCCCCCACATTCTTCTATTGATTAAATAAATAATTCAATTTATTTGATTGACCACATTCTAACCTTTAATTAAATAAATCATTTTTATTTAATTAAATCCCCATTTCCTATTTTAATTAAATTTACATTTAATTAAAGTCTTTATCCTATTTAAATAAATCAAATTTATTTAAATATCCTTCCAATGCAAGTTGTAACCACTTGTTGAAATAAATCAATTTATTTCAAAATTAAATCCAAAAATATCATCCCACTTGCATCCTCCTAACAAATCCACTTGCATGTCTAATCCCCCTTCTAGATTCTTCTAAACCATCATAATTATCCTAATTACCTCTTAATCATTTTTATTTAATTAAATCCCCATTTCCTATTTTAATTAAACTTACATTTAATTAAAGTCTTTATCCTATTTAAATAAATCAAATTTATTTAAATATCCTTCCAATGCAAGTTGTAACCACTTGTTGAAATAAATCAATTTATTTCAAAATTAAATCCAAAAATATCATCCCACTTGCATCCTCCTAACAAATCCACTTGCATGTCTAATCCCCCTTCTAGATTCTTCTAAACCATCATAATTATCCTAATTACCTCTTAAGCATTTGCACATTCCTTAAGACAAGGCCACTTCTCAAAAACCCTCAAAGTCTTCACAAACCATTAAAGGCTTTGTGTCTCCAACAAGTTAACCACAAAAGTCTTCAATAACCATTAATGGTTAACTCAAACTTGACCCTTGGTTAGAGACTCTCTCTAACTTAACCCTTCTTTAACCCATGAGGTCTCTTCAAACATTCATTACTCTGACCATGGTTATCCATTAACCCTTGTACAAGAGTTTATCCTTTGGACAAAAGAATTATCCAAAAACTCAAACCTAACCTTATCCCCTAGGGTGACCATTATGTCTTCTTAGGCATTTAATGTCTATTCTCTCTCCTCTCAAGCCATCTCATGTTGACAATTGCCACCATTTCATTGGTGAAAATTGTAAAGATGAATTGAAGATCATTCAATCCTAGCCCTTGTTAAGATTACTCAATCTTAACCATCCAATTGCTCATTTCTTCTATAAATAGGCGTCATTTCTCTCATTCTTCATATCCAAGTTCCATGCATCCAAATTATAGTCTACTCTCATCAAGCATTTTCCTCTCTTTGATAATTAGCATTTTAATCATTTAGGAGCATATTAACATAGCATTTTTAATCATGAATCATGTTAGCATAGCTTGTTAGTTTCTTTATCACATCATTATCTTCATCATAGCATAACTAATAATATCTAAGTAAGTTTATCATATCATATAGATCTTAGGTGCATCTTGCATATAGATCATTTTGTTAGAGTTATCATGTATTAGCTAATAATTATTTATTTAATTATTAGTCTATTATACTCTACGCTTAAGCTAAACTTAGGCATTTAATAATAAACTTAAGATAAATTATTAAATACACATTATCCCTTTAGGGTTTCTTTAGGGTTGCACAACTTTAGGGTTGCATATTCTCCTTTTATAAGGATTGTATTGTACTTTTTTATTTAATTCCCTCTCTGAATGATGATCTTTTTCTTCAGAGCTATTATTGCTTTTTGCCTCCATTCTTCTCTTGTGATAGGTATTTTGCTTGCAGGTGTTCTTGGGATCTCTGAAGTTTTATTTCTCAATGTCTTCATGGTATCAGAGCATACATCTGTTGCTACTTGTTCCTTATTTTTCAGAAGATTTTTTGGAGGCTAGGGTTTCAAGTTTTTCAGAGTTTTTTATTTTCATCTAGGGATCTTTTATGTTTCTGGGCATTTTGGGCTTAAACGGACCTCACCGTTGAGCTTAGAACACCCCAAACCCCTTTTTCTAGGCACAAATTTTGAGAAAAAAAATGGTGCGCTTTTCGAGGCATGAAAATCCATACGATTGTCCTTGACTTGCGTTAGAAATTTTTTCGTCAATTTTTTTTCTTTTTAAGCGATTTTGATTTTTGATTGCTGACATCAGCATGACATCATGTTGACGCCATCAGTAAGAATTGCACAATGGCCCCATTTGACCCTCTTTGTGCCCTAAAAGAGGGTTTTTTTCATTTGGCCATAACTTGGGCATACGATATTGGTTTTTGGCAAATGAGATATCATTGGAAAGATGGTTTCATCTACTTTCTAGATTTATGGGTTTCATCAATTGGTTTTTCTACTAGTACATTCTATCTCCAATTGAAGTCATAGGTGCTATTTTTCAGTCCCGAGTTCATATCTTTTTGCCAGTTTCTCCATTTTTTGCAATTTTAAATGGTGTTGGAATGGTCCTTCAGAGCTCTTCACAACCATAGATGCAGTTTTTTCAAATTTTACTCTAGGTACATTTTATTCATTTTTTTGTGTTTTCACACTTTGGTGAATTACTTGGACATATGAGATCGTTGAAGCTTCTCGTTTGCGTGGGATGACTTGTTTTTGGCTGTTCTTCATGTATTTCCAGCCTTTTGTCTTCTTTGAACATCATATACATTATTTTGTAAGCATTTTCCTTTTTGCAAACGTAGTGAGATAAAGTGCCACTATGCCTTACATGCTTTGGATCTTGTACATCTTGTGCCTTATTGTACTCACACTCCATTATAAAGTGCCATGGGGGGGTTTGATGTTTGCCTTTATTTATCATCTACCTTTGTCACATGATTGTTCCTTCCAAGACATTAGCCTCATGATGTGTGTCAAATGAGTGATCCTTCCATGTCACTAGCCTTTATATGTGTTTATACTTTCTGCTGCACTCTTGATGTTCCCGGTTCTTCATCATGTGGTTCTTTTTGGCATTCAATTTCAGTGTACCTGTCACCTCTCCCTTGTCAACATTATGGGGTATTCTATTGTTGGTGCTAATGCTTGCTTGGTTCATTGGAGTGAGCTATGTATTAAGTATTTGTTCCTATGTACTAGGCGGATGCAATGACTAGTTACCCATGCATTTCGGTGAGATGAAATACTTACCATATGGACACTCTTGCATTCCTATTTATGGAGGCGACCTTCCTTTTTTTCATTTGATCAGTTCTTCAGGCTGTTGGTACTTGTGCCATCTGTATCTTTGGGTTCCAGATGTTTTGCCTGTGTTCACCATCTAATTCAGATTCGAGTAGTGTCAATGAGGGCACTCGTGCAGATTCATGTCTTCTTGATCCTGATCATCTTTTGTTTCAGAGGAGGTTCTTATTTTAGCATCATAGAAGTCATTCAATGACAGTGTTTGCAACTTCTTCATGCTCCATTGATTCTTCATGCTCGTCTTTTGTTCCTATCTTTTGGAACATTCTTGTTTGGAGGCTTCTTAGTCCTTCACTTGAGCTTTCATCTCTTCTTGGAGAGGAGTTTTGTTCCCATAGGGTTTTCTCCTTTTTATCCATTTTACAGAGATTTCATTATACTTGGGTACCTCATCAAGCTTTGTTGTCAGGACCCATTTTGGCTTTCATGCATCTAGTCCTTAGTTGTTTTTTAGCTTCTCCCTAACTTCATCTTTAGGGGGGTGTTAGACTAAAAGGTATTAGTTTACTTAATTAATTAAATCATATTGATTAAAAAATTAAGTCACCTTTTCTCAATTTCGCTTAAGCTAAATTTAGGAAGCTAAACTTAGAATATTAATAATTAATTTATTGTTAATTATTAATTGCTTTTAGGGTTTATGTTTTTAGGTTTTGATCTCCTTTTATAAGGATTGATCCCTTTTGTAATTCAACCAGTCTGATTATTATTATTGCATATTCTTGCTCTGGGTTTTCAAAGCAATCTTTGTGTTTTGTGAATCTTCCATTGTTGTGACAGGTTATTTACATACAGGTGTTCACTGGGTTCTGTGAGGTTGCATTTCTACAACTTTTAACATAGTATCAAAGCCTGAAAGCTAGGAGGAAGGACAAATTATTTGCATACAGATTTATGAAGAATGGAAGTTGACGTAAACCTTTGTTTAGAGCATGCTCCTTGCTTCCTTTGTTTCTTGCTCTTGTTTGCACGGGCCTTACTTTCATCTTCTTCTTTGTGACACATCATTTTAGTGGACCTATCTTGTTTCTCCTTTGTCATATAATGAGGGAGATTTTCTACTATTGGTGTTAATACTTCCTTGGTTCGTTGGAGTGAGCTATGTATTTAGTATTTGTTCCTATGTACTAGGCGGATGCAACAACTGGTTTCCCATGCATTTTGGTGAGATGGATCATTTACCATATGGACAGTCTTTCATTCCTATTTATGGAGGCAACCTTCCATCTTCGATTGATCAGCTCTTCAGACTTTGGTGTTTTTTCCATCTGTATCTTTGAGTTCAGTTGTTTACCTTTGTTTTCCATCTGATTCAAGTAGTGTTATTTGAGGGCACGCACGCATATTACAATCTTCTCTACCTGATCATCTTCTATTTCAGTGGAGGTTCTTCAAATCAATAGTTATTCTTCGACAGTGTTTCCAGTCTTATGTCTTTTTTTTGACATTCTGAGCTTTCATTGTAAGCACTTATGATTTTGTCAATGCACTGAGATAAAGTGCCTCTGTATTGCACATGTATTATGGGATCTTGCACATCAATTTTGTGCCTTATTGTACTCACACTATGATATAAAGTTCCATGGGGGTTTGATGTTTTCCTTTGTTTGCCTTCATACCTTTCTCATGTGTTTGTGCCTTGGTTTGCACACCCTTTGTATTTGCTTGTACTTTCATGTTTGCAAGGTCAAATGTTCTTGGTTCTTCTTCATGCACTACATTATGGCTTTTAGATTCAGTGTACCTATCATACCTCTCCCTTCTCAGCATTATGGGGGTGTTTCTACTATTGGTGCTAATGCTTCCTTGGTTTTGTGTTGGAGTGAGCTATGTATTCAGTATTTGTTTCTGTGTACTAGGCGGATGCAGCGGCTGGTTACCTATGCATTTCGATGAGATGAAATACTTGCCATATGGACACTCTTTCATTCCTATTTTTGGAGGAAACCTTCCATCTTCGATTGATCTACTCTTCATACTTTGGTGTTTTTTCCATCTGTATCTTCGAGTTCAGTTGTTTGCCTTTGTTTGTCATTTGATTCGAGTAGTGTTATTTGAAGGCACTCATGCAGATTACAGTCTTCTCTACCTGATCATGTTCTATTTCGGTGGAGGTTATTCAAATTGACAATTATTCTTCGACAGTATTTGCAGCTTCATGCTTCAATAGTGTTCTTCATGTTCATCCTTTGTTCCTATTTTCTAGAACATTCTCTAGTTTGGAGGCTTCTTCAGTCCTTCACTAGTCTTCATCTCTTTTTGGAGTAGAGTTTTTTCCCTCGTGGTTTTCTCTATTTCTCCGGTTTATAGAGATTTGGTTGTGATTGGGTACCTCATCAGGCCTTGTTGCTGAGACCCAAATTTGCCTTCATCATGTAGTTGCATTTTTGCTTCATGCATTTAGTTTTTTAGTTTCTCCCTAAGTTCGTCTTAAGGAGGGGTGTTAGAGTTATCATGTATTAGCTAATGATTATTTATTTAATTATTGGTCTATTATACTCTACGCTTAAGCTAAAATTAGGCATTTAATAATATTGCAGGTATTTAATAATTATTTTAATTATTAAATACACATTATCCTTGTAGGGTTTCTTTAGGGTTGCACAACTTTAGGGTTGCATATTCTCCTTTTATAAGGATTGTATTGTACATTTTTATTTAATTTCCTCTCTGAATGATAATCTTTTTCTTCAGAGCCATTAATGCTTTTTGCCTCCATTCTTTCTTGTGATGGGTATTTTGCTTGCAGGTGTTCTTGGGATCTCTGAAGTTGTATTTCTCAACTTCTTCAATTTTCATCCATTATCACTCGTTCTTGGAGTTGTCATTCCAAAATTAAGTTGCTCAATAATTTGAGAGTTGTTGGTATTGCACACTCCAATGAGAATTGTAGGTGATTGAAGGTATTTTCATTGATGGCAACCTTGCAATCTTATGGTA